>NC_062569.1:31422023-32626666 GCF_022837055.1 Prionailurus viverrinus
GCTTTTTGGATTGTATTTTAGACCCGAAAGTGTTAGAAAAACCATATTTTCCCATCTTTTGCCCACAATGGTAATGCATATTTAATTAGCATTCAAAGTTTGTCTATTTGCTTTTGTTACATTCCTAGGGTGTCTTAGGGGTCGCCAAAAGCAACTATTGACCCGTAGCCCAGGCTCCCCTTCCCAGATCACACAGGCTATTTCCAAACTAGGCTTCCAGAACTATTCTCTGCCCAGAGAAGTCCGAGAAGGCCCAAAAGCAGGAGCTCAAGGCTACCTCAGGGGTCTGCTGTCATCTCCTTGGTCCCTGCTGTGCCCTATCACTTCCAGGTATACTGGCTGCCCAGCTCTGGCCACTCCCCTTAGACTGGGCCCAGCTCTGCCAGACTCACAGGCCTGCTGGCATTCAGGTCTGCTTGTCTGCCCAGTTATGGTACTCGCTTCTCATATTGAAGCCATCCATCCCTGCCAGTCACTGTCCCTCCCTGGGCCCTTAGCATCTGCTGGCCTTTTCCTAACCCTTGACCCCTGCCATCCACTGATACCAGGCACTGATACCAGACAGAGTGGCCAAGAAGCCCTGATTTATTCAGTGTGGTTTTGTCTCAATGCAGTAATATTTAGGAGCTTCATCAGGATGAGCACTGAGTTTCAGAGGGCAGTAGACGGAGCTTCTCTGGCGACTGCCCAAGTAAGCAAGAAACCCAGCAATGAGCCAAGCCTCGCTGGAAACATGAAGGCCAAACTCCAAATCTGAAGGAACAAAGGCCCTAGATAGAAAATTGGGGCAGAGATCAGTCACAGAGCTCAAAGTTCACAACTGAGAAGAGATTTTACCTAAATTTAGAACGTATGGGGTCCCAGGGAGGAGGGTCTTGGGGGGTGAGAGGAGAGGGAAGGGGTGACTATAATACCAGAGTGAGTCCATAGGTTGTTTCCAGGCTTGCGTGAGAGTGAGGTGAGTGGGTCATGCTGTGCTCAGGGACAGAGAAGGCACATATTCACACCACACGCTGAACAATCTGATACACTAGAATCCATATTTAGCAATGCTTATTCCAGCAACACTCCAATAATTTTATTGGAGACTAAAACCTTTGATTTTAATTAGATTAATTTCTCTAGGTTTACTACATTTTTAATGTATTTTTATTATGCCTTGGGGTCATTTCCCCGAGCGGAACCATTCCAGTTTTATAATTAAAAAAGGAATCAACATTTTGAATTTAAAATACAGATTTTTCAGATTTCACTTTTCTGGATCAAAGTTATACCATAAAAATTTGACCACTCAGAGCCTTAGGTCTATAAATGTGTTACGTGGCAATTTTTTTCTTCTCACCTGGATGAAATATAACTAGCTTTTACTGACCAACACTGGGAAATGTCTTGGCCTGTGGATTCTTGGTAAAGATTCCAATGTCTCTTGTGGCGAAGGTAAGCAGGTTGCCTCAGATCCGGCTGCAGAGCACACGCAGGTGAAGTGGCTGCCTTTCCTGGCAGGCAGGAGGTGAAAGCTGTCGCTGGATTCTGCTACCTCGGCCCCATGCTGACAAACAACACACTAATAGGCAAGGAACTAGACAACTCTATCTAGGAACCCAGCATGGCTCTTGGCAAAATGGCAGGAAGGTTCTGGTTTCCAAATAACAAAGTTTTGTCAGAGCCAGAGGCCCGACATCCCCCTGCCTAGATGGACTCTCATGGCCTCCCAGCTCCTCTCATCAAGTCGGCCTCTCCTTCACCAACAGTCTATGCACCATGTGCTGAGCTGGATCCCACAGCCTGTGTTGTCCAGTTCTGCTGCCAAAGGTGGGTCTTTCATTGAGTTTCCAGTAAGGGTCAGGTACTGTGTGAGGCATAGTGGGGAACATCGTGATTCTCATTTTAGAGTCCAGGAAACCGTGCTGGTACTCCAAAAGATGAAGTGATATGCCCCGAACCATATGGCTGGCGGAGCAGAATCTATTTTGAACTCAGATCTGTCCAGCTCCAAATCCCACACATTTTCCACTCCACCAAGCATCATCCTTTCCAGAAGCTATAGGGTCTCTATGTGAGTAAACCCCACCAGGCTGTCACCTCCCTGTGAAGAGCAGAGGTCTCCTGCAGATCCCTGCCATTCTAACTTGGTATCACACCTACAACATAAGGGCTAAGGCTTCTTACATCCAGCACAATGGGTCCAGAACAAATGCCTCCTCCCTCGAATTGGAACACCCCCAGTCCCTAGTCTCTGCACCCTGCCCACCACCCAGCCTTGTCATCCCTGCCCAGCCCTGGCCTGGGGATCCAAAAGAACATCATCAAAACCAATAACCCTGCTACTTATACAAACTGTTTTTATGTGAACTCATAGTGATGCACTTTCCTCCCTCATCTTGAATGTGTCCAAAGAGCCACAAACATCTCAATGCTTATGAAAATGAAATTATCCAGATGTCTTTGCAGATGTTACAAATAGCCATCCAGTACAGTATAAATGCAAAGAACATCTCCTCTATCCCCATGGGAGTGTTTGCAAATGAGACGAGGAAAAATGACCAAATGCACACTAATTCCTGATGAAGGTGACTTTTCTCTATCCCTGTGGTTAGAACTTCTATTTCAAAAAATCTTAAAATTCAAAATTTGAAATGTTTTCAGTGGTGATCAAAGTTTACTATTTAGTGGTTATTACACTGTTATTAATTGGGGGCAAAAACCAAGGAGGTGCATTGAGGTATGGAGGATGATTACATTCATGTCCCTTCAGGGTCAGGGAGGAGGAACCGCTCGTTCACTTATGTCTGGAGGTAGGGAAGGAGGGGGAGTGAGGAAGGATGGGAAGTTCAGCTGGAGGCATGGAGCTTCATGGTGGAGATAAAACCCTGGCTTATCACAACTGGTCTGGCCGAGATGGAGGAGGTCAGCCGTTGAACACCTTGACCAAGAACACAGGATTGGGAATGGGCCATACCTGTCTGAGGACTGACTCATAGATCATTTTGACAGGAATTGAACAGTAATGGTGGGGAAGGAGGCAGGGGCCAGACCCTGAGGGTCCTTGGGTGCCAGGCCGATGAAGCCTGGACTTGTAACTTTGAAGTAAAAAGCAGCATTGGAATTGTTCAAACAGGGGTGTGACACAATGGAAGGAGAGATTTAGGGAAACTACCCAAGAAATAACCAGAAGGATAAACTGAAAGGGAAACTGTTCATATATGCACCTGTCATATTTTTACCCCACCTCCTTCAACAGAGAAGTTGAGGACTCCAAAGCTGTTGTCATCCAGGGTTAGGAGAGGGACATCCCTTCTGTATCCAGATGTTTTCTGCCTACCGTAGGACAACAAGAGCCTGGAGCTGGCCAGGGCTGTGCATCCTTCTCATTGGTGGCTGGTGGGGCTGGTGGGGCCGTGGTCTGGTCAGCAGACAAGACCTGCTGAAGCCGCTTCCCACCCAGCCCACATTCTGCCCTCCTATCTCTGCTCCTGGCCGCCTGCCTCTCCCTCTGATTCCTAAATAAAGTCAATTGCTCCAGGTCCTGCGGCTGTGTCCTTGAGCTTCCCACCAACCTGGGTTTTGGCTTGCCCGCTCACAATCTGCCCTGGCATAAACCAGCCTCCAGGCAGCAGCCATTCCCACTGTGGGCCCCAAGGCTCAGCAGAGGGGAGGACCTCTCCAGGGCCAGCTAACAGGTGGGTGGAGCCTCTTGGGAAGGACCGGTGAGGTGCCATGTGTCCTAAATGGGAAAGGGAGGGAAGAGGAGTGCCCTTGGTCTTGAAAATCCTCCTGGTTCTTCAGGTGCTGTCTTCTGTCCCTCAGATGATCTTATTTAGACTGAGAGCCTCAGGCCAAATGTTCAAGTGGGCAAGATATGAATGTAATCTCTTAATCTCCTTTATTTTTCTAAAACAGAATTTCATTACTATTTCAAGCTCCCAACTCCCTGGGGGATAGAAACCATCTTAGTTATAATGGGGCCCCTCCTGAGCAGGGTTGTGGGGTTTCCTTATGTAGTGCCGAGGTAATGGTGGAAGAAATCCTCCTGTCTCCTTGCTGGCACCTGCTAAGCTATCCTCATGCCATCTGGCCTTTGGTCATTTGTTCATGCAGGTTGCTTCAGGTCACCCCTCATTCCTGACCCTGAGGCCTCCTCAGATCCAGCTCTGTCTCCACTACTGCCATGCCCCTTCTATCCCAGACCACACAGGACTGAGAGAAGCTCCATGAAGCTGAGTCCCCGGGTGCCAGGCAATGTCAGGAAGCCATTTCTCCTCTGGGACCTGGAGGACTCAGGGGGGTTCTGACAAGGCATGGGGGACAAGTTCCCTCTGCTTTGGATTCCCCAAACATCTCTGGGGGGCTATCATTCCCTCCTTGGGCCATACCTTTCTCAAGGGCTGTGTCAGTTGGTGCCCTGGAAGCAGACCCTGAGGTGAATTTAGGAGTTTGAGAGGGTTGTTGCAGGTGGGGTATGAACACCTGTGAAAGATGAAGGGGGAGCAACCAGAATAGGACAGGAGAACTTCCACTGCCATGAAGATCTATAGTCCCCACCCACCCATGGGGCTAGAGAGATCTCACAATGGGCATGAAAGACCAGGCCCTGGTTCCCCAACTCAGTCATGATTTGCTAAAGCTGCCCAGGAAGCGTGTGGGCTCAGCACAAATGCCGTGGTGAATCCTGAAGGTGCTGCAGCTGGGCTCTCAGGTGACAATGCTCCTCCCAGCTGGAGGGCAGGCTCTTTGCAGAAGGGAAAGCCCAAAGGCACACCTCCATGGCTTTGTGCCTCCACAGGGGCGCCCCCCACACCGGCACAGTCTCCCTCAGCTCCTACCTTGCCCAGGAGGGGGGATTTCTGTCTGCCCTGAATCAGGCAGAAGCTTCCAGAACACTTCCAGCCTCCTAGAGTTCTTTCTGGGCCCTACTGAGGACTCACTTTTAAAACCTAAAAACCAGAAGTGGATCTTGTTTTCTCTTTTGACATTACGAAAGCTTTCTCCTTAGAAAATAAACCTGGCATAGCCTAGCTTGACTGGGAAGAGGCCATGGGGACAAGGGACACATGGGAAGGCCAGGGAACACCCCCGGTTAAGTTTTGAAATGTCATCCTGGCACATGCCTCCTCTTAATGCATCTCTGAACACCCACTACAGACATTTACTTATCACTTCCCTCCCCTCCAAGAAGGAAGGAACTCTCTCTCCATTTTGGCAACTGCCTCAGGCAAACCGTGTCCCGCCTGTAGAGTAATATGGCTCCCAGGATCTCCCCAGATGATGAGGCAAACTGACATACAGATGAAGCTCTCTCCCACTCCATGTGGTGGTGTGGTGTTCTTCCAGGAGCTTCTATCCTCCCAGCACTGGCCCCATCTTCAGGTGATCAATAAAAGAGAAACAGCTAAGGATGATACAGGGCTTACCACAGGCACTGTTCTAAGCACTGTTATGACTCATTTAAGCCCCATAGCAAACCCATGAGACAAATATTACCATTATCCCCATCTTACAGATGCAGAGACTAAAGCACAGAGAGGTCAAGTAACTTGTCTGAGGTTATACAGCCTCAGGACCAAGATTCAAATCCAGGTAGTTTGTCTGATCCCAGTGTCGGAATGCCAAATCTCTACAGTTAGTTAGCTGCCTCACTATCAAGAGCTAAACTTAAAAAGGGTACAATAACATGAGGTAAAAGGAACTGACCACACACACAGATACCAGCAAGCAGAAGACAGGACCATGGAGTCATAGCTCTCAGGAAGTAGGAAAAGACAACTCCCTCAATTTGTAGATGGAGACATGGGGGACTAGAGAGACTGAGCAATGCAGCCGGTGATACGTAAAGCCTGCATGCAAACCCAATCTCCTCTGACCTTAATGCTACAACCCATCCTCATTACCAAGAAAAAAATTACCCAAGGTCCATGGCCTGGAGTGAACAGCCCGCCTCTTCCTTGGTAACACTTCTCATAGTCCCATTTGTGACTCAGAATAGCACAGAGGCATTTAGTGGGTTAAAGAAAACAGTAAAGCAGCAGCGTCACATGAATGGGGCAGTCTTGTATCTTTCCAGGAGAAAGATGAGCCCCCACTCAGTATTTATGATGAGAAGTCATTTACTCAACCTATTTTATGTGCAGCACGTCCCACAGTCAAGGATGTTACCTTTCAAAGAAAGTAATTTATTACTTCAACAAATATTTATTGAGTATTTACTACGTGCAAGGTACTAGACAAACTTGCGGGGATGAAAAAGACAGGATGTCATTTGAGGGGCTTATGGTCTAATGCAGGGAACGTGGCATGTAGGCAAATCATCATGATTAAGTAGAAAGGGGTGGCATCCATGCTCTTACCTAATGATCACAGTACAGAATATTTGAGAGTTTACAGAGCATTTATGTGTAACGTACCTAGAATACCAGTCTATTCCTCCCCCTCCTTATCCAGCAGCAAACTCCTTTCCATGCTGCAAAACCCCACTCAAATGTCAACTTCTTTGACTGTCTACTTCATCCCCAGGCAGACTCCTTTTTTCCTTCCTTCCTCCTTTCCTCTCTTCTATTCCTTCCTCTCTCCATCTTTCTTCCCCCATTTTCATAAGAACAGAGAATGCTTTTCAAGCAGTGCCTATGCTAAGCAAGGTATAAGGGCACTCCACCATGCTATGACACATGGGTCCAAGAAACAGAACTGTATACAATATTCTCCAACTAGACAACACTATCACCGAGGCACTCTGAGCGTGGAGAACTGTGTTCTGGACTTGACAGGCCTTGGGACTATGAGGGCCCAAAGGGCCACCCATGGGTTCACTCAGCCTGCCATGGACATAGCCCTAAACATCCCTTGGCAGGCTGTGGCCACTGTCCATTCGTTCCTCCCCACCTGTGTACTCACCCACTCCTGGGGGCCCCTCTGCCATCTGAACCACTCGGCAACCCTTCCTGGCATCTCGCTAACTGCCCAGATGGCCCAGATAGCTCTGAACAGAGATCTACCCGCTGTGTACCCTGCCCAACCCAAGTTGTCTGCAGCCTCGTTCAGTTACAGACTGAGACCCTGTTCTCCCCACCATCCTCCTTTGCTGCTCAGTGCAGCTGGGGAAAAGGATAGCCCAAGTAAGAAAGGTCCAGAGTGAGGGTGCACAGAGTCCTAGAGAGGTGCCCTGCCAAGCATACTTGGACTTGGAACCAGCTCCTTGAGCTCAAACCCCAGTTCCAACCCCTACTCGTGTGTACTCTCAGGATGAGTTACAGAACTCTCTAAGCCTGGGCCTCATCATCCAGAACACAGGGCAGCAATAATAGCTCCCACTTCATAAAGTCGTTGAGGAAAACTGAGATACTGCCCACAAGGAAAAAGCACTTTGTAAACTAGAAAGAGCCATTGTGTATGCACTTGAGATATTCCACAGCTATTATTATTACCTGTAATATTATATATTGAGATGTTAGAGCTTAAAGGTTAAGACATGCATTCTAGAGCCTAGTGGGCCAGGGTTCAAATCCTAGGTTTGCCACTTTCTAGCTGTGCAACGTTGGCCAAATTAAAGAACTTTTCTGTGTCTTAGTTTCTTCACCCATAGTGTTTTGGGGGAAGTAAGTAAGTTACTCTACTTAAAACATTTAGTGCCAGGCACAGTCAGCATTCCATAAATTCCAGCTATGACTACTATGGGATTCAAAAGAGGAGTATATCAGGACATCTGGGTGGCTCAGTTGGTTAAGCCTCCGACTTCAGCTCAGGTCATGATCTCACAATCCACAGTCTGTGGGTTCAAGCCCCGGGTCAGACTGTTTGCTGACAGCTCAGAATCTGGAGCCTGCTTTGGATTCTCTGTTTCCCTCTCTCTCTGCCCCTCCCCCGCTTGCACTCTCTCTCAAAATAACAAACAATTTTTTTTTCTTGTAAAAAGGGGAGTGTATCATTGTCTTAGTTTGGGCTGCTATAACTGAGTTTCATAGATTATGTGGCTTATAAATAGAAAGTTCTCTCTCTCAGTTCTGGATGCTGGAAGTCTAAGGTCAGGGTGCCAGCATGGTTGGGTTATGGTGAGAACTGTCTCACTCATGGCAGATAGCCATTTTCTCATTGTATCCTCATGTGGCAGAGAGCAGAGAGCTCTCTGGGGTCCCTTTTATAAGACTACTAGTCCCACTCATGCAGGCTCCACCCTCGTGACCTAATCACCTCCCAGTGGCCCGGT
The DNA here is from genome assembly GCF_022837055.1 of Prionailurus viverrinus. Taxonomy (NCBI): domain Eukaryota; kingdom Metazoa; phylum Chordata; class Mammalia; order Carnivora; family Felidae; genus Prionailurus; species Prionailurus viverrinus. Next base: position 31,430,221 of record NC_062569.1, read on the forward strand.
CTCCAAATACTATCATCTTGGGGGTTAGGATTTCAGCATACAAATTTGGAGGGAACACAAACATTCAGTCCATAATAATTACATTCTTCAGTATTCCTTATATCATGCTACATATGATTATAGTAACTAATATTTGAGAGTTTACAGTGAGAGCATTTACATGCTTATTTTTGGAAAGTGCCAAGAGACCTCAAAGCAAGTGAACACTTCCCATCCAGGGAAGTTAATGGAGAAGGTGGCACTTACCCTGCCCCTTGAAGAAGGGGTAAGATTTTGACTGATGGGTGGAAGGCAGAGAGGGGTCCTACCCACAGGTGGGTGCTGGGAGCGTCCCCCATCAGGCTGGGGCAGTAGAGTTTCTCCACCTCTGTTGTGTAACAGAATATCAAAATGCTGCTACCCAGGTCCTGCTTTGAGAGATTCTGAATCACTGGTCTTGGGTGAAACCTGGGCATTAATAATAGTAACAGTTCCCAGGTGAAACTAATGTGAAACTAGGTTTAACGACCTCCAGGCTACCACAGGGGGCCTCAAATTTAAATGCTTGAGAATCACCTGGAAAGCTTGTTAAACCACATATCAATGGGCCCCATCCCAGGGATTCCTGATTCAGTAGGTCTGAGTGGGGCCTAAGAATTTACATTTCCAAGAAGTTCCCAGATGATGCTGATGCTGCTGGTTAGGGGCCACACTTGGAGACCTATAGGCAAGTGCATAGGATGCATGAAGACCGGCTTGAGACAAAGTCATTCAGTAGGTTCATGGGAATCTGCAAGGCCACTCCACAGAATTTTCAACCTTATTCTGTTGGGATTGGGATGTTGGGGTGAAAAATGGGCAAAACTATGTATTAGTAAAATAAACCTGGTAGCAAGATGAAGGAGGGATTAGGAGGGAGAAAACTGAAGACCGAGAAACCAGTTTGAAGGTTTTAACAGCTGGTAGCCTCGATGGGGAAGTGCAGCCTGACGCAGGTCCAGCAGGTGACTGCTAGCAACATAGCTGACGTCAACTTCAGAAGACATGAGCTGGGAAGGGAGGGACCAGAGAAGAGCTGCCATGACTCCCAGGTCTCAAGCCTGAGACATGAGCACTGGGAGTCAGGGGCAGGTCCAGGGTAAGAGGTGACAGTCTGACTTTGGACCTCTGCACCCAGGGACAGAGACGGTCCACGGGCTATTGGTTTCAAGAGTTTAGTCTGAGAATTAAAGACACTTGCCTCAAGGAAAGGATCGCAAAAGCAGTGGTGAGAATGCAGAGATTGAGTCCAAGGACAGATCCTGGGGTCACTCAGCCCAGACACCTAGGAGGAAGGGAGCAGAATAAAAGCCAAAAACCACAGGAAAATAAGGTTAAGGGGAACAAGGTGGTCAACAGTATAAAATGCTACAGGGTGTTGCAGTAAGAACTGAAAAAATATTCAAAACAAAAACAAAAGCAACCTAGTGAAAGGACACTGTCAGGGAGAAAGAACCGGCTCCAGTGTCAGAGCCTGCTTGTCCTGACAGAGGGGACAGCACACAGCCCTGCAGAGAGTGATGGTGGGGCCCCTGACTTCCCAGTTAGCTTCCAAACAAACAGCAGGGCCAGCAGGAGCCTTGTTCTCACTCCCCAGCAGCCTGCCCTTCACCCGCAAGGGACACCAAATGTGCTGAGAGCGAGACCCCTGGGCCTGGCATTAATGTTTCCTGTCATCACTAAGCTCAGACACTGGCATCTGCTCATCTCACCAAATGCCTGTGCCCTAAGGAGCACATTTTCTATAAAGGCCCAGCTAGGGGACAGAACAGTGGGAAGCAGATGGCATGTGGTGGGACACTTGCCTGTGATCACAGGTCTCCAGTGTGCCTCTGTGATTGGAGATAGATGAGGGCACATATCAAAAGAATGCTTGAGGGACCACATTCTCTCCCACATCCTCAGCTCACTCAGGCCCTGGAACTGGCTGGGGCAGGAGCTGCAGGCCAGCCAGCAGTGGTGGGCACGGTGGCATGGGAGGTAGGCTTTGATGAGGGCCAGCGCATTGCACAAATAACACCAGAGGCTTTCTGAACAACCACGGACCATCAAGATTAATTGAAACTGCAAGGACAGCTGAGAGAGAGCCGCAGAATTCTCCATCCCTTTAACCCCGAAACACAAGTGGAGACTTTGTCTGGATAATGTCAAGCCCTGCTTCCACTCAGTGGGTGAGATACTGCTCCATCAGAAGCTTTGTTCTCCTCAGGTTGGCCTCACAGTCCTCCATAATAACCCATATGTTCCAGTTTCGCTTATTAGGAAAGAAATAAAGAAAGATAAGATTTGCAGAAAGCAAAGACAATCATCTCCCCTTTGCAGAATTGGCCTGTGTCAAAGCTTTCAGATAACCAGGGGCAGAGGCTAAACTTGACTAAGCTTCCCATGCAGGCTGCAGTTTCCATTTCCAAGCCTTTCAGCTTGCAATCCTGGGGGAAGGACTGGGATTGACCCATCAGATAACATTACTTTGAACTGCTGAGCAAGTAGGGATCCCTGGCTCCTTCCCTGGGGCTGACACAGGGGTGGGTTCTAACAAGTGTTGCATTCAGATTCATTTGCTGGGCATTAAAAGCTCTGTAAATTGTCTCATTGGAGTTTCCCAACTGGATTCTTGATACTGGAGCACTGTGAATGAAGGCATAACTGGTTTTCATGCAAACTGGAGATTTCTGGAACATCTTATACATGGTGTCTGGACAGCAGATTCTTTACTAAAGAAATCACATTGTTGGGGCACCTGGGTGGCTCAGTTGGTTAAGCCTCCGACTTCGGCTCAGGTCATGATCTCATGGTTCCTGAGTTTGAGCCCCATGTTGGGCTCTGTGCTGACAGCTCAGAGCCTGGAGCCTGCTTTGGATTCTGTCTCCCTCCCTAAGGCCCTCCCCCACTCATGCTCTGTCTGTCTTCTCTCTCTCTCTCTCTCTCTCTCTCTCTCTCTCTCTCAAAGACAAATAAACATTAAAAAATATTTTTTAAAAAGAAATCATGTTGAGACATAGAACATTCTTATGAAATGGTTCAGGAATGGTGGCAAGAGTCTTTAAGTACCAAGTCTTATGCTGGTAATGCAGCTACCTGGATCCTTTGGGGAAGAAGGATTCTGAGCTATTCCACCTGAGAAGGAGTATAGGAAAGAGGAGTAGGCCAGAAGCTCTGTTTGCTACCCTGACTGCTTCATGTACGAATGAGGGAAGTGAGTCCAGAAAGGTAAGTGGCTAACCCAACCTTAGTATTTCTATGGACACTCAGAAGTTTTATGCTGCACTGTGTGTCTTCTAAGATGTCATTGTGCAAATCCCTTCCCTAAGAGCCCCTGCAAGGTTGAGAAGGTAAAGCACTTCCATGAAAAGCTAAATGGCAGTCCCAGGAGCTGCTGTAGCTTCTGGAGTAGCAGGTGAACGTCTGTAGAGCCCACCAGCCTGCAGCGAATCCAAGGGAAGACTTCAAGCTGGCAGAGGGGAGGGGTGAGGAGGCCAGGCCAGAGAAGAGAGAGTCTGTCTTGTGTGCACTTGAGTGTCCTTCCCTCTCTCCTGTTCTAGCACTCTCTCAACTCTATCCTTGGGGTTTGGGTGGTGCTGCCCTTCAGTCAGAAGCTGGCTCCTGACCCAAGACTAACCAGGTCAAGGGTTTCACACCCCTGGCTACAGTGACTGGCACAGAGATGAGCATATGGTCCATCCTAGACCAATGAGCATCAAAGCCTGACTTTGAGCATCGAAGGAGGAATTAGGGGGGAAGCTCTCTTTCTGCTGGCATTATGGGACAGGGTAAGAGCCTGGAGCGGCTGGTGGCTCATGCCTCCTCATGCCAGGAACCCAACCAAGAGGAAAGCAGAGTGAAAAGAGTTAAAGATGCAAATTTCTGATCTGGGGGAGAACTAGCATTGAACCATGCTTAGCACCAACTCTACCCCTAACCTTTTAGTTACATGAGCCAGTAAATTTCCCCGTTGGTTAAGGCAAGTTGATAGCATTTCTGACACTTGCACAAAAAGCATTCTGATCTATACACCAAGGAAGAGCACAGTCTTGGGCTTAAAGCTCAAGCATTTTTCAACTCAAACTAAGGCACTCTGCATCACTGTGAGAGTAGAATACAATGACCTATGTGTGTGCCCAGCACAGTCTCTGGTGACTGGTAGGTGCTTGACGCTGTCCTGAGCCTGTGAGTGAGTAGAGCTAAAGAAGATACCACCCCTGCCCTGGGGCACATACCCACAGGGGGAGAGACAATCAGCTGCAAAGAAATGGGACATATGATAGGAGCACTAATAGAGATGTGATCAGGGTGCCAGGGGAGCAGGTAGGAGGGGAAGAAGCACCTCATGGCTCAGCGCAGAGCACTCCTACTTGATTAAATTGAGTTGAATGTCACTGGTCTGTCTACACCTATGAAATCATGAAGTGTTAAAGCTCTCATCAATTGGCAAGGTAGGAGGAGGTTGAGGGGAGACTATCAGTTATTGAGCATCCACTATGTACCATGTACTAGATTTATTTTCTCATTCAACCCTCTCAGTAACCTGATGAAGTGACTATGTGCCTTACTGGTTTACACACAAAGAAATCAGGGATCAGAAAGGTTCACATTCCCAAAACAGAAAAATCCAGATGAAGGTGTAACTTCAGGAATGGCTTGATCCCCGGAATCAACATTGTGAAGCCCTGGTTTCTTTCCATGACTCACTTCTTCCTTCCATTGTGGCTTCAGAACCTTCATCCTGGGGGTTCATGGAATTGCCCATAGGATACAGGCTCATGTTATCCTTTCTGCCTGGAGTAACTAGCCAGAAACATAACTGTACCCCAGCAGTCCCAATTATTGTACATTATTGGCTCTGATGGAATCACATACTCATCCCTGAACCAATGAATATGATACTTTGAGTGCCCAAGATGAGTCAAAAGTTCACTCCTGGAACAGAGAGATGACTCACCTCCCTCTACTGCATATGGATGGACAGTGGAGTTGACAGTGGATCCTCAGGAGGAAGTCAGATACTACATGGCAAAAACAATAAGATCCAGGAGAAGAATCTTCCCCTGCTATCTTCTTCAACATGCTTGACTTTACGAACACAATTCATACAAACACGTGGCTGTGGCAATAGGTTGCAGGTCACGATTTACAGTAGTCAAGGAGCAAGTTACGCTGGCTTTGGTTCTTCTATGGTCCCCCAAAAGAATACGGATGTAGTGGCATATGAGACTCAGACTATAACTATACCTACATTTATCTCCAGTCTCTAACATCCTGTTTAGCATCCCTGTCCCTCAGCTCTAAAATTGCACACAGGGTAGCCGTCCTCAAACTGTCTGTGCATCAGAACCACTGGTGGGTTTACAGAGGCAAAACTGATAGGCGCACAGGGCACAAATGTTATTTGCAAAGTTAGTAAATGACTCATTGGCTTCCATTTATTCTGGACAAAGGATGAGAGGCAAAGAAAAGTGATGAGAGTTTGATAGTTATGAACGAAGGCACAGCATTTGGTTGGAACAGTCATTCCCAGTTAGAGTTCGGGGCTACCTGTCTGAATCCTCATTTCCTCTTCCCCTCATGGAATCCCCTCTGTTACATTCTTCCAGAAACATGTTTTTTGATCTTAAAATCTACACAAAAAGCTTCAGCTCCCCAACAAAAAACCTAGATTCCTGATGGAATTCAGAGGGTGGTATGGATATTCCAAGCATTCCTCACCCTGCCTCATTTACCTAGGGAAGCCAGTCTGAAACCAAATCGCTGTTCAAGGAACTACTACCAACAATAACAAGATCACCATACATGTAACCATTGTGCTTGCTATATTCTAGAAAATATTTTTTACAAGAAATTTTATATATTTTGCAGCAACACCATGAGGTGGGGATAATAGGAAAATTATCCCCTCAATATGTCCTCTCAGAATTAAGGACTGGGAAATCATTTCTCTCTCCTCCTGATCTGATATGCATCCTTTATTAGACAGTGAAAATCAGATCTCCTAGGTATTTCCATTTATGCCTTAGCTTAGTTTCCAAACCTCCGGGACTAATTTAGCACTTAGTTTTTCATAGCCAAATTAGGCTAGGGTTTTGGCATGATTCTTTTTCCCCATCCTCAGTGCAGTGTCTGATCTATTGTTTCAGTAGTCTTATTTTAAATACACTCTTCGTTATAACCTATAAAAATCTTCTTTGGAAATAAACGACGTAAACATTATAAATGAATAGAGGTATGTGGTACTTTACTTTTCCTATATTCTCCGGCCAGAGAAGACCTCTGCTTTAACTTGTTTCCATACCCTTCCTACTGCCTCAGCTAATTTGTTCACAACAAGTGAGCCGTAAGCTCTGCACATAGCCTAGCAAAGTTGCCACTTCCCTTCTACCAGCTCCTTTCCCCTTCTTTCCCTGTCCAACTTGTGAGGTAAACTTTGCTTGAGGAAAACCCTGACCAAACACCTCCTTTCCCTCTGCATCCTAGAAGAGCCTCAGATCAAACAGAACAATTAACTCAGCAAACAATACCATTAGCAGAGCTCCCTCTGCACCCACAAGCCCTAAGCCGAACAAACACCTCTTGGAGCATATGGAGACAGGGAATTGCAGGCAGGGATTTTATGGGCCTCTCAGCAGGCCTACTCCAGCTCTTTGGGAATCCGACAATTTAGCATATGTCACTGTTCCCAGCCGCCTTGGGGCCTTGGCTGGGGACCACAGGCTTCTGTACTCAAGTGATAGCATGCAAAGTCAGGTGGGACTGGGGCTGCTTTCATGGCGCTGCACACCCAGAAGCTACCATGGTCAGGACCCAGGCTCCTTGGGGCCAACGACTGACAGAACCCTGGTGAAGAGCACACGGGAACATAATCACAAGGAAAAGCCTCCCCAGTTATCCAGAGCCTGGCACATCATTCACTTGCAGCTCAGCCTGGGAAACTTCTTGGGTACTTAGACAGAAATTGAAATTCATCAAAAATCTCAATGTACCATAAGAACAGTAGTTTTTACAAAAATCAGAGACTAAAACGACCTATTAAGGTGTCTTGTCCACCCCCTATCAGCACAGGATTGGTCCCTGAGGAGTTTTGATGGTTCATTTTTAAATAACTCCAGCAATGAGCTTTCCATCACAGAACTCCCTGGGAGAAACCATCCTAATGGATCTCATTCTTTGGAAGTGTACCCAAGATCCATCCTAATTTCTCCATTTCATAAGCTGCTCCTTGTACCATCCAAAATGACTCCAATAGCTCTTGCTGTGTTCTCTCAGTGAGGCACTTGGCTGTAGCAGCCTTGTCTGCATGTAGTTGGTAATCCTTTCTTATTTTGGAGGGGCTAATTGATAGGTTTGAAATTTGCTAAATGCTTGATTGAAATGAAATATAGACAGTCTCAGAAAGCTTTGCTTTGGGGTGAAAGCAATCAGCAGTCAAAGGGTTAAAGCCACAGCAGGCAGAAGGTAAACTGGAAATCTGAGAAACAGTATAAAGTAGGGGTGCAAAGTTCAGGCTTTAGAGTCTGACCAGCCTGAGTTCAAATCCTGACTGCCACTCACTGAGAGTGTGACCTGGATACATGATAACCTCTCTGAGCTTCCCTATCCTCATCTATAAAATGGGAATAATAATATTGCCTACCTCAGAGGTTTCTTGGAGAGACTAGGTAAAACATCAAGAGATCTGCCATAGTAACTCATTAAGTAGTATCATTCTTATTTACTATCAAAAAAGTTTAGATGCTAGAAACATATAGTAAGAGCAAGAATTCAGAGAAACTCTTCCATATCCAGGATAGAAAACCACAAACAAAATAAATGGCTTCATTCATTCTTTTATCCTGAACAAGCTATATAAATTTACAGGAATATGCTGGACTAAGGAGGAATTAACCGAGGAGATGAGATGCTCTCATATTAAGAGTTACACGCTGTGGCAACAGCATGGCTCTGTAGAGCCACCTCAATGCCAAGGAAGTGGGAAGAGGAAGGACTGACTGAGAACTGAGCCCACAGGGGTTTCACCTTGACCAGTCAGGGAAGTTCTGATGTCCTCCAAGCCAGAGGTCGACTCAGAGCCCTCCATGCACAGTTTTAGAGACAGCTTCTAATGTATCCTTGTGATACTCACTCTAAAGGAAAAGATCAATGTGGTATTAGATTGTCTGTTTAATCAAGTGGTCAGTCCCACTAGCCCTGTGTTAGGGCTCTTCAAGTAGTGATTGAAACCTAACTCTAAACCAGCTTAAGTCAAAAAAAAAAAAGGTGAATTTATGGATGATTCTGGGGAACTTCCAGAATAATGAAGCGTCAGGAGCCCAGAGATTGAGAATGATCCCAAACTGGAGAGAGGTACTTCTTGAGGACCTGCTCTTTCAGAGCTGGAAATGTGGAGAAGAGGTAGGGGAGTGGTGATCGAGAAGGCTGGAATATATCCAGTGGCAAAGAAAGTGGAGGAGAAGCTGATTTCACTGCAGAATCACACACAGAAAGGCTCAAGAATTGGAGGCACCAGCTCCCTCTGAAAATGGCGGTGTGGGTAGAGCTTTTTCTGTTGAAAAAAGTAAGATGGGCTAAATAACTTTATAAGAAGCATTCTGGCACTCCTCCCTACCCCTGCCATAGTGGAAAACGAAATGTGTATTCTCTGTGGAGGGTACCCTGACAGCTTCTGGACTGGGGGACTAGAAGGGCTGAGGGTGGGGGCACTACAGTAAAAACAGAGGAATTAAGTGACAGTTGGCATACTCAATCAGAGCCCAAGTCCCCCTTCCCATACTCGGCAATGGGTGGGAGGGGATGGGGTATTACACTGCCCCTTTTCATTATGTGTCTTTAGTGTTCATTTTCTTACACCCACCCACCCCCACACACATCTATGTCTACATATTTATTTATATATGTATATAGATATATACCTTTATCTATAAAATTTTTGTTTAGCAGGCCAGTTTGGCATCAGAGATACCTATATTTGTATCTGAGTCCTAGAACTTTCTAGCTGTGTGACCTTAACCAAATACCATCCCCTCTCTGGATTGCTCATCTTTCCAGAGGACAACAGACTTAAGATAGCAAGAAGCACAAGGCTTGAAGCAGTTCAGATAGTTCCTTTCCCCACCCTATTTACCTTCATGATCATCCTCATTTTCCCTACCCTCTGTCATCCCAGGTCGGTCTACTATCACTTACCGGCACCCACCAAAAGAATTTGAAAGGGGTCAGAATTCTGAGAGCAAAGACTCACCTGATGGCAAGAATGGGAGGAAGAGCTGGTGTGGGTGGGGCCTGAGGCAGAGGCAGAGAATGTGTTCAAGACAGCTTCTTTTCCTGTGGAAACTGCCACCTGAGATGCAGTGTTTACAGCACAGGGTTTTGTTTGGAGCTTGAGGACAAGAATGGGCTGAGGGAGAAATTGTTAAATTGTCAGGAATTTCGGAGCCAGTTATCAAATACATAATAATTATTTTTTAATTATCAAAAATGAAATTATAAAACTTACAGTGCAGTAAATCACATTAAAAACAAAAGTACAAAATACTGAAAGCTCAATACTTCCTAGTTATTTGACTATATTTGACTATAATCTATGTTCTTGAGGTTATCTATTGTGTCTGTTATTATCTTTATTTACGTGTAGTGTTGTCAAGCTGGTAGCCAAAAGTCAGCCTTTGTGAAAGATTTACATCACAGAAATCAATAAATGCAATAAATCAAGACCTCTTTGTTCTCAGAAAGATGGTATTTAAACAACTTTCACTAGCATACCACTGGCTGGAGATCAGGAATACCAGAATCCAGAAATCTGGCTTTCCAAAGGCTCAATAAAAACATATGTTTTGGCACCCTCCTCAGAAAACTCTTTCACCTCCGTGAATAGGAAGGTCCCTAGTTATCAACAAGCACGTGAATGAACAAACTGTGAATGACAAAACACTTTTTCTTGAACCCTTTTCATTTCTATAACTGGTGAATGCAAATTAAATTGACAAAAGACAAATTAACAGAAGAACATACATTTTATGTGATGTTAATATTTTTACATGCACAAGGGCTTCATAGGAAAAAAAGAAAAGAAAACCCCAAAAGAACAGACTCAGGGGCTTTTGTACCATTTGAACAAAGCGTGATAAACTGTGGAGGAGTGATAAGACAAAGGAAAGGGGGCTTGGGCTTGTAAAGGACATAAGCTGTGGGAGTAAATACACGGGGTGGGTGGGGGGAGGCAGAGGTAGATGAGGGTTTGTTTATGTAGACTCTTCCCAGTGCTACCCTCTGTCTCCAGTGTAAAGGGTCACTGTCCTCATCTGGGTGAAGGAAGTGGGGGGCAGAACTCACCACCTTCACAAAGAGAAATGTATGCCCTGCTTTTAGGCAGACAGGGGAGGGCAGAGAAATCTTCCCTTATCTTTTTTTCAGTTCCCTCCAGTTAAAAAAAATCTTTATGCCAAAGGGACATATTTTGGGGTGACATTCTGATATCCTTTAGAACAAACGAACGAATATCCAGAAAGCTGTACTTAACACTCAGAGCTTTCTTTAGCATATGAAACAAAATCTTAAACCTTGGGACTCAAAGAGTGGTCCCTGATCCAGCAGCATTGGTGTCACCTGGGAATGTGTTAGGAAAGCAAAATCTCAGGCCCCTTCACAGGCCTACTGACTAGGAATGTGCATTTTAACACAGTAAAGTTTGAGAAGCATTGCTATGAATGTCAGCCCTGGCCAAAATACTCCCCACTTAGGCAGAATGCTTTCCCTTCCTTCCCCGCCTGAGATTCTCCCAATCAGAAATCCATCGTGGTTAACAAGGCTTTAAAAAGGCAAATACCTCTGAGTGGGTTAATGGCCCAGCCCTGAGGATAATGTGTTCAAGGAGATTGCTTTCTTCTCTTGGAACTTTTACCTGAGATGCACAGTGCTTACAGAACGGAGGTTTTATTTGGAAAAGTTAGAGGAGAGCAAAAGGGGGAATACTTCAGTGACTCCCCAGGATCACTGCAATAACTTTCTAACTTTTGCTTCTCACTTCCTCCCTCACCCTCTGTGGTCTAGTCTCCACTTAGCTGCTAGAGGAGCCCTCACAAATGCAGATCAAGTCACAGAATTCCCTTCCCAATGCATTTAGAATAAAATCTGGATTCCTGATCTGGACCAAAAGACCCAGGAAAATCTCCCCCAGCCTCGCCAAATCCCACTCCTGTTCTCACAAGCCCCAGCTCTGCTGACCTGCCTCCTGTCTCGGAGCGCTTTCTCTGCCTGCCTATTTGCTGTTCCTTCTGCCTGGAAACCGCTGCCTCTCGATCTTCCTTGACAGGCTCACTCAGTCTCTGCTTAAATGCCTCATTTCTGAGGGGCCATTGCTAACCAAACCCCAGCTGTCAGCCTTTCACATTGCCTGCTTTCTTTTCTTCACTATGTAAACTCGTCAGACTTTCTCATTTGCTTATTTATTTTCTGTATACCCAACACACACACACACACACACACACACACACACACTCATTCACAGACCTGCACTAGATGCAAACTCCATGAGAACAAGGATGATGTCCCCACCTAGAATGCTACCAGCACACAGTAAGTGCTCAATAAACATTGTGGGGCAGATGCAGGTGTGAATGAAGGTGACTGCAGGGCAAGGTGCTCCACCATCCACCGCCACCACCAAGACCAGCCCTGTACCCTGAGAAGGAGAAGAAACTGGTCCATCTCCCTTATTCTGCTCCCTACACTCTGTGGCCTGTCCCCCTCTCCCTTCCAGGACACAGCCTTGCCATTGGTACTGTGGGTGTTCAAGTGTGAAGAAGTTTACAGAGGGACCATGAAGTCAAGCTTGTCTGAGGGCTTGGAAACCCCAACAGTGGCAGGTCCTGGGTCTGGCCTGGGGAATGCCAACCACACCTCCAGAAACTCATAAAGTTGCCAGATGTCAACTTGTTAAACTCTAGATACTCATGAACCCCTGGTCAGGACAGAGCCTTCTGTGGAAAGCCACATTACTAAAAGCTGGCTTGATAAGTGGGAAGTCTAAGTAAGAAGGCTTTATGGATGCAGTGCCTGGCCCCAATACATGCACCCCTACACACGAAGCAGATGGGATGACTGTCGGGGAAGCAGGGCAGCAGCAGGATAGGCCCTGGTGGGTGGGTGTCTGTCACTCCTCTTCATCTGCACTGTTAACCAGGAACCAGCCTAAGTGCTGGGTCATTTTCTAGACATGGGTTCCACACGTTCAATCAAGACCAGGAAGTTTCTTTGCCAACTCTGTTTCCTACACAGGTCTCCCTGTGGACCTCAGACATCTCTCCAAGATAGCCTCAGTGGCCCCTTTTCTAGGTGCCTAGAGACATCTTCTGTGGCTCCCAAAGACCAGCTACCTGGGCCACGGTGGGACCACTGGTCTTTTGCAGGATGCCATTAGAACCCATCCTCCACTTTGTTTTTATGGGAACAAGTACTCTGGGCTCACAAAAATCCGTTGACAGGACAACTGAGGGGCTGCTGTCCTCTCACCATACCTGTTAATAATGCATCTCAGAGGAGGAAGTGCTGTGGGGCTCCTTCCTTCTTTCCCATTGAGTATCCTTCACGTCCTCTATTTTCATATTTTACCTTTGTCATAAAGAGTGTGGACAATCCACTTTTCCTTCCTACAGACCTTTCTGCCTTTCAGGCTCTGTCTTATGAAGCATAATAGTTTGGGGAGTGTCTGCATAACCCCTGACTCTTCCCCCTCTTTTCATGATTATCTTCTATTTACTGGAATGGCCCCTGGAGTAACAAGAGGAGGAGGAGGAGGCCGCATGAGAGGAGACTGCAAAACAAAGTGAGGAACGTCATCCTGCACCTGTGGCCTCCAGTGCCCGTCTCTCCATCGCTAGGAATCTTGCCTGTCTTGAGGGCCACCTGTCACTACATATCCAGTAGTAATGACCCCATTCGAAGGGGTTTTCTTCACGTGACCAGAACCAATCTAGGAGACTTTGCTTCCTCATCTTCTGCCCCTCCTTTCTTTGACTTACTTTTTATGCCTCCTATTCATTCTCCCTTGGCCCTCCTCTGGTGTTTTTTGCAGCCACTCTAAGACCCCTGGGGTCGGCAGTTCAGCCAGGGTATCCTTCATAGGTCCTAGCTGCCAGTGGGCTTGAAGCAAAGGCCTGGGATAGAGGGATCAGGAAGAGGTGGGTGTGGGGCCTTATGCCCAGTCTTGAGGGGGGTCTTTGCCTGCTTGGTGGCAGGTGGCAGATCTAGAAGACCTAATGTACCCCACATACTGAATTCAGTGGCAGGAGCTCTGGGGTATGGGGAGGGGAAGCTGCTCATCTGGAGGCCAGGCCAGAGGCAGACCACCTTCTCCTCAGTCCTGACCCCTCACTCCTGCTCCCTCCCACCTCAGCTCTGGCCTCCAGGCCCCTCTCGTCATTGGTCACCCTTTCATCTCTATCCCAGATCCCTTTAAACATAAGCAGAAACAAATTATTTATGAAGAGCCCTCATTTACAATGCATCCATAATGCCTGGGAAGACACTGATAATTTATTTAATGAGCACAGACATGATGATTCACAAAGCTGGTTTCAGTCAGAAATTAGCTTCATTAATTTGCTGTGAGCCCTCTGCTTGATTTAGAGCCTCAGGAGTACCCAGACCCACAAATCTCAGCATCACTGTTGCTCCTGCCTGAGCCTAGCCAACGTGAAGCTCCAGCAGGACCAGCTTGCATCCCTGCCTTCCCACCTAGCCATGCCTTGTGGTCACCCCACTTCCTGCCTCTGGGTCGCCCAGCTCTGCTCTGTAGGAACCTCCCCAACCCGCTGTGCAACTGGCCTACCTGTATACAATAACAGAAGGGTATTCCAAGGCCAGGCACTGTGAGGGCTCCAAGGGACCACAGATGCCCACCCCACCCACAAGTGATGGCCATCCTGAGGTTTATGCAAGGTGTCACAGCACCAAGACAGGTCACAGACCTGGAAGCTGCTGACACAGTCCAATTCTAGGAAGCTAACAGGCATAGATGTTTTCTATCTGAGCAGACGTGTACTCTGTCCACATGCATTAGGGTGCTTGGCTGGGGTGCTGGGGGCGGCTGCAGACAATAAAAACTCTCCCCAAGTCCCCTCCTCCCAATATACTCAGTGACCTCATCTTTATTATCTAAGCAAACATGGATTTCAGTTTGCTGCCCGCATGAATTTTAATTATTTTTATTTTTTAATTTAGCTATTTTTACCCATTACACAAACACATGGGTGAAAGAGACAAACAGTTCCACAAAGCTTGTATTCATAGAATAAACAGTCCCCCCTCACCATTCCCATTTTCTTTTGGTATGTATCTCCCTGTCTTGAAAAAGTATGTTTAGATTATGACTTTGGGGTTTTTTATTTTCAATTTCAGGCATTAACTCTTGGCTTCCCTGTATAAAATATGAAGGCTTCATTCTGTTTCACCTCACCTCCTCCTCTACCCACATATGCTTACAGTCCAAATGGAGCAACAATGGCCCTTGGCTGCCACCTGCTTTTGTAAACAAAGTGTTATTGGAATACAGTCACAGCCACTTGTTTATGTGTTGACCATGGCTGCTTTAGTGCTATAACAGCAGAGATGAATACTTGGGACAGAGACCATATGGCCCACAAAGCCTAAAATATTCGCTATCTGGCTCTTTTCAAAAAATCTTGCCAACCTGTGTCAGACTTCACGTCCTATCTGCACAGTTCCACTGAATTTTGGTGACACATCAAACCCCAGGGTGTCCGTTATTATCACTATCTAAACACAATGCTCAACTGAGCCACATAGTATACTATGAGTACTTTTTCTTTCCCGTACCTTTTGCCTTCACTTGCATTTACAACTGCCTTTTTTGTTTGTTTCGATGTCTTTGTACTTAGTGTAACTTAACAAATTCTTCACCAGATGTGTAAATCTGCTTGAACATGTTAAAGTATCAAGTTTATCCACTTGGAGATACTGCTTTAAGAACCTGCTGACCTGCTCCAATCTGAACTGGTCACTCTCGAGGCCTGCTGCACAGCCATCATGCTGCTGTAAGAGCGGTCCTTTGCCTCTATCCTATGCTCAATCCCCTACTTCCAGGATCTAGGTCATTCAGTTTCCTTATTTACTCTTAATTTTAAGGGTCATGTAGTCCACTATCATCCCAAGGAAAAAAAATACAGAAGTGGTACATTTTTTGAGACTCTGGATGTCAGAAAATATCTTTATTCTATCCTGACAATAATTTATTGTTAGGCTAGGAATAGAACTAATAGATGGAAACTATTTTACTTCGGAAGTCTGAGGTCATTTTCTTTTATCATTCTTCAGTCAGTCTTACTGTTGAAAAGTCTGACACCACTTTAATTCCTGATCATTTTGGGGGTTTGTATGTTTTTCTCCCAAGAGGATAAATGATCTTCGTTTTCTTTGGTGTTTTCAAATTTCACCATGTGTCTTGACTTGGATCAATTTCTATCCTATAGGTAGGGCACTAGGCAGGCCCTTTCAGTCTGGAAACTCACCTCCATCCATTCTGGGAAACTTTCAAATTATTCCTCTGATGATTTCTTTCCAGCCAATTCTCTATTCTTCCTTTCTGAAATTCTAGTTGTCTGGGTGGTGTATCTTATGAACTATCCTCTAACCTTATTATTTTTTTCTTTCTTATTTTCTATCCTGTTGTGTTTTTGCTCTATGTTCTGGGATATGAATATGAACAGACAGCTAAGAAATATCAGTTAACTGAGGAAGCAGATAACATGACAGACTAGGACCAAAGTACATAAACCTAAAACTACTAGGAGGGAACAGAATATTTGGGAAAATGAAAACTTGGGGAAAATTATTACTAATATGCTCACAGAGACAAGAAGAAGAATAGGAAGCTGTGAAAAAGTGACATTCGGAAAACACAGTAACAGCATAATGATAGCAAAACTAAAATTTCAGCAGAAGTGGAACACTCAGAAACCAAATGGAAGTTCTGAGAGGGCCCAGCCAGCCATGACAGCTTGGCTGGACCACTCTTTGGGGTACCTCTTATGTTTCTGTCTGTGGTCATTCCTCTTGGAATGAGGAGAATCAACAGAGAGGGCAGGGATAAATCTGGCTTCCAGGGGGAGGGAAGACCGGGATATATCTAAATTCAACATGCAAATATTCACTTAATCACCCTGCATTCACAGTGGTACCTCCACATTCAACTGTGCCTGGTGTTATCCCAGGTCAGAGACTTTGTGCTTTTCATCTGTCCAAAGAGAAAATCCATAACCCTCTAATCTGCTGTCTGGCTGTGCACCATAGTGGAGAGGATTGAGGAGGGCAAGAGGTACAGCTTCTAATCTCATATTACAGTAGACTTTCAACCAGTTCTATTTTAACTCTACCGGCAGCCACACTTCCAAGGGTACATGGTACCACCAACTATAAAGACTTGGAGAGTTTTGGGACAAAACTTGAGTTATTTCTTGACTTTCCCTACTGCTGATTTAGGATTTAGCTATATTGTGACCTGGCTGCTAAATCAGTTATCACTAACATAGTCTTCCCAACTGCCTTATTGTTGTAGGCAGTTTTCCTGTTCTCTTTGTTCTTATAAGGATATTTTCTTCTTTTGAGGATCCCTTTAGTGTCTTTTAACTGATACTTCAGTATAGATAAAAACTCAGTGTTTATGTTTAATCTGCCATCTTTCAAAGAAGTTTCTCAATATAACATTTATGAATACCACCTCATTGTCTATATCACTGGTGTTTCCAACAGACCTTACTGCACACAGTGCTCGTAGCAGCTACTTAGTAAATAGCAGGTTGACCCCAAATGAACATTTAGGAACATTTGTGCAATGGCTGATGTCTCCTCACACTGTCATAATTTAAAGCTTCATCTGTTCTCATCTTTCTTCAGTCTTCCTTCCTTCTGTCCAGGCTCTATCCACACTGAGTTTGTACCATGCTGCCCACTACGATAGTCACTAGCTACATGTGTCCGGTGATACATCTCCAGATAAAGTCCCGCCCTCTCCCACATCTGTACTTTTACATTGCTCTTCCTTCCATATGGAATGTGATCTTCTTTGCTCTCAGTTTGAGCTTAAGGTCTTTTCTGTGAAGCCTTCTATAAACCACTCATCCCTCTCCAAAATTCTGGATTAGATTCCTTTCTTCTGCATACTTAGAGAACTATGAATTTAGCCTTTTATAGCACTTGACACAGTTTGTTATAAATATATGTTTACTTATTTTTTCTGCACTAGACTATGAATTCATCTAGGATAAGTATTCATATTATTTATCTCTGTATCCTGAAGACCAACCTCAGTGTCTAGATACTCTTTGGGGGAGTAAAGAATGAGAGAGGAAGCATGAAAGAAAGGAAGAAAGAAAGAGAAAGAGAAGGAGGAAGGTAGGAAGAATGGGAGGGAACGATCCTGGCATTCAGTTTCATTTGTTCTGAGCCTACATCACAGTTCATTTCTGCTACCATTTGACTTCTTTCCTTTAACTTGTGTGGTAGATTTTATAACAGCTCTCAAGTATATGCTGCCCGTCATTATAGGAGGTTTATAGTTCCCATGCCACTGACATCAGATTTGGCCGTGTGACTTCCCTTGTCCACTTAAATGTGAGTGGAAGGGACATATGACACTTTAGAGCTGAAGCCTCAAAGCTGTTGTATGGGTCAGCCATATTTCCACTTTTTTTTTTCTTTTTTCTTTTTTTTTTTTTTTTTTTTTTTTTTCCACAGGATCAGTGATGTCCCGGATAGAAGGTGATTCTTCTTCCTGAAAAAGAAGGCAACATGGAGCAGAGCTAGAGTTAGCTTGCAATTGAACTGACCTCCATGTATGGAGAAATAAACCTTGTTATTGTAAACCACCAGTCAAGGGTTGCTTATTATTGGGCAGTAATTTAGCCTAAGCTGAATGACATACAGATATGACTGGGGATGGTCCCATGGGTATACGATGCAAGCAAAGCCATAGGATTTGAGCATACATCAGTTAGAACATCATCCTATTAGCCTCCTCTCCACAGAGAAATCCTCTGAGCAGCACCCTGGGCCTTTGAAATTTTGTCTGAACTTCCTTAGTGCCAGGGTAGGAAGCTCATCAGATTGTGTGTGAGTTTATTTCATTGCTGGAATTCAACAATTTTTTAATGTGTATTTATTTCTGAGAGAGAGAGAGAAAGTAGGGAAGGGACAGAGAGAGAGGGAGACACAGAATCCAAAGCAGGCTCCAGGATCTGGGCTGTCAGCGCAGAGCCCAACACAGGGCTCAAACTCACAAACAACAAGATCATGACCTGAGCCAAAGTTGGATGCTCAATCAACTGAGCCACCCAGGTGCCCTTCATTGCTGGAATTCAAATTGTTAAAATATTTTTCATTTGGTTCTCCCCCACTGGTTCTACTCCTGCCACCTGTAGCCACCCAGATCAATGCACTCTGGATTCCACAGGACTAAACTTGAGTTATTAGAAGTTTAGTCATGTCCACACTAAACACTACCAGTTCTTACATTGTGGGAATTCTTAGAAGTGGACACTGAAGCTATTCTGACTCTTTACAACAAATGAAGGTACTCTTTATAGTCCAAAAATACCATGACTCTTCATATATTCTGCAAATGGAAATGGCACTTCTTAAACAAGTTTTCCCATTTTACAGCTTTGAAATTCACAGAAACACACAATCAATGAGCTTGACCCTTAGTAAAATAAATTAGCAATATTTTGCCAACATGCTTCCAAGAAAGACTTCTTAAAATGCACATGATTTGGTTAACATATCTTGAAAATAATGAATATTTTAAATGCTTCCAAATAGTCAAGAGGAATGAAGTCCTTTGTAGATGCCACTGCATTTCCAGGAAACCCATCATGGTTCTATTCTAATGAGCTTTTCACTGATTTATGCACTGTGTTGCTTTTAAATACCCAAAGAGACAATCATTAGGAGAAGTAAATTATGAGGAACTCCAGAGGGTAGAAGAAAAAACAGTATGGTCAAATAAAGGGCAGGGGTGGGGGAGAGACTTCTACTTTGAATAAACAGTTTTCTTTTTCTATCATTGATCCTACTTATTTAATTAAAAAAGTAAATCATGAATACATACGTATTATAAAAAATTCAAACACTATTGAACTCTACAGAGCACACTGTCCAATAGAACTTTCTGTGATGATGGAAATGTTCTATATCTACACTGTTCAATAAAGTAGCCATTAGCCACCTGTGGCTATTGAGCGCACCAGAAAGGCAGCTACTGAAACTGAGGAACTGATTTTCATTTTTATTTAATTTCAATTAACTTGAGTCTAAACACTCACATGTGGCTAGTGGCAACATATTGGATAGCACAGATACAGAATAAAAAAGTAATATCACATTCATCTTCAAAGCCTATAAGAAACTATTGTTAATAGTTTGGAATATTCTTTGCATAATGTGGGGGAGGTACACTATATATCATGTATAAATGCATCAGTGGCTTACAGCATGGGCTGTAGAATCAGATAGCCTGAATTCAAACCCTGAGTCTGAAGCATACTAGATGTGTGATCTTAAGCAAGCTCATTAACCTCTCAGTTTCCTCATCCATAAAACAGCGCTAATACCCTTTAGGGATCTACTGAGAAGAATTAACCAACACATGTTAAGTCCTTAGAACAGTTCCTGGTACATAATAAGCACTCAATAAATGTTAGTTATTGTTATTAATATTGTATGCATACTGTTCTGTGGCCTATTTTGCACTTCTTGTCTTAGAAAGCTTTCCATGTCAGAGTATATAGAACTACCTCATTTTCAAAATGTAACATTTTGAAATTATAAAAATAATATGTGCACATGGTTAAAAAAAAAAGTCAAAATCAGCTTACTTTCACTTTCTAAAATGGTAGACTAGGTAACTCAGATCAATCATCCCTTAAGATACTATAAGAATTGGGACCTGGTTGCCTGGATGGCTCAGTAGGTTAAGCATCCAAATTTTGATTTCTGCTCAGGTCATGATCACATGGCCATGAGACCAAATGCCACCTCAGGCTCCACATAGTGGAGCCTGCTTAAGATTCTCTCTCTATCCCTTTCCTTCTACCCCTCTCCTGCTCATGTGCACACATGCACACTCTTTCTCAAAACAAATCAATAAAATAAATAAATAAAAATTTTTAAAAAATAAAGAATTGAACCAATTTTTTTAATGAAAAAACTCCTGCTTACAACTAGAAAACTAACAAAATAGTGAATAATTACCAAGTTAGGATGGGGATTGGAGAACAGAAGCCCAGGGAGGCTAGCCCAGTCCTGGGCACTGATTTTTTCCTGACAGAATAATGATTCCAAACATGGGGGTTATTGGACAGTGACTTTGAGATAATTGTACTTACGCTCAAGGAAATAAAAGGCAAAATTGAGAATTTCAGAAGAGGACTAGAGACCATAAGAAGTAACCAGATGGAAATCCTAACACCAAAAAATATAATACAATAAAAAAATAATGAATTACCCAATGGATTTAAGTGAAGACTGTAAACAGCTAAAGAGTGAATTTGTGACTTGGAAGTAATAAGTTAGAGGAAAATATTCAGACTAAAGAATGGAGATGTCTCTCCATTCTCTCCAAGGATGGGGGGGAAAAAACAGAAGAGAAGATGAAAGATATTGAAGATTGTGTAAAGCCTAATTTATGTTAAAATGGATTCTCAGAAGGAGGCCAGACTCCAAAAGACCATAATATTTGAAGCAAAAGTGGCTGAGAACTTTGTGAAACATATGAAAGGCATCAATCAGTAAGTTCCAGAAGCCCTATGAACCACAAACTAAAGGAAGCAAAAAGAAAACACTAGACACATCATCATAAAACTACCTCAAAGCAAAAACAATAAGAAGTCTTAAAAGCAGCTGGAGAAAAATGTTAGATAAGCTTCTAAAGAGCAATAATAAAACTGGAAGTTAATTTCTCAACAGAAACAGTGTAAGCCAAACTTCAGCTGAATGTTTTCTTAAAAGTGCTGTAAGGAAAAAACTGTCAACCTAGAATTTCAGTGAAAATACCCTTCAAAAATAAAAATAAAAATAAATAATAAAATATTTACAGAAAAAAAAATCTGGGAGAATTCATCACCAGCAGACTCTCAAAAATGAAAATATTATGAGTGCCCTAGAGGCAGAAGAAGAATGATCTCTAGTGGAAGGTTAAAAATGTAGCAGAGAATGAGTATCAACAAAAATGGGGATAAATCTATATGAATGTTGAGTATAAAACCAGATACTAAAGTCCAAAGAGGCTTTAAGTACATTTAAATTAAAACATATTTATAAGTCAGAGAGGGTAAATGAAAATTAAAGTATCCTAAGTTCCTTTCACTATTTTACAAAAAAGGGTGCCAATTAATATTAGGTTTTTGTAAATTAAAGATGCAAGTTGCAGGCCGCCTGGATGGCTCAGTTGGCTGGAGTGTCTGACTTTAGCTCAAGTCATGGTCTCACGGGTTCGTGAGTTCGAGCCCCATGTTGGGCTTTCTGTTGTCAGTCTCCCCTCTCTCTGCCTCTCCCCCCCCTTTCAAAAACAAACATTTAAAAAGTCTTAAAGATGGAAGTTGCAGTATCTAGGAGAACTATCCCTCTATTCCTAACTAACTTAGTTTTTATGATAAATGGATTTTGAATTCTATCAAATGATTTTTCTGCATCTTTTGAGACTACAATAGTCCCCCCTTGTCTGCAGGGGATACATTCCAAGACCCCCAGTGGAGGCCTGAATCCATGGATAGTTCCAAACCCTATATATGCTGTTTTTTCCTATACATACATCCCTAAGATAAAGTTTAATTTATAAATTGGGCACAGTAAGAGATCACCAACAATAACTAATAATAAAATAGAATGTCTATGACAATATAATCTAATAAAAGTTAAGTGAATGTGGTCTCTTTCCCTCTCTCAAAATATTTTATTGTACGGACTTATCCTTCTTCTTGTGATGATGTGAGATGATAAAATGCCCACATGATGAGATGGAGTGACATGAGTGACATAGGCATTGTGTTGGAGCGTTACTACTGACCTAACCATACCTCAAAAGGAGGATCATCTGCTTGTAGACTGCAGATGACCACAGGTAACTGCAAGTGTGGAAAGAGAAACCGTGAAGAAGGGGGCACTTCTTGTTTTTACCCCCTGAATCATTAATGTAGGGAATTCATCAATAGAATTTATAACATTAAACCAACCTTGAATGCCTGGAAGATAACGTTTGGTTATCATCTATTTTATGATATTTTACATTGTCTAGATTCAGGTGGCCAATATTTTGGTTGAGGAGTTTGTTTTATTTTTTGCACTTTGGGTTCATGAGGCAATTGCCTGTAATTTACTATTCTTTTACTCACTCTAACTTCGGAACTATGGTTATTTCAGTATTATAAATTGAATAGGGGAGTATTCTATTGTTTTCAATTATCTAGAAGGCTTTGTATAAAATTAATCTCATCTGTTACTTTAAAGGTTATAAAACTACATGTGTTTGTACATTTTGTGGAAAGATTATTTCTGTTTTCATTGATCTAGTTTTTTTTTATATTTGTAGATGTTTTTAGAAAGCTTTTAATATTATGACATGTAATATTAATATAATTATTATATTATTGATTAATATTAATATAATTTTCATAAAATATTATAATATTATAAAACTATGCTTTGCGTGTGTCTTGAGCTTTATCATTTTTTGGGTCCATTTCAAAGAACCAATTCTTGGTTACGTTTATCTTCTTTATCACATATTTCTTTTTTGTTTCTTTAGTTTCTGCTCTTATTTTTATTAACTCATTACTTCTTTTTTTGTATTTCTTCTTTTGTTCTTTTTCTAAGTCCTTAACTTTAACACTTAGACCATTAAATGTCAGCCCTTTTTTCTAATATTGGTTTCTTTTTAATGTTTATTTATTTTGAGAGAGAGAGAGAGAGAGCCAGAGCGTGTGCATGTGAGTGGGGGAGGGGCAGAGAGAGAGGGAGAGAGAATCCAAAGCAGGCTCCATGCTGGCAGTGCAGAGCCTAACACAGGACTCAATCTCATGAACAGTGAGATCATGACCTGAGCCAAAATCAAGATGCTTAACCAACTGAGCCACCCACTAACCCCTCTAAGTTTTTAAGAATACTTATGTAATTCCTCTTTAAGTACCATCTGAGCTATCTCACAATTTTGGTATACAGTTTTCACAACTATTTAATTCTGAGTATTGATTTTCTTGCCCTTTATGGTATTTCCTCTGATCAATTTAGAAATACCTTAGGTTTTCCAAAGACTTGAGTTTGTATCCCAAGTTTTGTGTGTAGGTATGTGTGGAGGGGTTGTAATTGTCCTTAAACTGTGGACACATAATGTAGAGTGTATGACATAGATTATTTGGTATTTCAGAGTTTTTTTGCAACCTAAAATATGGTTAATATTTGTAAATGCTGTGTTCTTGAGAAAAGTATGCAGTCTGTCATTCATTGGTAAAGGTTTCTAACTACATCTATACTAAGTATAAAAGTATATTCTAACTACATCTATAATACGTATAACAAGTATAAAACTTGTTTTAAAAATAATTTACAAACTCAACTGCATTTCTGTACATCAGCAATAACAGAAAACAGAAACAAAAATTTTTAAATAATACCAACCACTTATAATAACAATAAAAAAGTCAGGTACATCACAAAATATTGTAGGACCTGTGTTAAAAATTACAAAATTTACTGAAATACAGTAAGTAAGATTTAAATAAACAAAGACAGATACTTTGTCATAGGTTGGAAGACTCACTGCAGAGAAGTCAGTTCTCCACATTGTGTGTGTATGCAAATCAACAAATGACTCTAAAGTGTATACAAAAGTACAAATAACCAAGAACATCCACGACAGACGTAAAGAAGAATCAAACGTCAAGATTTATTATGGAACTATGATTATAACAATATGGTACTGATGCAGGAAAAGACAGATTAATGAAACAATACAGAAACCTGGAAATAGACCCATTCATATATATGTTTACTTTGTGACAGAGGTGGTACTGTCAATCGACAGAGAAAGTAAAGATTTTTCAATAGAGCTGGATCAATGGGTTATCCTTACAGAAAAAAAAGGAAAGAAATGTAACACCTAGTTCACACCATATACAAAACTTATTTTCTAGGTAAATTAAAATCCCAAATGTAAAAGTTTCAACTATAAAACTTTATTAGAAAAATGTCTTTATGACCTCAGGGTAGGCATGGATTTATTAAAAGAAAGAAAAGACAAAAAGTGAAATAAATGCAACTAAAATAAAATACAAAATTCTGTTAATCAAAATACAGCATTGAGAAAATGATAAGCCACAAACGAAAAAAGATATTTGCAATATATATACACCAATAAAGGATTTGTATATTCAATGTATAAAATACTCTTATAAATCACTAAGAAAAAATAAAAATCCTAATGGAAAAATGAGCAATAGATGCATCTTTCACTTCACAAAGAATGAAATCTGAACAGTCCATGAACATGTGGAAAATTCCCAACCTCATTAGTGACAAGAGAAATAAAATTTTAAGCCAAAAGGGTACCCAAATATCCATTCGACATACTGACAAAATTTCAAAGTCTAACAACACTAAATGCTGGTGAGGATATGACACAAAGGGAACACTCATATATTTTCAGTAGACATAAAAATTGTTTAGCTATCTTTGACAACTGGATTTTTTTTCGTAAAACTGAACATGTACATATCTCATGACCCAGCAGTGCCCCTCCTATACCTGTACCCCAGAGAAACTCTTGCACATGTGCACCAGAAGCCATGTGCAAGAACATTCATCGCAGCTGGTATACCATGCAAATGTGCACTAGTTTGGGAATGGCTGAATAAACTACAGTACAGATCAATAATATTTTTTTTAATTTGAATTCAAGTTAGTCAACATACAGAGTAGTCTTGACTTCAGGAGTACAACCCAGTGATTCATTGCTCACACATGACACCCAGTGCTCATCCCAAAAAGCACCCTCCTCAATGCCCATCACCCATTCACCTTTTATCCAAAACACTCAGAACAGGTTTTCTTTTTTTAATTTTAGAAATACAAAGAATAAACACACACATGTATACGTATGTTTACATGTATATACATACACATATCTATGATGTAACACCCCAAATTCAAACATGTAACATTTTCAGAAGTAAAAGCACAAGTTGTTACACTAAACTGGATCAATAAATACTGTAAACATCAGTTCAAGTCAAGATTTTTTTACTTTCAGAATTTCAGAGAAAGGACGATATACATTCACCTGATGAAACACTACAGGGCAAAGAAAATGAATAAACTACAGTAACATCATCAGCATGGATGATTCAGGAACATAATGATAAGTGAAAGGAACAAATCAAAAATAGCAAAACTAGCAATATATTAATCAGGGATACATGCCATTGTGGCAACACTGTGAAGTAAATAAAACAAGGATATTATTAACTATTAATTATTATTTCTGGAGGGAATAAGGGGATCTGATCAGAGAGCATTGGTTACTCCCTTTATTTTAAATTGTATATATACATTTTAATTACATGTACACACACAAATATACTCTTGCATATTTGATGCATTTCACAATAAGAAGTCAAAAATAAAAAAGCTATTGATTTTTATATATTGATTTTAGAACTAGCCACCTTATTCTTTCGTTGTTTCTAATATTTTTTCCATCAATTCTCTTGGTTTGTATGTGAAAGTATCAACTGCATATACTGCTAATTTTGTTTTATTCTCTCCAATATTGAACTTATTTCTTTTTTCTTATAATTGCATTGGCTGTTGCTTCTAGATCAATGCTAAAATAACACAGAGAATCTTTTTTCCTCACACCTTTCGTGGATCACCTTCTGCAGTGTTTTACCACCAAATGGACAAAGAGCTTTTGCATGATCAGAACTGTTTCAGGATGCCAGGCCACGCAGAGAGACAAGCAGTGAACCTCTGTAAACTAGTGTTTCGCTCTGTTGGTTGCTTGTCACTGCACAGAATGTGGGGACCCTGACATCACCCCATGGCCCTCCATGGGGCCAAGTGGAAGAGGCCAAAGTGGAAGGAGCACTGCCTGAATGCAGGAGAGGGGATAGACTGTCACTGGTGAGCTCACACAGAGGCCAGGCAGAGCAGCTTCCCGGAGTGCTCAGGTCGGGCTCAGCTTCAATTACAGAATTGGCTGGCTCACAAACAGGCTGGAGGGAGTCCTCCGTCTCAAACCAGACACCTGTGTGCCTGTGACAGATCTGTCCCCACAGGCCATTCTCTGAGCAGAGCACAGCTGAATCCAGAACAAACACTTCTCTCAAAGGGCCTGTGTTTCATTTAATAGAGTTCAAATTGACTGTCCAGAAACCTTGATGCTTTTTTATTTCTTCAATGCCTTCTGCAGCAGCTGAAGGGATTCCCTGGGCCCCCATCCCGCCCACATCTCAGGACCTCCTCACCCGTGAAGTCTGCTGCTACTGCAGCTTCCCAGTTCTTCTAAAGCAGTGCCCAAGATGAGTTACTGAAGGGCTGGCTGAAAATCTGGGGGCCTGCGTAGATAACACATCTACAGAACTTCTGGGCAGGAGCAGTATTAATAATTGCTTCTAGGGCCTGCGTGGGCCACAAAACTAAAACTTGTTAAAAACACAGATTTGAAAGTCCCACCCTGGGCTAATGGAATTAGAATCTCAGATAATAGGGTCTGGAAATGTGAGGTTTTTAACCAAGTAATATTAGTCAGCTATTACTACATAACCCAAAACCACCCCAAAACCCGTGGCTTAAAGCAGTAAGCATTTATTATTTCCCATGAATCCACAGGTCATCTGAGCAGTTCTCCTGGTCTCAGCTGGGTTCATTTATGCATCTGTGGTCACCTGTAGTTTGGGTAGGCCATTCTACTGACCTAGGCTGGGCTCCCTCCCTTTTGCCAGGGGGGGTGGGGGTCAGCTGGCTGAAGGCTAGTATGTGATGAGCTTGGCTGGGATTTCTGGGCCCCCAACCACATGGTCCTTCCTCCTCCAGGAGGCTAGCCTGGCTTGTTCATAGGAGTTCTGAGAGGGAGCTAAAGCAAGCAAGACTTCTTGCCTAAGCTTGGAATAGGTACATTGTTACTTTCACCTCATTCCACTGGCCAAACCAAGTCATAAGGCCAGTCCAGATTCATGGGGGGAAAGGGAACAGACTCTACCTCTTCATGGGAGAACCTGCAAAGTCCCACAGCAAGAAGCATGGGTACTGGGAGAAATGAAAATTGAGAACATTTTTGCAATCAATCTGCCACATATGTCCCCTGGTGAGCCTAATACAGGCAGCCTGGCATCCATCTACAGACCATCTGTGTATTCCAGGGATAAATGGTGTCATCTCAAGATGCCTACAGAGAAGGCCACTCAAGGCCTCCTATTGTGACATTCATCCATGGGGCTTAAATAATTCTCACATCCCAGAGTCTGTGCTTTGTTAGTGGGACCACAACCTCAATCTTGTCAGCACTGCAAAGGTAATCTTGGGCCTGGCTGACCCCACCCAACTTACAAAAGCCTCAGTTCTTACTAACTAAAAGTCAATTGATTCATTGGCATAGAACCAACTGCCCAGACATTTGGGTCAGCATTCTTTTTCTATAAGCAGGGACATGAGAAGATAAATCAGAACCAGAAGTTTGCTCTATGTATCAGGTAGGATGTTTTCAGTTGTCACTGACAAAAATCAACTCAACTGACTAAAGCAAAGAGAGCAAGTTCACACATTTGTATAAGTCTGTCTATAGGCCCATCTTGATCCAGGAGATTAAATAATACCTTCACACTGGTCCTCTCCACCTTTTGGCTCTGCCTTGTGCTACACAGCTGCATTAGAATACTCAGAAAACCCAGGCTGACATCCTCACAGGCTCAAGACCAATTTAAAAAGAGAATGTGGATTCCCCCAATATTCCAGCAAAATCTTGTTTCTTCTTACTGACTCTGTGTGGGTCAGTTGGCCATCTCTAAACCGATCACTGTGGGTGGAGAATGTGATATTCCCTATCCTCATGAGGATGGACTAACAATAAATAAAATAAACAAGAACTGAAGTATGTCAGATGGTGATTAGTATCATGGGGAAAAAATACAGCACAAAAGGAGAACAGGAAATGTCAGAGTAGGGGCTCAAATATCACTGAGGTGGCCAAAGAAGACATCACTGAGAAGTACGGATCAAACACAGGACTGTGCAGATGCCTAGAGAAGTGCATTTCAACCAGAAGGAAGAGCCAGTGCAAAGTCCCTGAGGCAGGAGTAGGGTAGTCTCATGGACTCTTTGTTCCCGTACATTCAGAGACACCCTCCTGCACAGGAGACTGTGGATCAGTCATCCAGTTTCACCTCTTTCTCATATAGATTAAGCCAGAGATGCTTTAATCCCGATTTTCTTGTTTCTGTCTGTCATGACATCGACATTTTTAAGACCCATGGGCCAGTTATCTTGCAGAACATACCTCAAAATAAGGCCAGTTTGATGTTCTTCAATGTTAAGTCCAAATCACACATTTTGGGCAGAGGCACTACAGAAGTGATGCTGTGTCTTGCTCAGTGTGTCATATCAAGAGGCCCATGATGTCAATGTGTCCCATTCCAAGATGTTAACTTTGATCACCTCATTAAGACGATGTTTGCCAGGCATCTCCACTGTAACATTTCTATTTTTCCATTTATCATCCTAAGTATCTTGTGGAGATACTTAAAGATTATGTTAATATCCTATCAAACTTTCACCCCCTAGTTTTGACAGTTTTGTTTTTTTTTTTGTTTTTTTTTTTTTTTTTTTTTTTTTTTTAACAATTTCCAGCTAAGTCAGATGTGCAGCCAGGGCTGAGAACATTCTCTGGAGCTTCCCTCATCCTGGGTCTTTTAAAACTAGGAGAAAGAGATACCACACAGTCTTTCCACAGGACTCGCTGCTCAGTGTGGGCCTCAGAGGGAAACAAGCTATGGCAGCATTGCCCACTGTGGCCATGCATGAGGTGAGGGAGCATGGACAAGGGGGTGGGGGTGGGGGTAGGGGTAGTATCTGAACCATCCAGGGAGGGCAGAGTCAACACCCAGCAGAGTCTACAGCAGCTCTGGCCCGATGGCTCTTAGCCTGGGATGCTTCCTCATTCAAGTCTGACCTACTGCACAAGAGGCCCTCCGTTCTCTCCTCACTTCTCACCATACCTCAAGACCTCGGGCCCCTCTGACTGCAGCAGATGAAGCAGGAAAGTGCAGCCGGAAGGTGGGTTCCATGTAGGGTAACCAACTGTCCTAGCTCAGCTAGGACTGATGAGATGCCCTGGACACAGGACTTTCGGAGCTAAAATAGGAAAGTGTCAGACAAACATGGATGAGTTGACTACCCTAACAAGCCACTATATCTTAGACATACCTGGTACTCAATAACCAAGGACTATACCCAGAAGTGATCCAAAAAGTCAGGTTGAAAATAACTGACCTAAGAGATTGGGAGGACTCAGACTTGTTAGTGTCAGGCGTTGTGCGGGGTAAAGATAGGAGTTAGAGTCAAAAAGAATTTTTGCAGTTTAAGGCTTTATTGGGAACTAAGGTTCCGGGCGAGGTTCCGTTACTCAAGGAGGGAATCAGGGAAGTCGCGCCCGGGTATGGTGGGGTAGGGTTCTTAAGCTGTAGCAATTCCGGGTTTAGGCTCAGGTGGGTCTTTCTCTCGTGCCATGTTGTGCTGTTGCTCGGTCATTGGCTGACCTTCAGTTTGTTCCGGCGCGCTGGTGAGAGTGCCGTCCCCTTCCAGGGACATCCTAACAAGACTGATCTTTAAAAAACTGAGGGGCACCTGGTTGACTTAGTCGGTTAAGCGTTCGACTCCAGCTCAGGTCATGATTTCACGGCTTGTGGGTTCGAGCCCCGCCTTGGGCTCTGTGCTGACAGCTCAGAGCCTGGAGCTGCTTCGGATTCTGTGTCTCCCTCTCTCTCTGCCCCTCCCCCGCTCACGCTCTGTCTCTCTCGGTCTCTCAAAAATAAATAAACATTAAAAAAGAATTTAAGCAACTGATAAGCCCAGGGCCACCTGGGTGGTTCAGTTGGTTGAGAATCCAACTTTAGCTCAGGTCATGATCTCACCGTTCATGGATTTGAGCCCCGTGTCGGGCTCTGTGCTGACAGCTTAGAGCCTGGAGCCTGCTTCAGATTCTGTGTCTCCCTTTCTCTCTCTGCCCCTACCCTGCTTGTGCTCTCTCTCAAAAATAAATAAACATTTAAAAAAAGAAAAAGAAAAAAGAAACTGATAGGCCCAGAAAGTACATAGCAAGATTGCAGGGAGGGACAGAGGGGTTCTTTCTGTATTGAATACATTTGAAGCACAGAGGTCAGGTGGGGCTGAAAGAAATCCATAAACCAAAACTAGCTGATGACTGGTGTGAATGAGAAAATGGAGATAAAGTGTCTTCCT
Organism: Prionailurus viverrinus; assembly: GCF_022837055.1. NCBI lineage: Eukaryota > Metazoa > Chordata > Mammalia > Carnivora > Felidae > Prionailurus > Prionailurus viverrinus. Next base: position 31,460,746 of record NC_062569.1, read on the forward strand.
TTGCTCCTTTAAGTTCCCATAAGTTTCTCTCCTTCAGAGCTCTGACAGCTGTCAGACGATTCAGGCACTAAAATGATTACGATATCCACCCCTCTGCCCCCCAATGCACACATATACACAATATATAATTCCAAAAAATAAAATGTAGGGAATTCCAATATAATTCGCATCCTGCTTTCTCACTTTGTTGATAACCTCCTCTGTTGCTATTCTAACGGTGCACCTGATCTGGCTATGGGGTCATCCGGCTCCTCACATGGCTATTCCCTGCTGATCTGGAAGCTCCCAGAAGGCAGACATTTTGCCCAAAGCATCTCCATACTCCCAGCCAGGATTGAGCACAAGCACCAAATAGATGGCATTCTCAAAGTAGGCAATTTGAAGAGTGTCTGATAAAGGGCTATTCACAAAGATACGGGCAAGGTTTAGGATGATGACTGTCTACCTTGTTACACATTAAGTATCCTAGAGAGTCTTAGAAATCACTGCTTCCTGGGTCTCCTCCCCAGAGAATATGATGCAATTAGTCTAGAGTTGTATTGTCCCATAAGGTAACCACATGTGGTTACTGAGAATTTGCAATGTGGGTGGTCCAAATTGAGATGTTTTAAATGTAAGACAAGCAGATTTTGAAGGCTTAGTACCAAAAACAAGAATGTGAAATATCTTACTCATCATATTTCAGAGTGATTTCTTATTGAAATGGTAATATTTTAATACTGGGATAGACAAAATATAGAAATTAACTTCATCTGTTTTTTTTACTTTTAATATAATGTGACTACTAGAAAATTTGAGATTACATATATGGCTAAATTATATTTCTGACAGACAGCACTGGTCCAGAGCACAGCCTGGCATCAGATTGGATTTTTTTTAACAACTCCCCAGATGGTTCTAATGTGCAACCAAAATTGAGAATCACTGGTTCAGAGAAATCATAAGACATAATGCAGTAGCCTATGACTACCAACAGCAGGTGATTATAGGAAGATAGTGAGAGTAGCTCTGAAAAGAGAACTGCCTGGCAAGGACAGTCGTCTCTTGTAGAAGGATGAAATAAACTCAACATTCAGATGTCTCCCTCCTCCTGCCTTTGATCCCCCATTAGTGATCCACATTGGCTGAGCCCAACTGATAGCCAAATGATGAGGGAGCCTAGTTGATGCAGCCCATGCCAGTCAGGCTCCCTGGGCCCAGAGAAAGGCTAAAAAGGATTGAGAGTGAATTTGAAGAAGCAAATGGAAGATATCCAGCTCAAGCACTTAATGAATGTTTTGGGAATAAATGAAGAGCCCGCAGATATAACACATTAGAGTAGTAGCATCGACCACAGGTAGGTTGTATACCTTCCATCTCTCCAGTCCTAAGCCTTGGATTAATATCCAGTGAGCAATGCAATCAGCAGCATTTGAGTTGCCCAGAATAATTTCTAAAGCTAGGAAACTCCTAGGCATCCTCTTTACTCACAAACAGTAATTTTGAAGTCCTTGGGTACTTAGATTCCAACAGGAAAAGGAAAAAAAAAGTTGAATCAGTTCCTGCAGAAAAAAAATGTTGAATAATAATACTAATAACCAATAAGTTTCTATTCATTGAGTGCCTACCATATGTCAAGCAAAATGCTTGCATGTAAAGGGGTTCACATAAATTGCAATGCAGTGTGGCTCTGTGGGTTTTTTTTTTCAGTTTCACAATAGAAAATATATATCATGTATCAGGATATAAAAATGGAACTATTTTTGTCTCAATTCCTTCTGAGGTCCCAAAGATGAAAAATAAAAGCATTTAATGCCAGTTATTCCCACACTCCAAAGGATGGCATCCAGTGCTTTTACAGGATGTAGTAAGGTATCATTAAGTGGGGCCTACCTGCATTCTGGCTGAAGGGACAGTGGCTACCTGAGGCATGACCTTCTCCCTGCAATCACATGAGTACAAGAGACCAGGCCAAACCACGCAGGCACTCATCAAGCTCTGTTTGTGTAATAAGTACTATCTTTTATTGGCCAAGTCCAAAATCAATGGGGTAGCACAGTGCACCTCACCGATTCTAATGCATTGAAGTAGCACATGACACAGGGAGGTAGTAAAGAATTATGGTCAATAACCAATCCAAAAAATCACAGTAACAATCCAATAATTCAAAGAGAAAAGAAGCAGTTGATATCCCCTCTGCCACGCCAGGCTTCCCAGCCCAAAACAGCCTGGGAATACTCACAGAGAGGAAATGCTTTAAACTTGGTAAGAGCGTGGAGTGATACAGTTATAGCACTGGATGGGACATTTTGTCAAAATGAGAACTTTCTTGAAACTAGAACTGGTCAGGAGACATTTTGTTGCCTAAGAGTGACCTAAAAAAGGTTATGAATTGGGGCACCTGGGTGGCTCAGTCGGTTAAGCATCCAACTCTTGATTTTGGCTCAGGTCACAATCTCACTTTGTGAGTTTGAGCCCCACATTGGGCACTGTGCTGGTGGTGTGGAGCCTACTTGGGATTCTCTCTCTTTCCCTCCCTGCCCCTCCCTGGCTTATGCTTTCTCTCTCACACACAAAAATAAACTTAAAAAAAATGTATGAATTTACCCCAAATTCCATCTAAGACCAGGAAGAACACATCTGCATGCTGCATTGAGATGCCCTGTAGGTAGAAAGATGAGTCTACTTCTAGAACCCCCACTGAGTCCAGCTCATGCAGCAAACCAACTCTATATGCTTTTTGCCAACCTACAACTTGCCCATTTATTTGACATTATTCAGATAGAAAAAACAAACACCTTTGCCTTTAGAATGTTTATTTTGCTTAATATGTTGTAAATACAGTTTGAAAACTAGTATTTCCAAGAGAAGCATTTAAAGATTGTCTTTACCCACCTTCAAAATATTTACAGAAAAGATGAAAATCAGAATGTTTCAACTGTACCCAAAAGAAATCTGTTGTGCTCTAGTTAAGATTCACAGAAGGGGAAAGAAAGTCTGTCACAATTAAATACAAAGCAAAAAACATACTGTTCGGAAGCCAGCAAGCCTGAGTTCATTCCTCATGGACTTGAGGAAACATCCCCTCCTCGGGAAAGCTTTCCTAGGATAAAAGGAACTGAAGGCATGATTAAAGGTATTTTCTTAATGTTTATTTTTGAGAGAGAGAGAGAGAGAGAGAGAGAGAGAGAGAGAGAAGGGGAGGGGCAGAGAGAGGGAGACAGAGGATCCACAGCAGATTCTGTGCTGACAGCAGGAAGCCCAATGAGGGGCTTGAACTCACTAGCTGTGAGATCATGACCTGAACCGAAGTCAGACACTTAACCAACTGAATCGCCCACACGCCCCATGATTAAAGGTATTAAATGGACTGATGTTCTCTTCTGAGATGTCTTATCAGACATACACAGCGAGATCAAGTTTACTGGGCCATTTCTCCGTGCAGACCTGTGTACATACAAACACCTTCCTCACATCCCTTCCCACCGTGCCAGGACAACTGCCCTGAGGGACAGGCCACACTAAACAGTCCACTTTGCATCATATCACAAGTAGCATCATGTAAAAATGTTAGCAGTCTAGGTAGTTAACCTAGTAAGTTCTGGAAGTCACCGAGCCCATTCCTCAGCAGATTCCACCTATAGTCTTGACCTGTTAAAATCAATTCACTTTTCCCTTTCCAGCCCAAACCACTGGCAAATAAACACAGCTCATTTGTTAAAGAATTTTGCCTTTCCATGTGATCTTGCTCTCTGAAAAGTTGATAAGCTGATGCCAACCAAGCTGATATTTTCTTCGATCTGGAAATGACAGCTCACATTGCCCAACTTCCTCTCATGAGAGGCAGCTCTGCCATTTCTCAGATAAAAGTCAAGTTATCTCATCACCGAATGGAGCTTCCCAAGGACAAATAACCTCATCTTATTCATTTCCGGGTCTTCAGTCCTTGGCACAATGCCTGGCACTGTATACATTTGATGTTGGAGATTATGTAAATAAATAAAGGATCCCAGGGTCACAGGAGATTCCTGCATTAGTAGTTAAGGGAGAACCAGAGGGAAGAAGGACATGACTGACCACCGGGCATGATGTGATTTCTGTATGCGCTTCCTCCTCCTTTCCCCTGTTGCCAAGAGCTGATAATAACCAGTAGGAAGAGTAAAGAAGTCTATGGGAGGATGGCTTCGAGCCACTGTGGTCGCTGCTTCCCCATTTACAGTCAGGGCTGGTTTCTTGGGCTTGTGACCAGAGCAGTTGGCAGGGCCCCATGGTCAGAAGGCTCCCACACTTGGTTTCATGCTCGATGTTGCCTTCTTGAACTCATAATAATTTTTGAATATGGAGTCCTGCCCTGCATTTTCATTCTGGAAGTCTTATAAATTATATGGCTCTAGTCTGTTTATATTATAATACAGGGAAGTGAAAAATGAGGAGTAATAAATGCTAAGGTTCCTCCCAACAAGGACATTCCAAAACTCTGTTGCCCTCACTGATTTCCTAAGAACAAATACAGGCGTCCTCCAGGGGACATCTTCAGCTAGGTACCACCTGCCTCCCTCAGGCTTGAACCCCAGAGTCATTTTCAGCATCTGACTCCTAAACCCATAGGTCTGAAAGGAGAACTAAGAAGTTGATCTACCTAACCTTCAACTTTGCTGCTTAAACTTATTATAATTATTTTCCCTTCTAAATAATAATATCCTATTGGAATTTTTAAGGTCAAAATATTCTCCCCAAAATACATATGTAATATTCACCCTCAAAATTTCCATTTTTTGTTAAACATGACCACCAACCCCACTTTTCCTGAATCTATTTTTATTTCTTCTTAGAACTGTCATACACAATTCTAAAATAAAATTTGTTCATCTTCAGTAATTCTTTGTTCTTTAACTGTTGCTTCAGAGAATCATATTTCCAGGGCAATTTCTTAGGTGGTCACACTTACTATGATGTAATCAATCAAATGAAGACTCACAGAAAAATTTATTAACTCCACAGAGAAAAGCCTCCTGCCAGGTGCTTAGCTGAGTTATTAATATTGGAAATGAGTGCTGAATTGATGATCAGTAGAAAAACTTCTAAGTAGACATTGGTTTTAAAATTTGATTTCCCCATCCCTAATGAAAGAACTGCTCATACTATATTTCACTGTATAAAAATGTGGTGGAGCTCTCCTTCTATTCTAATATCTGATCTAATGAAAGCCTGATATGTCTTTATTAACTCTGAAGGGTCTGAGCACTGCTTTTGTAATATATCAATCTGAAATCAGAAACTACATATTTAATATTTGTTCAAAAATCATTGTTGCCTTCACTTGTGCTTTCATTCAGTTTAATGTGCGTAATAAATGATTGATACAGACAATAGGCAATATCACACATTTGTTTCAGTAAGTTTTTCTCTACTGTTCTTCGGCTGGTGTTGTGAAGGGTTGTAGCCACAGGCAGGAGGCCATGGAACTTTGTTGAGCCATCCCTCCATTGCCAGGTCTGATCTGTCAGGAGATTCTAGCCCTTGCCTCCTTGATCTTTTGTCTATTAGTGGCAGCCAAGGTCTAGGGGCAGGTAGAGCAAAGTGGGTCAAGGCCAATGAGGCCACCTGCCTGGAGGAGCATGGCACTCTGAGAGAAGGCTCTGAGAAAGGAGGAGGGATGCCCTCCTTCAAGTTCACTGCCCTCACAGTAGTCCATGTCTAAGGGAGGGACTGGACAGATTTGAGAGACCACGTGACATCTCCCTTCAGTATTTCATGCCGGAGTCTCAGATCCACTCAGTTTCCAAGTCCCAAAGCCCATTTGTACCCATGAGGTTGGTGGTGGGGGGAGCAGGGGGGTTAGGGTCAGCATCCCATGGAAAAACACTTTGGGGAAGGTTTATCCATTTTTATTAGCATCCAGGCATTCCTCCTGCCTCACACAATGGTTATATGACCCACTTATATGGGTCTCACTGTTCCAGTTTTCCTAGCGTAGTTTGAATTCATGGGACTATTTTGCTATCTGTAAAATAGCTGAAGGCTTTCTCTAAGTTTCCTCTTAGCCTTAAAATGCTGTGCCTCAGTGATTTGAGGGGAGATGAAGAGGTTTCTCTGTGGCTTCTCCCTCTCAGGAAAGAGAGGGCAGGCTGGGGCGGAGGCAGCCCCCCCTGGAGAGCCTGCAGGGGTGGCTCTAGTGAGAAGAGAAGGGAGGAGCTCTACGTCAGTGGGCACTTTACTGTGTTCCTCCGTGTGCATCTTAACCCAACCACATCAGATGTTCCTCTGGATCAGGGCTTCAGGAGATACAGCTCTCCAAAAGTTCCCTTCAAAATACCAGGATTCATTTAGCTTTCTTTCAGCAAGAGCACTGAAGCAGCAAGAGTTTTATGAACAAAAGTAATAACAACAATAATTAAGGATTTGTTTTCCACAGAATTTTTTAAGGTTTGAGCTTTTTGTCCTTTACCTATGAAACTATGAATTCTAGAACCCCTTTGCTTTGTTCTCTCTCTCTGCCTCCCCTCTCCCCAACACCTCACCATTCCAAGGAAAATGAGAAAGACAGAGAGTTGTCTAGAACAGGGGTAGCCAGAATTCATTCTCTCTGTATCAGCTAAGGTAAAGCTTAGAGAAAAGAATCAGAGAGAAAAATAGGAGCAGCACCCTCATTTCACAAAGACACTGAGGTTCAGAGAGTTTATTCTTCCTTAAGCACTGTTCCCATCCTTCCCTGCTAACCAGCCTTCCACATCCACATTTCCTACAAATGCAGTAAAGGACAAATGCAAGTCACACATTTGGGGTTCCCTGTGACTCAGCTCTGACCTACCTTTCCAGCCCCTCCCCCGAATACATCCCCCCGACTACATCCCATCATGCACCCTTCTGTTTCTCTGGCTAACTTTCTTTCTCCCTATGATTTTTCAGGTACCTATCATATTTTTGTTCTTCCATGCCATTACTTACAGAGTGCCTTCTGCTGAAAATGCCCTTCTTCCTGCCCCATATCCTCAAGTCCCAACTTTGTTCATCCCTCAAGGTCCAAGTCAATGCTTTGTCTTCCATAGACCACCTGTAATTCTGCCAGACTCCCTGGGGAAAGCTCTGCTTTCAATACATGTCAGGCCCGATGCTGGGTTGGTGGACTCAGAGCTAAATTGCATGCTGTCCTCACATGTGACATGTAGGCATTTGCATGACAGGCTACAAAGAATACCAGCTGGGTTCTCAGGAGCCCGTGAAATATCTGTAAAATAAAAATTTTTTAAACCCCTGCTCCACTAGTCTTATAGCAGGGCCCTTTGTGTCGTCCATTTACAAAGCAGCTTGACTTCAAAATAAAACCTATAATTCAGTTTTGGCCTTTGTGGCTTTCAATTTGGCCCCCTATTTGGATCCTTTCTCTTGGTGCACGATTGCTGAATACATAGGTCTTGTCTCTCCTGGTCGACAGTGGTGGGGGCCTCTTTGGAACCTCAATGTCAGCTTCTCTGGAGGACGGCTACCCATCAATTCGAAGAGCCCAAATCTGGCTTCACAAAGTGCTCTCTGCATATTTTCTGTAGCCTACATGTTAGGTTAAACCATCCCAAACATGCCCTGTAGCAACATAAATTCCAAGCTACCATGCAGAATTTGAGAGCATGCCTCTTGCCCTGGGTGAATTGTGAATGAGCTCCCGGTGCAGAGGGCCCACAGAAGGCCTCCGTGGATCGCAGGCATACGTACTATCTTGGCATCAAACCACCTGAAAGAAAACCTGCTGCCATACAGCATATTCAGGATGCAGCCAATAAATGGGTTCTTGTTACTTCACAGGCCACCAAGTATTCCATTTCAGTTTCCCTCTCAGGGCCTGAGATGCTCATAATCCCAGGACGTTGTCACTAGTGATTTTAAGTGGCAAACCAAGTTACCCACCATGGCCTCATTTGGCTCTTTTTTCTGGTCAGGTTTTTTTTTTTTTTTCTCTTTCCTTTCTTTCTTTGTGCTTCAAAGAAGAGAGAATGTAGGGCTGGTATTACTCCTCTTGGAAACCCACAGGGACCAGAACAAGCCTCCCTCACCTGTGTTCCATTGCACGGAAAAGGGGTGTGAAGGAATGACCTGTAAAAATACATGCATACTCTTTTTTTCAAATTTGTAAGAAATGTTCATGATTTTTAACCATAAGATGGCAAAATGGGATAAGGTTATACACAATGCAAATAGTACCATACCTGTTAAAGAAGAAAAGAAAGAACGAAATGCAAAGAAAAAAGGAACTCATCATTAGGAATCGTAAATTCTGAAGAAAGAGTTCAGAAAGATCTAACGGGAAGAAGAGGGCCTTCCAACTGTTGTCATCCTGCTATTGTGACCTGAACCCCCAGTCCTTTTCAGACTCCAAAATCAGATCTAATTAAAAGAAAATGGAAAAGGACTTGGAGCCTTTTCAGCTCTAGAGAACATGCAGACAAATAAATTAAAAAGTGGGAGAAGTGGAACTAACCCAATAATCCGTGAAAAGCTCATTTCCCTCCCCGCCGCCACTGATGCAACAGTGTCCTTCCTCCCTCCCCGTTCTCTGGTTCAGGGGCAGTGAGTGAAGAAATTGGCTAACAAGATCAGAAAATTTAATTACAGTTCTTCAGTCCCCTTCCAAGAAGTTGGCTGTCACACTTCTTTTTTGCCAATCTTCAGAATGTGCTGTCTCTGACGAGCTCCCCCTCTGCTCCAGTCCTGCTCGTCTCCCTACCTCTGCTCAGGACAGTGGACACAGATGCTTTAATCTGGGGGGTTAGGAGGATTAGATATAAAGATTAAAAGGGATGGTTGGAAAAGAGAATATCATTATCCCTTCATTTCCTTTGGTCTGCCTAGCAACTTTTGGGTCTTATCCCAAAAGAAGCATCCCAAAGGCTTAGCATCCTGGCATTCCAGACCTAAGGAAATCCTAAGATCCTTTTGAAGAGGAACAGAAATCTGCATTCAAGTGTCTTTTTTTCCATGTTGACTCAGAGATAGAGGAATGGCTTTCTTAAGCAAGGTTTCTAGCAAGATTCTGAAATGCTTTGGGCTCAAAACACATGTGCAAATAAAAAAATAATGTGATCAAGTCACAATTTCCACCAAGGGAGTAGAAGGAAGAATGGTGTCAAAAGAATCATGTATTTGCCATTTTTGCCCTAGGACAGCCAGAGATTGTGACCAAATCTAGTATGCGAAACCACTGAAGAGTGACACGGAACAGGTGTCTTCAAAATTCGAAGTTTAGCTAATTCAAAAAAGATTGCTTTTCTGGGTAAAGCAAGGTAGCCAAACTGTGCAGAGGTTCCTGGTATCCACGTGACTGAGATGCTATTTCTCTTCATAGAATGCAGTCATCTCCTACATATTTGAGCCACCACAAACCACCTCCTAGATTAGGGCAAGACATATAAGCCTGGAAAAGTGACTGTGGTAATAAGGGACAGCCTGCCTGCTGGGGCAACAGGGATGCCTTAACTTGGCCCACTCAATGCTAGTGGGAAGACAGTGCAGCGGGAAGAAAAGGAGCTAGCCAAGGACAGACAGGTAGGAATTCATCATTATGAACAAGAAAGATGAGAGATTTTCTTAGACTGTCTTTCTTAAGAAATTGTATCAGTCTGGATTACATTTGGCTGCATGCAATGGAAACCCTCCTCTCACGCAACAAGGAGTCCAAAAGTAGGCGATCCAATGCTACTGTGACAGCTTGAGGATGCTTTCAAGGACTCAGGCTCCTTCCAGCTCTCTACTCTTCTACTTTCAGCTTGTGATTTTCATCCTCATAGTCACAAGAAATAGCCCAACCTCTCTGTTCCAGACAGAAAGAAGGGAAAGGGCAAAGGGGAAAGGTGAATTGTTTTCTCCATTGATTGAGAATAAAATAGCTTTCCTGAAAGTCCCAACCTATAGGCTCTGCTTACATCTCATCTACCAGAACTGGGTCCGTGGCCACCTCTAACTACAAGGGATATATCTAATTAGACACATTGCTGCCTTGCACTAAATGGGGATCCTGTCAGTAAGGAAAAAGAAGAGGATGGACGTTAAGCAGATAACTAGCAGTGTCTGCCACTGAGTGGTAGTCAAGAGTGCCAAGAGAAATGAGAAATAAGAAAACCAATAGAATATGTCAGCCAAGACATAGGTAGGCATCTAGTGCAGTTGCCTATGAGCAGCAAGGAATGAGCAATGAAGCAACCAAGGCTGTGATATAAACCCTGCATTCCAGAAGCTTAAATCTATACATCTTAGCATACAGATCTTCCCTGGCCGCAAGCAACATAGACTGTATCCTGGACGTTGTATCCTTAACCCAGCTGTATCAGCATATAGAGGCCTTTTTTTGTCCCAGTGAAAGAAAGCAGAGCTGGTGAAGATTCTGACTGAGCTGGCATATCATGGCAATCAGACTTCCTCTTTCCCTAGAGAAAGTCCTCGGGGTTGGGCTTCAGGTCTGGAAGGGCATCACCTTGGAAGACATGAATGACAGTAAAAAGACAGAGAAACCAAAGTGAAAGGATCATTAAACAGATCTTCAAATTCCCCTCAACCTCCCCTTAGCCTCCTCAGACCCTTGCACCAAAAGCACTTATGTGGCTGGGATAAGGTCTGAAGCAAAGGCCTGCAAGTCCAGGAATGGGCTCCTCATGGCAATCTTGGGGCTGGAAGGGCCACTGTGGGAGGTCTTCTCAAGGAGCCTACATCTCTCATCTTCTCTCTTGTTGTGGGAGCAACTGTACAGCCTACTATTCTCATGCCAAGTGGCTCAAACAGCATTTGGGCTTCCTGTCACTAGGGAGATTTGCCTCCTGAACCACCTTAAGTATTTGTGCACTGGGAAAAGAAAACACGAGTAGTGCTTTATTTTTCAAGAAATTGACAGAGAAGCATAACAGCTAAATATGAACTTCAGGGAGATGTTCTTCTGATTCTTTTCACAGAGGTAAGAGGGGCACAGGGTTGACTTCTTCCATCCACACTCACCAGGAAATGGACTCAAAACCGAGATCTCATCACGGAGTGGTTTGTTTGCACAGCCTAGATTCATTCAACACTGTCCCAGTGTTCGTTGCACATCAACTGGGTTTGCTGTGTACTTGACAATAGGCTAAGGGCTGCCAAATGGAATTCAGTTATGAGACTCCATCCTAAAGGGGTTGTTCATGGAAGTACCCAAGGGACAAACCATTAATAGTATTGATCCCTTAGGTCCTTAGTGTACACAGTTTGCAAATCCAGTACCTCATTCATTCGGCACCAAAGCCCTGTGAAGTGGTCTGAAGAGATAGCATCATGTGGTGGATCCACACTGTACAGAGTCAAAGCCTGGCTCTGCCACTGACTAGCAGTGTGACCTTAGGCAAAGTTAATCTCTCTAAGCCTCAGTTTCCTCATCTGTAAAATGGGAAGAGAAACAATTGCTATCTAATAGGATTATTGGGATAATAAAACACGTTCAGGGCACCTGGGTGGCTCAGTAGGTTAAGCATCCAACTCTTGATTTAGGCTCAAGTCATGATCTCATGGTCATGGGATCAAGCCCCACATTGGGCTCCACGTTGGGCATGGAGCCTGCTTGAGATTCTCTCTCTGCCTCTCCCTCTGCCCCTCCCCCCCCCCCACACCTCTCTCATTCTCTCTCTCTCTCTCTCTCTCTCTAAACAAAAAAATTCAGGTTCAACAGTGCCTGGTACACAGTCAAATTTTGCTATGTGTTAGTATTATGACTCCCGTTTTACAGACATAGGGACTACTTGATTCTCAGTGTGGAATGTTAGAGCTAAAGGAATCTTAGTTATCATCCTTTATGGACAAAGAAATTGGTGCACACCATTCATCAGGGGTACAGTCCAGGCCAGTGCTTTACTCCTCAGGGTGACAAGCAGCAGGCCTAGATCCCCAGTCTGCTCCCTCTGATCAAGTGTTCCTCAGTTCAGTCTGAGCCAAAAGGAAGCCATATAACATGGCTTCAATTAGCAAATGGACTCCCAAAAGTACCTGCAATGGTTAATTGTATGCTTCATCTTGGCTAGGCTCTTGTTCTAATTGTTTGGTCAAATACCAGCCTAAGTGTTGATGTAAAGGTATTTTTTTTAATGTTATTAACATTTAAATCAGTAGACTGTGAATAAAGCAGATTACCCTCCATAATGTGCATGGGTCTCATGTAATCATTGAAGGCCATAAGAGCAAAGACTGAGGTTTCCTGGGAAAAAAAAAAACAACCTGCAACATAGGAACTCTACTTGAATTTCCAGACTACTGCTCTATGGAACTTGAACTCAAGTGTACATCAGCTCTTCCCTGAATTTCTAGTCTGCAGGCCTATCCCATGGATTTCAGACTTGCCAGCCCCCACAATCACATAAGCCAATTCCTTAAAATATATCTATATCTATCTATTTATCTATCTATCTATCCTAATACAGTGCCCTTCCTAAGGGGACACAGCAGTAACTTTGCCAGGCTATTTTTTATGCTCAGAATGCTATTGGTGATGTCTGTTAATTCTGCAGCTCTTGCTGCTGCTTAGACATAATAACATATCAGTCAACCTCAAAATATGTACTGGATGCCCAAGATGTTTCTGTCTTTGCTAGACCCCATAAAGGACATGAAGGCTCTGTGGAAGTTATGATGCCCTTATCCCCCACCAAAATACTTATACACTGATTAGGTAGTTAGGGGCTGGGAGCATCACGGATGACAATGGACATGTCCAACTGTGTAGTGGTGCTAACCCGCTCAGGAAGGTCAGGGAAGGGGTAACCCCATATGTAAATCCCTCAAGGAAGAGGGATTTACAATGGGCTTTGAAGTCCTAAAATGAGGGATCTTATCTCAGTCTGGAGGCCACATGGAGATTCAGATGATGTGAGTCCTAGACTAGGAGAAGCCAAGCATGAAATTTACCCTTGGTTCCATAGGCAAAAGGAAGACATGGTATATTTTAAAGAAACATTAGGAAGGAAATTTCAGTAAGGGTAAGTGTAGGAGCCATGTACTAGGAAGCCTTAAACTAAGGGGCTCATCTGGGGAAGGGCGGACATGTGGTATGACGCAGTCAGAGCTTGGGACTGAGTCTTCAGAGAGGAGGGAGAGGAAGAGGAGCATCGGCTGAGTCAGGTTTTGGCATCTCATTGTTGATGGGTTTGGGTATTTCATCATTGAAAGATAAAAGGATGTACACAGGGACATGTCCCCTGGAATTCTAGGACCTGGTAAGAAGTCAAGGCTAGCAACGTAAACTAAACTGTGTGGAAGTCATGGTTTAAACCTCAAGAATGATAAACGCACAGAGTGCATACAGAGAAGAGCACAGGACCTTAGTCCCTTCCATAAATAGAGGGCAAGTAGAGAAAAAGAAGATGCAAAATATGGCCTAAGAGGAGAGGAAATGGGATGCCACTGGCACTGGAAAGATGACAAGTACAGGAAAGGATGAGATGGGAGACAGCATCACAGGCACACTGCTGTGGTTATGACCAGTCATTCACAAGTACATTGGCATCCTAAAGACTGGTAGGTTCTGCAGTAAAGAAACTTGTTTGATTGATTTAGCACCCCTTTGTCCAAGCTCACTGGACACAGTATTCTCCTTACAAGATTCTCGGAGCACATTCAGAAACACTGATCTAGCCCAGCCTCTAATGCCCAGCAGAACCACAGTAACGTCCCAGATCCCCCAATAATTAACGCAGTGTTTTCCAATGTATCACACTGAATGCCTTAAACTCAGCAGGGGAAGAGCATTATATAAATCTAAATGTCGGGAATGTTAAACATCTTAGACAGCTGGAGCTAGAAACAACCATGAGGTCAGCCCACATCTGGTCTGTCTCAGAGCCTCCAGGAGCAGGCTACGCATGGATCCCACCCCCACCCCGGCCCTCTCAGGAAGAAGGACAAAGAGATAAATAACTCCTTGAGAGCATTCTTCCCTTCTCCACTTCTGTTGTCTTTCTGCCTCTTCTCTCTCAGGGCTTTACTTGATGAATACACCATGTGCCTCAAATTATTTATTTCTCTTTCTAGCATTTCAACAATGGATGGATTGGAGCACCACATTTTTAAACAGCAACTCTTGAAATGCCAGAGGTCAGAATCATTACATGTTGCAACAAAAGACAGGGCCAGAGGCTAAAGAAGACTTGCACTAGAAGTCCCGGTGAGTTCTGGACATGGGCTTCAGCCCTGCACTTTGCTGGCTACCTGGGTCTGGGTGGCCTGTGTGCATTCACCACCCACCTTACCCACCACCTATCCAAGATAAAACAGTCCTTCCCGGCTCCTCCTTCTGGTAGAAGTGGTGCTGGCTTTTGTTGTCTGGACAAAAGGACCTAAGGGTAGAGACTTCCCAGCAGCCATCTACCCATGATGACCTACCCTGATCCTTGTAGGACTTACAGAGCTATATTTAGAGGTACCTAATAGAAACACACGGTGAAGATTCAGAAGAGACATCACTGTTTATTGACTACTTAGAGCAGGAGTCACAAACTATGGCCACTGGGCCAAATCTGGCCTGCCATTTGTTCTTGTAAATAAAGTTTTATTGGAACACAGTATGCCCCAGATTTACATATTGTCTATGGCTGCTTTTGCCCTATAATAGCAGTGTTGAATAGTTGCTACAGGAACCATATGGTCCATAAAGCCCAAAATATTTACCATCTGGCTGCTTACAGAAAAAGTTTATTGACTTTGGGCTTAAAGGACATGGCTTAGAATATTTCCCTTGCCCTTGTTCCCCCCAACACACACACACACACACACACACACACACACACACACACCCCTGTCCTCCCATCTTTGTACTATGACTTAACTTTGGTTTTAGTCTGGGTCTCTCTGTGTATCTCCCAACCCCTATGTGTCCCTATCAGTCCTTACTTTTCTATCTCTGGCCCTCCCTGGGTTGGTTTTTCTCACCGCTCCTGCGTTAGCTGTTTCCATTAATAACCGATTATGTATAAACAAAGGGGTGTTATTTTCTCATTTGTTGAACTTACTGAGGGACCTGCTCTAATTATGAAAGTGAATGAGTAGGAGCTTTGTGTTTCTCTAGGAAAAGAAAAAAAGAAAAGAAAGAAAGAAAATCTAATTGCTCCTTAGCTCTGTGGTCCTCAGTGTTTTCCCTTTGTGGTTCAATATCCCACGGTAGAAAGGTTCCTCCTACACACATATCCCTATAGCTTTAAAACCATCCTTAAAGAATGTCATTGTGCAATGTCCCTAGTCCCAGTTACCTGAGAAACAGTCCACAGTGACCCTGAGATATTCTAGCCCACATTTGTAATCCAAGTTAGGAGACATTAATTGGAGGCATGATTCTGTAATATCTTTGTCTGGGAGGGTTTCAGTCACTTGAGAGGTTTTTCACAAGTGAGCAATTATAGGGTCACGGGAGAAATTTAGCAACAGTGGTTCCATTTATTATAGCACTCTTCACAGTCTGACTTGTATGATAATCATGAAGTTGTGAGCAAATTGAGAACGGAGAGTATATCTGAGGCCTTGCCTGGTAGCCAGCACGTGGCGATAATGAGCTACTGTCAATTAGAGTTGCTTCTCTGTGCCATGGATGTGTTGAGTGATTTATATTCACTTTCCATTCTGACAACTACTTTGGCCAGGTAGAAGTTACTAGTCCCATTGCAAATGAGGAAACTGAAGTTCAGAGAAGTTACGTAGCTTGCCCAAGGCCTTATCCTTCCATGGCAACCATGGCAGGGCTTTCTGATGGGAGTCTGGCTCAGGTCCCTGTCTCTGGGTCCCCATGTCATGTCTGCCTTCGATGGCCTGACATTGACCCTTGCTTCCCCCATCACACACACCCCTGTCTGTGGCCCAGCATCAGCTTTACCCTACACATATCTCCTACTCCACAATCTTGTCACTCCTGCTCTGGATCCTTAGAGAGATGGGTACCTCTGGGTCAGCCAAACAGAGCTGCTCAGCATGGCACCACACCACTGCCCTGACAGAGACTGTCATTTCATGGGAAGGTATGGGAACATGCCTTTTGTGTACATTTCTGGGAGAAGGAAAAGGAGGAGCTGGAGTATCACCCTGGATTAGCCATCTGGGGGCACAGCCTTGTGAGGTTTTCCCAGCCCAGCTGACAACAGTATGCTCCATTATAACTTGATCCATTCTTCTTTGACTTTTTGGAGAAGATGGACATCCCAGAGACATGACAAATTCCACCACTGAGAAAGCACCTCTGGGAAATATTCTGCTTCCCAGGGGTTAACCTCACTGCTGCCACCCATGCTCAGCCACCAATCCCTCTGTGCCCTATATGAACATGACCCTGAAAATGATGGCCCTGTATGTGTCCTTGGTATCTTCCCTACTCCCATCCTAGCAGTCCTATCCAAGCAAGGTCACATGGAGTCCCAGGGTGTCAGCTGCTAGGAGCATACCATGCAGGAAACTCATGGGCCCCCAGATGCTAGCAGCAGATATTTTTGATATCTCCCACCCACCGCTGGCTTAGCTGCAGCCAACACTGGTGCATGCCCAGTCTCCAAGGTGTTCTTCCTTCAAAACTGGCAGAAAACACTGCCTGCTCTCACACCTGCCGTCCCCATGCCCAGAGAATCTGAAAATGGTTTACAGCTCTCATCAATCTGCATTCTTGCATTCCAGTAGCTCGTTTCAAGGTGATGTTGCTGCCAGGGCCAAGCACTTGGGGTTCTGGCTGCAGACCCTGGCTTCCATCATCAAGTGGATCTACCCCAACCGGTTACCAGCTACCAGCCCTCCCTTCCTCCATCTTTCCCACCCCTTCTCTATAGATGAGGCAGAGAAACTGAAATTTGGAAGGAATTTCCAAACTACCTAATTCTGAGGTTGTAAACATAAAATCCATGGATGGATTTCCAAGAGTTCATGAGTCTCCTAAAATCATATGGAAAAAACTACCTAAACATACACATACACACAATTGTGTACTGTTTTGGAGCAATGATCCATAGTTTTCAATAGGTTTTCAGAGAAGTTAATACCAAAAAGGAAAATAAAAGTGCTAAGAGTGAGCAATTTAATAAGACCTCCCTCCTCATTTTGCAGATGCAAAAGCTAAGACCCCAAAACAAGTTGCAAAACTTGTGATCCACCAGAATTCTCCAGCTATCTTGCCCTTCCCTTTTTATTCTTACCTTTGGTGTCAAAAAGGGATGCAACAAGAGAGTATATCCAAATCAGGGTCTGAGCAGAAGCTATACCTTCTGTAAGGAAGCTCCTGAATCCTGAAGTAGGTCCCAAACCTCACGGTTTGGTGGTCATTACAGTGGTTGGTCCCTGATCCACTTGCTTATTGGACTACTTGCTTATTCTGCCAAATGACAGAAATTCAGTTCTCTTGTGCATCTCATGGGTGACCTCAAAGTGGGGATGGAGAATTCTCATATGTTATTTACACTGCTGTCTGCATCTCCCTGCCTTCTGCTCCATCTGTTGTCACTCCTTCTTGGCTATCATTGGGGTCACTCTCCTTTTTGTTTTGATTCTGCCTACATTTGCCCACTGCACTGTCAATGCTCCACTTGACCAATAAAGCCCCAGGCCATCTCTCTTTGCAGCCTCCCAGAGGTCCTCTACATCCACCCCTCGATCTCCACCACCCTAACACCTCCAGTACCAGTCTAATGCCACTATTCTATTCAGGTGGCCCATACTGGCTGGAACTCAGCTGCGACTGCTCCGAGCTCTCCATGCCTACACTCTATGTTCAGTGAGGTTGCCAAAGAAGGTGACCAACGGCCCTGGTTTGCCTGAGCCTAAATGGCTTCCTGGGTCATGAGCTTTCCAGTGCTCAAACGGGGACAGTCCCGGGCAAATCAGGATAGTTGGTTACCTTGTGAGGTCAGACAGCAAATGGCAGAGCTGGCATGCAAACACATGCCTATTCAGCAGCCAAACCTTCGTTCTTTCAAAGCCTCAGCCTGCAAAACACCATATATGTGTTCAACACAGAGTAGAAACATGTAAGAGAGTGACACTAACATGAGACCTGCTTTCCTCTGAAGAACATGATGGAAGGAGTGAGCCTATTCCACGGACTTCTAAGAATTAATTGATAAAGTTAATATATTACCTTAGGGTAACCATATGTCCTGGTTTGCCTGGGACAGACTCGATTTACACCTGTTCTCTCAACATAATTATTAATAGCACTCTCTTTTTGGTCTCAAAAGTGTCCTAGATCGGACAATAAATTATATGGTCACCCTCACCATCATATCACAGAACCAGCTGATTAGGCTCTTGATTAATAGAGTCCTTCCCCATGACTATAACTAAAACCCAGGCTGGCTTTCCCTGCTATTGACAGCGCATGTTCATTCTGCAGACCAGTCACCCTGAAAAAGCAGCTTTTTTCCAGCTCCATCTCTTCTCAGCTGACTAGAGCTCGCCTAGTCAAAGGAGCAGGCCCTCCCCAGCTTCCAAGCAGAACCCAGCCTGAGGAATCAGTCCTCACACCGCTTCAAAGAAGCAGACCAGGCATTAATTGGCACTCTGCAAAGATTTATGCACCATATATCATTATCTCCTGCTGAGAAACAAGACAGATATAGGGCATATGGCGGGTCCTTTAGAAAAAGGTGTCTTGACAGATCTTTGAACCTAAAATACCTTAAGTAATTGGGACACCCATTCAGGGACATGCAAGATAAATGACCTGGTTTGTAGAGTACCCATGCCCCTGGCTGCCTGCCCCTCCCCCTCCTCCATTTCCTCCTCTTCCTCTTCCAGGCCTCCTTAAGAGCCTCCTATGGCCTCTCCCCGCTCATTAGTAGCTCCACAAAGAGACAAATTACGGCAGGGAGAAGAAGGGTACATTAGTCACTTGGAGTAGGCTGGATTGGAGAGGAGGTGGAAATGAATGAGTTGAACGAAGTTTGAGTCCGCTGGTAGATTCCATTTATTAAGACTCCACCTATCATCCCAGTTCTCTAATTAGCAGGGGCTAGAGCCTTGGAGGTAACGTACCTATGTGTAAACTGCCTAGTGTGTGGCCCAGAACAAGTGGGTATTCAATAAATGGTGAGCAGCAGTGGTGTTGAAACCTGTCTGCAGTTAAGGAAGTACCAATATTGAAAGAGTCCATTGCCCCCAGTACCGAGGGTCACTTGAGGCCCAGTTCAGTTCAGCTGCCTTATGAGAGTATTCAGAGCTGAGTCACACACACACACACACATCTCTGATCCCCCCACACGCTCCCCTGCCACACACATTTCTGCCCCAGGGACAGTAAACTCAGCAGATAGCCTGAGGCAGGGATGGGAAGAACTGTCCTGGGGAGTCCCAGTGTTGCTCCCACTGCAGTTCAATAAGTATTTTGGCCATAGGATATCGTGCACAGGATACAAAGATGACAGATCAGGACACTGTCACCGTCTGCTGGGATCCCACAGTGAGGTGGGAAACATATTCAAGTAAATCTCCCATCTCAATCTTATCTCAAAAACTAAATGATAGAGGTGAGCTCAGAGTGCTGGGGGAATGCAGAGGCTGGGCCCCCTGAGTGGAGGTCAGGGAGGACTTCCTGGAGGAATGGAACCCTGGATGAGCCTGAACGCCTGCAACAATGAACCAGAGGAAGGGTAGCAAACCAAACACCAAGACCCAGAGGTGGGGCCTAAGGAAAATCAACATTCTACATGCGTTTGAAAATTAACCTAACAGACATTCTTATTTTTTAATTTGTAAGATGTTTTCAAAGAGAAAAGCCCTTAGGCACATTCCTGATTCTAAGAAAACCTTTTATACTGGTTGAGTTCATTATAATTCAATCAATAAGGTCATGGTCACAAGTTAATTATCACAAGGGTGGTGAATAAAATCCACTTCCTATAGCAATCATAAATTACAACTTTAAAGAAATAAATTCAGTGTTTTACAGTAAATGCTCTGACATTCTAAATGAATATTTTTTTTCAAGGTTACCAGTTACAAGTCAGCAGGCCTTAAGCGTATTGAACAAACCTTTTAATATGATAGGAAAGCTCGTCTTTGCCTCTTTCAGTAAATACTTAGGAGAAACTCAACTTTATGACAAGATTCAGAGTAAGTACAGATAGCTTAAAATTTTTGGTAACTGGCACATAAATAGTCACTAATCATCTTATCTTTCTTTCTGAATGAAGAGCTGTAGTTTATCCATTGATTTGCATTTTCAAAAACACTTCTACCAACAGCTTCTCACCTTCTCAAAGTTCCTATTAAAAAATTCTGTCCACTAGCAGAAACTTAATTTTAATCAAAGCTGAATCAAAGATTTAGGGGACATTCACTAACTTATTTCCACAATTTAAACAGGGCACACCTGCTCTCTTACGTGGCCCTCTGCTTCCTCTCCTGTGAGCTAGAGAACTCTCGGCATCCTCCCTCCTTTCTAGAGGCTTGTGATGACCCCAGATGCCTTGACATATCAGCTTGAGCTCGGCTATCTCCTTCACCCTGATTATCTCCTTGCCTTATGCTAGGAGTGGGGAGAATGTCCTGTGTACAGTGTGGGCCCTCACTGAGAAAGAAGGGGCAATTCTATGAGCAGGAGAAATTCCAGACAGCTATCCTCTTGACTCCTGGTGAAAAGCCACTGAGCAGCCCTCAGCCAATTCCTGCTCTAGACCCAGACTCCTCTCTCCCCACCATGGACTGATCCCTTCCTTCTGCCTCCTCATCCTTAGTCCACTCCTATGGCTGACAGCCTCCAACAAGCCTCCTCCCTTCTGAGTGCTCCTCACTGCCACAGCCCTGCTGCCTTTTCCTGCCTGTCCCGAGGTCTCTTTTCAGAGGTCTTCAAAGAGAACTAATCCAGGGCACCTGGGTGGCTCAGTGGGTTGGGCTTCCGACACTTGATTTTGGCTTGGGTCAGGATTCCAGTGGCATCCAATCAAGCCCCACATCGGACTTCACACTAGTGTGGAGCATGCTTGGGATTCTCTGTCTCTCTCTTTCCCTCTCTTCTCTCTCTCCCCCTCTGCCTCTATCCCCCTCCCCCACCCTCACTCTCAAATAAAAACAATTTTTAAACAAAGAAATAAAGAGAACTAACCAAATCTCCAGCCCCACCCCTTGAGTTCCCAGGTGAATGAGCTCAGTCCCACTCGGTGCCCATATATTGGAGCCTTTAGCTCTTAGAATCTGGGCATAGCAAGTTGCTGTGTTCCCAATGCCACCCTCACCACTCACATCTGTGTGGAACTGGGAGCCTGTGCCAAGACGTGATTTGTTTTCACAGTTCAGAGCCTGGGGGAGTCTGAAAGTCTGGAGAAACCTCCAGGTAAGAGGAGATTCACTTCTCTGCACCTTTTCCATAGGCCTTTACCCCTTGGCCAATGAAATCTTCCCAAGGCCAGAGAGGTTAGTTTCTAAACTGAAGACATGGGGACCCAGAAAAAGTTTTAGAAATGAAAAATAAAAAATAAAATGGATAAAATGGAGGAGAAATAGGTAGATACAACATGGATCACAGCAACAGTGGAAACGGCAATTGGAGAAACATGCTGCAAAAGATGGAGAAAGAAACCACAACCGGAAGAGCACAGTAGGTTGGGGGTTTTAATAAGGGAAGCCAAGCCAAGTGGCCCAGGGCCACGCTGAAAATTGGACACCAACGGCCATACTGTCAGGTTTAAAGGCTGACTATAGGCACTTAAAATGTTTTTACCAAGATCAGAACAAAAACACTGCAAAAGACGCTGGCTTTGAGGAAGCCTACAGCTGTTTCCATGGCTAACTTCATTAGCCATCCTGAGTGGTTCATGCAAGCAATTCTTAGTTACTGGTGGACTCAAAGGTATCTCGTGCTCCCGTATGCATGCCCCTATAAGAAAACTATCCTTATTAGAGGATATCATCATCAGATCGGAGACAAGTTTGCACTGTGTGGAAGAGATACAGCATAATCTTTCTCTCAGTCATGTCTTCTTTCCTGCATAAAGTAGGATCAGAGGTGAAAGAGCAATTTAGAAACCATCTAAGGAATGGAAGCTACATGCAGAGGGAAAGGTGTTCTGTGTGCTGGGCAAACAAGTGGGACTCTTACACCTCCTGGAAATGGGGCCCCTTGTAGAGCTGTAACCAGCAGGGCAGGGCAAAAGCATGGGCCTGAACACAAAGCCAAGCTGGCATGTGGCAAGACTTGGTGCTCTGCTTGGACAATGTATATACAGCCTTCCCCACCAGTTCCACAGGATATAATCACTCTCCCCATACTCCACTCCCCCACAAAACTTTTTTTGTCTCTTCTTTGAGGCAGTAGTTCTCAACCTGTGTCATCATATATCATTAGGTACTGTCAGTTACCAGGAAAGTAGAAAGTATTTTGCCACTCATATTAAAGTACCAAGTGTATGTTTTCTTAAAATATTATGGCTATTTCCAGGCTTAGGCAGTTAAGCGTCAACTCTTGATCTCAGCTCAGGTCATGATCTCACAGGTCATGGGTTTGAGCCCCACATCAGGTTCTGTGCTGATGGTGTGGCACCTGCTTGGGATTCTCTCTCTCTCCCTCTCTCTCTTCCCCTCCACCACACTCATCCCCCTCCCACTCTCTCAAGTAAATAAACTTAAAAAAAAAACCCAGTAGAATTAGATAAGCTAGTAACATACATAAGAGAGCTGTGGCGATAGACTTATAGAATAAGTATGTCAAAAATAAAACAATAAAAAATGGAACTTTAAGAAAAAAACAAGACACTAAAAATACTAAATTTTTATAAGAATTAAGGGGCGCCTGGGTGGCTCAGTCGGTTAAGTGGTCGACTTTGGCCCAGGTCATGATCTCACGGTCCATGAGTTCGAGCCCCGCGTCGGGCTCTGTGCTGACAGCTCAGAGCCTGGAGCCTGTTTCAGATTCTGTGTCTCCCTCTCTCTGACCCTCCCCCGTTCATGCTTTGTCTCTCTCTGTCTCAAAAATAAATAAACGTTAAAAAAATTTTTTTAATAAAAAAATTTAAAAAAGAATTAAAAGGAATGTTTGGAAATGAAAAATACCATTTAACAGTTTTAAAATGGGTTAAACAACAAATGAGACATAGAGAGAATTAGTTAACTGGAAGATAAAGCTAAAGAAATCACCCAGAACAGTACACAGGAGATGAAAAGTGGAAATATCAGACGTTAAGAGAAATGGAGATAAAATGAGAATTCCTAATAAAGCTCTAAGTAGAATAGCATACCTGAAAAGAGAGAATAGAGAAAGGCAATACTCAAAGAGATCAAGACTTTGAAAGTTCTAGAACTGATAAACACATTAAACCTCAGATTTAGGAAACATAATTTATCTCAAGAAAACTTTAAAAAATGAACCTACAGGCAGATACATCAAAGGGAAATTGTAGAACAAAAGAAATAAAGA
The DNA here is from genome assembly GCF_022837055.1 of Prionailurus viverrinus. Lineage (NCBI taxonomy): Eukaryota > Metazoa > Chordata > Mammalia > Carnivora > Felidae > Prionailurus > Prionailurus viverrinus. The sequence continues at coordinate 31,484,093 of NC_062569.1, forward strand.
TCTTAAGACAACCAGAGAGAAAAGACAGGTTATTTTACAGAAGCAAGCAAAAGTATGCTGACATTTCCCAACAGCAATAAGCAAAGCCAGAAACAATACACTAGTATGTTCAAGGTGCTAGAGAAAAATAAATATCAGTCTAACATTTTGGACTATGTTAAACTCTGTCAATGTCCTTTAGCCATAGACCTCTGGGAACATATTTGCAGTTGAACACACTGGGTTTATTACTTATTGCAGTGAGAGGGAACCATAGTGTTTCAATAAGAGGGTGCTGGAAATAATCTCTTACAGGATTTAGGCTTTGGTTGGGTAATCTTGGGGAGGGCCTAAGGATCCAGAGGACTCATTCTGGATGAGGGGTTTTCAGAAAGTGAAAGCAAATCTATAATTGTGGATCTCAATAATTATCTCAGAAAGAGAGTGGGATGTTTGGTGTTCTGTGAGTTACATAGTAACCTTGTCTGAATGGAGGTTCTGTAGGGACTGTTTATGTCCAACAAGAGAACAACATGGCTTGGCTAGAAGCATCAGATCTGTCTGTAATAATATGGAGGCCCGACTGTGAAGTTAGATCAGTCCCAGATGTCAAGAGCTGCTTTTTTTTTTTTTTTCTTCCTCAACTTCCATTCACAAATGAGGGTGAAATAAATAAGGATGAATTAGAGAGTTGGACATTCACAGTCCCTCACTGAAGGTAATTCTAAAGGGTATAACTTCGGCAAGTAGGAAATTGAACCCAGAAGGAATGGGATACAAGAGAATAGCAAGCAAAGGAATTGGTAAGCATGGCTATAAATCAAAACTCACATTAACAGTATGAAGCAATAATAACAAGTGATGGGAGAGGTTATATAAATAAGGTTTAACCACAATACTGAACCATATGTAAAGTAAGGGGGAATATCAGGCCAGGCATTCTATGATCCTTGTATTAAGGAAGAAGGTGGCAATTCTGATGAACTGAGGCTTTGTTAAGACAAGAATGCATGTTAAAATTTAAGATTAACCATTAAAAACACAGAAATAGACTGTTTGAATTTGGTGGGGGAAGGAATGAAAAGAAATACTAGAGAAATAAAGGAGGAAACAATGATGCCAAGAGAAAATGGGATACATGGTATGTAAAAATAAATCCAAATATATCAGTGATGGCTATAGATGTAATCAGATTAAATTTACTAGTTAAAGGGCAAAAAATACCCAAGTAGATTTTTTTAATGAGCTCTGTGCTTTTTCAAGTGGCACACAAAACATAAGGACAAGAAGTTTGAAATTCTTTAGAACGATAGAAAGGAGCAAATATCATACTAACAAAAGGAAGCTGATTTCTCTGTATAACCATAAATCTCAGAGATTCCCCCTACTGTCCCACCCCCCACTACCTACCACCCCGTTTTATTGTTTAATTCAAAGCAGTTCTTTTTACCCATCACAGCATGCCCTCAAATGGCCTCCCTTGCCTCTTTTAGACTATGAGCTTTCAATTCCAGAAACAACCACCAACAAATACCCAATCTTTAAAAAAAAAAAAAATTATTGGTTGCAATGGAGGAAGGTTTAAACCATTAGAAATATGAGAAGCCTCTGATGAACTGAAGAAGCCTGCTGTCACAGACAATGAGTCTGGAGTTCCCCCTTGTCCAACAAATGAGCAGATGCAAAATTGAATATGAGAGAAGCTAATGTCCAGGAGGAGACAAGAGCCCGGAACGGGAGTTTTGTCTCCATATTTATTGAGCTCACAAGATCTTATCCATGTGGTGAACGTGAAGAAAACAAGATCTTACCACGTGGTGAACGTGAAGAAAACAATCAGATAGTAATCATTAACTTGTGTGTGGAAGAAGCAAAGGGTCGGGGGTGGGGTGAGGTGGAGTTTGTGATCAGGGTACATTGGCGCCAGATGGAAAACAATTTCCTGCAGGTGATCTAACAAGTTACTCGTGATCCCATTACAGTATCTTGCTAGCTAACCTCGGGTGCTTTCGCCCCATGGTGGCGGCTTTCCGCCCTAAGCTTTTTTCTAACCCATTTATGTAAGTAGAACCTATTTCTCCACAGACTGCAACTTTGTCAGATGTTCACAGCAATATCATTAAGTCATCAAGAAAAGCTTAAATGATGCCAAGCTGTCCATCAGAGGAATCCCATGTTGGACAAGAAAGGACTGGCACTATTCCATAACTCCTGTTCCACGATTCCATATTGGACAGGAATGAGTCTGCCATGCTCATTCACCGGATAGGATCAAGGCATGGACCCAGCAGTATTATGGGGCAGCAGCTGGAAGCTGTCAATCAATTGTATTCCCTGTAGGAGGTTCACAAGAAGGAAAACTGAATGGCATGTCCCATGGCCCATAGTTCATGACTGGCACCACTCCATGGTCCCCCTGTTTTCTGTAAGAAAAAACTTAGAAGAGAGAGGTTAATTGGATGAACCATAGCCCCCAACATTGCAGTTGATCTCAGGGCCACGACTGGTACTCATCTTCTCCCTTCTACGCTATGCTTTCCAAAATCTCCTCATCCTCACTATTGTCTTGGCAAACCATAGTGGCTCATACATGACCCAAACCTCCATTCTGAAGAGGCCTGAACAAGCCAGTAGTGGTCATACCCTTTTTAAACTGGAGTTGTTTCATTCACTGAGAAGTACCAGAAAGCCCCTAATCAGATCACCTGGATTCCATAAGCAGTGACTTCTACCCCATGATATAAAAGCAGCCCCCCTGATGATCAGAACCAATTACCCCAGCCAACAGAGTCCTCTTCTTGCCTGCCGGTCCTGCAGTGCAAAGAGTCCAGGGTGATTTGGCCACAGTACAACCTGTAGTTTAATTAGACCCTTACTCCGTCCCTTGACAAAAGCATATCTCCACTGGCAATAAAGACTCCACTTCTGCAGTGCCCATAGTTCCAGGCACCAGAAGTACAAAATCCCCAAGGTGTCATTGAGAGTGAGTGAGTGGAGCCACTCCTGCTTTCATGCCTTGGTTCCTGGACTCCTGTATCTTTCCTATTGAGGACACAGCACCATATAGAGGTCTCTGATTTAATATATATGCTGCATCCTGAAGGAGGGCATCCCCATGATCCAGTCTGCTAACTGCATTGATAGGGGCAGAGCTTATCACTCATCTATGCTCCCTGCAGCAGGTTCTCTTGAAGAAGATCCAAGTGTCACACCTCCATGACCACTGCTGACAAGGAAGGGCCAAATAGGGATTTAGAGTAGTTTCTAGGTAAACACCTAAAATCTATTTCCACAGTTTTTCCAATTATCTCTGGCATTTGCATGACAAATTATCCCAAAACTTGGTGGCTTGAAACAAGCAATATTATATCTAATGATTTTGAGGGTTAGAGATCTGGGCAACGTTTGCTGGGTGATCCTTCTGTTGCATAAGGGCAGTGATAGGTCGCTGGGTGGTGTCAGCTGGGGAAGGTTCTGGAGGGTCCAAGACAGTTTACCTCACATGCCTTGGTGTGGATGGATGGAAAGCTGGGTTTCACTAGGACTACTGCCCTGAGGGGCTACACATGGCCAGTCCTGCAGGGTGCTCCAGAATAGTAAGACTTTTAGGTGGTGGCTCAGGACTCCAGTGAACACGGCAGAAGCTACATGGCCTTTTCTGAGCTAGACTCAGAAGTCACAGAGCATGTCTACGACTGTACTCTATAGGTCAAAGCAGCTAGACTAAAGAGGGAGGGAACATGGAACCCACCTTTCAAGGAGAAGAGGGTCAAAAAATTTGTGACCCGTTACCAGGCTAAAATGTCAGTTAACTACAATAATTTCTTAGAACACCCCAATTGCCAAAACTGCCACGAAAACAGTATATCACAATAATTTACAATACCTATAATTGCACACAGTAAGATAAAAAAAATAATCTGTTCAATGAAAGCATGGATAAATGTTTATTACAATCTGGAAGACAAGAAATGAACTAGCTGGAGACACTGATGCCTACCCCTTTCATGACAAGAAAACCTTAGTCCCCTTCTCTTGGTCCCTTGAGTGAAGGAAAGACAGTCATGTCTGGCATCATCCTGACACACCCCTGCCCTGTCAGGGCCCGAGCCTCTTCTGTGACTGTGTGCACAACCCAGACACAACACAGTGGGAGCTTCTGACTCCCAGTCCTCTTTCAGGTGAGGGTGCAGTTCTCAGGTACTCCAGCTGTTGTTTTCGAATTGTTATTCAAATTAGTATTATTTTAATAATTTGAGTGATTATTTAAATTATTTATTTTTCCCAGGAGATAGGTCCTAAATCCCAAGAGGCAGTTTGAAAATGGGGATGGGGAACATTCTGGTTGTCACAATGACTGGGAGGCACTCCCAGCATTTCGTGTAGGACTGGGTTACTAAATGTCCTATAATGCCTGGGACAGTCCTGCACAAGGAAGAGCTACTTTGCCTGAAAAGCTGACGACACTCTCTTGGAGAAGTACCCTCTGACCTCCCATAAAGTTCTCCTCATGGCAGGGCAGCAGGATTGTTGTGGGGGGATGAGAAACTCAAAATTAGCCAATTGACAGGTTTTTCCACCATCTATTCTGCTGGTTGCTGACCACATTTGGGGAGTATATGTTCCACGTTATCACTTCCTTCCCTTCCCCTTTTCATCTCCAAAATGGTGCCAGTATGAGGAAGGCAGGGCTGACTCAACCTGTAGGTGTAGGGGAGAGGAGATGATCTGCCTGAATATGCATGAAAAAACTCACAGGCCTTGCACATGTGAACATGTTTTCACCTTGCCCTTACTCTTGAATGTAGCTAAGTTGCACCTGTGTTCCTCCCGAAGCCAGTCCTGGGATAAGGATTTGAGTGTAGGTAAGTTTATTTGCCAGGTGATCCTCACCAGCAGAAATGAGGGTGGAGCCATCTCAGGGAAGGGAGGAAAGTCTATATAAGGGTGTGTTATTCAGGCAGGTCCTGAAGTCAGAAGCTCCCTTTTGCCAGGACCTTTTGTTAGTTGTGTAGAATTACCTTCTAGAATGGTCCCCCTGAAGAACACTGGGCTGGGTGGTTTTCTACCAGCTCCTGTCACCGATTGATGGGGAGGTGGGGGGTTGCCTCCGAGAGCATTAACTCACCTCACTGTTAAGGGAGCGCATCAGGGTGGCTATCAGAGAAGATCCTGGAGCAAAAAGAAGAAAAACTCACGACTTGAGCTTAAGGGGGAGGCTGTTAGCAGGTCAGTGAGCTCACAGAGAAATGTTCACTGTGGCCTCCCAGGGATAGGGGAAAATTAGAGGTGGGCCAGGAGACAACGTGGCCACAGCTGTCTGCACAGCATAGAGCTGTAATTTCAAAATAATTCCCCTTAAAAGCTAGATGATACCATTGACTTTGAGCTTCCAACATAGCAAATGTAACACCCACCTGAATCCTGTTCCTTTATGGGGAAACTATTCTTTTTCTCTCCAGAAACTTTTAGTATTTTTTTAAAAAAATTTTTTAGGGTTTATTTTTTTGTGTGAAAGAACAAGTGGGGGAGGGGCAGAGAGAGAGGGAGACACAGAATCTGAAGCAGGCTCCAGGCTCTGAGCTGTCAGCACAGAGCTAGATGTAGGGTTCGAGCTCGTGAATCGTGAGATCATGACCTGAGCCAAAGTTGGATGCTTAACCTACTGAGCTACTCAGGCTCCCCCTCTAATATTTTCTTTTATTCTTGAGATCCTACAATTTTACCAGTATTTATCAAGTTGTGAATTTTTGGTTCATTTTGCTTCTTTGTGAGTCCTTTCAATCTCAAAACTTCTGGGTTTTTTCAGTGGTCATACTGTCTTTTTATTCCATGCTCCTTGGTCTCTCCTCCTTGTTTCTTTTTTTTTTTTTCACTCTCTAATTCATGAATTCATTCTTTATCAGTGTCCATTCTGCTCTTCACATCTATCAAATTTTCAAAAATAGGTGGTGATCATGGAATCCTGATGAATTCTTTTTCATACCACCAGTTCTTTTTTTTTTTTTTAATTTTTTTCAACGTTTATTTATTTTTGGGACAGAGAGAGACAGAGCATGAACGGGGGAGGGTCAGAGAGAGGGAGACACAGAATCGGAAACTGGCTCCAGGCTCTGAGCCATCAGCCCAGAGCCTGACGCGGGGCTCGAACTCCCGGACCGGGAGATTGTGACCTGGCTGAAGTCGGACGCTTAACCGACTGCGCCACCCAGGCGCCCCATATACCACCAGTTCTTAATTGATGGTGTACCAGCCCCTTGTATCTGTAATTACATTTATTTTAAAGTTATTTTTCCCTCCCCATAGACATTAGTTATTTTATTTGTTGACTTCAGTTCTTTTTAATGATGCTTGTTTTCCTTAAGTGTTTGGGCATTCTTAACTACTGTTTGCACTCAAATTTGAAACTCCTGTTTGCCTGAGCATGTTAAATACTGATTTCAGCTGCCTTGGGTGACTTGGAGTGGAGGAGGGAGGGAGGGAGGGAGGGGGCAGGAATTGCAAGCTAGTAGCTCGCTCACCTTCTGAGAAGGTGGGGCCCTCCCATCCCAGGAATGTAAGTCCTCTGGAATCATTTCTGCCCTTAACTGGCTCACCTGCCCATCTGAGTTTCCTGGGGGGTCACTTCCAGCTCCGCTCTGCCTCTCTGGTTGTCTCCCCCTTTCTGCAACTTTCCCCCTACATCTAAGCATCACCCATGCTCTCTGCTCATAATGTGTGGGGAAGGAAAGGAGCCTGGTTGGCTCAGCGGTTCCAAATGTGAAGTTTTATTAATTACCCTGATGGTTTCCCCAAAGCCCCTTCTGATCCATTTGTTGACTCTGAACTTTAAATATTTCTGGAATTTCTATTACTTTCACAGTAGTTCTGTTGTCTATGATGCGGGCTGTGGTTTTTTCCTGCCCTTATGTTTCTGCAGGCTGATCCCATCTGCTTTCTATCGCCCAGGAATTTTACAAAATCTGTCCAGGGATAGATCCCTTTCTTATTTCACAGTGCTGTGGTGGATTCCTTTACCTCCTCCTCCTCCTGCTGCTCCTTTCATCCATGTATCTTATTAACCCTCACAACAATTCAATGACAGAGGGATTTATTATTCCCTTATTTTTCAGAAGTAAAACTTGAGTTCAGACAGGCTGACTTTTCCAAGGCATCACAGCTAGAATGTGGTTGTGCCAGCACTGGGACCCTGATTCATCAAACTCCTGGGGGTGGTACAAGTATTCTTTCCACCTGTCAAGGACCTTTTCTGTATATGCCTCCTAGTTCCCTGTCCCGGGAGCCTGAAAGCTCCTTGTGGGCCCTCTTTGTGTTCCCTGCAGCACCTGCACTGTGCAGACAGCACCAGGAGTGCAGGTCGATAGCAACTTGCCCAAGGTCACATAACTACAAAGTGGCAGGTCAAGATTTGAACCCAGAAAGTCTGAACACAGAGGCCGGTCCCTTAGGCCATCTTCCACTCAGATCTGAGGTGTCATTTTCCAGCTCCCTCCTAGCACCCTCTTTCTGGAAGGAAGGCATATCACTAGACTAAGAGCCAATTTATGTCTCAGAAAGACCGCCCTTGGGGGACTTCCATTGCTGTTTCATTACAAACATCATGACACTATTTGACTCTTAAAACCAAGTATTACTTTGATGAAACAAAAGAGAAACAAGAAAAGAATATGAAATATGAGCTGTCAAAGCTGTCAACAGACTACACAGACACACCAGACACTGGGAACATCCCGAGTGGTAGAGGCCGTGTGCGAGTAGGGAAGGGAGGGAGAATATGGACGAGGCAAGACCAGTCTGTGAGGAGTCAAGAAGCCGTGGTTTGTGATCCGCCACTAATAACGGCATCACCTTCACAAGGGGACCTCTGGGGGCTTCACTTGTTCTAGTTGTAAGATAAAGTCATTGCTCAGGTCCCTCTAACACTGATATTCGAAGAGTCTAAATAATAATTCACCTCCATCATAACTAAAAACTTAATTTATGAGTGTTGCCAGGCCCTCTCCCCTTGTGTTTCAGGGCTCTGAGTACTTCTCCAATCCCACCCTCGTTATTCTTTGCCTCACGCTTCTGCCAACCACCCCACAAACCGAGGCATAGCTTTCTTGTGTAAGCATCCTTGTGTTTCTTACCTCCAAGTCCTTCCCTGTTTCAGGGTGCACCATCCCCTTTCTGACCACACACCTACCCTCCCTTTCCACACACCCATTTGGGCTTAGACCAGTTATATTAAGACTCTGTTTAGGTGTCATTTCCTCCAGGAGGACCTGATACCCTTCTGCAGGCTGAGTGAGACACCCACCCTTTGTGCTTCTCTCTGCTGCTCAGTGGCTGCTGCCCGTGATCTACCACAGCACAAATCTAATTTAAACCTAATATTCAGACAACTGAACGTTAGCTCTGTTTTCACAGATGTGGAAACTAAGACTCAGCAAGACTGAGGAACCTACCCAACACTGCTGGGAGTCAAACCTGGTGTGTGTGCCAGCCACCTTTTGTAACACCTACCTCCTAAATGTGGGGCACAATTGGGATGATGCCCCAAACCTGAAGTTGGGGTGGCAAACTTACAAATGCCCAGTGCACAGGTCATGGTGGCTAGAACAAAGCCATGCTGAGGGACTGATGCAGGGAGCACCTCAGGGCACTGTTGAACCCCGAGGGGGGGGAGAGAGAACGGACTGCCTGCATGCAAGTCCCACTTCCTGGGCACTGAGCTCATGTGTGTGACTGGCTTCCAAGCCTACAGGCAAAGTTGGGTATACAGACATCTGGAGTCTCCATTGTTTCCTGTGAGTCTTTAGGTTCCAAGTCACTTTGTGATATGGACCTCACATGTGGTCTTTGGGGATTAACTAATGACTGGGCTGGGTGCCATGTTGGTCTGTAGGCTGGTAGAGTTCCACTGGAGACCCTCCCACTTGGGGGCACAGAATATGAATTAATATGGTCAGACCAGAATTGTACTGCTTTCAGCCAAATACTACTATAAAACATATAGAGCAAAATAAATAAATATAGCAAGCTTTTTCTAATAAATTCTGAAGATAGAAACAGGGCCAAATAAGAGTAAACTTCCAAGTACAGGATTAGTCAAAATTTTAGAGCAAATTTCATAAACAATTTTCATAAATATATTTATATATATTTAGTTTTTTAACTCCAAAATATTTCATAAAATTGGCAACTTAATATTTTCTTTTTTTTTTTTTTTTTTTTTTTTTTTTAGAGACAGCATGCTCAAGCCAGGGAGAGGGGCAGAGGGAGGGAGAGAGAGAATCCCAAGCAGGCTTCACACTCAGTGTGGAGCCAATGTGGGGCTCAGTCTCACGACCATGAGATCAGACCTGAGCCAAAATCAAGAGTCAGATGCTTAACTGACTGGGCCACCCAGGTGCCCTGGCAACTTAATTTTTAAAATTTGATGGCAACCTGATCTACAAACTCAAGTCCACAAGCAGCATTTCTTCTTCATCAAGGAAACTTGTTTTGCTCTTTCAACTGATTAGACTTTCAACTGATTGGAAGAGGCCCACTCAGATCATTAAAGATAATCTCCTTTACTTAAAGTCAACTGATTGTAGATGTTAACCATATCCTCAAAACACCTTAACAACAAAACCTAGATTAATTTAATCAAATAACTAGGTGTACTACAGCCTAGCCAAACTGACACTCAAAAGGAACCATTAGGTTTGAGGAAGGGATGCTGGGTTGGAGGAAAGGAAGTTTATCCTAAGCAAAGGAATAGTGTGTATAAAGACACAAGGGAAGCAGCAGAACTGTAAGGGGAGTGGGGGGAGTGCGTGTGTCTGTGTTAGTGTGTGTGTGTGTGTGTACTAGAAGAGCAGAGGGATACAGAAGTTGAGTCTACAGGGGGTGGCAAGTAGAACCAGCTTACAGACTCTTTGCCTGCAGTGCTGAGGAGCTTTACCTTACACCATGGCCCAAATCAGATTGATCATCAGAATTATCTAGAATCTCTTAGCCACCATTTTTGGAAACACAGATTCTTTTGTCCCCTCCCAGACCCAATCAATCAGGTTAAGCCAGAAGTTTGTTTTATTAAAAAGCCTCATTCTGTCCTTGAATCTGATGAGCAAGTTTGAGAATCCTTCTTTAGGCAATGGAAGCCACATTAGTGTTAAATGACAAGGTCCAAATCTTGTCGTTTAACTTTCTTTCTCGTTTAAGCATGTATAATTTTCACATGAATAGGATAACTTTTCCATGGTGGCTCCAAACACTAACACAGGTAGAATGTGCCTGGGAAAAACTTGGCTGAGATCCTCCCCGGTATGCTTATCTTTGCAGACACAACCTAATTGGGATCAGAAGGGCCAGGGAGCTGAGAGGCAGAGGGATGGAGTTTTCTGTCACTGTCAGCTCCATTTTCATGGAGATCTATTCATTCATCAAGCACTCATTTAAGGCTTACAGAGTACCCAGTCCATGCCAGGCTCAGTGGGGGACAGGGAGACAGCTGAAGCCAGCTTACAATTTTGCAGACACATGTATCTGAAACACAGAGTTTTGAAAAGAGCAGAACACAGAGCTCTTTTAAGGCAATATTTAAGACAAGCATGAAGCAAGATGGTACAGACACAAAGCATCCAAGTCAAAGACCTGGGCTTGTTTAACAAGGCAACTCACACAAAGTACCTAATACATACCTGGCACATAGGCAGCATTAAATGAAAGTCCGTGCCTTGCCTTCCTAAGTTGTTATTAATCCCAACACTCCCTTTTCAGCAGTCATAGTCTTTGGGGTCCTGGAATAAATTTTCAAAAGGAAAAGCATGTCTGGCTTCTAGAATCATAGATTTTATTCATATTACAGTGTTCATCTGGCTGACAGAGAAGACAGGGCACTGGTTGTATGTAGTTGAGCTCCAAAATAAGTATTACAAGTAAGGCTTACATAGGAAATAGAAACTCTTCCCTAGAGACAATGTTTGTCAGTCCTCTCTCAATGTAGACCCCTTCAAGCACAACTAGGGATACTCCAGGTTCATCATCACCACATCCACTCCAGGGAAAAGTGTTTTTCTGGAGGAGACCCTCCATGTCTGTGAGCCTTCAATACATTGTGATGCTCCACACTAGAGCTCTCCAATCATCCCTCACATCCAGACTCCCATCTATCCTGCATGTCAGCTAGGAGAAAAGTAACTCTTCTCAGAAAACAGGCTACAGTTTATCCAAAGATGGTTTTTAAGATGATGATAGAGTGCAGGAGCTAAGGATGGAAGTTGGTTTAGCCCTGCAGCAGCTCCGACCCCAGACAATCCAGGCCCAGGGTTGCTCTCCCAACTCTAAAGGAAACCATACTCAAAACTGAGGTCCTACGCTGTGAAGTGACCTCACCTTATCTCTGAATGTCCCCATCTTGTACAGAATATGCAGATCTACCCCGTTCATCCCCCACCCTTAGTCCTACCACCACATACTAGGAGGGATTTCACTCTTCTGTTACTGGGTAGACCAAGCATCACCTTCTCAGCCAACTGGTTTGTAGGCCCATGACCTGTACTGGCCCTCCTCTGGCCATGCTCACATTCACCCACTCCTCTACTTAGTTGTGATTCTCTGAGGGTCCCACACGGTGATTCTGAATTAAGAGAAAAGATCTTGCAGTTCAAGGACTAAATTATAGGACTATAAATCAGGAAATTATGTCAGCTAAAATCTGACATTTAAGAACAGAAGAGAATGAAATCTTGATGAATTTAAAATCTTGATAAATAAACTCTAGATTGTTACTCCTAGAGAGATACACCTTGAAACACAGGAGAATTCCCCCAGTACAATGTGTAGACATTTTGCTAAGATGTACCTTTTATGCCCTGAAGGCTGAACAGAGAGAGGACTCAGAATAGACCCTAGGACTCTAGCACAAACCTCAGGTACAAGTTCACGTGAGCCACATTCTCTTCTCAGAGAAGCAGTTCCTTCGGAGGCTTAAGCCAAGGCCTGCTCCCAGAAAAGGGCCTAGAAACACTTACTTTGAAGGGAACATGACTGGCTAACAACACAGGTGTGGCTACCACAGACTATAGCTGGGTCCTATATTAGGAGTGTGTAGCTGAGCTGAGCCTCACTCAGAATTTCAGGCTTTATCTTAAACCCACATTAGACTGATACTTAAAGAGACCTCTGCCTGCTCCTGTTGTAGCACAGAAACCCTCTTGCCAAGAACAAATGAAAGAGAAAATAGGAAATAAAAATCTGTTTTAAGGCACCAGAGACCCATCATGCCCTAGGACCTAAAGTTAAGGCCCCAAGATCCCAACATGAAGGGGAAGTCGAGTTGAGTCCTAATATTCTATCCCACTTTTCCCCTCAAGGTACTTGCCATTTCTTAAGTGATGCTGCAAGTCAAGCAGAAAGAAGGTGACAAGTACCAGAGAACCTGAACGGACCTTTCTTTATGTGGTGTCATGAATATGGGTGATAAAAATTGGAGTTCAGGAATACCAAGACGGCCAGGACATCTGATTCCAGAAACCCAGAGAAAAAAGAAATGCAGAGTGAAGCCAACATATCAGGCTCAACTTTTCCACTACTGACTTTGCTGATTCCTGAAGAAGGGAAATTAGGCAGAAAGGAGCACTGAAGAGGCTAAGAAGATAAGCAGAGCATTGGGAAAGTTCATCAGGCTTAGAGGGGAAGGGAGATCATATATCAGGATCTCTGCACAGAGGAAGCTCCTTTCAGTTGAGATGCATAAAGGGCTGAGTCCAAGGGTTCAGTCCAGTCAGGGATTAAGCTGTGTGGGGACTTGGTTTAAGTCTTCCACCTTGGCAAAAAAAAAAAAAAAAAAAAAAAAAAAAAAAATCCGTAATCTCAAAGATGGATCCATTGAAAATATTCAGACAGAAGCATAGAGAAAATATAAATGGAAAATACAGAAGAGTGAAATATTTATTATCAGCACACTAACAGAATAAAAGAAACCAATATGATCATCTGCACAGATATAGAAAAGCATTTGAAAAAAATCAACACTAATTCATGAATAAATGAAAAGAGACCCTTAAAGGTGTATCCTTAAAGATCTGTTGATAATCTACCTCATTCTTCTTAACCTCTGTATGATTTTCATTGTACAGCTTTAACCTCAGCTTATGTATATACTCCCCTATTGTACGTTTAGGTTGTTTACAGTATTATGAGGTTACAAATTGCAATATCTACAGTTACCATAATTGTACATGCCCTTTCTGTGCACATGAATGTCCATCTGGGGTACAAACCAAGAAATGAAAAAGCTGGATCAGAAGGTGTCCATTTTTTTTTTTCTTTACTAGATATTGCCAGGTTGTCTTCCAAAATTCCCTTGAAGGCAGGTCAAGTTCATTTCAGTATTCTTCAGTGAAAATATTCCAAATCGTTTCTCCTACCCACCATGTAAGGGTTTGCAATATTTAACTTTCCATGAATGCCTTGTCTAGGCTTCAACTGTTAAACCATAAATGCTGTGTCTTCTATTTTTCTGCATCACACACAGCTAGCACTTACATAGGTATTTAATAAATACAGGTATTTATTGAATCAATGAGCAGATATGTTTTGTGTTAATAGTAAAAATAAGTTGGGGAAATAATCATCGTGATTATGGCAACACACAGTAAACATCAAATAAGGATGCCAGTGCACGGACCGATTATTATGGGAAGAGCTCTAGGCAGTGGACATGTTTCTCTAGCCCAAATGACACAGTAATGGTGGTCATTAACTGGGAGCACAAAACGATTGGCTAAGTGCCATTCCTCTTCAGCAGCAATATGTTACCAGCGAGAGAGGGTAGAATTGCACTAGGGAGGGAAGATGGTTCCATTCCACATTAATGGCGCTTTCAATGTTCTGATGATATACAAATGTGTCACATAAAGCATTCCAAAGCTAGGACAGTGTAAGAAAGAGACTTGAGCTTGCTTCTGCCTGAGTCATCTTAAGAAGCAGTGTGTTAGAGCTTGCTGATGTGTCTGGCTTGCTTTATGCCCAGACAGGTAGGCCTTGGGCCCATAACCCATCTCCAAAGTGGCCTCCAAAAAGCCCACCATCAGAACCCACTTCTTTCTAATTGCACTGATGCACAGAAGCCTCAGTCTCAGAGGTAAAATAAACAGAGGTAAAATAAACACCAACCATTCAAGCAAAAGAAATGCTACCCTCTCAATTCGGCAAATGTCCATCCCTTCCAAGTTTTCCAATAATTTTCTCCTTAGTCTCACTCTCACCGTCATTATTATTCTGTTTATGTAACATCAGTCACTGAGCACCTTCCAGACTCCTTCCCACCAGCGTGCACAATACATTCCAATTATGTAATTATGCCATTGTAATCAAATAATTAAGATTCATATTAAACACGTATTAAAGTTCACAAGGAAGAAACGAACATCAGACACAGGCACCAAGAGGGAGGGAAACAGACAAACATGCTTGTAGTTGCAACTTGCTTCTAATGAGCCCATGACTACAGATTTAGGGTCTTGGAAGGATTTTATAACTGAGAAGAGGTGGTTGATTTCTAAAAATCATTTCTAAAAACGAAAAGCAGAAACTCTCCCCTCCCTACCCTTATGACTCCAGTGAGTTAATCCCTTGATTACAGTTGGATTATAAGAAACAACTCAAGATAAGTTGACTACATCTGGGGCACTCACGTGCACACATACACATACATACACACAATAAAACAAAAGGGCTGTCCAAGAGACTTGCAAGCACTCACTGGCCTAGAGGAAATAACACTGTATCTGTGAAAAACTTCGACTGACTTATTTGAAAGGTGTGTGAGATCTACATAATCAATTTAGAAATATAAGACCAGACTTACTGATGTTGGTTTTTTACTATTGGAAATGGTTCATACAGTGCTACCAGTGGACAACATGCAGATGACAATGGTACCCTGAGTTAGGACAAATAAGCCCAGTGGTAAGGCCCATGATTTACACCTCATGTTGAGAACCTTCCTAGGGGAGGGCTTTAAAGTAACACTCAATACTATTGCCCAGGTCCCACTCAGACCTACTGAAACCTGATATGGAGCTATCAGTCTGTTTTAACAAGCCAAGCCCTGCAGGAGATTCTCGAGCACACTAAAGTTTGAGAATTACATGTCCAAGCCTAGACCGTGGAGAGAAGGCACATTTAAGGAGTACCAACCATGCTGTAGCCACTGGACTAGACTCTTTAGATACATGATTGTATTTAATTTTCTATTCAGTCAATAAATATATCCTGCCTCAGTCAAGACCCTGCTAGGTGCTAAGAATATAAAGATGCATAAAACACAGTGCCTACCTTCAAGGAGACTTACAGTAAATAGATAATTATATATATAAAGTGGCCACAATAACTGCTACCATATATTGAGTGCTAACCATGCGTCAAGGACTCTGCCAGGTGCTCCACCCATATTATCTCTAATCCTCAACAGCAACCTTAGGGGAACAGGTGGTGTCACAGCTAGTTCCCATTTGAGGAAACTGAAATCTTTTTTTTTTTTAAGGTTTATTTATTTTTGAGGGAGAACAAGCAAGTGGGGGAGGGGCAGAGAGAAAGGGGAACAGAGGATCCAAAGCAGGCTCCGCACTGACGGCAGTGAGCCCAATGCACAGCTCAAACTCACGACCTTCGAGACCACGACCTGAGCCCAATTCAGACATTCAGTCGACTGGGTCACCCAGGTGCCCCGAAGAAACTGAAATCTTAAGGAGGTTAAGTAACTCACCCAAAGTCAAACAGCTCACAAGTGGTAAAGCTGGGACTGAACCATATTCTTAAGCACTCACTACTCTAGCAGTCCCTAACCTACAGGCCCAGTTCTATTAAGTACCATCCCTTGTGGAGTCCAAAAAACTTCACACATGCCCAAGCCTTTTCTGTAGCCTGATTATAGGGCCAACTCCTGTGCATACAGTTATTTTTCAAGTGTTACACATGCTATTGGACTTAATAAAATACTACATAGTAATTATCACATGTGTTTTTCTTTTTTCTAATTTTTGAGAGAGAGAGAGAGAGAGAGAGAGAGAGAGAGAGAGAGAGAGAGAGAGAGACTGAGCACGAGCAGGGGAAAGGCAGAGAGAGAGGGAGACACAGAATCTGAAGCAGGCTCCAGGCTCTGAGCTGTCAGCACAGAGCCCAATGCGGGGCTCGAACTCACAAACTGTGAGATCATGATCTGAGCCAAAGTCAGACGCTCAACTGACTGAGCCACCCAGGCACCCCTCACATGTATTTTTCTTAAGGTATTGTAAGTACAATTCCAGGTTGTGGGAGATCCACAAAATGTGGTGTTGTCAGAAAGAGCTCTTATTTAGAAACATTGGGAAACATATATTTCCGTATGGCATTATACCATACAACATTAAGAGAGTATGAAGTATTTTCCAAATGTGAATAATATATAGTGGCAGAGCATTTGACTGCAAATGCAAATAATATATGATTTAATCCCCAGTAAAATGTTTTAAAAAGAGTATATGTATTCCCAAAGTCAATGGATACTCCAAAAATCTACTTTGAGAGCCACTCTAAAAGTTAAAAACTTTTACATAAGGGGATTACTTGGCGCATTTTAAGCATGAGTACCAATGTCTTTCCACTTAAAAATGCACTAAAAAAATTACCCATCACAAATATCTTCTAAAGGTCTCTAACAAAGAGACCACGCAAATGATTCAGAACACTCCTATTAGAAGACCCTTATTTTTGTCTGCCTGGGATCTCTTTGAGGATCCATCCCTGTACTCATTTTACTCCTTGTGTTTCAAGTGGTGTTGATACTACTCAGCCTATAGCCCCCACGGGGTCAATAAGGGAATCCCAGACTCTGGTCACGGTCGTGGGCACAGGACAAACCTGTGCCAAGCCAGTCAGAGCCTTTTGCAGGACTTTGGATAGAACTGTTAGAAAGAGACGTTCTCTATTTGCTGTGATACCAGCTATGAGAACAACATAAACCAAGAACAAAAGGTGATCATATTTCCACCACATGGAGAGTCTACTTAAGAATGAGACCAACACTGAGGACAAAATGAGCTAAGAGGTAGAGAAAAATAAACAGAGTCCTGATGATGCTATTTGAATTTCTGGATCCAGACTCACCAAAGGCCACGTATACCCCTTGTACTTACTAAACATGGGCCAATACCTTCCCTGGGCTTTTTTAAAAAGCCATTTTGGGGGCGCCTGGGTGGCGCAGTCGGTTAAGCGTCCAACTTCAGCCAGGTCACGATCTCGCAGTCCGTGAGTTCGAGCCCCGCGTCAGGCTCTGGGCTGGTGGCTCAGGGCCTGGAGCCTGTTTCCGATTCTGTGTCTCCCTCTCTCTCTGCCCCTCCCCCATTCATGCTCTGTCTCTCTCTGTCCCAAAAATAAATAAAAAACGTTGGGGAAAAAAAAGCCATTTTGAACTGTTTTTCTTTCATTTACAACCAAAAGGGTCCTAACCAACGTGTAAGTCAGTACTAGGAGTGGGATGTAATGAGTGACAGACCTACATGGAAGTGGCTGGATTTAGACAGACTGCGGTACAATAAGGATTCCCCTGCCCCACATTCAAGTTGGTAATCCTTTTTATGGGATTGCAAAAGAGCCAGTTAAACTGTCACATGTTATATTTTTGGATTCAGCTGGGAAGAAAAAATATCACGATGTTAGAGTGAGTTGCTATTTCAGTAGAGCAGAAAGGGAAGGCAATAGAGCCTTGCTAAGGGACAGTGGCCAGCAGTTGAGGAGGGCTAAGAGTCACATGTTATCTTCCCAAAGCTAAAGGTAGTATAAGAAAAGGTGGTTAGATAGAAAACACAGAGACAGTTAAGACTGAGACCCAGAAGAAACCAGGAAAGTAGAGTGAGCCTAATGGCCCAGGCCCCTTCCAACACCTCCTACAGTTGGCTTGCTGCTCAAAAAATACAATTACCCCCTCGTAAAGAGCTCCACAGTGAAGGCACATTAGCCTTGCCTCAACCCACTGTTTGAGAGGACAAGATAGAAGCAGTTAACCTAGGGCTAGGAGCTTGCACAGAGCTCTTGAGCCTGTTGCTAAGAGACAGATACAATAAAAATAGGGTCAAAATTCATGGACCATGACTCCATAAGATCTTTGGCTTTGGTTAATATCCCTTGAAGTTTCTGGAAAGCTAACTGACTGGCTAATTGGACCAACTTCAAGTCCTGGAAGAAAAAATAAAAAGGCCTATGACTGTTCAATCCCTAAGGTCATCTTCAGTGCCCGGGACTCCCTAGAACAGGAAGTAAGCTATGACAATAAGTAGAGCTCCTGAAGAAAAAAAAACACCCACTGCCCATCTCCTCTGTGGTAGTGGAGAACAGTAGATAAGAGGAATGCTTTCAGAGCAGAACAAGGATAACCATGTTTGCCCAACAGGGAACTCCCACCACTACCACATCATGGGGTCCTCTGAATGCTCACCCAGGAGAGTATGGTATGAAACATGACCTCCACTAGTGCCAACAGCATTATTTTCCATGTTTGTTTGTTTGTTTTTCCAAAAAGAGCTATTGTGGCTATATTCTTGTGGCTATATTCTTTTGCCTCCACCATTTCCTTCCTGGCATGTTGGGAGTGGTTAAATGTGTGATTTGGCCTTGGATTGCATTTGAAGAGGCAGTATATCTTACAGACACAACAACGGGAGGAGATGAGATAGGACTGATGTATAAATGGGGCTACAACAGATCTGTAATGCATTATTTCTTTTTTTAAAAGAGTCTGTAGGAAAAAAAATTGGGGGGAGGAGGATTTCTTTTTTCATAGTAAAAAATTAAATGTGTTGGTTTACAGGGAGTCCATATGGAATACTTTTAGTATTTTGCTGGTTTAAGAGTCAGACCTAATTTAAATCAAGTCCTTTGCTTTCCCTCCCACACAAAAGGAAACCACTTTTCTTAGATTGACATGTTTTTTCTGTTTTTATACTTTTACTACCTTGGTTCATGTTCATAAATAATATATAATATTTATTTATATTTTTAAAATTTACATAAATGGTATGCTATACTTATCCTTGGGAAACTTGGCTCTCTCACTCAACATCATGTTTTTAAGATTTGTACATTTGAATATGTTCATTCATTTTAATGAGTTGATAGTATTCTAATATATGAATAAATCATCCTTCACTTATCCATTTCCATTCTGATCCACTATTTGGGGGTTTTTTTTAGTCATCATTATAATTTGTTTTTATAAACAATGGGGCAGTGAAGATCTCTGGGCATATCTTTTATGCATGTGAGAATTTTCTAGAGCATATAACCTGTACATGAGCTTGCTGGGTGTAGTGTTTGCTCATCTTCAGATGTACTAGCTCTTGCTAAATTGCTCCCTGGCGTAGTTCTACCATTTGACACTCCTGCCAGTAGTGGATACAGATTCCTGTTTGTGGTGTCTCCTGACCCTGATGTGTGATGGTTTGATTCATGAGGTTTATCTGTTTTTTATTGTGAGCTTCTCTTCATCAAGGGTATTAGGTCTACAGAATTCTGTGTGCCCTGGATTGTGAAAGGATTCCTGCTGAGAAGTTTTATTTTTGCTTTTACTGAGCCTATAGGGTTTCAATGGTCCCTGACCAGGTTACGATAAATTCTCAGCTTGGGTGTCCTATACCAGACAGGAAGTGTAAATTTGGATCGCATACCTCTACATAGTTCAGGCCTGGGGATTAGATTCCTTAAATGATTTTTTCTTTCTGCCTAAATCTCTAGGCAAATGACAAGCTTCCATTTGCTTCCCATGCCAATGGGTGCAATTTTCTAGCCCACATTTTAAGAGTGGGCAGCTCTTTGACTTTACAGGCTGTATACAGGATTCCTCCTGCCTCCATTTCCTATGATCTGGAGGCCACATAACTGCTCCTCATAGGGACACTATAGGCCCAGCTCAATTGTCATGTGGAACCCAAAGCCCCAAGAGTCCCCTGTATCAGCTCTCCCTTACCCGTCCACTATAACAGCATTCACTTCCTTTTCCTTCCCCTACATCTAGAGATTATCTTTTCTTTCTTTCAAGTTAAGCAATGCAATTTCACCAAAATGCCATTGTGTTTTCCTTTTATCTGGAATTTCTATGTATTTGAAGTTAAAGGGGGAAGGGTCACATCATTACCTTAGTCTGTCTTGTTACTGACAGTCCTCTGAGGTAAGTAAAGTCCCTTCCTATTTTAAAACTCTACAATTTTAATTAAGTACTCTATAAGAGAAAAGAAAAAGAAGAGACTCATGTAGGAAGAGCTAAAGAACCATATACACCTGGGTGTAGATAGTGCCGAGTTTTCCCTAATATTCCACTCCTGTCATCTGTCACTTAATCTGACTCTGAGAGTCAGCCATTCATTATAAGCCCACTCTGAGGTCAGAAGTGTTCCCAGGGTGGGGCATGACTGTTTAGTTTGGAACTCCAGAGTGAAAGCTAATAGCTTGTATCTGCTCCACCTGAACACATATGCACACCCTGCCAGGAATGGTCAGTGAGTAGGGAAATGCTTTATTCAAATGACTCCACGCAAGGTCTTCTCCTGCAACCAGAATTCATCTTAGTTCAGTGAAGCTGCCACAACTGACTTCCTGCTCTTGTCCTCCCCTGCCGCCCTGATCATATCAAAACAAAGCTTAGAAACATGGGGCCTAATGTGCAAAGATTCTTCAGTGAGTATTTTTGTTCGTTTGATTTGAGAGAGATGAAGAGAGACTGCGTGTAGGGGAGGGACAGAGGGAGAGGGAGAGAGGAGAGAGAATCTTAAGTAGGTTCCATGCCCAGCACAGAGCTAGACATGGGCTCCATCTCAGTACTGTGAGATCATGACCCTGAGGATCATGACCTGAGCTGAAATCAAGAGTTGGATGCTTAACTGATTGAGCCACCCAGGTGCCCCTGTTCAGTGAGTGTTTTGACTGCTAACTTATCCTGAATCCTTCTTGTCCTTCATTCTGTCTTTGTAACAGTTATTCACAGGCCTGTCATTTCCCCCAATAAGCTGTAAGCCCTTTCACGGTAGCATTTATATCTGTATATCCAACACCTACCACAGTAGCTAATACCCATAAAAGCACAGATCTTCCTTGACTTGCCATGAGGTTAAGTCTCAATAAACATGTCACTGAAAATATTGTAAGTCAAAAGTGCATTTAGAACACCTCACCTACAGAACACCATGGCTTAGTCTGGACTACCTTATGTGTACTCAAGACACTTTCATTAGTCTACAGTTGGGCAAAATCATTTAACACAAAGCCTATTTTATAATAAAGTGTTGAATAGCTCACGTAGTTTATCGACAACTGTACTGGAAGTGAGAAACAGAATGGTTGTATGGGTGCAGATGGTTGTAAGTATATTGGTTTGTTCACCCTCATGATTGCATGGGAGCAGCAGCTTACTGCTGTTGCCCAACATTACAAAAGAGTATCCTACCACGTATCACTAGTCCAGGAAAAGATCACAATTCAAAATGCAAAGTACAGTTTCTACTAAATGAACAGATCACTTTCACACCATAGTAAAGTTAAAAAATCCTAAATCAACAATCATCATAAGTTGGGGACACTGTGTACACAAATTATTCTTGGGTGTATTGTCATTCAGATACCATCAGTTGTGGGGATCCACTTTCTCAATCCCCTTCCTAAGACCCTGGGTGCCCCACTACCCTTCTCATTACCCAGCTGTCTTCAACAGCTGCCAAACTTCAGCAAGGGTAAAGGGCTCTTTTAAAGGCATCTGCTACAGCATAGGCACCATTCACAAGATTAATGAAGCTTCTTTGGCTTCAAACTGGGGGCAAATGGTAAGAAATCTATGATGGGAGGCTCTTCCCCAATATAAGAGAGACAAGAAGCCCACCTTTTTGGGAGAAGCAAAAACAAGTGGGAGAATCCAGTGAGGGTGTGTGAAGGGTCCTCTAAGATGAGTGGTGAAGACTTGGGGTGCCTGGGTGGCTCAGTCAGTTAAGCCTCCGACTTCGGCTCAGGTCATGATCTTGCAGTTTGTGAGTTCAAGCCCCGCGTCGGGCTCTGTGCCGACAGTTCAGAGCCTGGAGCCTGCTTCAGATTCTGTGTCTCCCTCTCCCTCTGCCCCTCCCCTGCTCACGATCTGACTCTCTCTGTCTTTCAATAATAAATAAACGTTTAAAAAAAAATTTTTTTTAAAAGATGACTGATGAAGATGAAGACTTAGTGGGTACAAGTGCTTTTAGAACCCAACTTCAAATGATGAATCAGGCCCCCTAAAATGTCCATGGGTTTTGTCTGATTATCTGATTTCTGGAAAGAAAACCTAATAAAATAATGCAAAAGTAGAGGTGGGTGGAAAAATAACCTTAAACAGTATCATTTCAATCATATCATGAAAGTTTTTCAATTGCAAACAATCTAAGTATCAAAACAATCAAGGAGTGGTTATGTAATTTTCTTTTCACTGAAGGAAACCATGTAGTCATTAAAAACTGTGGTTATAAAGGACACATAGCACCATGAAAAATGCTCATGGTTGAACGTTAGGTGAAAAAAAAAATTCTTGGATATTCAGTAGGATTACAACTACATTTTGAAAGTAGGTGCTTAGCAGAGAGACTAGCAGGAAATAAACCAACGTGCAAATAGGAATTCTGTTACTAGTATTATGGAGTTTTCTTATTTTCCTTCACGCCAACATTTTTGTAATGTGGTTCTATTACCTTCGTAATAATCTACATCATATGTAAATGTTCAATTTTTTTAATTGGGAAAAGACTCAATCCTAGTTAAGTGTTCCTCTATCCTCACTCACTCCTTTATATACTTCCTTCTTTCCTTCCTTTTCTCTTTCTTTAATGAGGCAATAAGGAACAATTTGAGTTTAAGAAATTAGAAGAATATTCTATTTTACTAAAAGTGTAAATTCTTGATATAATTATTTTTCCTTTTCCTATTAACAAAGGTGGAGAGGGAAGCTAGGGATAAATAGGCACTGAAAGAACCCAAAGGCAAAACTGTTCAGGGAGATGGCCAGTGGGCACAGGTATAATCAAATGAGTTTTAGGGAAAAGCAGCAATCAGCAGCCTGGGGGAACCAACTTCCATGGGTATGCAAGATGATGGCAAAAGTTAATTTGGGAAAGTGAAGGGCAAACATGGGCTAATCAGCGTTGAACGACTGCGCGAAATGCTATTTACAAAACACTACAGATGCCGTCCTGCTTTATTTAACCAGAGTACCAAAAAAAAAGCCCCCTCTGAATTTTGCTAGATTGTTGTTAGCAATGAATATAGATTAAAGGATGAAGCAGGGATTGATTGTTGTCTTGTCTGAGCCTCATGCTTATACACATGAACTATTCCCAGACATTTAGTTCAATCTTTGGTCATCAGTCAGGTCATGCACACACCTGGAAACTGATGTCTGATTAACCGCTCCCTCGTGGTGCTCCCACGAACTCAGCCTGGATGCTTGGCAGGCCCACAACTAAACCCTGGTTGGTTTGGAGATTAACTCTTTCCTGCTCATCTGCCTATCAACCACCTGTATGTTCTATACAGCTCCATTCCACGCAGCCTTTCTGCAAAGAGAAAAGACCGCATGTCTAAAGTAGCCTTACCATGACATTTAGGGCCATGTTTGGGACAGTCAGCCAGAGGTCGTCACCTGGTCGTAAGATGGTAGAACTCTAACAAAATGGCCAGAGCAGGTTAGATCATTACCATGAGGTCTGGCAGTCCTTTTTTCAGGGTAATAACTGGGAAGTGTACAGCTGAAGACCGTCACGGAAGGGGTTACTACAGCAGCGCTCTCAGAGCCAAGGATTACAGGTACTTAGCAAAGCTTGGAGCAGAAATTCCTCTGACAGCTGTCTGGGGCCTTTGCTACCTCTAAATTAATGCTTTCCAGCCGTAATCTCTCATATTTTTTGTTTTTGCTTTTAAAACAACATATAAAAAACATATACATATATACAATGTGGCTTTATAATGGAGCCATTTGTCTTGGATAAATACAATAATCTTAACAGAACACTTGGCAAAACTCCCGAACACTTGGCACCTGCCGTCTGTATCATCCTTGCCTCCTCTTCATGACGCTGGTTGAGCAGTGCTTCTGACCACAGTCCAGACACTAGTGGGTTGAGCACAATCCTGTGCATGCTATCACCTGGGACATCTCCCAGGAAGGTTGATTCTCTCTGAGGGCTTCCATGGTGTGAGGCAAAGAAGAGGCAAGAGGCAGAAAAAGCCTCATCCCAGAGTCCTGGTTCCTGAAAACGTATTATGGCTCAGAGAGAGAACCAGGAACCCAGAGAGGTGATGGTCAAGGTGTCCCTGGCTCCATCTTACTTACCTAAGTCTGACCAGGATGCGATGGCACCTTAGTTCTGCTACTCACTTCCTTCCAACGTTTCCTTTCTGAATCCTTCTTGTATCTGTAGCTTTTCCTCCCTACCTTTCCAGCTCTGGGATCATTCACTAAAAGCAGCTACCAACAAATTATCTGTGCTAGCAGTATATACTTTAGTGAGAACTATTTTAGCGGTGTTTTTCAAACGGGATGTCTCTTGAACATCCATGGGTATCACTCAGAACTAGTTTAGATGGTGCACAGAAAACATTAATGGTTTACATGTTTATCTTACTATCAGGTAGATAAAATAAAAGCATAACAAACTTGTGATTTCATCACTCTTATTATTAAGCTTAGTAGTTAAAATTATAATAATTTAAAGGAAAGTATTAAATAACATTATTGGTGATACTCCAGAACAACAAATACCATTAAAAAGTGGGACTTGATAACTGAAATTTGGGAAACACCCTATGGATTACCTCCTTTAGGTAATGGTACATTAAGCCTAAATGTGGTTTAGGATGAAAGGATTTGTCCCCTGTTAATTCACATCAAGCAATCCAGGAAGGTGGACCTGGGGAGGACAGCACCCACGGACCACAGCCCACACTGCTGAGATGGAAGGCTACCCTTGTTTCCGCAGCACGATGATTGGGAGTTCTGCCAACAACGAAACCTACTATCCTGCAGCTGGTATCTCATTTGTATGAGTAATATGAAAAATGCAGCACAATTTAATATGCCGTCTAATACTTTCGTTCTTATCTCACCAGTAGGGCAGGTGGTAGCACACATGTTTGAAAGCCAATGCAGATTATTACAGGGGGAGGGCCCCAAGAAATGATGTTAGCTGCTATCTGAGCTGAGTAAAATGATCTGAGCACAGATATTACTTTATAAAGGCAATCTCACTTGTATCTTCGCCAGCGAGATCTTAATCACAGCACGCAATGGGAGTGGATACCTCCTTTCCTGGTTATCTGGGTGCAGGATGACAGCATCGCCATCACCGGGAGAATGGTTATCTGTTATTTCACTTGTGAGAGACCAACGAGAACATTATCGGGGCATTTGTAACCAAACGTGTACAGCTCAGAGTGATAAAAGAGGGAGGAGGCAGCTCATCTCCAAGGATGTGGAGATAATGCCACTTGCAGGGGGAGGAGATGGATGGCATTGTTGAAAGTGGTTTCAAATATTGGGAACTGACTAAGAATCTCTCACAGCAGCTCAAATTTTGGCTCAGGAAAAGAGAGAAATAAATAAGAGGACCTGGGTGAAGAAAGGAAGCCTGGATGAAAGAGTGATCTCAACTCCTTCGACCTTAAGAGAAATGTGGTTAAATAAATCTTTCATGACGCTCGGTATCTGAAGATGAACTACAGCAACCTTCAAACTACTGAGGGACACAAATAATATTTCCCCCCTATTCTCGGGCTTATTTATCTTTTCTTATTTTATTTTCTATTTAAACAACCAGGATCTCAAATAAGCCTTCAACAAATAAACCTGCTAAGATGCTAACAACAACAAAAAAAATCAGGGCACAAATTCTTCATTGTAAAAGAGATTCTAAAAGAGCCTCACTACTATAATACTCAGCATTAACCCCAAAACAGCCCACATCTCTAATTTATAAGAGTAACGACGTCAGGTTAAAGAGCCAGACTCTACAGAACAGCATTTCTCTTTGCTCTTACTGTCTTTGACTTATGACCACTTTTGCCTGTGGTTGAGGAAATCATTGTTTTCTCCCCCATGAGGCTAAAGTCTAAAATGTTAATGCTCTAGCCTGTTTTCTCGCCCTCTCTTTATCTTTCTCCCTGCCCCGCCCCGCCCCCCCATCTCTCTTCCTTGTTTTTTTTAACTTCACTTCTACCTCAATGGAAAAATGGTATAACAATCCAAACAAAACAGCAACATACAAGAATGTCAATTCTTAGTCTTCTCTTGCCCTCAAATTCACCCCCTTGAAGTAATCAATGTCAGTAGTTTGAGGTATTTGTTTCCATAATTCCTTGTTAGGGCTTAACAATATATGCAGATTTACTGTTTGACCTAATTTTTCCCTATAAGGCGGATCCTTTCCAGCAGAAAATATAAGTCCAAGCCATGCTTTTTAGCAGTGTTATAATAGTCCATAGCGTAGATGTATTGTAAGTTATTCAATCATCTCTTAACCGATGAACATCCACATTACCCAATTCCCTGTTCCTATTTTATACAATCACTGCTGCAATAGCTACTTTTGTGTATTTCTCCCTATGTACTAGCACTTTTATTTCTCTGAAATAGTGGGATTATTTGATCAAAGGATATGTACTTTTTAATTTTTAAACTGGGTTGAAATTACTTTCCAAAAATGTTATCACTATTCACATTCCTACAAATGATGAAAGAACCCATTTCCCCACACCACCCCAAGCTTTGGCAATTCTTCTCAATTATTTTGTTTTGCTGATCAATTGAGTAAAGATGGTGTATCATTCCTTCAATTTGCATTTGCCTGATTTCCAGTGAGGCTGTCCATCTTTTCAAATGTTTACTCACCATGTTTGCCTCCTCAGGTATAACCTGCCTTTGCACTTCCTTTTTTTTTTTTTTTAAGTTTATTTTTGAGAGTGAGCATGAGCAGAGGAGGGGCAGAGAGAGGGGGAGAGAGAATCCCAAGCAGGCTCAACACTATCATCATGGAGCCCAATGTGGGGCTTGAACCCATGTACCATGAGATCATGACCTGAACTGAAACCAAGAGTCGGACACTTAACCACCTGAGCCACCCAGGCGGCCCTGTACTTCCTTTTAATGGCTATATGCCCTTTTCTTAGCATTCTGTACAGCTTCTGAGATACTAACCTTGTGTCTATCATATGAGTTGTGGGTGTTTTTCCCCTAGTGTTTTGTCTCTAGGTTTTGTTTATGGTACCATTTGATGTATGAAAGTTTTAAATATTTATCTCATCAAATATGTTAATGTTTCCTTCTTTGGATTATGGGTTTCCTGGCCTATTTTAGAAGGCCTTCTCCACCCCTAGAGTATATATTGTTCTAACACTTCAGTTTTTCTTAATTCTTAACTTTACTTTGGTAAATCTATAAAATAGAGAAACAGGATATACCTTGACAGGATCAGCTACTTTTGAAGACCCAATCTTCTTGATATCACTCTATTATAATCTGGTCCTTTTCAGCCCAAACACATGATCTTTCCATCCCTCAAAAAAACAAACAAACAAACAAACAAAAACAGATTACAAATAAAACAATTGAACTAAATAAAGTATACAATCTTCAGTGAAGATGCGAGAAGTGCCCTCAAAAATAGATAAAGCAAATAGTCAAGAGCCCAGGAAGTTGATACTCACCCTCCACAATAGTGTTATACCAGATTCATGGCTGCATCCCCACAGGACCTCTCCTAGGTACTTGGACAAATTAAATACTTCAACAAGTGTGCTCTTATTGGTTGGATGGATGGCTGGCTAGAAGGATGAACGGGTTTCAAATAAGCCTGTAACGAATACACAGCCAACTTGAAAACTAACCAGGAGCCAATGAGAAGGAATGAATGATCAGAATTAAACGCCTACAGATACAGTCTATATGCAAATAGTAGTTTACATTTCACTCAACTGTATAATGAAATCTATCTCACAGTGATTAAATTGATTTCAAAGAAATTTTTCCAGCTTCAAGTGCCAATCAAAGAACTCTTAAGTACTAATTCTCTGAAGCAGAAACCATTGAGACCAGAAGAAATCTACTTACCCCTGTCTGGTCACTGGATGGCAAAACTTAGCTGTTCTTGATGCGATTTTCATGACAATAATTAACAACCATGACCTTACAGGTGACAAGAAGCTCTCTCTCTGTTGCCACATCTGATTTTCACACCCATTCTTATAGATAAAGAAACTGAGTTCCAAAGAAGTTAAGTGAATGGCCTGCAAAACTAAACCAAGATTCAAATCAAGGGTTCTCTCCCTCTAAATCCCATCCTGTTGTCATTGGAGCAAATACATTCACCACCACCAGCCTCGTTTTCTAGCAAAGACAGAAAGCAAGATTATGTGACTATGGTCCCCCAAAGGGGCAGTTTTTACCTTCTAAGCATCTACACTTGAGATCTCTTTTTGCTTTTTTATGTTTCATAAAACCCACAGAACTATCTTTATTCTGCACCAGATTCTTCATCTTCCAAGAGACAGGCATAGTTGGATTTTAAGCAGCAGAGATTTGTGCTAAGGCAACGGATCATAAGCTATGGTTACCCCTCCACAGTAGGGAAGGTGGGAGGAAGCTGAACCCAGTCAAGTGAGGGATTCTTCAGAACAGAACTGTAGCAAATAAGAATGTCCATCCACAAACTCCATGTGTGGAAAATTATGACTCTATTTCCATCAATGAGCTTTAAGCAGGATGGGGCTGGAGTGCAGCTGTATACCTATGCTGGGATCTTTGGAGACATCTGCACTCCTTCAGGTACAGATGATCAGGCCATGCAGGTCATTGCTGGGCCATTCTTCACTCCTGACACAAGTCTTCTCTGGAGCTGGCCTCTGTCTTCTATCTCCTAGCACCTCTCTGCCAAACCCACAGTGATGCCCAGGACACTGTGTGGCTCTGTCCCATCCCACCTTTGCCTCTTGCAGCTCTGAGGACCTTAGTGAAAGGATACTTTTTGTGACTGCCCTTGGCCCTTCCCAACACACCCCACAGCTGGTCTGAGGGTCTTGCTTTTCCCTGGTTCCTATCCAGGAAACAGAATCCCTAAACCAGTGGTTCTCAGCCAGGACTATCCCATTCCCCGTGGGATATTTCGGAAATCTGTGGATGTATTAATTGGTTGTCATAATGATGGGAGTTAAATTACCCATGAATTTCATTTACTTCAAGATAGTAAATAGGACTTAACAAAATATTTGCTACATAAAGGAGTCATTAAGTTTTAATAGGACTGAGGATCCCTGCCTTTAACTAACTGCCTTTCCTTCCTCTTCCCAGGATAAGTTGAAGAAGGGTGGCCACAGAGTCCCATGTTCTTGGGACCCTTACCATCCCTTCACTCTTCCCTCCCTTCTGACTCCCCTTTCCCCCTATAAGAAACCTTATCCACTCTGAGGGTTCAGAAAACCTGTGACTCCCTCTGACTTCACTATTTCCCAATGCCCCTTAGAGTCTGTTTTTTACAGCCAAAATCTGGCCAAGGCTTCTGCTGTTACCTCCCTTCTCTGATGCAAGGATGCTACCCAGATAGAGGAAGGGTCACCAGGTAAGGAATGGACTAGGGAGAGCACATCTGCTATGATTTCTAAACGTTCTCCCACCACATAATGAAGAAAGATCTCCTTACAAAGTAGTCATTTGAACCAGCCTCCAGACTGGTTTTGTGACCTCATCACAGCCACAGCACAAGACAGGAGAGGTGGTGGACCTCACTATTGCTAACAGTTGCAACACCATCAAAACACAGCAGACCCGTGGCACCTGGGTGGCTCAGTTGGTAAAGCATCTGACTCTTGATTTCGGCTCAGGTCATGATCTCAAGGTTCTGCACTGACATCATGAAGCTTGCTTGGGATTCTCTCTCTCCCTCTCTCTCTGCCCCTTCCCCACTCATGCGGGTGTGCATGCTCATGCTCGCTCGCTCTCTCTCTCTCTAAATAAACATTAAAAAAAAATACCACAGCAGACCCCGAAGCAAGAGGGTTCTAGTGAAGCATCTGGCTTACATCTTCCCACCCTCTCCTCCCAGAGAGCTCCTACTCACCTTCAGGGCCTTGCCACAAATTCCCCTGATCCTATTTATGCAGAACCAACTGCTCCTGTTTCTGCACCCCCATGGTCCATTTGACAGATTTCAATCCTAATGTGCTACGTGGTGTCAGAGTTGTGGGTCACTCTGCATGTCTCCCACTAGGCTCTTCCTTTGGGAAGAGACCTTGTCCCATTTACCTAAGTTTGGCACTGTACTTCCAGTTCATCCAAGGCAAAACAAATTTCAACCTAGTACAGTAAGATAGCTCGGCACCCACCCAAAAAAACATGTCTCTTAGTGTTTCTGACCACATAAATCTGATTAAGCCCCATGCACAGGGGTTGATGGGAAATTCTGAAGGACCTCTCTCTAGCTTCTTGGAGTCGCACAGGAAGCCCTGTGAAAGGTTAGGCATCCCAGAGCAATTGGGTTACCTGTCCATTCACAGTACACAGAACCAGATACCTAATTTGTAGAGCCCAGTCAGTGCAAAATAAAAATGCAGATCCCGTGGTTCAACAATTATTATGAATTTCAAGACAGTGACAGCAGAGCATTAAACCAAGTGTAACTGCACAGGCCACATGCCCATGAAGTCAGTCCTGCCAGTGGATACCTCTCCCATGCCCCCAGCCCCAGAGCACAAGTGGTCTGTTTCATAGCCTGTGACTTCCCTGCATCCTTGACTAACTTTCCTGCCACTCCCAGGCTGCATATAAATGGGATACTGTGTAAATAGGGGCTGGGTGTCTGCCACACAAGGAATTTGTCCACCCCTTCCCAGAATGAACTCTTCCCTTTCCAGGCTCACAGAAGTCTTTCACCCTCACAGATCAGGTCACTGCCTCCTTCAGCTTGAAACTGACCATCATCTTCTCCCCTTCAGACCCTTGTTTTGATGTGCCTATCCTTCCAAACAAAGGCCTGGGGTAGGAAGTTTCTTCACAGGACCATGGTACACAAAGAAGTAAGATCTTAAATTTGGGATCTAAACCCAGGGGACAAGGCAGGCAATACAGCCTCATTGTAAGCTGACGATGGGGAGCTATAGGTATGCTGGTAAATGTTTAACAATGGGCTCTCTGAAATAAAAAAAAAAACCTAATTTGTAGCATTTGCTAGTATTCATGGTATAAGTATTCCCACTATGGCTGATCTTAATGATATCGAGCAACCAATGTGAAGTCACTGAACACAGAGTTGAAGATGTGCACATGCTCTCTCTCACAGGCTGGCAGAAGCCAGTTCCGGCACACCAAAGAAAGGGCACCCACCCAGTATTGCCACATGGTTGGGGTTGGCAGATGAGACTGGAGGCTAAATAAATTTTCAAGTTTTATGCCTCCATTTCTAAGTATTGGCTACTAATTCAAACCTTTTAACAACACTCTGGAAGTCAAACTTCAGCAGGCCAAGCAAGAGTCCTGACTTTGGAATCCTGACCTGGCCAGAGAGCTCAAGTGGTGATGAGATACAGAGGGAAATTTCACCTCTTAGACTCCTTCATATCTCCTACATCATGAAAACAGCGCATTAACATTTCAGATTGCCCTACCCTGCTAGCCTCTCTCCTGCATTCACCCATCAGCTTCACAGAACATCCCAAGGCTTTCAGTTGCTCAGCCAGAACCATTTCCAGTCACTACCCTGAAAGACACCCATAGTGCTCACTCCAGCGGGACAGACACTAAAATTGGACTGAAAGAGCTCAGAGATAGAGATACTAGCTCTTCGCCATCTCCCCGGTGATATCCACAAGGCCGGCAAAGTATAAAAATAATTGATAACAATGATTGACGGTGATGATCGAGGATAATGACGTACTTTTAAAAGCATGAGGCTCCAAGTTTGCTGGGTGCTGTTTTTCCCTTTTCCTCTTCGCCTGTTCTTTTTGATGATGCTTTATGTATATTCCATGTCACTCAGCAGCTACGGGAGATGGATGACTATGGGAGTAAAAGATAACAGGCGGGAGTAGTGAGAATTTTCTCTTGCCTGCAGCAGACAGCGGAATACATTTTTCAAGCCCGAAACATCATAGGAACAGAATGATTTTTTAAATGCCCTTTCTTTTATTTTCATTCATTGGCTTTTTGTGGTTTTTTTAATTGCTCATTTTGCTTAAGGAGCCTCAAGGCAAGGAGCACAGCATAGTATCATTAATTAAAATATTTAAAATGATAGCAGTGGTAACTATGCTCCCGAATAAGCCTAGGCAGCACAGACAGCAAACACAATTATTATCCATAATAACAGCCAAATCATCACCACTGTGCTCTACTCAGAGACAATGCATCCTTCCCAGAGTGCTAAGTGACTGTGACAATGAGTAAATCATGACTACCTAAAATGAGAGTAGATGGGATCTCTGGGGCACTCTCGGTCTGTGCAGAAACCCTGCCATTCCTCCTCCCTCAACCTCACCCCACGGAAGGGTTTTCTAGGCAGAAAACTGCTGCATGACAGCCACTCATGCCCTTTCCCCAGCTTTTCCCCAGGAAACTGGGGGGTGCTGAGCAGTGAATCAGCCAGGCCCTAGTGCACCACCTGGTACACCATAAACATTTTTGTGCTTTTCTTGTACCTGAAAGACCCCTCCGTAGGAAATTATTCCCATTAAATAAGCCCACTACAGTAGAAATAGTGATAATTTATGTTAAAGCTTTTAGACACAGAAATACACAGAACATAACCAATGCTATTCCACATGATGAAGAGAATTCCTTATTCATTCATTCATTCAAGACTTCTTGAGCACCTACCACGTGCCAGATTCTCTCTGGGTCATTTCTTCTTCTAGGTACCACAGAGCTATGGTGATGGAAGACTGGGTCCATGTCTCCAGTGGGCTCAGAGTTTAGCAGGAGAGATGCAGACAGTTAAATACAGTGACGTGTGGGTGGGTGGGAGCAAAGCTGAGAGACACTCAACTCACGAGGGGAGAAACAAATGAGGGGCCATGGAGTGCTTCCCAAAGTAGGTGATACCTGACTTGAATTCTAAAGGTACTCACAGAACGTGCTATAGGTTCCCCTCCCATATCTCCCTAACATGTCCCTGCAGGCCCAGCCTCCAAGTTCCTACTGCCAAATGCCAGCAACTGCAACTCTGAGGCCAAGGGCTTCCTCCAGCTGTGGTATAAACTCTGCCTGCTCAAGTGGCAGGCCAGAGTGCCTGAGAATTAACTCCTGAGAGCAGCCTCAGCCAATGACAGCTGGAAGTTGGTGGAATCTTGTCACTCAGGTAGGATAACTCAAAGGCCAGTTCCTCACTGTTCTACACTATTTCCCAGAGTTCTCCAGAGGGATTAAGCCAGTTTCCCATAGAGATAACTTGCTTGACTGCCTTTATTTCCCTATGTCTTACCAATGCACTTCGCTCATCTCTTACCAGCATCTCACAGTGTCATCCAAATGATCTACTTGCACTAAAAATCCTTGCCTTGAGGTGTGCATCTAGGCCATCACAAATTAAGACTGTGCTCCCATGCAGGAAAACCATAGGAAGAGTCCAGACAGAGGCAGGACATAGTTATGAACTGCAAATATTTAGCTGGGTAAGACTGAAGCAAGAGGTGAGAGAGAAGCTAGTCCCTGCAGTAGTGATGGCCAAGATCACACACCCCCCTCTTAAGGTCTTTTTCAATTTGTGACCTTCCACAAGGAACTCTCATACACACACGTAGGTTAAATATACAAAGTTACTGACTTTGCCCCGTATGCCACTCTGGGTCTCATCTTGGTTCCCCTTCTCATTTTATCCTATCTCAATTAAGTGGTCTGGCCTTAAACACTTTATCCTGGCACAAATGATCTCCAAGCCCTGCAGGAGCCCCAGTTGTCTCAATCCCAGAACTACTGGCACAGGAATAGTGTCTGTGATTGCCAATCTTCACGATGGCTCTGAATGACCCCTATTCCACCCCCATATTTACATCTTTATGTGATCCCAACCACTTTGTTTCAGGATTGGTGTGTTATGGCCAAGAAAATACGGGAGAAGTGATAGCATGTGACTTTCAAGGCTAGGTCATCAATGACCTTGTGGTTTCTGCCTTGCTCCTGGATCACTTGCTCCATGGGAAGCTGGTTACCATACTGGGAAGACTCTTAAAAAAGCAGCTCTTTGGTGAAATCCAGGTAGTGAGGAATGGAGGTCTCCTTCCTACAAGTACCAAAAACCTGAAGTCTCTAGCCAACAACCATGGGAGTGAGATATCTTAGAAATAGGCCCTTCAGACATGTACCCCAATGTTTATAGCAGCACTTTCAACAATAGCCAAATTACGGAAAGAGCCTAAATGTCCATCAACTGATGAGTGGATAAAGAAGATGTGGTTTATGTATATAATGGAATACTACTTGGCAATAAGAAAGAATGAAATCTGGCCATTTGCAACAACGTGAATGAACTGGAGGGTATCATGCTACGTGAAATAAGTCAGGCAGAGAAAGACCAATACCATATATTTTCACTCATATGTGGATCCTGAGAAACTTAACAGAAGACCATGGGGGAGGAGAAGGGGGAAAAAGTTACAGAGAGGAAGTGAGTCAAACCATAAGAGACTCTTAAATACTGTGAACAAACTGAGGGCTGATGGGGGGTGGGGAGAGGGGAAAGTGGGTGGTGGGCATTGAGGAGGGTACCTGTTGGGATGAGCACTGTGTGTTGTATGGAAACCAATTTGATAATAAATCATATGAAAGAAAGAAAGAGAAAGAGAGAAAGAGACAAAAGAGCCCCTTCAGCCCCAAGCAAGTCTTTGGACTACTACGGTCCCAGACAACATCTTGACTGCAACCTCAAGAGAGACTCTGAGCTAGAAACACACAGATAATCCACTCCCAGACTCCTGAGTCTCAGAAGCTGTGCAAGATAGTATTTACTGTTGTAAGCCACTAAGTTTCGGGATAAGTTGTTACACAGCAATAGATAACTAATACACTGTCATGTGCTCATTCCACATCCAACCTATCTCCACCTCTCATTCAAGGCAGATAAGAAAGGAGGAAGAGATTGTAACAGGAGATGATGAACTTCGTTTTAAATGCCATGAGGAACATCCAGGAGGAGATGATTGGAAGTGGGCAATTGGAGATATGAGCCTGGTATCTGTGCAGGGAAAAAACTAGGGCTGGGGCTCAAATATATATTAATGAGTTGTCAGGGTATGGGAGGTCAATGAAGACACTATTGTGAAGGAAAAGGCCCAAGAAGTGAATGTGTGGTATAAATTGTCCAAATTCTCCCTCCATAAATACAGGTAGAGTTAGTCACTATTAACAGTTGGGTTACAAGGAACCAAATATGTAGTAGGTTTTCCTATTTCAAAGGTGAAAAACCCAAAAGTCCTAATCAGGCCTGTACTAGCTAGTACTAATTGCTGCATAAGAGATTATACCATTACTTAGTGGCTTAAAATAATAAACATTTATTATCATCTCACACAATTTCCACAAGCCTGGAACATAGGAGCCACTTAGATGGGTGATTCTGATAATATATACAAGAACATTTATCATAGTGTTGTTTATAAGAGCAAAATGTTGTATTTTTATTAAATTTAAATATTAATAAAAATGGTCAAAATGTACAATAATAGGAAACAGTAAAAAAAACTATGCATCTGCTAAAACTGGAGTTAAAGAAACTGTTCTTAATGTCCCCAAAAAAGCATGATGTAAAATTATAGAGTATGATTCCAATTTTCTTAAAATGTTCAAATTATATAAAAAGACTAGAATTTCATGGGCCAAAATAGTAATTGTAGTTATATTAAGTTATCCATTAGTAAGTAACAGACAACCCCAAAAATCAATGACTTAAAGCAATAACGATTTACTTGCTCATGATTCTAGTCTGGATAGTTTTTCTGCTGGTCTCTCCTGAGGTCACTTATGCAGCTGCAATCACCTGGTGGCATGACTAAGACTGACCTCTAAGAGGGCTTCAGTCACCTGTTTGGCTCCTCCAGTTGGGAGGCCTGGAACAGTTAGGGGTTGCCTGAACCTTCATCTCTCTGTCTCTCCAGCAAAGCAGCCAGATCTCTTCACATGGTAGTTCAAGGCTGAGAGGAGTATACACACACACACACACACACACACACACTGACAAGTCTGAAATTGTAGGGCAGGCTGACAGATTGGAAATTAAAATAAGAGTTGATGCTGCAGTCTTGAGTCTGAATTCCACAAAGCAGCAGGCTGAAAACTCAGGTAGGGTTTCATGTTGCAATCTTGTGGAGAATTCCTTCTTGGAAAACCTTGGTCTTTGTTCTTAAGGCCTGCAACTGATTAGATGCGGCTCACCCACAGTAGAAAAAGTAATCTGCTTCCTCAAAGTCTAGTCTGATTTAAATATTAATCACATCTAAAAAAAAATCAAAGTCACAGCAACACTGACCAAACAACTAGGCACCACAAATTGACAAATAAAATTGACAAAGCCTAGCCAAGTTGACAAATAAAATTAACCATCACACATGACCAAGCCCAGAGTTAATGTGGGAGGGGGCTACAAAAAGGGATGAATACCCAGAAGCAATGTTCATTGGCAACCACCAACAGAACAGGTCACAACCTCCAGATATATCTGGATGGCAGGTTTTTCTTTTTCCTTTTCTTATCTGTATGTTTCAAATTTTCTGCAAAGAACATGTATAACATTTTGGAACAATAGTTAATA
Organism: Prionailurus viverrinus; assembly: GCF_022837055.1. Taxonomy (NCBI): domain Eukaryota; kingdom Metazoa; phylum Chordata; class Mammalia; order Carnivora; family Felidae; genus Prionailurus; species Prionailurus viverrinus. The sequence goes on from NC_062569.1 coordinate 31,520,866, forward strand.
TTATATAATGATTCATACTCATTACTTTAAAAGGCAAGACATATAGAAAAGTACAAAAATATGTCAACAAATCACTGGGAATCTCACCAATCAGAAATGAGTAGTGTTAATATTTTGTGATCTTCTTTACATTTTTATTTATATTTATACAGATGTTAGAGAAAAGGAAACATGAGATAGAGATAGAGACCAAAATGAGATAACTGTATGTAAATTAAAAATTGTAATTTAATTTGTAAATGTAATTATTTTCTTGAACTTAACAGAAGAGAAAGAAACTGGAGGAAATTTAAAAGATCTATAGTACATCAAGTGCTTCTTTACCCCTGAGATTAACTTCTTAAAAATTACTCTAAGATTAATAGCACCTGGGAGGCTCAGTCAGTTAAGCATCTGACTTCAGCCCAGGTCATGATCTCACGGTTCATGGGTTCAAGCCCCACATCAGGCTCTGTACTGACAGCTTGGAGCCTGGAGACTGCTTCCGATTCTGTGTCTCCCTTTCTCTCTGCCCCTCCCCTGCTCATGCTCTGTCTCTGTCTCTCAAAAATAAATAAATGTAAAAAATAAATTAAAAAAAAATTTTTTAAATTAAGATTAAAGAAAAATTTTAAATATTACAAAAAATATTAAGAGGTTACAGTGATATTTTTTAACTAGAATTTTAAGTATTATTGACTAACTCGCTGCTCCCAACAGCATGGGAGTAATAATATGCTCACATTTCCTCCAGCCTTCCCTCCCTTGCCCCACCCTGCAATGCCTGGGCTGCCCGTTTGGGTTGGCTTCATTTTGCTAAAGTTTTTTATTTATTAATTTATTTTTTTGCCAAATTTTTTAGAGTAGCATTCTATTCCATTCCATTGCCAAAGTTTTTTAAAGTAGGATTCCATTCCATTCCATCCTATCCTATCCTATCACCTGACCAAACTTGATCCCATCACTAAAGAGCTCTGGTTTCACACAAGCAGGTATAGTAAGTGCTCAAGTCTGGCTGTGATTTCATGTTTAAGACTGTAACTCTCTGGCTGCACAGACTTTTCTCAGGCTTCACTTTCTAAACCTCAGAACTTTCTAAACATCGCTCCATTTTCTTTGAAATTTACCATGGTGTATTGGAGAACAGCCAAATCTCTCCCAGTGTCAGGGACTACTCTCTGCTTAGATGCCTGAAGAATTCCTTCTTTATTTTATTAAGTTCAATAGTTTAACCTAGAAAACTTCTTGATGGCAGCCATTCTCAATCTGTCTTCCTACGCATGTGCTATACCTGGCCACCTCCAGATCTGCAGGTTTGCATTTTCTCTGAATTCTTCTTGGAAGGATTGTCTATGGCAGGGATACCCGTTACCTTATTTTGAATCATCTTTGCCTCACTTCTTCTTTCTAACTAATCTCTTTTTTCACTTCTCTCTGCACTGTGATCATCTCCAGCTTTCCCTTCATGCCATTAATTCAGTTTTTAGCTGTGTCTATTCTATTCCTTGCTATTTTATGTTACTTTATTTCAATTCATTTCCTAGGCCTGCGATCTCCTTTTATAACTCATTCTGTAGTTTTATCATCTCATCTTTCAGTTCTTGTTTTATCACATTTATATTCCTACTAATTTATTTTCTAAAGGAAAACATTCACAGGGAAGATACTTCTATCTCCTGATTTATGTTTCTTCCAGATTTCACCTGACTTTTGACTGATTTTCCTGTGATATGTTTGCCGTGTTGGTCTGATTTTCCTTTACATCTTGCTTGTGCTTAATGTGAGCAACTTTGTCCATAACACTCTTCCCTCCTTGTATGGGGCCAGTTTGTCTGCCAGCCGCCCCCCCCCCCCAACTCTGAGTTTCATTTTGAGGCCTGGGTCTCGTTGGGGTAGCTATTTTCTGCAGCCTGAATGAGGACAGAGCTCAGCCAGCAATTAGTTCAGCCTTCGATGAAGAATCTGTGCTCCGAGGTTTCTTTGGAGAGCACTAAACGCCTATGACCAGGGCCCACTCCTCATAGTTGAGGGCATGGCTCACTTCTGTGGACTGCAGTTCATCCTCCAATCTAGCCCAATGTCTTAGAAGATAATAAGTCCTCCACCCTGCAGTGGAATTGCAAACTGATACCAGCTTTCCAGAAAACAATTCGGCAGTAGTATCAAGACCTGTATTTATAACATTGATCCAATATCTCTACTGAGAAAAAAAAAAGGAAAACAAAGATTCATTTGCAAAGAAATTATTTGGAGCATTATATATAATATCAGTAAACTGGAAACAATTTAAATGTTCAATGTCAAGGCACATTGAAGTAAAGGTTGCAGCAGATAAAAATGTTTATGAAGAGCTTTTAAAGATTAGATGCTTTTGATATAATAAGTAAAAAAAAAAAAATGCATACAGTAAAATCCAACTTACGTTTTTCAAAATGCGTAAGAATCATACCTAAGAAGAACCACTAGACTCAAAACCCCAGGAAGGTAAGAGCCATGACCGTGACTGTTCTGTTCACTCCTCTATAACCGGAAGCTAACATAGTGCTTGGCACATAACAGATGCACAATGAATATTTATGAATAAGTGAATAAAATTCAGCAAAAGAAATTTATCTCATGATTCAATAACAAGAATAATTGTGTTTCTCAATGGCTTTGCTATTATAGACCTTTGATCATGCTCTGTCTGGAGGAAACTATAATACATTTGGTCAACTGAGAGAGACTTTCACAAAACACATTTTGTATATCACTATCTGATTTCCTCTGCCCTTATTTTTTCTTTGATGGGAATTCTTTAAGAAAAATAGCTTTATAGGCATAATTTGCATACCATATAATTGACCCATTATAAGCATACAATTCAATAATATTCAGTAACTTTATACAGTTGTGCAACCATCACCACCATCTTGCTTTAGAACATTTTTACTACCCAAAACAAATTCCTCAAAACTTATTTGTAGTCAATCCCCATTACCACCCTCAGCTCCAGATAACCACTGATCAGCCTTCTGCCTACATAAATTTGCCTAACTGAATATTTCATATAAATGAAATCATAGAACATGAAGTCCTTGGCAACGGCCTTCTTTCACTTAATGTTTTCATTTAACATGTTGTAGCACACAGGATAACATCCATATTGCACATCATTCCTTTTCATTGATGAATAGTATATTGTTAAATGAATATACCCATTTTGTTTAACTATTCCTTGCTAATCAGTTGATGGACATTTGGGTTCTTTCCAGTTTGAGGCTACTATGAGTAATATTGATAATGAACATTCTCATATAAGTCTTTGTGTGGACACATGTTTTAATTTCTCTTGGGTAGACTCCTAGAAATAGAAATGATGGTCCATAGGGTAAGTCATTGTTTTGTTTTGTTTTTTAACTTTTTAAAAAGGCCAAAGCAGCTGTACCACTTTAAATTTCCACGAGCAATGTATGAGGGTTCTAGTTTCTCCACATCCTGGCTAACACTTCATGTCATCTGCTTTCTTGATTTTAGCTGTTCTAGTGATGGTATACAGGTTTTCACATCGTATTGCTCATTTGCACTTCACTAATGACTAATGTTGATAACTTTTTCTTGTATTTCAGAGCCATGTGTATGTACTATTTAGTGAAGTTTCTAAGCCTTTTGTCCCTTTTTTAATTGGCTTGTCTTCTCATTACTGAGTTTTAAGAGTTCTTTACATATTCTGGATGGAAATCCTTTATCAAATATATGATATGCAAATACTTTCTCCAAGTCTATAGCTTGTCCTTGAATTTTCCTAATGGTATCTTTTGAAATGCAAAAGATTTTAATTTTAATGAAATCAATTTTTCATTTTTGTTCTTTTTTGCCTTAAGCTTTTGATATCCTATCTAAGGACTCTTTGCCTAACCTAACATCACTAAAATGTTCTATGTTTCTTCCAGAAGTTTTCCAGCTTATCTCTTACATTCAGGTTTTGATAATTTCAGGTGATTTTTGTGTTTGATAAAAGATAAGCGTCTAAGTTAATTTTTATTTTTCCAGATAGATATTCAGTTGTCCCAGCACCATTTGGTAAAAAGACTATTTCTCATCCCATTAAATTATCTTGGCACCTTTTTTGAAAATAGATTGATTATAAATGTAAAGAGCCTCAATTCTGTTCCATTTATCTATATGTCTGTTCTTATACCAATACAACACTATATTGATCACTGTACCTATGTATTAAGTTTACAAATCAACTAAGTCCTCCAATCTTTTTTTTTCAAAATTGTATTTCCATATGAGCTTTAGGATTAGCTTGTCAATTTCCCCAAAATTCTGGGGTTATTCAGATTGCATTAAATCCATAGGTCAATTTGGGGAGAATTAAGATGTTAACGATATTGAGTTTTTCAGTTCCTAAACATGGAATTGTTCTCCATTTATTTACATATGCTTTAATTTCCCTAAGAAATGCTTTCTAGTTTTCATTGAACAAATATTATCCTTCTTTACTAAATGTATTCCTAAGTGTTTTATCTTTTTTGGCCCTTTTGTGAATGGTATTAAGAAAATTTTCATTTTTTGGATTGTTTGTTGCTATGATATAGAAAAATACAATTAAGTTTTATATATTAATCTTCTATAACCTTGCTATAACCTTGCTAAACCTGTTTATCAGTTTTAGTAGATTCTGTGTGGATTCCTTAGGATTTTCTACATATGAGATCATATCATCCGTGACTAAAGATAGTTTTACTTCTACCTTTCCAATCTAAATGCCTTCTTTCACTCATTCACTCATTCATTTGTTCATTCATTCTTCATTAGTTTTTCCCCTATTGTACTAGTTAAAACCTCAAGTACAACATTGAACACACACAGCAAGAGAGGACATCTTATTCCAAATTTTATAGGAAAACATTCGGTCTTTCAGCATTTACTATGGAGTTAGCTATAAGTTTTTTTATAAATACCCATTATAAGGTTGAGAAAGCTCCCTTATTTAGTTCAGTATTTTGATCATGAAAATGTGCTGATTTTTGTCAAATTATTCTTCAGTATCTACTGAGATAATCATCTAGTTTTTGTCTTGTATTACTATGATAGTATACATTAATGGATTTTTAGATGTTAAACTTGGCATATCTTAGATAAATGCCATTCAATCATGGTGTATAACACTTTTTATATACTTCTGATTTCAGTTTGCTAATACTTTTAAAGTTTTTATTTATGTTCATGAAGGATATTAGGTCTTTTCTTTCTATATCTTTCTCTGGTTTTGGTATGATGGTAATATAATGCCTCATACACTAAATTGGGAATTGTTCCTACCTTCTCTATTTTTTGAAAGGGTTGAATTCTTTAAATATTGGACTGAATTCACCAATGAAACCATCTGGGCTTAGGGTTTTCTTTGTGGAAATAATTTAAATTACTAATTCTATTTCTTTGCTTATTACCAGCCTACTCAGATTTTCTTTCTAAATCAGTTTTCATAATTTGTGTCTTTCTAGGGATTTCTTAATTTCATCTAAATTGTTGAATTTTCTGGCATTAAGTCATTCATACTGTTCCCCTTATAGTCCTTTTAATTTCTGTATGATCAGTAGTGATTTCACCTCTTTTATTCATGATTTTGTGTTTCCCCTCATTTTCTTGATCAGTCAAGCTAAGCACTTGTGGTAGGCAGGATAATGGTCCTCCAAGTAAGACCACATCTTAATCCCTAGAACCTATTAATATATGTTTGTGGCAAAGAGGAATGAAGGTTGCAGATGAAATTATAGATGTCAATCAGCTGACTTTAAGATAGGAAGATTATTCTGGATTATCCTAGTGAAGCCAATGTAATCACAAGACTCCTTAAAAGTAGTAGAAGGTGGCAGAAAAAGAAGAGCCAGAGAGATGGCAGTGTGAAAAGAATCTGGACTGATGTTGTTGGCTATAAAGATGTAGGAAGGGGGCCATGAGCCAAGGAAAGCCTCGTGAGCTGAAAAAAGAAAGGAAATGGATTCTCCCTAGAATCTTCAGAAAGGAATCCACCCTGCCAACAGCTTGAGATCCATGTCAGACTTCTGATCTCCAGAACTATAACATAATGCAATTATGGACTTTAAGCCACAGACATGAGCAACAGAAAATACAGGTTTTTCTCAACTTCTTTAATCTTTTCAAAGAAACAAGTCTTTATTTCATTTACTTTGTATTTTCTATCCCATTGACTTCCACTTTGCTCTTTATTATTTATTCCCTTTTGTTTGCTTTGGGTTTAGTTTTACTCCACCTTTTCTAATTTCTTAATAGGGAAACTAAGGTAATTGACTTAAGACCTTTCTTTTCTTTTCGTATACGCATTCAGAGCTATATATTTCCCTGTAAGTACTGCTTTATTTTCATCCCATAAACCATGAATATATTGTCTTTCTATTTTCATTCAGTTCAAAATACTTTCTAATGTCCTTTTCAGATTACTTTTTTGACCTGTAGGTTATTTAGAAATATGTCATTTAATTTTCAAACGGTTGCCATTTTCCAGAGGTCTTCCTTTCTTTCTGTGAATTCAGTTACTGTCTGGTGTCACTTCTTTTCAGCCCAAAGGTTTTCTTTTAGTATTTCTTGTAAGGCAGGTCTGCTAACAACAAATTCTCTCAATACTTGTGTACCTGGGAGTATTTCTTGTAAGGCAGGTCTGCTAACAACAAATTCTCTCAATACTTGTGTACCTAGGAATGTGTTTATTTCACCTTCATTTTGAAGAATACTTTTGTCAGATTTAGAAATGTTGTCTTTCTTTCATCATTTTGAAAATGTCATTCCACTACCCTCAGACTCCATTGTTTCTGATGCGAAGTCAATGATCATATTGCTTCTCTGTACAGGAGGAATTGCTTTCCTGTTTTTACTTCCAAGATTTTCTCTTTTGTTTACCTTTCAACAGAATCATAATGATGTGTCTATTTGTATTTTTTTTGTGTTTATTGTGCTTGGGTTTTATTGAGCTTGGGTTGTTTGTTTGTTTGTTTGTTTGTTTTTGACCATTATTTCCTCTTTCTGAGATGACCATTACATGGATGTTGGTACTCTTGATGTTGGCTCACAGGTCACTGAGGTTGTATTCATTCATCCTCAACCTTTTTTCTCCCTGTTAATCAGTTTGGGTAATTTCTGTTGATTTACCTTCAATTTGCTGATTCATTCTTCTGCTATTTAGCCACTCTAGTGAATTTTTCATTTAAATCATTACACTTTTTAACTAAGAATTTTTTTAATTGCCATATTTTTCTTGAGATTCACTATTCATTGAATCCTTGTTATTCTACTTTTGTTTAATTCTTTGAGTGTGATTTCTTTTAGTTACTTTAAAGTATTCATAATACCTAATTTGAAGCATTCATCTATTAAATCCAACATCTGGGGAAACTCAGACAGTTTCTATTGACTGCTTTATTTTTCCATACTATAAGTCAGACTTTCTTGTTTATTGGCATGTATCATAATTTTTTATTGAATCTTGGACATCTTAGATCATATATTTTAGCAACTCTGAATTCTAATTCTCCCTACCACCCTGCCCCCAAAGATTACTGTTGCTATTGTTGATTTGTCTGTTTGTCTGTTGAGTAATTTGCCTAGACTAAGTTTGTAAGGACTATCTTCTCCATAGTGTCTGGCTGCTGATGTTTCTGCTCACTTTTGTTCTGATTTTTTTAATTTTCATTTCTAAGCCTAGCTTCCTAAAGTTCACCCTAATGTCTGTTCAACCACAGATTAATTACAGCTTGTGTTCAAACGCCTTGAGCCAGGAAGGCTTCCATTCTCTCTGCTGATGAAATCAGTATGTGAACTAGGGAGCTCATTCAAAATTCAGGCCATTTTCAAGTCTCTCCTGCAGTTGCTTCCTGCTAGGCCCTCTTGGGTTGCCTCACATACTCCTCAGTACATAAGCACAGGTGCTATTGGCCAGGGATGTGCATGTGGCTTAGGTTCACTCCAGCGTCTGCTGTTTATATGCACACGGTATGTGGAGAGCATATCAAGCCTATTACGGTTGTCTCACTTCCAGACCTTCCTGTTAAATTTCTAACCAGTCTGTTAGTTCATTGCATGCCCCAAAGAGACCCACAGTCTTAGACTATCAAAGCCACTAGCCTTCCTTGTTTTCTTGCTGCCAAGATCACCACTTTGACTTGACAACAGTCCAAATCAAGTAAGCTCTTCTGGAAGTGGCAATAAAACGACTGGCTTTTATGGCCTTCCCACCTACTCTTAATGAACTACTAGTAGACATGGAGAGGGGATGGGAGGAACCCCAGGTAAGAATACCACAGACTTCTATTCTTAACCCAAATTCAGTAGGTTTCATGAATAAATGCTTTGGTCTATTTCCAGTAAACCAAATGGTTGTTTTTTGATAGTTTATCCAGTTATATAGTTACTTGGTGGGCAGGGGGGGGGAAATTCATTGGTTCTTTCACACAGGTTTTCTAGAAGTGAATCAGGAAAACTTTCAAAAATCGGTTTTGAGGGGCGCCTGGGTGGCACAGTCGGTTAAGCGTCTGACTTCAGCCAGGTCATGATCTCGCGGTCCGTGAGTTCGAGCCCCGCGTCAGGCTCTGGGCTGATGGCTCGGAGCCTGGAGCCTGTTTCCGATTCTGTGTCTCCCTCTCTCTCTGCCCCTCCCCCGTTCATGCTCTGTCTCTCTCTGTCCCAAAAATAAATAAATGTTGAAAAAAAAAATTTAAAAAAAAAATCGGTTTTGTGTTATATGTACTTTTTCTTCACCAAGTCATTTCAAAGCCCTTCTCCAACAAGGCAAAAAGGAAGGACACACACAGGAGGAAGAAAGAAAGGAAAGAGAAAAAGAATTCCCAGAGTAAGAATTTAGGCAAAATTATTTAAAAGGAGATTTCACTGGTTTGTCCTGCTTTTTTTTTTTTTTAATTTTCATTTTCCCATGTTGTAATTTTAACTTTATATTTTTTGTATTTTGTTAAAATGTTTAATGAACATGGATCAAAAATTAAATTGAAAACTAATATCTATAGTCTACCTTCCAGTCCTTTAACCCATTCATGCGTATCTCACCCTATTCTTCCACGGGTCATTTATTTTATTTTTATTTTGTATTCATTGTGTGTACTGCCCAAGTTTCTTTATGTAAATGCAAGCATATATGAACATATATTTTTGTTTTTCTCCTTTTTCTAACAGTGAGTCGAAACCTAAAATATACACTGCTCTGCTCTGGCTTTTTTTCACTTTAATAGACCCTGGAAAGCTTTCCATATCTTTCCAATTTCCTCATGCTTTTGTATAGCTGCACTGTATTCCATTACAGATGTAGTATGATTTATTTGATCAGTTCGTTACTGATGAATCATACACAGGAAGTCTCTGCCCACAATCTATGTGAAGCTAGGAAAAAGCCCTTGTGCTTTCGATGTTCCTCTAAGCCATTTTTCAACTAGTGGAATGAGGGAATGTCACTCCCTTCAGCTCTTCTCCTAGTCAGTTTGCCTGAGCCCCAAATGAGATCACCAATTAAAATTCGGTAAGAATAGGTGGATTAGAAGAAGGTTGAGACCCCACCTCCAATGGTGGAGCATTTCCTCCTGGGAAACCAAGCCAAAGTTGACCTCACTCAGCTCCTGCACTCACCTGTGGATATGTTTCCTGACTCCCAGTTGAAAATAAGGTGCTTATTATGCAGGAAGAAGACATGAAAATATTTTTACCTTTACGATAATAATTTTTAAAAACATGCATTTATTCCCTAAGGTCGTAAGTTGAAGGTTAAGTTAGGAGTGTTACAGCAAAGATGTTTTGGGGAGGCTGATACTATCTCCTTCTCTAGCAACTTATCCCATAGTTGACATTGAGGGAAATGGTGGGGTCAGTAGGCCGCTACATTAGCACCACATGTCCTTGGCCACACCCTCCTCTGTCTGATCCAAGAATGGATAACCACCCCCAAAGAGCATAAAGCTTTGACTAGCCAGGAATAAATAAATTTTTCTCCATCAATAACATATTCCAGAAGACAGAAGAGGATTAAGAATGTAGGGGCCACTCGAACAGAAAAACGATGTACAACATGGCTAGGGAAGCCCTCTCTGCCCAGAAGCAACATTTATGAGCCTAAATTGAAGGAAAATCCCTCTCCTTGATAACAACCTAACGCCAATTCTCCCATCTGGATCAACTTCAAAGCCCTTCTCCATCAGCTGAGGCCATAAATGACCCCAGTCAAAGGGTGTTTGCATGGGTAGCAATGTCACAAGCTATCATCAAAGAGTATTTGTTCTGAGTAGCAAGATCCCAGCATATCAAGGTCTCCTTAGTTGCAGCCAATATCCCCCACATCACCCCCCAAAAACACCCTCTGACCAAGCCTGTCCTCCTCTGCCCTTCAACAGTCTCTCCTTTTTGCTCTCCTTTAATTGTACTTGTTTTTGAAGCCCATAGAATTTATTATTCAGAAAACAACCTTCTCTGCAATATCAACCTTAATTAACTGTGTTCTTTTTCTATCGCCTCCCACCCTTCACTTCATGCATTTGAATTAAGGCACTCCAGAGCCCCTGGCCAGCACCCCTCCCCCATCGCAGACCCATCAGTGTCTACCAGCCAACCATGACCAGATAAGGGAAAATGGAATTCCTTATCTCTGCCTGCCAATGTGAAAGGGTCAAGGTTACCAAGGAGAGACCTTCCAAAATGAAGGAGAGGAAGAAAGAAGCCAAGCCTCTCTGGTTTCCATGGAAACAGAAGGTTGAATCATGGCGCATCCCTGAGAGCCTGGCCCGCTTACCTCTGCTGACATCTTTCCACTTCATTAGCCTCTTTATCAAGTGGTTCTGCATAGGACTAAGTGTATTTTGGTGTCAGGGTGCACTGTAGATGACTCAAAAACAGAATGACCTTTGTCGCAGATGCCCAGTGCCTTCTGGAGCCACAAACGTCTGCACCCCTCCTCCTTTCCATATTCTCTATGGCTCCGCTCACTACTCAGTCTAATCAAAGCTCCAGTACCACGACGCTGAAGCTGGGAGGTGCCCCTACCCGGCAGCCCAAGATGCCGGGACCCCAGCTGTCAGGGATGCACAGCATCCGAGCCAGGAGGAAGATTAATGACTTTGCCCACAGAAAATGGATAAAACGGGCCCCAAAAAGACAATAAACGTGGCGCCGACTGCGAGGAAGGCTCTGACAGTAACAAATACTGACTGACATGGCATTGTGTTCCCTTTCTAGATGACTCTGAGCTGCCGGTGGAAACACAGATTCATTTAATAAGCGCTTCAGTGAGACAAAGGGGCCTCTGGGGGTTAGGATTGATCTCCATCGCATGCGTGTGCACACCAACGTTTTGTGTGTGAAAAGGAATGTCCGCGTTCAGTATCTGTCCCTTTGGAAATCCAAGGAGCGTGCTGTAATTTCCCAATCTTGTCTCCACGCTTCAGCAAATTTGTCACTAGTAGGTTCTCTCAGCCATGAAAATTCTCCCGAAACCAAGAGCCCGGGGCTGAAAGGAAATCAGTTAGGGGACTTAAAACACCTTTGATAAGTTTGACCTCTCTTTCAGGAACCCTTACAGGTCGGTGTCCAGGGGAGAGACTCAGTTCCTCTTGTACATGAGCTACAGTGACCTTTACAGGAAGCATGCTTGACGAAGGAGCAGGCAAGGGAAGCCAGGAGCTGTGGGAGTGAGGCTGACAAGGCGATTCTGGGAGGCCTGGGAGCTGCCTTCCTTGTATTTTGTTTCCTTCTTTCCAAAGTAATTCACAAAGGCTGTGTCATGGAAGTCAGGGAATCTGGGTCCCATGTCCCGGTGCTGACACCACCTCCATGTGCTCTTGAAGAGGCCCCTAGAAGCAGCTCTCTCCAGGCCTCACACTGCCATCAGAAGAATGGGACAACTGTACCACATAACTGCTCAGATCCCTTCTAGCTCTGTTGTGGGGGTCAACCCTAATGTGACCCCGCCCCTCACACCCACACCTCACACGGCTTCCTAAGGCTTTTCCCAAATCCCATCACCTCCACACTATCTCCACCCTCACCTCCCCAGCTCTGAGCCTGACCAGAGCCTCCGCATCTCCTGCTGGACTAGCACCCTACCATCCATTCTCCAGAGCAGCAGTTCTCAGGGTCCAGTCCCAGGCCAACAGCAGCAGCAGCACCTGGGAACTTGTTAGAAATGCAAATTCTCAGATCCTATCCCAAATCAGAAATTCCAGGCTGGGATCCAAAGGCTTGCCCCCACCCTGCCCCCACAAACCCAGGTCAGAATAGTAAAGCCCTCTTTGACCTGACCCCTCTGGGCCTTTCCGGGTCCTTGTCTGATTACTGCCTTCCTCAGAAAGTATTTACTGTCTAGCAGCACAAACTTGTTATTGCCAAATACACTGTGCTATGTCACACCCCTAGCCCCACAGAAGTCATTCCTTCTAGCTAGGATGATCCTTGGGGCTAAGTCATTCTCAAATTTTAATTCAGTGCAGATGACATCCCTCCAAAAAGACTTCCCAACTTCCCCCACCTCCAAAACTAGGATCAGCATCTCTCCCTATATTCCCAGCATTCCTTGTATATACCTCCACTTTGCACATGTCACCTTGTGTAGCAGGTAGGATTCTAAGAAGTCCCCTAAGGTTTCCTATCCTATCCTACCCCACCCTCCCGCCAGTATACACACCCTGCATAACCTCTGGGACAGTGAATATGATGGATCTCACTCCCATAATGCTGTATTGCATATGCTATGTGGTTGACTTTAAAATAGAGGGATTAAGCGGTGCCTAGGTGACTCAGTTGAGCAACCAACTCTTGATTTCAGCTCAGGTTATGATCCCAGGGTCATGGGATCAAGCCCCACATTGAACTCCACACTGAGCAGAGAGCCTGCTTGGGATTCTCTCTCTCCCCTACTTGCACACACATTCTCTCTATATATCCAAAGTTTTTAAAAAAGTAAAAAAATAAGTAAGAGGGATTAACCAGGTTGTTCTGACCTAAATACAAGAGCCCTTTAAAAGCAGGTTCCTCAAAACGAAGGAAGTCAGAGATTCAAAGCACAAGAGGATTCAACCCAAAGAGGTTCTACATTGCTGAGATAGAGGGAGTGTTGAAGGCAAAGACCTAGAAGCAGCCTCTAGGAACTGAGAATACTTAGCTGACAGCCAACATGGGAATGGGGACTCTACAGGCTCAAAGAACTGCATTCTGCCAACAACAAAGATAGCTTGGAAGTGGATTTTTCCAGATTATCCAGACAGGAATTTAGTCCAGCCAACACCTGGATTTCAAACAGAGCAGATATATTGTGCTGGACCTCTGACCTACAAAACTGTGAGCTAACTTTAAGTCACTAAATTTGGGGAACTTCTGATTCATAGCAGCTTCCCAACTGACTAAGCTCCTTAAAGTAGAAACTGCCTTATTCATTCATGTCTGCATCACCGGCACCTGTCCTGGGCATGCCCAGAGGTTAGTAAATGCTTGCTGGCTGGCTGAATCAATCTTAAAGCACCAGATTCCATTGTCCCAGCCATTGCTTTGGAATGAAGAAAAAGGAATAGAATGTTTAAAAAAGAAAAGAAAATGTACATAAACAATAAAATCAGGGTGGAAAAAATGGGGTTTGCCACTTTGTTGATTTTTGCAGCATGAAGATATCTTCATCTGTTAAGAGTTTGTCCTCCATTTATCTCTTGCAGCTTAGTACCTCACAGCACCAGGAGCTAAGGATATGTGCCCTGGTGTAGACATCTGCTATTATTCTGTCTAATGCTCCTTCTCTTCGAGGTAATGCTGTTTGTGTATAATACTGGTTGGGTACAATGACCAGCCTCCCTACCTAAGAAGCCCAAAGAAGGGAGATTCTGCCTGTCTCAACTCCCTGGAATTTCAGACAGCTGGGCTCTCAACCCAGAAGCTAGAGTGAGTGGTATGTGCCAGCCAGGTTTATTCCTAGCAGCTATGGAGGTGGCTAATTCCTGGTGTCTCATGGAAGGGCAAGCGGTATCCTGGTGCAGCAAACGCTGCACCCTGGCCCAGTCATCCGGTTATAAGAGGGTTCTGATGCAAGCTCTGAGTTCCTGCTTATATTCCAAGCGGGTTCTCTGGCCACCCATTGAATCTCTGAACCTCTGATAGATTTCTTTTCTGACTAAAAAACTCAGACTTAGTTTCTGTTGTCTGCAACCAAGAACCCTGACTGATACAAACTCTGATCATGCTGGAATGACAGCTGAACACTTTTCCTATTTCTAAAAGTCTCAGAGACTCTACAAGCTCTCTTAGTTACTTGTTGTACCAGTCAAAGCTCTTAACTACAAACAAAAGAATCCTCTGTCACTGTTTTAGGGAGAAAATAAATTTATTAAAGGATACTCAGCATCTCTGACAGGCCCTGAAGCCAGGAACAAGAGACAAATCATACCACCCTCCAGAATGCTCCCATGGGGTCCTTGCCAGTACCCCCACTGGCACAGAAACCACAGGTTCCAGCAACAACACTGCACCCAGTGTGTTTCCACCAGAAAGCCTGCCATAGCTGCCCCTGGATGCTCAATGTCTCTGCCCAGTCCTTGGCTAGAATGGATTCCTCCTGATACATGCTTCCTAGCCTCAGTGGCCGCCTAACTGTAGCCTGACCCAAGTGCATCTGGTTGGGAGGATCTTAATCCTGCAGTCTGTTCAAGGGAAACTGGGAAAGCCCATTTCTGACTTCTCTCTTGGGAAGGCACAGACTCAGAAGGCAAGAAATTCTTCAAACATACGAAAAGTATCCAAGAGTATTGGGTGCCCAAGTGACTTGACAGATATCCTCTTAACTACCAGTAGCTTGACTACATCTGTTACAGTGTTAGAAACACCTTGCATCCAAGAAAGCCTTCCTAGAGGCTACCCAAACTCCCACCTGCTGCAAAAAGCACTAATTTAAATCAGAGTTCTCTGTATGCTGCCTTCAGTGGAATTCTACAAGAGCTTGCCACTGCCTTCCAAATATTTGAACACTGACCTTGAGACCCCCTTTTGATTTCATTTTATGCTGGTTAACAAGTAACCATTATTACATCCAGATAGCTAACAGACACATGAAAAGATGCTCAACATCACTCATCATCAGGGAAATACAAATTAGGACTACAATGAGATACCACCTCACACCTATCAGAATAGCTAAAATTAACAAGTCAGGCAACAAAAGATGTTGGTGAGGACGTGGAGAAATGGGGATCCTTTTGCACTGCTGGTGCGAAAGCAAACTGGTGCAGCCATTCTGGAAAACAGTATGGAGGTTCCTCAAAAAATTAAAAATAGAACTACCCTACAACCCAGAAATTGCAATGTGAGGTATTTATCCAAAGGATATAAGAGTGCTGCTTAGAAGGGGCATGAGCACCCCAATGTTTTTAGCAGCACTATCAGCAATAGCCAATAGAAAGAGCCCAAATGTCCACTGACTGATGAATGGATAAAGAAGTGGTGTATATATACAATGGAATATTATTCGGCGATCAAAAAGAATGAAATCTTGCCATTTGCAACAATGTGGATGGAACTAGAGTGTATTATGCTAAGCGAAAAGTTAGAGAAAGACAAATATCATATAATTTCACTCATATGTGGAATTTAAGATACAAAACAGATGAACTTAAGGGAAGGGAAGCAAAAATAATATAACACCAGAAAGGAAGACAAACCATAAGAGACTCTTAACTACAGAGAACAAACAGAGGGTGGCTGGAGGGTTGTTGGGTGAAGGCATGGGCTAAATTGGTGAGGGGCATTAAAGAGGACACTTGTTGGGATGAGCACTGTGTGTTATACATAAGTGATGAATCACTAAATTCTACTCTTGAAATCATTATTACACTACACATGAACTATCTTGGATTTAAGTAAAAAAATAAAAAATAAATAAAATAAAAGTTCTTAAAAAAAAAAAGAGGTAACCATTGTTTTCTCCTTCTCTCTTCCTTAGGGCTCCTTGGAGCTTTAGTCACCCCTGAAGCCATTCTCTCAGCTATTCAGACATGTCTCCAGATGCTCTAAAAGTTCCATTCCTTGTACTCTTCTCCACCAGATAACATAGCCGTTTTCATTTTCTCTCCTGTGCTGTCTCTCCAGTTTAGACCCTTAGCTACCTGCTTCACTGAAGAGCATCCCAAGTTGCCTGCACTCATCCAACTTTACTAGATCGTGCTGTCCTGTGGCCAAACCACATAGGAATTTTGCAGTGACCTGGTTTTATGGGGTATTCAGAGCTAAAATCACAACACCCCTTCCACCCTCATGTCACTATGTAGCTACAGTGCATTCCCAGCTCAGAGATCACTGTGTTAACAGGGGCTCAAAGAAGGTGCAAGTGGGTACATTGCTGCTATGGAATGAAATCTTCCCCAAAGACTTCTACCAGCTGTGTGACCTCAGGCAAAGCACCTTACCTCTCTGAGCTTCAGATTCCTCATCTGAAATGTTTAGATAATAATATTTGCTTCACAGAATTGTTTGGAAGGTTAAAAAAAGATGATACATCTAAAGTATATACAGTAAATGCTCAATATATGCCACCTTAGAAGGATGACTTGGAGACCCAGAGCAATCATGGGTGTAAAAAACATGTAAGAAAAACCCCATACAATTTCAGGTTGTTGTTAACACCATAGTTACTAATATTATTTCACAAACTAAGTAAAAAGTGTGGGTACAACCTTAGTAAAATGCACTTTCTAGGAGGATACTAGTGGGTTTCCATAAATTGCCCTGAGAAGTAAGAACAAGTGTGATGGTTAATTTTATGTGTCAACTTGAATGGCTTCAGGGATGCCCAGGTACCTGGTAAAACATTACTTCTGGGTGTGTCTGTGAGGGTGTTTCTGGAAAATATTAGCATTTGATTCAGTAGACTGTGTAAAAAATGTGAGCAGTCCTCACCAATGTGGATGGGCATCATCCAGTCTGCTGAGAGGAACAAAAAGGCAAAAGAGCTAATTGTCTTCTCTTCTCGAGCTAGGATGTCCATCTTTTCCTGCCCTCAGCCATCAGAGTTTCTGGTTCTCAGGCTTTTGGACATAGAGTGAATATTACCATGGGCTTCCCTGGTTCTCCATCCTGTAGACAGCAAAATGTGGACTTCTCATCCTCCAAAACCATATTAGCCAATTTCTGTGATATATACATACCACAGAATATTTCTGTTTCTCTGGAGAACCATGACTAATACAGTGATTATATATATCCATTACAGACATTCCCAGAATGGTTGAGCTACCCTTGTGATGTATAGAGGCAGGAACTGAGGGCACAAGACATTGCCCAAAATGGTCAGTGGCAGAGATGGTCCTTGAATCTAGTGTTCCTGGCTCAGTCAACAACACCTCGGCAAAACAAGGCTTCCACATTGACCTTCATGTGTCAGGCAGTGCCCCCCATCTCCATTCAGACACTGCAGCCAGGCTTCCAAGAAGCGCCCAACATCCAGCCCACCCAGACCAAAGCTAACCTTCCACTAACCAGAGTTGGTCCCCTTAAACATAATTTGAAGAATCAAGAAAATGTCCACACCAGTAATGCCTCCCCAATTCACCTGCCTTTGAGTCTGAAGTCCCATGCCCTTGTATTAACCTCTTTAGGAAATTTTTAAATGCACAGAGCAATTCAAGGTGAATTCTGGAACTGTTATTATGCTGAGAATTAGTCCAGCAGATCCCTGAGTAAGAGCAAAGATGGAAATTTGTGCAGGGAGTGCGTAGAGAGTAAATATAGGTTGACATGAAAGGCAGAAAAATCATACAAAGAATATTTCTGATGTGATAAATAGGATTTCTCCATATTAAAGGCCAATGCAGGGGCCACTGGAAGAAAGCAGGAGTGCTATAAGGCTCCCTGGGAAAGTGTTAAAGAGTATCATCTCATAGCTGTCCATCCTTCCAGGCTCAGCCCTGATATCCTCTCATTAGGGAGTCTTCCTGGGCCCTCCAGGATTGAGCAAGGCACCTGCCTTCAAGGATTTCATAGCATTCTGAGCCTCCCCATCATGATTCTTTCATTTCCCTAGCTGGGAGCTCTTTGAGAGCAAAATTAGGTTCTGCATCCCAAAAATTCAGCAGAGGGCCTGGTTGGATTTATGGATGGTGCCTCCAGTTGAGTCAACCTGCCTTAGTGCATTTGTAAGCCAGACTTAGAGGAAGGGACCCTTAAACCAAGGTTATTTCTTCTGAGATCTAGGACCCTACTGATGTTTCTAATTCTTTCAAATTCAGAGACAGCTCATGAGAGCATAAACTAGGCAACAAAAAGAGAAGCCTTCCTCTCTGGCTAGCCCGGGAGCCAGCACTCAGGAGCAGCAGCTTCCAACATTCTACAGAGGAAGGACAGATAAGTACGGCAAGCTGGGTGAAGAGGGGCTAGGAGCTCCCTTATCATGGAGCTGGCTTTGCACAGCTGGCACTCAGTTTTTAATGGGATTACATATTTCAGGTCAATTTTTTTTTAATTTTTTTTTAGTTTCAAGTTTTTATTTAAATTCTAGTTAGCATATAGTGTAATATTGGTTTCAGGAGTATAATTTAGTGATTCATCACTTACATATAACACCTAGTGCTCATCACAAGTGCCTTCCTTAACACGTATCACCCATTTAGCCCATCCCCCCATCTCCCCTCCAACAATCCTGTTTGTTCTCTATCTTTAAAAATCTTTTCTTGGGGCACCTGGGTGGCTCAGTCAGTTAAGCATCCGATTTTGGCTCAGGTCATGATCTCATATTTTGTGAGTTCAAGCCCCACATCCGGTTCTGTGCTGACAGCTCAGATCCTGGAGCCTGCTTCAGATTCTGTGTCTCCCCCTCTCTGCCCCTTCCCTGCTTATGCTCAGTGTCTCTCTCTCAATAATAAATAAATGTTTAAAAAAAAGTCTTTTCTCGCTCTCTCTCTCTTTGCCCCTCCCCTACTCATGCTCTGTCTCTCTTGCTCTCAGAAATAAACATAAAAAAAATTTTTTTAAAGGTGCACCTGGGTGGCTCAGTTGGTTAGGCATCCGACTTTCACTCAGGTCATGATCTCGTGGTCCATGAGTTCAAGCCCCACATCGGGCTCTGTGCTGACAGCTCAGACTGGAGCCTGCTTCAGATTCTGTGTCTCCGTCTCTCTCTGCCCCTCCCCCACTTGTGCTCTGTCTCTCTTGCTCTCAAAAATAAATAAACAAAAAAAATTTAAGTCTCTTATGATTTGCCCCTGACTTTTTTTTCCTCCTTCCCCTATGTTCATCTGTTTGTTTCTTAAATTCCACATGAGTGAAATCATATGATATTTGTCTGTCTTGGACTTTTTTTTTAATGTTTATTTATGTGAAAGAGCACCACATCTTCTTTATCCATTCATCAGTCAGTGGACATTTGGGCTCTTTCCATAATTTGGCTATTATTGATAATGTTGCTATAAACATCCAGGTCAATTTTTTAAAAACAAAATTTAAAAATTGCTTTTGTTTATATTTACTATAATGAGAAAATGTCAGTGTCCCTATCAAAGAATACATATATATATATATATATATATATATAATATGTATATAATAGATATATATCACATTTTATATATATAACATGTATATATAGTGCATCTTGGGGATGAGGGCAGTCTGGGAAGCCCCTGGGGATGAAGGGAGGCTGTGCCCATGTCCACCCTACAGAACTACCAGTTTCAAGGATACCCAACCTGCTGTTCTCCCACTCGCTGCCTTTAACTTGAGCCACAAAATGAATCTCCCAGCTCTACCATGGGAAACCCATGGCTTTCACCAAGACCTCACAGCAGGACACAAACAAAAACCAAAGCAGAAAGAAGACACATCACATCCAAACATGGGCCCTTCTGCGGGCCCTACCCTCCACAATTCCAATTCAGGAAGCTGAATATCGATTTTCTATGGGAAAGTGAACTAGGCAAAGAAAAAGCTTGGGGGCAGTCAGGCCCGACAGAGACTAATATCTCATCTCTCTGTGTTATCTTTTTCCACAGTTCAAAAATCAATTAGTGATGAATTTCTCTGGAAACTTCTTAAACAGTGTTATTTCATTAAAGATCTGTGCAAGCGCCATCAGATTTGCTTTCCAGGTGTGAATTAGAAAATTAGCCTTGTCCTTTTAATAATTTCCTCCTTGGTAACGTTACATCAGTCTACACAACATCTAGTACCAGCTGAGCTGAAGCCAGTGGGAAGCACATAATTCCTTTTCCCCTCTAGTAACAGAAATAAAAGCAGGCAGGATGGAAAACATGGGCATTTCCGAAACCAGGAGCAGGAGACATAATACAGGAGAGCCCTGGAGAGGCTGGGAAGGACAGCCTCAGAAGACAGATCTTCATGGCTACTGGGAGCAACCTGCCAGCAGGTAGCAAAGGAAAGGGGAAGCGGGTGAGCGATTAGGAGGGTGGCAGTACCTAAGAATGGGGCCACAAGGCAGGCGGGGGAAGCGGGCAACCCGTTGCTCATTGCCCCGTAATGTGCTGCTGGGGCAAGGCCAGTGAGGGCATTTTCTCAGTGTTGTGTAGCTCCCCAGACCTACCCATCTCTATCTATGGGCAGCATCTCCACACATAACAGGCTGAAGACGCAAGTGCTGCTGCGCGAGCAAGGAGGACCGTCACTGCGGCCGGGCACAATGCTAGCCTGACACCACAGCAGGCAACTGCCTCATTCCCTGCTTCCCTCAACAGAGGAAGATGAGCCCTCATTAATTCAGACTAATTTGCTGGAAGGCCAACCTAATAGACAGTAGTAAGATGCTCTTAAAGGATTCCATTTTATCACTTTCATTTACACATAGTAAAAAGAACTAAGTCTGCCTTTGATGAATAGATAAAAATGATTAGTAGTTAGCTCATTAAAGCACAATTTAAAAATAACTAACATTTTATCAATTGAACAAAATCACATTAAAACTGTGCCACACAGAGAAAATAACCAAGTCACCATCCCTGTCTTCAAGCAGTGTGCAGTCTAGGTAGAAGGTCAGCATCCAGGTCAGTAAATGACTACAACAGAGTAAAATGTGTTATTAGAGGTCAGCTGAAGGTGGGGCATGAAGGGAGCACAGAGAAGCAGCATCTTACCCAGAGGGACCAAGCTGGGCAGCCAGGAAAAGCTTTTTGGAAGGGCTGCTGGAGCTGGTTCTTGAAGAATAGTTAGAAGTTAGCCAGGTTGGGGGGAGGGAGACGGAGGAGGGGGAGGGAAAAGGAGGGGAGCCACATGGTCATTCTAGGCATTTATACAGTTAAGTATTATATGGTTTGCAAACCTCATAGTTTACCTCCGTTTTCTCATTTTTGACTTCAGAACAGCCCTGAGAAGTGCTGTTATTTCACCCTATTGTAGATGAAGATAGAGTCCAACTGACTCCCCCAACCCAGCTGGTGAAAGAGGAAGGAACCAAGGAATGCAGTCAAGTCCCCTCAACTCCAGACTCCACACCCTGTCAGAAATCTGATGAAAACCACAGACCCTCTTCTCAGAAAAAAATGCACATATGCTCGCACTCACACAAAAAAATTCATATACGGTTGGATGGCACTCAGAAACCCTCTAAAAAAGCTGGGATCAGCCCAAGGATCCCAGCTAAGAGCTCCTTCTCTGAGCAGGGCTGGTCTGAGCTTACACTGCAGTCACCTCACATTGTTTGCATAAAAATGCAGACTTCTGGGCCACTCTGATGATCCTACCTTCAAGCAAGTAACCGGTCACTCTTCCTCTAAATCCATTTACCTGACTGCTAGTGAGCTCCATGTCCTCGGATCAAGCAGAGTAAACCTTCAGCCCCGCAATATCAGAACAATCTCAGACTTGACAAGACTTGGAATCACATCTTATGCTATGTCCATCCAAAATGAATTCTGTCTGCTGGGACCCTGGGGATCCAGAGTCACAGGCTCAAATTTTGGAGGGAAGTTCTGGGTGCGAGGGACAGTGAGCGATCCCGTTGAGGGGACTGGAGGTCAGTGAGAGAGGCAGGCAGGCATGTGAGGAAGGAAGCCTCTCGGTTCCTTCTCCCACCTCTAGGTCTTACAATATCATAAGCAATTCCTGGGATGACCTCCTAAGCTCCAAAACCTCACAATTCTCTCAGCAGCAGAAGAGAATTTTGAGTGTAACCACTAACCACTCCCCCCAACCCCTCACTGCTAGGAGGAAACTCCTCCTCACCTTGACTGCAGGGTCAGGGCAGTGGCACATCTTCTTGCTCACCCCATATGCACGGTATGGCTTGGTCCCTGGCCCACAGCAGGTGGCTACTAAATATATACCGAAGTGATATATGAATGATATTCCATACCTCCCCATCACTGATTCAAAATCATCTCTGGAAGTGACAAAAAAGAAAAAGAATTGAAAAAAATCTCCTCCCCTTGAAGGTTTCATGTCTCCACAGCACATTTTCAGAGGTCCCTCTCTCTTACCTGGATATCCACAGACACGATGTTCTAGTGGGCTTGTTCATGCATCAGCTGCCTTGCAGCCGGACAGCCCTCTGCCCACAGCTAGCAAGGTTCCTGTGGGCCATGTCCACGCTCCCAGGAGGCAAAATGCGCACCCTTGTGGCTTCCGGTGAACCAGCAGCCAGCAGGCCCCACCTACAGCCCTCCTCCCCTAGGGTGAGGACACTAACTGGGAAAACGCAGAATTTAAATGATCCCACAGGAAGGAAATCAACATCTCTTAGAGAACAAATTCTAGGACTGGAGTAGAAACTGAACATTCTGGAAGCGATAATTGGTCTCATTTATCTAAATTTAGAAGGTCTGGAAAGGGAAAGAGTAACTATTAAGACAAGTTATTTAGAAGATAAGCCTTTAATCAAAGAGATGAGTCAAACCCAAACTCAAACCAAAATCCTGCTCAAATCAGGGGTTTGAAATATAAGTTCCTTTGGGGATAAAAGTCAGATTTAATCTAACTTGAAAATGAATAAGAACTTTCACAAAAAGAATAAACTCCAGCAACAAAAATAGGCCATCTGATAACTGTGATTGCCACCAAAAATCATTAGTTGTAAATCAGAAATATTTTGAACAAAGGTAATGCCTGTGTGCTGAGAGACTGGCCAAGCACTGAAAATTCACAGTGCTTTGAAATCACCTGAGAAATTGGTCCAGAACAGGTGGATTAGTCATCCAATGCCTTGCACTCTGGTATCAGCCCCATCCAGCTTGCCCTAGATGACCTTGGTCATGCCACTCACCCTCCAGGGTAGGCTCTTCTCTTACCCTCCTCAGTCTTTTCAACAGCAAAATGGAATTGATAACCACTCACATCTCCCCATCTTCAGTTCAGTTTAACAAACATTTCCTGAATGCCAGTTCTGTGCTTGTAGGTCATGCAGATGAAAAATGAATAAGACACTGTCCCTATTATGCTAGAAACCCACCAGTAATTTTTAAGAATGAGGGTAGGGAGATGTCCAGGGTGCTGAAGTAAGGGACCCAGTCTAAGGCTTGGAGGAAGTACCCAAGACCAGTCTAAGGGCTAAAGAGGAGTTGGCAGGCGAAGAAGAGAAAAGGAGAACATTCCACTCAGAATAAACATCAAGAGCAGGACAGAGGGTGGGACATAATCTAGAGCAGCGAATGAGGATCATAGGTTATTTGGTCCTCTCAGACCCCAAAGGCACAGCTGCAGGAAGTGGCAGGTGATAAGTCTTGATAGCTGGCAAGGCACTAGGCCAGGAAGCTGGGAGATCTGGGCTAAGCATGTGAACTTAATCCTGTGGAAAGTGGAGTATCGTTTTAGAGTTTCCACTATGAAAGTGACTTAGTCCTTTTGGCGTTTTGGAACGATCATTTTTCCACAAAAAGATATTACAAAGAAAAAAAGTGAAATAAATAAGGGTAGGGGTAAATACGTGAGCTTAAAAAACAAAGTCATTATGACATTTATTACATAAGTGACCTTACTTAAGGACAATGATCCCAGTTAATAGTGGCTCAGAGCACAGCCAGTAGGGGTGCAAGCCTGGACTTGGGAAGAAGCTGAGGTCTTCCCAGCACTTCTATCCTCAGCCCAGCTTGTGGCCACTGCAGACCCACTGCAGACTCCTACCTAGATTTTCTTTGCTGGATCTTGATGCAATCTGTGGCCCCCTGAATGTACCTTCATACTAAGTTGAACACTTGTAACCTGTGCCTGGTACAGCCTACAGGGCAAACTCAGTGTTCTCTACCAGGTCTTAGCTCATCTTCATAAAGTTCAGAAAGATAACACACCTCAGGCCTTGTCAAAGGCACCTGAAGTGAGAGGGTCCCCGGAGCTCGGAGAGCCAAGGTCCTGGTCCAGCATGGAACACATCTGCACAGGGCACACAAGACAGGTCTCCAACAGGACCTGCCTCCGCACCTGTTAAAATGAAATTCTAAGTTCTACATTAGTCATTACTTCTACCTGTGCAGCTTCTGGAATTGGACATCTTTCCAGATATAAAATTTAGCCTCTGAATGCTACAAAATGCTTCTCTGTATCTTTATTTATTCCTCTTTACTTTTCTTCATAACACTTATCATAATCTGATGATATATTACATATTTGCTCAATGTCTGTCTATCAAACTGTGTAAGAAGAAAAGATTCTTTCTGTTCATTGCAATATCCTCGGAGCATAGAACAGAGTCTGGTCAGGGTAAAGCCTCAATAAATATATGTGGAATAAATAAATGAATGACCATACTACTAATGACAATAGTGCTATCTTCCACTAGCAGCCTTGATCTTTTTTTTAACTGCTCACTATTTCACAGAATGAATAATGGTACAGATTAGGGAGAAGCATGAATGACTGACAGATTTAGTTACTGTATTCATTTCATTAACTCAAAAAAACATTTCTGTAGAATTGATGATATATATGCCAGGCATTTAAAATATCTTCAAAATTTGTGTACAGCTTTAAAAAAAATAAAAGATCCTCAGATGGTTTTAAACAAAGGGAAAGAATACTTGGGAAATCTGTAGCCTTCAAAATAGGAGGTCCAGATCTCATGCATCCCAGAATGTGAAGGGATTTCACCAAAATTACTTACTCAACCACAATAGCAGATGTGGGGAAGAAAGATGAAAGCTATCGATTGCCATAAATAGCTCTCAAAATCCTTTCTTTCGTAACATCAATCATTTCAAAATAACCGAAAAATTAGGAGAAAGTCCCTAGTCACTACAGAGGATACAGTGACTTTTAAAGAACTAAAATGCCAAGCAGAATTGGGAGCTTTCAACCTGAATACCAAATAGAAAGGTGGTGGGAATACTATTGATGGAATGCATGCAGCTATAAGAAAAGCATTTGATATAGTGGTGTAAAGTGTTACGCTCAAAATTAATTCAAATTGGCTTAGTAAGGAGCACTGCCACATAAATTTAAAACTGGCTCAAAGTCTGCAAACAAAGGGTGATGACAAATGGGAATGTATGGAGTTGGGGGGGAAGTAGGGTGCACAGGGGTCATCTTTATTAATGATCTGAAAGAGGGAGAGTAAACAGCATGTTAATGAAACTTGCAAATGATGCTAATTTGGGAGGTGTTGCTCTGATCATTGTGGACAGAGAGAGAATGTAAATGAACCTTAAGTGGTAATAAATATGAAGAGGAAACAACACAATGAAATTCAAGTGGGAAAACACAAACCGTGCCCAATGCAATGACTTGCCCACTCCCCCCACCCCCACCCCCACCCCCACCCCCACCCCCGCCCTGAGAGCTCTTTGCCCCTTGCATTTGTGGGATGGGGCTGGGGAGGAAAAAGAATGTAACCCTAACCCAAAAGGTTTAATCTAAGTAATCCTCACTTGTGTAATTTTCCTTCACCAGTGCTTTAAATTTCCACAAAAGGCTTTTCCTGGATTCAGAGCAAGAGTGGTGCCTGCCCTTGGATGATGGGGCTCCGTAAATTACAGTGCAAGAGAGGCTGTTAAAACAAGCAAATAATGAAGGGAATGGGGAAACTGATTTATGAGAAATGACCCAAAGGGGTAGACTTTTGTTAATTGATGGCTAAGTAGTAACATGATCATGACCTGCTGAGATCTCTCTATGACAAATAACCAAGGGAAGGAAAGCTTTAGTATCAGACAAGGAGCTTCCTCCTGCCTGGCAGATAGTGCCTCCCTGTCCCTTGGGTTTTGGGATTGCTACTTCAATACTGAGCTTTACCAGCGCAGTTCTGAGGGGCTTTGCCTCTGAGCAGCCCACCTTCTGGGCCCTCTGCACCCCACCCCTGCCCCACCAGTGCCACAGGACATGCTCTCCTCACTTCTACCCCTGACTCGATTGACACCATGAACGCAGGGGCCAAAGGGAACTCAAGGAGGGCACAGACATACTGAGAGTAGACACCCATCCCTACAAAAAGGCAGGTGGGGGAGGCAAGGTCTCAAGATGCGTTCTTCTCAAACAAGCCTCCTTGCACTGCAAGAAAATGAATATAATTGCTCTATGCAAACAGATATGATTGTATGCAAATGTAAGTGTTGATACTATGTTTATTTCCCCAGCAGGTCCAGCCACCCAGATTGGTAACTTCATCCAATGGCCTAGTGGCCCTTTGTGGATGGAAACTGTAACAATGCCTCAAGCTTCAGTTCCACTAGGAATCCCAGGAAGTCAGAGTGGAAGGAGGCTTAGAACCTATTTGTTTCACTTCCTTATTTTACACATGAAGACTCAGAACTTTGTCGGACACATTTGCACAGAGAGGCTGCCAGAGGTCATACCACATTGTTTCAGTAAAAACAGTAGTAGCTTAATACATCTGTCAATCCCTTGTTAACATTAAAAATAAAATCCATTTTGCCAACAAAAAACATGGATTTATTTGGGAATAGCACAGAGTTGCAATTTAGGACATGCAATTTAGGACTATGATGAAACCATAGGCAAGACCAACAAAGGAGGGAGGAAGATTATTTTACAGAGAAGAAGGAGGAAGTTGGGAGGCGTTTTAAATGAAAGTCCACTGGAAACAAGCAAGAGTTTGGGGTGATAAAGGTTTCTTCTTGGCTGAGCTGCAGGGGTAGTTGATTTCTTACAGAAGATTTAATGTGTATCTTTTCCTTGATCATTGATCATTCTTTCCTGCTGATTCTTCTGTTGGGTCTGTAATTGACAATTCTTCCTGTAATTGACATCAAGAGCTACCGACTCCCCTTTCTAGCCTCAGGATTCCACCTTAGTGAGGTTTTGCTTTATTAATTTTCACATCACATTTTGGAGAAGAGAAGCTGAAGTCTGACCAGTGAAACTTTTGCTCAAGGCCACAGAGCCAGGGTCCTCTGACACTCAGTCAATGGCCTTTCCTCTAACCCCCCTACCTCTCTAGAAACCTGGAAACACTGGGAACTTCTCCTGAAGGAGGAAGGGAACTTTCCCAGTAACTGAAGCAGAGATCTCAAAGTTGAGATTTTTGGACAATTGCTAGATGGATCTGGAATATGGGCAGCCTTGGTGATTTTTTTCATATGCCAACATTAGTACCCACAAGGCAAGCACCATGGCCCTCCATGTCTCCTTCTCTACCCTGGGCTGCACCCTCTTGCCTCTCCTTGGCTCTCCTTGGCCTGGTGTCTCTGGAGTCCTGATGCAGAGAGATACAACTCCCCACACATGGGCCAGCACCACAGAACATTAAAATCGTGTACCACTTTATCAGCTTCTCTCAGGCACCCTGTGAAGCAAGCAGGGTCGTTGTTAATAACCATCTCCATTTATTTAGTCAATGGTATTTACTGAGCATGTGCCACTACGGGGGACAGGCAATAAATGAAATAAGCAAGGTCCTCAATATCATTCCATGTGGAGAGAGGTTAGGCAAACAGAAAGTAAACAAGTACGCAAAAAGACAAGAATGGGGGCGCCTGGGTGGCGCAGTCGGTTAGGCGTCCGACTTCAGCTCAGGTCATGATCTCGCGGTCCATGAGTTCGAGCCCCGCGTCAGGCTCTGGGCTGATGGCTCAGAGCCTGGAGCCTGTTTCCGATTCTGTGTCTCCCTCTCTCTCTGCCCCTCCCCCGTTCATGCTCTGTCTCTCTCTGTCCCAAAAATAAATAAACGTTAAAAAAAAAATTATTAAAAAAAAAAAAAGACAAGAATGAAGAAGGTTTCAGATGGCAGTTATGTGCGATGAAGAAAATAAAATAGGAAAGTAGTGTAAAAAATGACCAAACAGAGGGCAGCTTCTTCAGGAAGGAGATCAGAGAAGCCTTTCTGAGGGGGTGGTATCCAGCAATGCCTGCATGAGGAGAGGGAACAGGCCGTGCACAAATCCGGAGATGGTACGTTCTGAGAAAGAAAACAGTAAGAACAAAGGCCCTGGGACCAAAATAAAGTCTTGACTGTTTGAAGAAAAGGAATACCAGTGACAAGAAGGTAACGAAGGAGATGTTCTAGTGACAGACATGGCATAGAAGTGGGTAGAGGCCAGATCATGAAAGACCATGCAGGATGTGGAGTCTGAATTTCATTCTAAGTACTAAAAGAAGGAATGAATGATAGCCTAGCCCTCAAAGGGTTTCATTAGTATCCCAAAACATCACTCAGCTAGGCAATGGCCCAGCCAGAACCCAGGTCCAGGAACCGTGACCAACATTCTTCTCTTACATAATCCCTAGGGGGCTTTCATAAAGCAAGGAACCTTGGCTCTGTCTCAATACCTCCCCACTCCCTCTCCTAGATCTCTCATGGACCAGGAAGCAAGGGGAGGGCTTCCTGACCTATGCCATAAAACCTCGAAAGGAGGCAGTCTCCAAACCAAGCAGGACAGAATCCTTCATAGCTCCCACCAAAATGAAATGAAAAGAGGGGCAACTGAGAGTGTGTACCACCCTCTAAGGAGTATCCCAGATAAATTCTTATTAAGTTCTAAAAGAAGTCAGTGCCCACATTACAGGGACCACCCAACACCCCCATGTCATCTTTTCATAGCATTGCCACCATGGCAGGCCAAACATGATATTCAAATGCAGCTATCTCACAGTGGTGGGGGTGGGGGCAATACAGGGAACATGGAAGAAGGGGGATCTTCTGGTCCAGGGATGACTGTCTCGCTAAGACTCTGCCCCAACTAGCTATGCCCTTTAGATCCAGCCATGGAGGCAGCACCTGCCATGATTCATCCTTTGTCTGCCCCACCCCTCCAACTTTCCTCCTGTAATAAGGGCAGAGAGACCCACACACCACACTGCACTCAGCACAGAAAAGCCAGTGAGAGCCATTACCCCTGTTCTCAGATTGTCATCCAGGAAGCCTCTCGCACTGTCCGGCTCTCAGCTTCCTGCTAATTCTTGCCTACCTCACAGATGCCATGACTCTCTACTATATGCAAACTTCATCCTTGTTTGTCTCATTCAGAGTCCCTTCTCTAGCTCCCAGACTTTAGCCCAGCAACTCTACCCTCTCTCCTAATTCTGGACAGAGGACCCTCTTCCCAGGGCCCTGTGCTCAGCCTGATGGGCTTCCTTAGCCACACTTCCAGGAGACACACCTCCCCAGCACCATATGCCTTGTGTTTGGCCCCCACCTCATCAGTTCAGTCAGTGCCTGAACCTAGAAAGGACCCAGACACCTGGACTGTTGACATAGCTTGGGTGATCACACCTTACAGGCTTTCTCATAGTTCAGGGTCTATAACAGCTCCCTTTGGTGTCCAAAGTCAGACAAGAACCTGAAACCAGGTAGGGCCAGAACCTCTAGTGAAATTGTAAATGTCCAAATTTTCACCAGCCTTAGACTGTACAGCAGCCTTGAAAGTCAATGTTGAATCTAAACTGGCTCATTAAAAATCAGTCCCAAGGTTTGAACTGGATTTGTAAGAAACTGAGAAGATGCCTGCATTCTGGACTAGACTTCTCCTGCAGCTTGGACTTACTTTCACCCAGCCACTTTGCTGGGTCTGCACATCTCCTCCGGGAAGTTAGTGGCAAACCAGGGATAGGGGTTTAGTAATTCCAGAGTTCGCAAAACACAGTTGTCCTCCATGGTGAGCTCTGAGGCTCTAGAAAATCCATTGCAGACTCTCACAATGGTCTTATGAAGCCACCTATGCAGCAGAATCCATTATGGTCAAAAATATCAACCCAGAAGATACAGATATGCTGCTTCAAAGGGGCACATGCACCCCAATGTTTATAGCAGCACTATCAACA
Organism: Prionailurus viverrinus; assembly: GCF_022837055.1. Taxonomy (NCBI): domain Eukaryota; kingdom Metazoa; phylum Chordata; class Mammalia; order Carnivora; family Felidae; genus Prionailurus; species Prionailurus viverrinus. Next base: position 31,551,013 of record NC_062569.1, read on the forward strand.
ATAGCCAAAGTATGGAAAGAACCCAAATGTCCATCGATGGATGAATGGATAAAGAAGATGTGGTGTATATATATACAATGGAGTATTACTTGGCAATCAAAAAGAATGAAATCTTGCCATTTGCAACTACGTGGATGGAACTGGGGGGTATTACACTAAGTGAAATTAGTCAGAGAAAGACAAAAATCATATGACTTCACTCATATGAGGACTTTAAGAGACAAAACAGATGAACATAAGGGAAGGGAAACAAAAATAAAAACAGGGAGGGGGACAAAACAGAACAGACTCAAAATATGGAGAACAAACAAAGGGTTGCTGGAGGGATGGTGGGAGGGGGGATGGGCTAAATGGGTAAGGGGCATTAAGAAATCTACTCCTGAAATCATTGTTGCACTATATGCTAACTAATTTGGATATAAATTAAAAAAATAAAATAAAATAAAACAACTATGGATAAAATGATATGTCTTGGGTTTGCTTCAACAGTGATTTAAGAGAGAGAAACGTGGAAGAGGATTTGGATAAAACAAGATGGACTATGGGTTGATAATAATAGAAGTAAAATAACTGGGAAATGGAGGTCATTATACTATTCAGGCTGCTTTTACATATGCCCAAAGTTCTCCACAATAAAGTTGTTTTTTAACTATGTACAATGCATTTAAACATGGAAATAAAAAATGGAACAAATAAATGATACACACTAAAAAGTTAAAAAAAAAAAATCAGCCCAGAAGCACACTGATGCTATAGGGATATTCAGATCAGATAAGAAGGTCAGCCTCTGGCAGTGCAGCCTTGAGCCAAGCAAGTGAGAGCAGTGCAGGCAACAGGCCTGGAGTAGTGCCCACCAGCCCTCCCGGGGGATGGAAGGAGAGAGACCTTGAGCTCTGGGTGTTCCATGAGGTGAATCCCAGGTAAACAGCATCCTCAGCCCTGGAAATGAGGACGGGTTTAAGAATGGCCACCCCATGGCAGAGCTCCTAGCAGCATCCACTCCACTTCCCTCTGGCTTGGTCCCGGGACAGATCCTCTGACTTGAGGCTGACATTTCATCAAAAGCCATTTAACAAGTTCCAGGGCCCCTCCTGCAGTGTGCCCATGGCCACCTCACGAGCAAGAGCCTCAGGGTCCAGCTTTGGACCTTGAGCCTTGGCATCTACTGGCAACTTGAATGCCTCATGAATGAATGGGTAGCTGAAATAGCCACTTGTGCATCATGTCTTATCCACACATCCTTATTTGCTTGCTCCCAGTAAGGATGCCCCTGAACGGTCAGGAATGGTCACACCATCAGGAATGCCACAAGGTCCTCATGATTAGGGAAGCCTAGTTGGAGGGGAAATGTCAGGAGACTTGAGTTCTAACCCTGCTGCTGCCACCTATTACCTGTCACCTATTACCAAGGCAAGTCGCTGTCCCACTCTGAGTCTCTGAGGCTATAAGATACTGGAACAAGATACTGTTTCTACAATTCCTGCCCCACCACCGGTGCCCCTCTCCTGTCTGGCCCTTTCTGGGACCTCTCACTTTGGGAGACTGGACAGTTCCTGCAACCTATCTATGGGCTCAATACCGGCTATGAGTTGACAGGTAGAAACTGGCCACAGAAACTGAGCTGAGAACCTTCTTTGGATATGGGATCTGATGGGGTTGGTGGGACCCCCCCAGCATGGCAGCTACAAGTTGAATTTCTCATGTCTCGAAGGACTGAATGATCAGAACAACTCTCAGGTAGTCTCAGTCCCATCCCCCTAGGAACCTGAAATCTGAACAGGAAGGACCTTAAACTATATCACAGGGTCACCAGTACTTGCCTCACAGAATCATCACAAAGATTAAATGAGATACTGCATGCAAATCATGTCACACACACATTGTGAATGATCTTATCATTTCCTTTCTTCCTTCATTTCATGCTACACTTTCTCCAAGCCCCTCCTCTGCTCTTTCCAGCTCTCTTGGTCCTCTTTTTTTGTGTGCTGTACTACTACTGTGACAGCATCTGTCTCCTCACACCCTTAGACTTGAGGTTAAGGGCAGCCCCTGGTTCCTCCCAGCACAGGGCCTGGCACTGGATGGTGCTCAGCCAGTAAAGGACACACTCTTTCTTATGCTTGCTCTGCTTCCCACCTACTTCTCCATCTATCATGGCAGAGGAAGGCACAGGTCACAAAGGAGGAAGAAGACCTAACATTTTGGTGATGCATCGTCAGTAGGTGAGAGACACTGTACTTACTAGTCTTCTCTTGCTCTGTGCTGGGTCCTGGGACTGGTGCCAATGACATCATTACAGTCCCAGACCTAGAGAAGGTCAAAACCTGCAATGTGACCAGATTAGATGCATATGGACAACAAATGCCCTTCTGGCAGGCATGAATCTCAATCCATAAATTCAGGGGTATAGAAAATCGTACTCTATTTTCTGCCATTTAACTTAATTTCTAACTTTTCCACCAGGTTAGTCAGATTAGTTTGGGTTTTGCTGCCAGGAACAAATTAACCCTGAGATCTCAGTGACTTAATCCTACATTGGCTTATCTCTCATTTATGCTAGCACAGGTCAGCTAGACAGTGTGCTCTCCATAGTCACTCAGGGACCCAGGCTGTGGAAGATATGTCATGGGACACATGTAATCTCAACATGTGGCAGGAGAAGAAACTGGAAGGTCAGAGAGGTGCTTTCCTACACTTCACTATAGAAGTGATTCCTGTCACTTCTACTCATGGCTTAATGGTCAGAACTAGTCATTTTTCCAACCTTAAACACAAGAGGCTTGGAGGTACAGTCTTCCTATGTGCTCAAGAGGAAAAACATAGGATTTGGCTTCTCAAACACTAAGTAAACCACAGTTCCTGGGACTATTTCCTACTCCCCTAGGTTGTAACAAATTTCCTTCTAAATTCTTATCCCATGGCCAAGATATTGAAGAGGGAGAGTCCCACCTGACCCTCAGTCATCTGTATACATTTGTTACTAGTGTCGTGGCTACTGTCCCTGTCCACATGGCTCCTTAATCATCTACAGCTCTCTGTTTCTGTTCCAAGTGTTGTATATAAGCCTCTTTCGGAAATGTGGCCAATGGCCCAATCTGTACCACAGAGCTGCTTTTGCTGACCCTCACTGTCTCCCCAGGGCATGCCCAGGAAATTGAGTCCAGCTCTTTGTTGTCTGGGCTCCATCAACCTCTTTCCGTCACATTCTCCAGCCTGAGGAACTAAGCTCTAGATTGTATTTGGGGTGGGAATTTCTCCCTGCATGTTTTTCAAAAAACTTTTAAGTTATCCTCTCCCTTTAAGAATTAGACTTCTAGGGGCGCCTGGGTGGTGCAGTCGGTTAAGCCTCCAACTTCAGCCAGATCACGATCTCACGGTCCGTGAGTTCGAGCCCCGCGTCAGGCTCTGGGCTGATGGCTCAGAGCCTGGAGCCTGTTTCCGATTCTGTGTCTCCCTCTCTCTCTGCCCCTCCCCCGTTCATGCTCTGTCTCTCTCTGTCCCAAAAATAAATAAAAAACGTTGAAAAAAAATTAAAAAAAAAAAAGAATTAGACTTCTAGAACAAAGTCCTAGAAGAAATTGTTTTGCTGACATTGCCTTTCACTCTGCCCTGTGCCTTCCTTGAAGCAATGAACACAGAGCAAGTATAAATAGGGAGAAGGAATAGGGGAAAATGCAAGAAGAAAAAGAAAAGCATGAATTAGAGTCTCAAAATCTTATCCAGACACACAAATAGCACCCTCCCAGGCTAGGAAAAGAGAGGCACTGCCCCACATGACAGGCTTGGCTTTAGGAAAGCCTGCCCCAACACCTGCCCAGTCCACCAGTGGCCAAAGGCACATTTCAGCATGCTGATTCCAGGGAGTCTTAAACCCACAAATAACAGGAGGCTCAGGGCTCTCCATCATCAAGAAATAGAACACAAAACTCACAACACAACCCCATAAGCTTGGAGCTAGGAGCACAAAGTCAGATTCTCCAAGGAGCATCACCAGCAGTAGAAATCACCATACAGAGATCTCAGGAGTATGAGCTCAGTCCCTCTGCTCAGAAAGGGTGAGGTTTTAGCTGAAACACACAGCTTTGGAACCCCAAACAGGTCAGATGAGAAGCAACTAGGACACATGATGCAAGGTACAGAGTCAAAGGAAGAGCCCCAGCCAGAAAATCTGTGCCCTCTCACTTGCAAAGACTAGCCCCCCTTCTAGAGGAAAATGATGCCTCCTGTCCACTGTATTCAGTGGTTGCCCATCAGAGGCCCTTGTTCATACTGAATTCTTCCTGCATGCCTGGAAAAGGGATGACTAAATGCATAGCCACTGAGGTATTTCAGCTAAATCTAGTCTGTTATCCTCAAAGGGATTCGATTTCTTGAAAATTCACCTTGGATGGCTTAAATTCCCTTCTCTGTTTTATAGCTGACATTGGGTTCTGGGTGTGGCGATGGCTTTTAATGTTGCTTTGTTTATTTTAACCTCACCACTGGCTTTCATGTGGATTTAAATCGAATCACTCTGCCCAGCAGTGCTCCTCTTTATTGTTTAAAAGCTGATCACATCTCTTTCTGAAAAGCACAGCGTACTTGTTACCTTACTACGAAGCAGCCACAATTTACTGGGCTAAAAATCAATATATGATTGAATCCAACTCATGCTCCTCTCTGGAATTCTTATAGCCTCTCAACTGATGGCCCCACATCACTGTCCCACCCAGGCATTTACCTTCAAAATCTGGAGGGAAAAGAATCCATTTTCCAATGAATAAAAAGAACACTAAAGGAGTGATTTTAAACACCAAAGAGAGATTCAGCATTACTTGGGAGCTGAGCAGACAATCCTTGGGTGAGAAAATAAATGACAAGTTTCAAACTAAACCAGAGGTCTATTCTATAATGTTCAGCTAGCTGGAAGGAGTCGCTGACTGGAACCTACTATGAATTTGCTTTAATGGTGTTTTATCTCTTCTATATGTTTTTAAATACATGATCTGGAAGAATTAGCAACCTTCTATGGAGACATCCTTCTAAAACCCACCTTGTATGGAAAGTGAAGCTGTGAGAACTGCCGCTGTCTCCTCTGTCCATGGATTTCAGAAAGGAGGAAACAAAATAGGAACTATGGGAACAAGCTCCAAGTGAAAAACATTATGCACCTGGGGTGTTTCCTGTTGGCTACTGCCATCAAACTGCTTCCCTTGCAGAGCAGAACCAGAGTGTGGCCCCATATGCCAGCCAGACTTAAAACAGAGGACCCCGCTCCAAAAAGCACCAATGAGCTGTCTGAGTTGCCTGCCGATAAATCAGGATGAGGCCCCTCTAACCAATCAAAGCGAAGCACTTTTTCCCTCCTTTTTCTTACTAGCCTATTGGACCCAGGTGGGAACCTAAGCAGGGACTTTCTGTATATAAGCAGGACTTCCGGCTGTTCGCAGAGGCTACTGTAACTACTCTTTGCTAGTTCCCTCTGCTAGGGTTTCCCTTCAGCTGAAGCTGGAGCCCCGATAAAGCTTCGCCAATGCCGTTGAGTTTTGGGTCCAGCCTGTCACAACCCTGAATATATGAAAGAAAAATCACCCACAGAGACTAACTTACAACCTAAATTTATTACCTATATGAGGAATACCAACACAATGAAATATAAGGAGGAAAATCAAGGAATTTAAACTATTAGTCCTGAGGAAATAAATATAATAAAACATCTCTTATGTTTAAAGTCCTTAAAGCGATTTTTAAAATAGCATTTACGAAAATGAACCAGGATGTTATGGAATAAGAGCAGGTACAAATGAAGAAAGAACTAGTGATTATAAAAGTAAAGCTATAAAGGGGCGCCTGGGTGGCTGAGTCGGTTAAGCGTCCGACTTCAGCTCAGGTCATGATCTCACGGTCCGTGAATTCGAGCCCCGCGTTGGGCTCTGTGCTGACAGCTCAGAGCCTGGAGCCTGTTTCAGATTCTGTGTCTCCCTCTCTCTCTGACCCTCCCCTGTTCATGCTCTGTCTCTCTCTGTCTCAAAAATAAATAAACGTTAAAAAAATAAAAAGTAAAGCTATAAAAATAAAAATATGATGAAGAAGTTAAGCTTCCAGCCAAAATGGAGTAGTATGAACCAGATTTACAACCCCCCTCCCAGCTTGAAACTACTAAAAACAGACAAAATCTATAAAATCACAATTTTCAAGACATTGGACATCAGGCAATGAAAATCAGTGATCCCTGTGAGACAATAAAGAAAGAGAAGGCCAATGAGTACCCACCTTATGTTTTGAGGGTTTCTAGGCCACAGCACAAAGAACACAAGTGATGTCCACCAGACTCCTTGAGCTGAGCACAGAGTTGAAAGTCCTGAAGACTAAGGCAGTCAGAGCTTACAGTATGAGACAGAAGAGAGCAGCAAAAAAAGAATGCTAGAGATATGCAGAAGTTCTGCCATGAGTGTTCATCAGAGTACCGATCAGCAAATGCATGTGAGAAAACTACCTGATGCCAGGGAAAGAGCTTTCCAAAAAGATTAGAAAAGGCAGGATTTGATGGTCATACAGGGCCAGGAAGAGGGTCTGAACTGACCAGACAGACTGGAAAACCTCACATTTGTGAAATGTGCGGTAGAATACTCAAAAATCTTACCTTAGCAGTGGGAAAAAAATTAGCCATAGGTTAAATGTTGTTCTGGTTTTGTCTGACAAATCTTAAAAACAAGAACAATCAAACTGTTTCCAAGTAATTTAACTACATCTCAGGTAAAGGATAGAAATATAAAAATATCAACATTTAACAAGGTAAATTTTGCAATGTCTAAAATCCAATAAAAGATAACCAAGTGGGGCACCTGGGTGGCTCAGTCAGTTAAACGTCAGACTTCGGCTCAGGTCATGATCTCACGGTCCGTGAGTTTGAGCCCCGCGTCGGGCTCTGTGCTGACAGCTCAGAGCCTGGAGCCCGTTTCAGATTCTGTGTCTCCCTCTCTCTCTGACCCTCCCCTGTTCATGCTCTGTCTCTCTCTGTCTCAAAAATAAATAAACGTTAAAAAAAAAATTAAAAAAAAAAAAGATAACCAAGCATGCAAGGAAGCAAAAAAATATAATGAGAAAAACAATCAGTTGAAATGACCCAGAACTAAAGCAGAATTAACTTAGATGGACATTAAAAGAGTTGTTATAACTATATTTCAGAGTTGTTATAATTGTATTTCATATTCAAAAAGCTAAGGAAAAGGTTAAAGAGGGAATATCTTTTGAAGGTCCAAATAAAACTTCTTGAGATGAAAACATCAATGTCTGAGATTTGTTTTATAATAATAATTAATGGCAAATTATATGTAACAGAAGTAAATACTAGTAAACTTGAACATATAGAAATAGAAACTATCCAAAATGAAACCCAGAGAGAAAACTCAACTTATATCACTAATTATACTAAATATGGATGAGCTGAAAACCCCAAACAAAGGCAAAGACAGATCCAATAAAAATATCAAGAACCAACTATAACTGTCTACAAGAAACCTACTCTAAAAATAAAAAGACAATGAAGTTAAAAATTAAAATTAAAAAAGGAAAAGGATATACCATACTAAGTCTAATAAAAAGTAAGCTGGGGTGACATATTCACAGAACATATTTTTGAGTAAATTATATAACCAGAGATGAACATGGTCGTTTTATAATTATAAAGAAGTCAATTCATCAGGAATAAATAACAAGCCTAAACATTTATACACCTGATAACATAGCTTCAAAATAGATAAAGCAAAAAAAAAAAAAAAATACTGGAAATGAAAAAAAAATAAACAAATCCACAATGAGAGTCAGAGATTTTCATAGCTATCTCCTAACAACAGATAGAAGTAGACAAAACATTAGTAAGGATATAGATACTTGAACAATATTATCAACAAACTCGATCTGACTAACATTTATAGAACTCTCCAAACAATAGCAGAGTACAGACTTTTTGAGTGCATACAAAAAAGTTACCAGGATATTATAGGCTATAGACAAGCCTCAAAACATTTTAAACTATTAAAATCATATGACGTATATTGTCTGAACAAAATGGAATTAAAATAGAAATCTTTGTATCATTAGATCAGGTAAATATTTCCTACATGCCTGCCCAGAAAAGTAGTGTAGTCTAAGGTCAATGGCTGGAGGACTGGAGTGAGAGTAGTGAAAAGGAAGTACCCACGAGAGATCCTACTAGAGTGGTGACTGGAAAATTAGAAGTATGGCATCATCCTGAGGGGCATGAAAATTGTGAGAGGAGTTTGAGAAAAAAGACAACTTCGGTTTGGGTCGACTGAGTCTGAGTGAGCATGAAGCCTAAAGGAAGTGCAGCAGTCAGCTAGAAGTACGCAGCTAGAAACTCAGACGTGAGGTCCAGAATTCTAAATTTGAAAGTTATCAGTGTGGCTTAAGCTATAGAAATAGAGGAAACTCCAGAGGGAAAACAATAGGGAGAGAAGAGAAGTGGGCCCAGGGTAAAGGTGTCCAACCACAGCTCCGGTCAGAGAAGCAGTTGCAAGGAGGTAGGCCACATATGCAGATGGTGTTATGGCAAAAGCCAAGGAGAAAGGCAATAATTTCAATGAGCAATGAGCAGGTCAGTAATCAAATAACACAGATCAAGAAAATGAGGGTCGAGAAACTATTGCCTCTAGGACCAGAGTTCATTAATGTACTTTCAGGAGTTCAGTTTCAATAGAGTGGTGACAACTCTAGAATGCAGAGGGCAAGTGGCAGAGAAAATGGGCCACAGGTGTAGGTCATTCATCCTGGAAGTTTGGCAATGCCTGCAAGAAGCCTGCTGCCAAATACACCAAGCATCTCAACATTCTTTAAACCCATGAGGCACTTTCACTTTTCATTCTCTTCCCACTGCCTGGAATCTTGTGAGGAAACCATATCTTTCCCTGTTTAGTAAACCTTTCCCATTCTGGGTGCAGAACCTCTTTTTTTTTTATTAGCATGCATGCATCATCATGGACAGAGCAGGTGTTCAGAGGCTGGCACATGACTACATGAAGAGACCATTGGCAGATGGATTTAAATGCTGGAGGACAGCACAGTGTCTCTCTCCTTGTGAGACTGGAAGTAGAAATGAGACAAAGAGGAGAGGGTGATGGAAATGAAGAGACAGAGATGACAGAGATAAAGATAGAGCCAAAGGTACTTTTAGGGGAAAGGCAGAGATTTTCCTAATATTATGTAACCCTTTGTTCCAGCCATGCCTGAAATCACCACTTCTTCCTTATAAGATAAGCTAACACAATACTTTTTTCCCTTGAGTTATTTTGAATTAAATTTCTATTACTTGCAACTGAAAAAGCCCCAGCAAACAAATGTCCTCTCCCCTTTCCTCTCCCCTACTTCCTTCACTTAGAAACCTGCTGTCTATCTTTCAAGTCCCCAGGAAAATGTTCCTCTCTCTGTGATGCCCCAGAGGTGTGTTGATAAACCAGCTCTCAAAAAAAAGTTCCATTTTGTAATGTTTGCTGATTTCCATGATGTGAATGCTCCCACTATGGCCAATTTCAAGTCACTGAACAGAGTTGAGAAAAGATAAACAGAAACAGAGTTAACTCCATCACATCTCCAGATCCTGATGGCAGAACTATAGGGTGGCAGCTATAAGAAGTTACCTAACCCTTGGTGCCTGGGTGGCTTGGTTGATTAAGCATCTGACTTCAGCTCTGGTCATAATCTGATGGTTTGTGAGTTTGAGCCCCACATCGGGCTCTGTGCTATCAGCACAAATCTCCTGTCCCCCATTTTCTCTGGCCCTCCCTCCTCCTCTCTCTCTCTCTCTTTCTAAAATAAATATTTTTTAAAATCTTTAAAAAATAAAAGAAGTTGCCTAACCTTGTCAGTACACATTACGTGCAAAAGTCTCTGAGAATGTCCTGTCCTGAATGTCCAACCAAGGCCACTTGTCCTTGCTCTGTTTTCTCAACTGATCTGTCTTTCCACCACCTGTGCTTCTACAAGTCAGTGCTTACTGCTATCCCAGTACAGACACTGCGTATTGGTTACACTTTCGTCTCAGTTGTAAGCTTCTCCATGACAAGAACCATGTCTCCTCCAGGCTGGACTTAGATAAGATGCCAGGAAACACTTGTGAGCTAGGAAAGTAGCTCTAGCGATTATGGAGCCAAGTGAAGGCAGAGGGGAACCTTTGCATATGTGAAGGCAGAGTGGTTGCTAATGGAAAGGGAAATATTGGGAACTATTTTAAAACTCTGGAAAAGGAAGGAGGTGCCTCAGAGGTTAGGAGAGGTTAGTAGGAGGAGGCAGGATGGGCAATTTGGAAGGGAATGATGACAATCCAGGCATGGCAACAGAAATGTGCCAAAATGAAGAGGAGATAAATGCAGAAAATTGTTCCCCCTTCTTCCAAGGAGGTCAGAGACAGGGATGGGGAGACAGAGGCAGGGCCTCAGATCAAAACATGGGGTCTGGATGTGCTGTAGAGATTCAAGACAGGCCAGAGCAAAGCTTTAGCCCAGATAAGGCTGAGCAACTTCAAATTCAGCTGTTCCCACATGTGCAGTTCTGCACTGTGTTCAACCTCATGATTTCTAGCAATGACCCATGAACCATACTTAAAGCTGTAATTACTCTCTGAGAATAAAGGGCTGGGCAGTTATCCTTCTCTTCCTCCAAATACGTCTCATTCTCCTGATTTACTTTTCCAGGGCCATGCCTGACAATGCTTCCGGAGCAAGTGCTCAGGGCAGCCATGCCCAGCCAACAGGGCGGCGGGGGAGAATTAAACCCAGCCAACTGCAGCAGGCCTGCAGTTACACCATGTTGCCCTGACAACTAATGGGCAGAGCTCGGGAGAGATAGATAGAGATGGCTGAGGTCAATGGGTAATAAAATCCTAGTTAAAGGCTGGTTTTTCTCTCCTTCATTTCTGCTGATATAAATATGAGGAAAAAAGAAAAAGATAATTGGAAGGCAGATTCCCTTAGAGATGTGCCAGGCAGGAACTGCAGATTCTAAACATAAGGCCTTGGGCTGAATGGAGGGTCAAATGAGGACATATCTAGAGCTTCAAAGATCCTGCCTAGAAACAATGGCCTCAAAACACAAACCAAAGGCATTGGGAAGGAAAGACCCAAGCTATTACTGGGCACCTACTGTGTACAGAATATGGCCCTAGGAAGAAGGTATAAATAAGAAGCTTTAAAGGACAGCACACGTTCTGGCAGTTCAGCCTCAGATCTCATCTCTGACATTTACTCTGCCCAAGGAACCCAGCCAGGCCAGATACCCGATACCAGCTCTATCTCAGTCTGAGTCTGTGTAAGAGAGATAACAGTCCTTGTCTCACAGAGTTGTTGGGTGATTGAGGAGATAATGAGTATAAAGGAGGTAGCATAGTCCTGGCTTGTGGTCAGCACTGAATGAAAGGCAGCCCATAATAATAGCTGACATCACTGAGCCCCTGCTCTGTGCAAGCACCATTCTCAATGCTTTATTCACATTTCCTCATAACAATCCTGTGAGATAGCTACTGCTACATATCTTATTTTACAGATGAAGTAACAAGGCACAGAGAAGTTAAGTAGCCTGCCCAAGATTACACAGCCAGTGGTGGAACCAGGGCTTGCACCAGGCCATCCAGCTCCAGAACCTGGGCTATACAACCATATCAATAACACAGAATTGTCATCAAAAATGGAGAAACAAAAAGAACATTGACAGACTATTTAATATATCCTTGCAGATGCACACACACACACACACACACACACGAATAATAGCTCTGGAAGGATACATAATTTAAAAATTATAACGTTGCCTGCCACTAGGGAAGAGAAAGGCAAAGAAAGGAAAATTTTTACCATATATTTACTGTGGATTTTTAACCATGGGAAGGAACTGCCTGGTTTTAAAAATGAATAAATTAAATTTAAATTTAAAAATGGAGGAGTAGGGCAGGAGAGGCCATTTTCAATATTTATTTCTGCAAGCATTTATCCCTGACATGAGGGTAGAGGAAACAGGCCCATGGACAGGTGACTACAGAACATGGTCATAAATATCCACATATGTAAATATAATGTGCTCTGCAGGCCCTGAGGAGAATCTGGAAAACTCTCCACATAGTCTGGGAGGCCTCAGAGAGGGGGGAGTTCTAAGATCTTGACAGAACCCATGGTCTGGAGTCAAGTCATACATAAAATATGTATATAGCCCATGTAGATAAGCCTTACTGCCAGGCATTGTACAAGCCCTTTGCACAGATGATCCATCTGAATTCATACAACATCCTTTTGAGGTGAGTACCATTACCATCATCTCTATTTTCCAGGTACAGAATTGAGATTTAAAGAGATTGAGTAACTACCCAAGGAAGGATACATGGCTGGGTGATAGAGCTGGGATTTGAAGGTGGCCTTCACCCGAAAACACTGCTCTCTGTCACCCTAATCCTCTGGTGCTTCTAAATAGACCAAGGAAAGATGGGGTGCGCTGAGGCGGCCCCTGAACTGAAGACAGACCTAGTCCCTGCTGATGAGAGTCTAGGCAGCAGATGGGTTGTGGCCAGGCATGCTGTCGGGGAGGGGACACCAGGTGGAGGGTCAATCTAGTCCTAGAGCCCCCATTGTGTGATGCCAGGGCCCATTTCTCTGGGCTCTAATTGCTGCCCCTGTAGAGCAAAGAAATGGAAGAGATACTTTCTAAACATTGTCCCTGCTAATCCTATGAAAAATTTTTGGTTGTCTTTGAGGCTTTATGACTACAGGCCTGACCTCTTGCCTTAGAAAATTCATCTGATCTAGGGTGCCTGGATGGCTCAGTCAGTTAAGACTCGGACACTGGATTTCGGCTCAGGTCATGATCTTGAGGTTTGTGAGATGGAGACCCGTGTGGGGCTCTCCATTGACAGCATGGAGCCTGCTTGGTATTCTCTTTCCTCTCTCTCTGCCCCTCCCCCACCTCTCTCTCTCTCTCTCAAAATAAATAAACATAGGGAGGAAGGAAGGAAGGAAGGAAGGAAGGAAGGAAGGAAGGAAGGAAGGATGGGAGGGAGGGAGGTTCATCCTGGGCTTGCATTCTCAACTCTTCACCTAAGCAGCACCTACTGGGTGCCAAGAGCTAGCTAGCTGCAAAAGAAGTAGATGTCTAGACCCTGATCTGGTGGGGAGGAGGGGTTGCCAGGGATTTACTGTCTAATGAGAAAAGTACATCCACAGAAAATACTGCAAAAATCACATGGCTGCACGTGAACCCATTCCAAGCTGCACACACAAGGCTGAGGCCAAAGCCCCCTCCGTCCTTCCTAGAACACCTGGGTGTTGCTCTACAGAGGAGCTTCATGTTGGGTTATAAAGGTGTGAACCTGGATTTGATGAGAATAGGCAGGAGGACATCACAGGTGAAAATGGGAGTGAGAGAGATAAGAACAAGACCTGGGCCCCATTCTGGGCTGTACCTGAGAGTCTGTTCTGGTTAGGGATGCGAAAGGATCCTAGTAACATAGGCCTGGGAGGAGGCAGATAGGGCAGGACTGAGGGCTACACGCTCCACAGTAAAGGGAACAGAAAGCCATTGCAGGCTCCTAAGAGAGGGAATAGCTTGATAAGAATCACCTGCAAGAAAGATTATTTCAGAGCTATTCATGTCCTAAATGGATGATAATCAGAATGTCCAAGCTGAAACCCAGGCTACATAATCTAATCACAAAAAGGAATATTTAAAGCCAGGGAAGGGGCATCTGGGTGACTTGGTCCGTTCAGCGTCGGACTTCGTCTCAGGTCATGATCGAGCCCCGCGTCGGGCTCTGTGCTAACAACTCATAGCCTGGAGCCTGCCTTGGATTCTGTGTCCCCCTCTCTCCACCCCACCCCTGCTTGTGCTTTGTCTCTCTCTGTCTTTCAAAAATGAATAAACATTTAAAAATTTTTACAAAAAAAAAAACCCAGGGAAGTGTACAGTGAACATATCCTATACTTTCCTCCCTGTTCAGGATTCCTCCACCCCAGCACTTCAAAAGTACCATTTGCATAATACTCCTTCCAAAGAATGAAAACAGTTACTACATATACACATAGATATTACATATATATAGGTATTACATATATACTATATAATACATAATGATACATATATATCTCATGTGAGACATAAATACAATTATATATACAATTTTAAAAATTAATACTAACTACAAGCCAGACACTATTTTAAGTGATCCACAAATATCCTTTTATTTAATCCTAGACAACTAGAGCATGTGCCATTAACATTCCCCTTTCACAGATGAGAAAACTGAAGCACAGGTAATGTTAGTAACTTGTCCAAGATCACTATGAAGGAGCACGGGTTTATTCAGGGAAGTCTGGCTCCCAACCCTGTACTCCTAACCATCAGATTATACCACTTGTCACAATTCAGAAACACCAGGTTAGGCAAAATTGAACTATTTTCCATCCCAGGAGATTTTTCAGACCCTTTTGCCCATTCTTCTCCACTCCTTCCCACTTCAGCTGTGACCCCAAACCTGTCAAGGGAGCCTCGAGGAGGTTGAGAAAGTGCAGAACCCCACAGGGCACCCATAAAAGCAGCAGGAGACATTACTTTCACACCCGCACTCCAGGACTGGCTGCTTCATGGTGAACATTGGGAGTTCGGGAAGAAGGCAGATCACCAGGGGGAGAAGAGGGCTAACATAGCCATTCTGGGCCCATAAGAAGGGATGGGAGTTGGGGGCAGCTGAAGTTGCAAGTATTTCTCTAGGTGACCTCCTCTTCTGTGACTGAAGTCAGATATTGCCCCTTTGGTTGCTGGATCATGGGGAGGTCACAAGAGTTCCAAGCCCAAGGACCCTGGGAGGAGCCAGAGTATTGGTAAGGTGGTCAGAGGCAGAAGCTGTTTACTACCCAACACAGAAATGTGTCACTATTTAACAACCAGCCTTGGTTACATTTTACATGTATTCAGCTCCTGACAATATCCAAGCCCTCTATCTCATTTGATTGATGGGATAATTCTGAGATCTCAGCAGGACAGACTTCATCATTCTCATTTTGCAGAATAGGAACCTGGGACTCAAGTAATAAGTAAGATAACTGGTTCTAGAAATGAAGCCTGAATCTGATGCTCACAATATTGCCACAATACTAAGATTCCTTCTCACCCCAAGGTTCACCCTCAAGTGGGGCATGATTGGCAGGAAGCAGTGACCTGAGAGGTATGCAGTTCTACCCCAGCCTTGTCACCTTCCAGATGCGTGATCCAACCAAGTCCTTTTAGTCCTCTGAATACCATGCCCTCATCTGTAAGTTCTGTGCTCACTGGCACCCAACTTACAAGGAGATTGTGAAGATTAAAGACATAATATCAGACAGCCCTTGGCCCAGGTCCTGACACACACACAAGTTCAGTTCCCTCTCTGAAGCACGACCAAGTTCACACAAATTAGAAACTTTCAGTCAACAGGAAGAGACAGGTTCTGTATCTGTTCAACATCCACTGGCCCCTCTGGCACCAACATTCCAAAGGTCCTTGGAACCGGTCCATTCTCAGGGGAGCTTGACCCCACCCCTGACTCAGAGATGGTCATGTGACCTGAGCAGCCAATTAAAGGTTTTTATCCCAAAGATACAGTGATTGGCTCAGAGATGAACACGTGACCCAAATCCAACCAATGAGATTCACTTTGGGTTTTATATCTAAATTATAGGTAAAAAGTTCTCTTTCTGCCGGGCCCAAGCTGGTAGAGTATAGACTTGGGCATCCCCTCCTAGGACCCACCACCCACCACCATATAGACAGAACCTGCATGTGATCCAACAGCAAGGGTGGTAGAGCTGAGAGACCAAAAGGGCACATCCCAACAGCACTGAGTACTTAAACGTAGCCATGCCTGTGAGTTACGTGTGTGCTAAAAATGTCCACTTTTACAGAACTCGGTTAAATAAATTCCATAATCCTACATATCTAAGACTAAAAGGAATACAGGGTTAATACTGAGCAGTGTGTGTGTGCTGTTGGCTGGGGTGGAGTAGACAGTGCTTATCCACAGGTAAGAAAAGACAGGATATTAGAAACCCACAACTGGCAATTTTCTGATGCACCTTGTACCCCACCTGAACACATTGCATACTCCCCTACACACCAACACCACATATACCCACAGCCCACGTATGCATACGCGGACACACACCACATCCTCACACACAACAATGCCCCGCTTTTACACGCGCACACAGGCACACGGCTCTGGGCTCGGGGACCACCTTCATGAGGACAGGGCCTTTCCAGCTCTGTTCTCCTCCCCGTCTCATGCTTCCATCTACAGCCCACCACTACAGGAAGGCCACATGGTGTGCTATCCCCCTTCAGGCCCGCGATTCTCCCACTAGAATTCTCTCCCCCTTGCTCCCTGCCTGCCATGCCTCCCCCTCTCTCAGCCCCACAGAACAGCTCTCCTACCTCAAAAAGCTGTCCCTGACTCATCCCACTCCATCCCTGCCAAGTTCCCGTCACCACTTGGCTATTTTGCACTTCCACAGAAGGAATAATTTGCACTTCACCCTGTATGGTTTATACATATTTTAACATTATTTTAGATGCAGCATATTGAGGCGGGTGAAGAGGCTGGAGGCAGACCAGGCTGGGTTCAAATCCAACTGCACCTTCACACACTGCGGGACTTTGGGTAAGTCCCACCCATGCTTTGACTCTCAGGTCCCATCTTACTTCCCTGTGAGCTTCTTGCCAGGAAAGAGAAAGAGAAGGCAAGAAAGCTCTCATTAAACAGAAAAGAAGTGTCTGTGTCAGTGGTGAAGATGGGCATATATTTGGCAGTGTGGCAGCAATGTAACCTCCTGAGGGCTCACTTCTGACCCCTTTCCCCCGCCCTTCTCCAGGTGCTCTCCTCTGCTGGATGTATAGAAGAGCCCATCAGCAGGCTCCCCAGTTAGTAGCTGACTCAAGCCACCACATGCTGTGAGCCTTGTGGGTCCAGGGATTAATGACTCTTGGCCACCTGGTGGTGGTAAACAGCCAAGCTTCCCTCTTAAAGTCTGGGTTGGTCCCTTGGAGCCAGGAATACACACAGGGGCTGAAAGAGATACTTCTACCCTCTGCCTTCACCTTGCTGGCTCTCCATTACTAAGACAGGAATTAGCAAACTGAAGAGAGAATGTGTTTGTGTGGTTTTGTACTGGAGAGAGGTGAACACACGGCTGGCCAGGGAAATGAAGACATCAACAATCTACTGCCAGTACTGTTGAGGTGACTGGCTTGTGCTCTCCAGTGGGACAGTGACTAGAGGAGAGTCTTTGGTCTCCCTCCTGGGGAAGGAGCAGACGACCTAAGGAAGACACTGTAGGCCCATGGAAGGAGGCTTCAGTTCTCAAATGTGTGGACATTTATATCCATTCGCTCACTGATTCCTGAATTTTTTCATTCAGCAAACAAGAGTTGGGTGCATGCTCTGTGCCAGGCATTGTACTCAGAGCTGGAGGTGCAAAAATCAAATGAAACCTAGTTCTCTATTCAAAGAAAGCCCACATAGAGTGAGGGAGGCAGATAATTAAATCAACTACTGTGAAGTGAGGTGATGAATATTATGACAGAAAGTAGAACACAGGAGGGGCTTACCCTAGCCTCGGGATTCAGGGCAAGGCTTGGAGGGAGGTAATGTTTGAACTGAGTCAGAAGTTGGAGGTGGCAAAGGGTGGAGTGGAAAGAGATATAAAATAAATAAAGAGACTCCTTCTCAGAGGGTATTCTAATCTTGTGAGTAGGAGCTGGGAGATGAGGCAGAGGAGGGCTGAAGACACATCACAGATGCAGGGAAGTATGAAAGGGCAAAATTAACTGAAGATTGACAAGTACGTTGCGATGCCCAGAGCAAAGGGCCCCAGGAGAGAGGAGGGAAGGAGCTCAGAAGGCCTTGTGTGCTGACCTAAGGAGTTTGGGCTTTCTCCTTAAAGCAGGGGACAGCCCGAAAGGTGGACATGACACGATCACATACAAAATTTTCAAGTAGTGCATGTTGTTCCAAGGAGTGCTGTTAGACTTCACCAAACAGGAAGGCAGAAACAGAATGAGGGCGATCCTCAAGGCCTAAAGAGTGTGGTGGAAAAGCCACTAGGGATAACCCATTTTCCTGGCTTGCTTCCTGCCTCGGAAACCTCTCCTCTTTTCTTTCTTCCTCTACTGACCTCTAAATATTGGTTTCCCTTGGGATTCTATCCTGGGCCCTCTTCGAGCCTTACCTTACTCTGCGAGTGTGTCTCAAAGTGTGGGCCGGGGACCAGCAGCATCAGAACCAGCTGGAAAGTTGTTAGAAATGCAGAATTTTAGGCCCTACCCTAGGTCTACAGAATCAGAACCTCTAGAGGTGGGGCCCAACAACCTGTGCTTTAACTAGCTCTGCAGGTAATTCTACTATACTCTCAATTGGTCAGAACCCAGGGACTGGGGATGCTAATGAGCTTTCAGAGAGGAGGAAAAGAACCACTGGCCCAGAGCAGTGCTACTTGGACTTTAATGTGCAAATGGATCCCCTAGGGGGCTTGTTAAAATGTAATCTGCAATTAGACAGGCCTGGGGTGGGGCCCAAGATTCTGCTTCTCTAATGAGGAAATACCAATGCTGCTCCTCTATAAACCTCAGCTTTGAGGTTCATAAGGCCCTTTCCAGTGTCCTTGGACCATCAGCTTCAACTACCACCTGTATATTAGTAACACTCACCACATCTAGTCTCCCTTAGTCTTGAGCTCCAAACTGTAAGAAAGGTTTTCAGCCTCCAACTCAACACTTCCCTAATTGACCTCATCCTGTCCACCCTCCCCCAAAGTTCTGCCTACGCTGTGTGTCCACTATCTCATTGAGTCAATCCAATCACCCAATCCAATCACCCAAACCAGGTAAGATGGTGTCCTAAAGCCAGATTAAGACAAAGTTTTAAGAAGGTATTACTCAAAAAGGGCGATCCCAGAGCCCCAGGCACTTGCCCCACCCACTTTCCTGGGAATTCCAGCCCCCTGCAAAGGACCCTCTTGTGTTTGTGGGGTTTCCAAGAGAGCCCTTGAGTGTGCTCTGCCAAGTCCTTGGGGGCTGTGTCACTACTCGGGGTGATGACAAAACTAAAGGTCCTTGCATGGGAGAGTGAAAGGATCAAAGGATACTTTGGGGGAAGTTGACGATGACAACTTTCTCTGACTTAATTATACTTCCCGGTGTAGTACTGCCAGCCCGGAGCTCAGACTCCCAGGCTCTGTAGGGTTTCTGAGAGCGGCCTGCAGGTGGCCCCACCAGTCTACCCCTGGCAACGACGAGAGTGCAGCAGTGTCGGTTACATGGCCACTCTGCCCTAATCCCACACAGGGCCTCCAACCACTCTTCATGCACCACAGTTTACAGGACCTGTCCTCAGGGCACCCTTTTCTAGGGGTTCTTGACTTTGTGTCTATATTCGTTTCCTACAGCTGCTGTAACAAATTACCCCAAATTGAAAGACTTAAATCAACAGAAATTTATTCTCTCAGTGTTGCAAAAGCCAGAAGTCCAAAATAAGGGGGTCTGCCAGGCCACACTCCCTCCAAAGGAACGGATTCCTCCAGGAAAGAATCCTTCCTTGCTTCTTCCAGCCTCCGGCGGCTCCTGGTATTCCTTGGACGTGGCAGCACAACTCCCAATTTCTGCCTGTCTTCACACAACCTTCTTTCCTGGTCTCTCTGCCTCTCAAATCTTCCTTTCCTCTCTCTTAAAAGGACACCAGTCATTGGATTTACAGCTCACCTTAAATCCAGGGTGATCTTATCCCAAGTTTCTTAGCTTACTTACATCTGCAAAGACTCTTTTCCAAGTGAGGTCATAAGTACTAGAGGTTAGGACTTGGGCCTATTTTCTGAGGGGACACAATTCAACCCACTACTGTGTCCATCCCTATCAAAACATGGTGACCAGAAGAAAGCTCAATACTCCACTTCCCAAATATGAGTGAATGGGTACACAGGGAGGACCCTCATTTCCTGTGATCTGAATGCCATGTTATTAATGCAGCCTAAAATTGTGTCCCCTCATCCTCACCTCCTGTCACCTCTGATGATCTCATTACTGTTAAACTGCATGCAGACAAAGTCTTCCCCACCAGACACTTGTGCACTTGGTGCTTTTGAACCTAAATATAAAAGCTTACATATATCTCTATTAACTTTCATCTTATTGGTTTCAACCCGCATTCTAGACTGTCAAAATCACTTAGAATCGCTCTTGTATTTTCAATTGTAGAATTTTTCTTTCCAACATTCTATTATCTGCAAATTCAATAAGCATGCCTGAGGCATGCAGCAGGGAAGAAGCCCTGGACTTGGACTTGGGAGTCAGCAAGCAAGACACTAGTCTTAACCTTCTACATAACTGTAGGGAAGCTCTATAACTTCTCTAGATCTCAATAAGATGACTTCTATACTCTCTGCTAGCTCAAAATTCTACAACTATGAAGTATTTAAAAGCCCTAGTCCTGGAAGCAAACAAACCTCTTTGTTTAAAGCCCAGCTCTGTGACTTACAGGGTGTATGACCTTGAACCAGCCATATAACCTCCCTGTGCGTCAGTTTCCTCACCTGTAAAATGGGTGATGTTATAATTATATAATTATATATATTATATGTTACATATTATATATGGGCATATTATTACAATAAATATTTAAGTATAAAGTATATAATGATAGTATCTACCTCATGAGGTTAATAGGAGAAATAATGAATTCATGTAAGGTGCTCACCTCATGCCTGGCATAGAAATAAACACTCAGTGAGTGTTTGCTATTTCATTCCAGACAAGTAATTAGTTAAAAAAAATTAGTGGGACGGGACCATGATAGAATAAGATAGAATCAAACAGTGAATCCTATAAGTGTTCTCCGGAAATACCGTGGCCAGATGTCCTGATTTTTGAGGCATGGTCCTGGTTTACTCCTGTTGTCCCAGCATAATTGGTAACAGTGCCCTGTAGCAGACTCACGATGCCCACTCAGGGGAGGACTTGCCGGGCCCCTGTAGGGAGCATTTACCTGATGGTCTAGAGTGGTTATGTCCTGCGGGACCACTTCAGCTTCTGAGCCAACCGCACTCTGGCCAGTGACTGAGGAGGGTGGTAGGACGAGGACCCAGCTCTTTCCACTCAACACAGGACTCTTCTGATGGTCAGCATTTTCCTGCGAGCTCCCCACCAGAATGACAGAAATTTGGGCAGGTCTGCGTCATAAATCCCACAGCCCCCCATCCAATCCCACCAACCCCTCTGCTTCATTTCTTAGGTTTCACCCTACCCCACCCCCCAGTGAGACATTTGCCTCCTGACTCCTCCTCAGTGCGTGCTTCCCAGAGGACCCAGCTCAAGCTGACGCAAGTCCCCTTTCACTCTCAGAAAATGAACCCATTTAAGATGATAGATTATGTTCTCACACTTGACTTTGCCCCCACTCCACTTCAACCAGCAGAGCCCCCCACCCCCCGTAAGAGAGTTATGTGCAGCACGCATTTTACCATCTTGACCACAGATATATGAGACTGCAAAGTCTCTGCCTTGCTCATAACAGGGTCACACAGGGGGGTCACTTCGGCTGCCCTGTCAATGTGGAGACTGCATTATTCGCTCTGACCCAAACATGAGGGTGGTTTGACAAAGCTCAAAGAATCCGTGGTGTTCAAATGATCACATCTTTCCTGTGTGTTAACAAACCGGGTATCCAGTACTCCACCACAGGAATTGTTCTGGATTCTCGGTCTGTGGCCTTGGTTCATGACTCCCAGTTCTCTCAGCAGGGCGTGTGGTTGCTCAGCTGAAGGCTCACCACTTGCTCACACCCCCCAGTCCTCAACATCATCTCTGTGCCTTCATGTCCGTGGCCCTGTGCTCCTAGCCTGCAGGGAGAACTGCAGAGTCTGGGTTTCAGGATGCACAGTCCATCCCACAGCCCTAACCTGGGCACAGACAGGCGTCCTCTTGATGGATCTTCTCTGTGCCTCCACTTCCCTGAGCCCCTATCTCCCCCCTCCTCCATCCTCTCCTCACTCTGCTCCCCTTCTTCCCTGTCCTTCTGATCATCCAGGCTACTCTCAAGGCCCCGGTCAAGCCCCATCCCTGTGCATGAGGCCTTTCTTGCTTCCATGGTGACCGAATACCATAGATCTATTCCAGCAAACTTGACCATGCCTTTCCCTGCAGGCCACTCAGCATACTGGGTAGCTTCTCTGCCATCCTGGATGTGTTTGCTGGACTCCCAGTGGTCTCCTGTCAGTCCTAAGCCCTGCTCACCAATGCCAGGCAGCCCACGGGCCCAGCTGGCACCAATAGAAGAATAGTCCAGGGGATGAAGGCATTTTCTACCCCCCCACCTCCCAAACTTCCTGTAAGCTCCTTTTCTTGAGGAAGCGTAGCTTGGCTGATGGCTCTTGCAAGGCTAAGTGCTTCCTTTGTCCATGCGTTGGCACTGACCATAATGTCCTCCAGTCCCACCACAACTAGAGGCCAGAGAGGTGGGTGTGGTACCCTAACTGCCTCCCTGCTGAAAGACACCAAACCATTAGCAGGGACTCTTGGTCCAGAGCACAGGAAGGAGGAGGGTTGGGAAGTTTAATGGTCTACTTTCTGCTGAGGTGAAACTACCCCATGAACATAGGGTAGTGTTCAAACATTCCTGCTCCTTTTGTGGCAGGCACTGGCAGTTCTCTCTCCCACAGACTCACTTGCTTTGTCACCCACAAAGACATTCCTTCTAGTCTTCCTAATCTTTTCTCATCCATTCCCTCATTGTGCAATGTGTTCAACACCCTCAGACTTCAGCGCCCAGAAACTAACTACTCTAATGGCCTCTGGAGGCATCTTGCTGATCTTCCTTCTCTTTTCCAATCTTAAATCGCCTGCTAGCAAGCACATCATGAGACACCCTATCAGTAGAGCCTAAGAGAATTGTCCTTGAGGACAGAGTGGCCATGACTCACTAATAATATTCATTTGTTTTTTCATTCAGTGAGTACTTATTGGGTACTTGTTATGTGCCAGGCATTGTGCTGACACCTGGTATACTGCTAACCAAAATAGAACATTATCCCTGCACAGACCAGTATCTGAGAGAGATATTAAACAAACAGACCCATGAGTAAGTTTATCATCACAAATGGAGAAAAGTACTTAGAAGAAAATAACAGGCTGTGAAAGAGAATACAGGATTGGCTGGTTGGGGAAGGTCTCTTAAAGCTGAGATTTGAGGGATGGTCAGGGCAGATGGGGACAAGATGGGGTGACATCTCATTCCCTACCTGCCTTCTTCCCCCACCTTCCACCATGTTCAGGACCCAGAGCAGAGAGCCTCCCCCAGCCCAGCTGCTGCCTACAGCATTCCCTCCTCCCTTCAAAGTCCTGATCTCAACCCAAGGGAAAAGATTACTCCCAAGCTAGGTTTTATGGCATTACTTGTCTTCCAAAGAGCTATCTCATGGCATCTGTGGAAGTGCACTATCAGGCCCAGGAGAGAGGGCTAGCCAGCAGCGGCCCAGCCTCCAGCAGGCCGGGACTGCTGCCCCATCACAGGAGCGGAGCCTCCTTCCAGACAGGGTCTTTGGAATGGCCGCATTAAGAATGATTGTGGAAATAAAGTTCTATTAACCATCTGGAACACTGGCGCACTCTCCAGGGCCAGGCGCTCAGTTGCTGATGGCTGCAGACAGATGTGTGCAGAGAAGGGCTCCGAGGGACAGGAGCTGGTGACTGTCTGGGATGGAGGTCAGGTCAGTTAGAGGGGGACACCAGCAATAGCCAGTCTGAGTGGCAGGGCACCAGAACACTGCAGCCAAAACACCTGGATGAATGCTGTTTCCCATCATCATTTAGAAAACAGTTTGCCTTTCCTTGGATAAACATACAAGACACAAATGAAGTATCAGGGATGATTAACAGGAAAGCTCCCTTCTCCTCCCAAGGCTGTTCTCTAACCCTTCCACAAGGGCTACCTCACTTGGGAGTCAGACAAACCCGAATTCAAATTCCATCATGCCCACAAAACTGGCAGTGTGACCCTGAGGCTCAGATAAAATCTCAGAGTTTCAGTTTCTCATTTGTCAAATGAGTACAATAACCTGTCTCTTCACTGGCTCCTGGATGGAGGAGGTGGAGGGCTTAGCCCCTCCCCCACCTCGCCCCATCAAGGCTCCTTTAATGAGAATTATTAGCACTCTTTATCAGCAGCCCTTTCAGGACTACAGTCTTGGCCAAAAGTGGATGTGAATGCAGTTGAGGTTGACAGTGAGGGAGAAGCACCGAGAGCCCTGATGTCCCTGTCCCATTTCAGGTACCTCTCTCCCACAGTTATGGGGACAGTTATTCTTTGGTCGTGTGCTTCCATCCCTCCCCTCACAAGAGTGAATTAACAGGAGCATAAACACAGGTGTCACTATGATTTATGGAGTAATTAATAAACAATTAAGGTGTCTTGGAGCACAATTACACATTTTATTTCAGCCGCCTTCTGTGGCCATGACTTTGCTTACCCGCCGTCGGGGTAGAAAATGGTGCGTGGCCCGTGGCGGTGGGTGATCTGGAAGGCTATGTGGGTTTTATGTAAAACCAAGGCGTAGGGCAAATGCTGCCTGAGAGGCATAATGTCAAATGAGCTTCTCTCAAAGGCATCCAGCCCTAAACCTGCCTTATCCAGGTCTCTGCATGGGCTCTGCTCCATCCAGCGGGTGGAGAAGCCTCTCAGGGTGATCTGCTCACGGGCTGCTAGAGCTGACCAGGAGATCCCAAGGCACACAGACCCGTGCTGTCACTGCCTGCCACTACCACGAGCATTCTTTCCAGGCTTGTATGGAGCTCTGTTTCTAAGCTTGGCACCTGCCAAGAAGGGAAGGCACCATCGGTCACCTCCTCTCCTGGGGGCAATGGCCTCCCACACACTGAAGCCAACAAGGCTCCCTCCCTCCACCCCCATTCTAGTCCACTTACTGGTGCCCTCCTCTCAGGGGCACTGCCAGGTGGCCTTGCTGGGCATGCTCCCATCACCCTCCTGCCACACCTATTCACCACCAAGTCCTATCACCCATGCCAACCCCACCACCACCACCACCACTCCACACCTTACAACCTTTACTGACTTCCCACTGACCTTAAGCTTACACCAGCCTGTGTGTCACCCATCCCACTTCAACTGCACGCTGGCGATTCACCTCCCCGCCTCACCCATGACACAGCCCCGCCCTCCTCTCTATGGGGAACCTGTCCTGTGGTCACTCTGTGTGCCAAACCAAACACAAACATTCCCCCCTACTGGACCAACTCAGCTCCTGCTGTCTCCTCTGAGTTTTGGGGGAGCCCCCTCACCACCCACTTCATGCTTACCCTTGCCACCCACTCCACCAGGCTCCCTCCTTCCACTGGCCCAGGTTGATGTCCTCACTGCTCATTTCTTTTACCATCCCAAATCCAAACCCGTCTGTGAGAACAGGGTTTCTGAGTTTCTTTTGCCAAGAAGCCTTCCCTGGCTAATCTGGCCCACCATGACCTTTCTTACCCTGACCACCTCCAATGTCACAAAGCCTCAGACAGTGTCAGCACTATGCCTTTGGGGCTTTTTTGGTTTTGTTTTTGCTTGCTGCACTTGACTATGAGGTAGTATGGCAGAGAGGACACAAGCTCAGCTCCCAGGCATAGGCAAGCCTGGGTTCAAGTCCTGGCTCCATCACCACCTATCTGTATGACCTTAAGCAAGCCACTTAAAGTCAGCGTTGTTTTTTTTTTTTTTTCCACGTCTACAAAATGGGGATCGTTGTTTTAAAGATTAAATGAGCTAAAGTGCTTAGCATTGTTCCTGGCATGGTAAGTGTTTGGTGAAAATTAGCCTTTATTACCACATGCCCATGCATGTGCACACACACAGTCTTTATAACAAGATTTTTAGGGGCGACTGGGTGACTCAGTCAGTTGAACATCTGACTCTTGGTTTCAGCTCAGGTCATGATCTCAGAGTTCATGAGTTTGAGCCAAGTCCCATGTTGGGCTCTGCACTGACAGTGCAGAGTCTGCTTGGGATTCTCACCCTCTCTCTCTCTCTCTCTTTCTCTCTTTCTCTCTCTCTCTCTTTCTCAAAATAAATAAATAAACTTAAAAAAAGTAATGAGATTTTTAAATGCCACAAACATCAAGACCCATTCAAATATATCTCATACCCAGAGAGAGATGTGCTACCATTCAGAAACCACTCCTCTGGCTCCCATATTGACACTAACCCCATATTTTGCTTTAAGGTCTCCTTGTTTCCTTCCATTGAAACTCCAATTTTAAGCATCCATCTATAAATGACATCCCAAAGTCCCTGAAAAATGTAGCTCTCCATGGCTCCAGGTTGAAAGTTAAGATGGGAATCAAGTCACCAGGTACAATACAGGATGCTCATACAATATTTGGGACATACTTATACTGGAAAAAAAAATCACCATTAGTATGAAATTCAGATTTAACAGGGCAACCTATATTTTTATTTGCCAAGTCTGGTAATCATAGGTGGGAACTTCTGAGGGACTTCCAGCCCTACAGCACTGTCTCATTTCTCCCATTGGGAAATTCCACTGCAACCAAATTGGTTTCCCTGGGGCCGTCTCATACAGACCTGGGATTATGTTTATTATGGCCAACTCAATTCTTCAGTAAACACATCTAAATGCAAATAAGCATTAAAACCCACATCATGGTTTTAACAGCCTTCCTGACATTCTCTCTCCACTCCCTGCCCTTATGAGTCCCTGCCTTTATCACATTAGGAGCACACACACTCACAAAGGAAAAATAAATATGACTGATGGGGGCAAGCTACAATAATATTTAAGGTCACTTCCGATTTTGACCTTGCACGTAGAATGTGGTAGAATGCTCACTGGTACCTTAAATGTCCAGAATACCCTAAGAGATGATAATTACCTTGACTGGTAATAGGATTCTTAGCTCATAATCCTTTTCTTTAGATGTTGGTAAATATTGTTCAATAGACTTCTGGCTTCCTGTATTGCAAATGAGTCTAAAGTTCTTTCCTTTGGAAATGACCCATCTTTTTCCATCAACACCCTGTGACATTTTCTCTTTTCCTTTGGAGCTCAGTGATGCCACCTGATGTCTGTTTGCAACTATCCTGACAACCTCAGCAAGCCCATCCATACTCAAGACCACATCTTTCTTTAGTCAGGAAACGTTTCTTCTGGGATTTCCTTAATGATCATTTTTCCATACACACTTCTAGAACCCTTGGTTTGTTTGGGTGTCCCTTTTATATTTCTTAGTTATATTTCTTAACTTTTTGCCCATGAACTCCACATATTTGTTTTTACTTTGGGAGCTATTTATCCCATATTTTCACCCAGAATGCTAATTTGGTTCCCAGCAGCAACCAGTATCCTGTACAATTTGCCCATCAATTTTTTAAATTAATAAATTGCTTTTTGGGAGCACCAGGGTGGCTCAGTTAATCGTCCGACTTCGGCTCAGGTCATGATCTCACGAACGTGAGTTTGAGCCCCGCGCTGGGCTCTGTGCTGACAGTTCAGAGCCTGGAGCCTGCTTCGGATTCTCTGTCTCCCCTCACTCTCTGTTCCTCCCCCACTCGCACTTTGGCTCCCACTCTCCCTCAAAAATAAATAAAGATTAAAAAACAATTAAAAAAAAAGAAATTGCTTTTTGTTGTTTTAGAAAATCAATGTTTTCTCTAGTTTTCTTTGAGAGGTCTTCCTTCTATCCTACTAAAGTTCTCTTCTGCCTCATCATTTTGTTCTACCTAAGTAAAAGCCACCTGTTCTAGTTGTTTACTAAATTCCCTTAAGTGGATGATGAGTTTTCTTTTTCTACTCATGATTATATATTCCCTAGGCACTCAGACAGTTTGGGCAGTGGAGGGTCTCTCGAACAAGAAGGCACCAGTAAGATGGTGGATTTTTGCCTCCCAGTAGGCTGGCAGTAAATAAGCTGTCAAATGATTACCACTCCCCTCTTTTTAGTGGGGGAAGGAAGCAGCTCTTCCCCAACTGTCCCCCCTTACAGGACATAGGGGCAGTCTTCTTCTACCCTGCACCACTGGTCAGCAAGGTCAACCAGCACTTCCAGAGACCACTTGTATCTGGCATTTGCTCTCTGAGGATCCTTTGGGCTCTCTTAACAGCTGGGCCTCTCAGGGGGTTGTAGAATCCCATATTCTCCCCAGTCCCTGAGAAGGCAGAGCCTTCTCTACCCTGGTCATTCTGCCCTTACCTGAACCAAACTCCCAGCATCACACATGCTTTGGGCTCACCAGCAGACACACCCACCAATCTCTTAGTCCACAGATGGAATTGCCATGGAAAGCGCCTGGAGGCCAAAGGGCTTGGGGCTATCTATCCTCAGGAAACTAGCTGTCCCCCAATCACCAGTGTAAATAGTACTGTCCTACCTCCTCATCACTGTCCTGGAAAGAAAACTGTTCCTCTGGGATAGTTGAATGAAAGGAATAGTTCCTTTCAAGGCAGAGAGCAGGAGAGCAGGAAATGACCTGAGTTTGGAAACAAAAGTCTTGGGCTTAAGATCCAACTCTAAGCATTGTAAATGAAGTACATATGTCACCATGAATTATCTCTGTAATCATATTACTGACAAGACTCGTTCCAGACTGGGGTCCTGAGCAAGGCCCTCCCAGTGCTCTCCCAGGCAACAGTTATTTTTCTGCAGAGCACTCCACTCAACTCTTTAGGGAAGGAGAACCATGATAAATCAAAGACTAAATAACAATAGCAGAGGCTACGCCATATTTTCATAGCATGTTTATGAGGACATCATATGGAACAGAGCTAAAGGGCTTACTGAAGTCAGGATATTTTACGTCTATTGCTTTTGCCTTATCTTCCAGACCTGTCATTCTGACATTGGAGGATATTAAATTGGTCTGATGTGATTGGTTCCCTGCACAGTCACATTGGTTTTCATCCAGTACCCTCCAGTTTTCTGGTATTTGTAAATTAATTATTGAATGATTTGTTGCAATATCTCTCTCAGGATAATAGTGCCTGTCATAGCACATGACATTTATAATATGTTTTTGAGTTTCTTAGCAATGTGTGCTAAGTAAATGTAAATTATTATTGTTGGCCTCTATCAAAGGTGTCAGATGATCAGGCATGAGGATGAGTCGACAGGTTGGGTTGTCCCCCTGCAAAGGATATACCACACATCGAAGAACTCTCTTTGGGAAATGGAGCTGTAAAAAAAAATTCTATCCTCATGTAACTTGTAAGATACAGCCATTTTCCCTTACTTTCCTTCCCTTTTCTCATTCCCTTAATTCACCAGCTAATGTACCTGTCCTAGAATATTCATTCAGATTGAAAATACCTTTGAGCACACCCGATCATTGGACCCAACCAAGGTGTGAGAAGTCTCTACCTTGCCCCAACATCTGCCAATTCAGGGATATTAGAAGCCAAAGCCAACTTCTCAATCACGGATATTAGAAGCCAAAGCCAACAAAGTTCAATCACTAACTACAGACAGCAGTCTGTGGCATCTTTTAGGGTATGTTGTGAAAGAGAAAGAAGTCAAGACAAAAGTGTCTTGGGCTCAATGCCCCCATAGCTGTCTGGGGCAGATCACATTGTCTCTCAGGACCTATCCAATCCTATCCAATGAAGGGACTTAACTAAACATCTTCAAAGGATCCTTCCAGAGAGTCACTTGACTTGATATTGGGTTCATAAGACACAGACATAGCAGATGCACTCTTCAACCAAAGGAGAACCAGATTCTCTGAACACTGACCTGAAAGCCTAATGGCCATGCTGATGGGAACCCCCATGGCAACAGGGATGAATTCCAACAAATTTTGAACTAGGCGGTGGAAGTCTTTGATGCTACTACTCCCTGACATTCCCATTCTTTAGTGGTTTTCTGTCCCTTTTTCCTTTCACCATAGGCTCATGAAACTCCCAGATAAGTGTATCTTCTCCACACAATGATCACTGCTCACATCTTTCACAATATACCTGCAGCCATCAAACTTACTTGTCTTCTATCCCTATAGAAGATCTGTTTGGTCATTCAAACTCATCAAGAAAACAAAATTGGAAATATGTGTGACCAAAAGTAGCTTATTGCTTTATATTTTAAGTGAGAACATTGGGATCTTACAGAGGTAATTTTGGGTATGTGACAGGAAAAGTGGTTTGGGTACCTCTCCATGTACTCAAAGCTCACCAGACCAATTGTAAGACATCCTATTTGAACTTACAGCTCATCCTCCCACCAAAGGAAGAGAGATAGGGTGGCACTAAGAAGAAGCTCAAAACTGAAAACTTACCACATTAGAAGTGAGAAAATTCCTGACTCTGCTTTGATTTCTGGGTCCCATGTACTGGAGAAGGCATGATTGAATTAAGAGTAACCCTCTTGGGGCACCTGGGTGGCTCAGGTGGTTAAGTGTCTGACTTCAGCTCAGGTCATGATCTTGCTGCTCATGGGTTCAAGCCCCGCATCAGGCTCTGTGCTGACAGCTCAGAGTCTGGAGCCTGCTTCGGGTTCTGTATGTCTCTCTCTTTTTGCCCCTCCCCCCTCTCAAAAATAAATGAATATTAAAAAAAAAAATAGGGACCCTCTCTCCCAGTCTGTCATTTGGAGCTCTAGATTGCTGCAAGGTACATAATGAGACAAGCCCAAATTGGAAAGGAGGAGTCCTGGGGTTCGATTCTATTGTTGCCACTTATGCACTGGGTTACCTTACACAGGATTTTCTCTTAGAGCCTGCCTTCTATGTTGTAAACCATGGAAGCTGACCGGGGGTCTCTGAAGTCCCTTAATTCTTACATATGTGGTTCTCACCCTCACTTTCCTCCTCCCAAGTGAAGAAATTATAGTTGCAGGATTGGGGGATACTTATTTGGCTACCCCTACTCCTGCTGGCAAAGGATGAATTCTTTTATTCCAGATAGGCCCTTGTACTTTCTATCAAAAGATGTACCCTGGTCTTTAAGAGCTGGTTCCTGCCCAGATTCACTTCTAAGCAGCAGGCCAGACTTCCTCCCCTACCTTCACTTCAAAATAAATGTAAAATAAAGGTTTATTTTGTTGTTTCAGCAACAACCTACATTCAGAAGACTGGAGCCTAGTTGCTGCTTTTGGTGATGTGCTCTGCATCCTTAATGGCCTCAGCATTCCCACTAGAAATGTGTCACCTTCACAACCCAAATTCAGCCTAAACTTCCAAGCTAATCAGATAGGAAAATGTCCCTGTGTATGGAGCAAGTGGCTCAGTCAAAGCTCCAGAGCCTTCCTGTTCCAGACCTTATGGCCCATAAAGCTACCAATCCAACATCTCCCAATCACCCCACTGGTTAGCCTCAGGAACGCAACAGCTAAGGAAGTGGCAGTGAGGTCTTCAGAGAAAAGAACTTGCTGAATGATTTCTAGAAGAGTCAGAAATTCTTGGTTCATTGTACCTCTGAGATTTACAAGCTTGTCACTTAACCTCTCTGTGCTTCAGTTTCCTTTTCTGTGAAACAGGGGTACTAACACCTGTCTTGCCTTTTGCAAGAATCAACAGAGATGACAGGTGCAAAATAAAACACCTTGTAAACCAATGCTCTTTGGGAAGAGTGGCATTTTTAAAATTTTTTTTATTTTTTAAATTTATATCCAAGTTAGCATATAGTGCAACAATGATTTCAGGAGTAGATTCCTTAATGCTAAAGCCCATGCTCCCTCCCACAATGCATTTTAGTTGTCAAAGAATTGTTTCAAAATAAATATGTCAAATTCCCTTTCCCACTCTCCAAAAATCTAATTTCTCAGATCCAGGGTAGTATTTGGCCATATATATTCTGAAAAGGCCCCTAGAAGATTCTGGTCCACACTGCCCCATTGTGTGCTTTGTGGATATGAGAGGTGATTAATAGGATATGAGCTTCATTCCTAACCAGTGTCTAGATGACTCTGGAGGAAAATATTCAGGGACTTATGGACTCAAAAATCTCAAATACTCATCCATCTTAGGGAAAGGATCATTGCCCATGAGCCCTTGGAAGAGGCCAGGCCTTCTGTCCAGTTGGGAACAAAGCTAGATTAGGGCACATGAAGACATCTGAGTCAAGGATGATACATATTGTGAGATGACAGCATGGATGCTCCAAGCTAGACTTAGTTACCAACAAAAACATGTAACTCCCAGCACTTTCTGATATTTCCCCTCTTTTATTACCTTGCCAAAAGTTGATCCAGTCAGATCTTGACATTCAGACTCCTAAAACAAAAGTCTGTTCCCTGAAATTCAGAGGTCAAAACAGGAAGCCAGATGCACTAAATTTTTGTTCTTCTATCCCAGTTCTGGGATGAGATTCCACCATGCAGACATGTGAATGCAATGGATTAACCACTTCACAGCTGGTCACAGATACCAGGCTTGTGGCTGGGCTCCCAGGCCACTCCCCAGCAGAAACATCAAAACCTGAGTCTTCCTACCTCACTAGGATCTCTGCCAGCCAATTTCAGCTCAATGATAGAGTTTAATCCCAGACTCTGGACCCTTGACTGTTGTTCACATTGACTAAACCCCTAGCCGACTCATGTGTGCCCATATTTACATATCCATTAATGCAACACAAGGCCCTTAACAGCTATCATTCATATCCACTATGACCTTTAGATACCTTCTTAGACACAGGTCCTTTGAAAACTTGAGTACCATTAATGATGAATATGTCAGTGATACCATGCAGGCATGCTTACATGTAAGAAGTCTTGTATGGCAGTATTAAAAGATGGCCTCAAGTCTTTGATATTTCTCCAACTAAGAGGAGGAGTCTATATCTCCTCCGCTTGAAACTGCACAAACTTATGACTGCTTCAACCAGTAGAGTATGGTAGAAGTGATGTTATATGACTTCCAAGCTTGACCATGTAGCTGCCTCTTGGACTTCTTGGAACACTCACTCTGGCAGAAGCCAGATGCCATGTAAGAAGTTTAACTACCCTGAGATCATCATGCTAGAGAGATCACATGTGGGCACTCCAGTTGACAGCCTCAGGAGAACTGGGGTAGGCAGCAGTAGGTACCAAATGCAACCATGTGAGTGAGCCATCTTAGAATTCCAGGCTTATCAAGCCTTCAGATGATTCCAGCCCCAGCCAACTTCTGAAAGTCACCACATCAGACACCCCAGGAAAGAACCACCCAGCCAAACCCTTCCTAGGTTGCTGCCCCACAAAATTGTGAATGAAATTAAGTGGTCGTTTTAAGTTGCTAAGTTTTAAGGTAAGTTGTTACGCAACAAGAGTCAGTGAAATATCGGGGCGCCTGGGTGGCGCAGTCGGTTAAGCATCCGACTTCAGCCAGGTCACCATCTCGCGGTCCGTGAGTTCAAGCCCCGCGTCGGGCTCTGGGCTGATGGCTCGGAGCCTGGAGCCTGTTTCCGATTCTGTGTCTCCCTCTCTCTCTGCCCCTCCCCCATTCATGCTCTGTCTCTCTCTGTCCCAAAAATAAATAAAAAAAAAAACGTTGAAAAAAAAATTAAAAAAAAAAAAGAGTCAGTGAAATATCTTCTAATTCCATACATATAGTGGTGAATATGAGAGGTGGGAATTTGCTCAGATCACTTCATCTATCACAGGCAGGCACTCTCATAGCCTATCAGTGGGAATAAAAGTTGGTAAACCTTCTCAGAAGCAATTTTGGC
Organism: Prionailurus viverrinus; assembly: GCF_022837055.1. NCBI lineage: Eukaryota > Metazoa > Chordata > Mammalia > Carnivora > Felidae > Prionailurus > Prionailurus viverrinus. Next base: position 31,584,711 of record NC_062569.1, read on the forward strand.
AACACCCAGCAAGGACTGTAAAACACCCGTTCTCTGACCTCTAGGTTGCAATTCTAGGAGTCTGCTCCAGTGAACTGATTATAGATATATACAAAGAATTATCTGAATCAGCTGAAAGGATGCTCATTAGTGTTATCTATAATAGCAAAACACTCAGAATAACCTAAATGCTCCCCTGAGAGATTGGTTAAATAAACTATAATATATTTACACAAGAAAGTACTTTATACATGTTTAAAACCAAGTTTTTTTAAAGTATTATTTCATAACAAAATATTCACCATCTAATGGGAAATAAAATTTGAGATTACAAATGATATTTTCCTTATATAAAGACTACATATATCTGGAAGGAAAAATCTCAAATTATAAAAGTGATAGTGTGTAAATACTCATCTCACTTTCTGGGGTTTTTTTTCTGTATTTTCTACATTAACTATAATCAAAATACATTACTTTTATTTTTTTAATGTTTATTTATTTTTGAGAGAGAGAGAGAATTGGGGAGGAGCAGAGAGTGATGGAGACAGAGAATCCGAAGTAGGCTCCAGGTCCGAGCCGTCAGCACAGAGCCCAACACAGGGTTCGAACCCATGAACCGTGAGATCATGGCCTGAGCAGAAGTCAGACACTTAACTGACTGAGCCAACCAGGCACCCCAACATACATTACTTTTGTAATCAGAAGAAAAAGATATTTTAAGGAGAAAGAAAGAGCATGATGCGGAAACTGCCAAGAATGTGAAAAAAAGCCTGTGCATCTAAATACCAGCTACTTGTAAAGGGCTAACAGGACCACCAATCCTAGCTATGGGCAGAACTGAATAGGAAACTGGGGATCCTGAGACTGAAGATCAGAAACCAAAAGTTAAAGTGAAGGTGGGAAAGGAAACAGGATGGAGAACTATCCAGTCCTTTGTCCAACCAAAGCCCCCAGGGCCCTGGTCATATCACAATGAGCAGAAGGTGACACCCATATACAGTTTGCAGAACTATATGGGAAGGTAGGTACTAAATGTGTGTCCATATGTGGGGAAGGGTAGGAGGAGCTTGAGTGGGGGCCAATGGTTATGAGTTCCTGGGGTGTCCTTGAACACTTGCATCAGCAAAATGCGGGCTCTAGCACTACTACCCATGTGAGCTATTTAAATTTAGATTAAACAAAATTCAAAACTCAGTTCTGTCACACTGGCCACATTTCAAGTGGCTAATGGTTATCGTGTTGGACAGAGCAGCATAGGACTCTTCCATCATTACGGAAAGTTTTCCAACAGACGGTGCTGCTCTAGGGAATTGCTCAACTTGGATTCTTAGATTTCTACAGGAATAGTGACAAATGGTGGAAAGGTGGAATTGGTAGTGAACAGATCAGCTGACACCCAACTCTTGGAGCACCTGTGTAGCTTAGTTAAGTGTCCAGCTCTTGATTTCAACTCAGGTCATGATCTCACAGTCATGAGATCAAGCTCCCTACTGGGCTCTGCACTTACAGAACAGAGCCTGTTTGGGATTCTCTCGCTCCCTCTCTCTCTCTCTGCCCTTCCCCTGCTCACATGCATGTGTTTCTCTCTCTCTCTCTCTCTCTCTCTCTCAAAATAAACTTAAAAAAAGTAAAATAGTTAAAAAGAAAAGAAATCCACTCTCATACTTACCAAACGTGAGATCTTGGGCTCATTATTAACCTCCCCAAGTCTCAATTTCCTTATCCAGCAGATGGGAATAATATCTACCATATAGTGCCATGACAGAGATTAAATGATGCAAAGACCACAAACTGCTGGATCAGAACTTACACTCAGTAGGTTCTCAAACAGCAGTAGCTATTGCACTAATGAGGATCCCTGGGTCCTTCCAAGAGCATCTCAGATATCTAAACCAATAAGACCTACTCAGAAACCAGGAATCTTTGCACTCAGAATAAGCCTAGAAATAAGAGGCCCTTTAGCTTTTTAAAAGTTTTTTAAGGTCACTTGGTCTCACACCTAATGTAAGCCCAAGCTGATGAACACCTAGAGAAGCAGGTCAGAAGATGCCTGGGAGCTCTGTGGCCATCATTTCTCCCCTTAGCAAAGCCTTTATCCCTATCCTGCAGATGGGGTTCAGCAAGGTTATGGGTGGTGCAGCTGGGTCTCAAAACCAGGTCTCAAGTGACCCACATATTCCCTGTTACCTACTAAAATATCTTAACCACAGTGGCATTCAGGAGGCCTTCTGAATCACAGTCTAAACCCCTCCTTGGGGAGGACAAGCCTGTGAGGGGAGATAAGGGGGCCCTGGATGCCTGGTCTCAGAGGAGTGGACAGCAGGATTCCTGCTATTCCCATGGAAAGATGAAGAACTGGGTATGAGCCATCGGGGGTTAGACAGAGGACACAAAAAGCACTCCCAAGCATTAGTTAGTGAGGGAAGAAAAAGAGAAATGGAACACACAGCTTGTGGAAATGGAATCAAGTGTCTACGCCAATCAGAATTGAGCACCAACCTCAGGAAGGAGGAATGAGGAATAATTGGCCTTCCAGGGGCAGGCAGCGAGTATAAACACAAGTAACGCTATTCCCGTTCAGCTCCCACATAAAGCACAGTTACGGAGTGAGGGAGCCAATTTCAGCATGACAGGAGTGGGCATAAAAAGGATATGTGGAACTGTAAGCCTCTTCCCCAGCACGGCATAACCACGTTATAACTAGACAAAATGCTCGAATGGGCGCCGCAGCTAATTAACAGTGGCCCCTTTAAAAAGAGAGCTCTGCTTATTTTTATGGACGTGCTGAACATAACTAGTAGGATTTAAAATCAGGCTCTCCTTACTCATTTGTTTTTCCCTATAACTTGAACTGAGTTTTCCCTGGGTTCCAAGCTAATGAAATGCTTATTTAGAAGCTGTGGCCATCTGTGGCTGGTGCTGCCGTGTTGGTTTCTGCTCCCCACCCGCGGGTCGATGAGGTTCTGGGCATGGGGAATTTCCCACGATGCCCAGGCCTAGGAAGTCCAGTTATGTGGGAAAGGATTCACTGGGAAGAAAGACCAGGCCCCGGTACGCCTCTGCTCCAAAGGGGCTGTCTTCCTGCTGCTCTGTGGGGAAATCCTGACAGCTGGCATGCTGGAGGCCTCGCCTGCCACTGGGGCATGTTAAGCCACACAGGGAACTGGGAGCCTCACTCTAGCATGAGCCATAGGCATGGGCTCTGCACATGGGTATCCCCAGAGGCCGAGGGTACCACTCCTTCCTGCTCCCCACCTTGCTTTCTCCTTCCCTAGATGGGAGAGTGCAAACCTATGATGTTTCATACTTGCTGTTTGATGGCTTCCCTCCATTTACCCATCTGATTTTTAAAAACCAGGTGCACTACCCTCCTCTCAGTTAATACTGTCAGCACCAGGGCCCACCTGCCATTGCTGCTCCTTGCACACTCTCCTGATAATACAACTCCTCCCCCAGCATCTCCTGACCCGTGTCCACTCACAGTGATGGCAGATGTAAACAGCTGGCAGAACACTTGTAGCCACACTTTGGGATAAGCCCTGCGGATGGCAGTCTCCTCATTAATGCTGTCCTTGCAGCAACCTAATCTGCTGTACCCCCTCCCCCAGGTCCCCCCACCCACCCACCCAGCCTCAGCCCACAAGATTTCTTTGTTTATGCTCACTCTTCTCCCCTCCCAGTTCTCCACTCTCTGAATGATAACAATAGACATCAACTCCCTTACTGTGCCTCCAATTCCTGTTTCTGGCCCCCTTCCCTGCCCAGCCTCTCTGGACACCACATCTTCAATTCCATTCAATGAATATTTGATGTGAACCTGCTCTGTGCCTGCCATTGTCTAGGCCATTCATCCTCCCTCTTGGCTCCACGAGGGCCAGAGCCCTGCCTGCACTGTCCCTCTCATACCCCTTGCCTGGAAAAGATGCTTGACAAGTAGTTTTGGGGTAGATGAATACCTGCATAGGAGGAGACAGCCATGCATACAACCAATAAAGCACAATGTGATCTGTGCTATTAAAAAAACTGAGTACAAAGTCCTTTGGGAACTCAGAAAAGAGAGCAATTAATTCTGCCCAGGGAAGGATGCATTCCAGGCAGAGGGCACCAGACATTCAAAGGAATGACACCGCATAAGTAGAAGGGGGCCAGTGGAGTGGTCAGCACTACTGACCATGTTCTTTCTCAACAACGAAGCTATGAAACCACAAGACTGACCGTGATGTCTCTATATGGGGGTCAGTATAAACCGTGGTTGAGGTAGCCCTGCCTTCATGATGAGCACAGAAATGCCAGGCCCTAAGGTCTGCTCTGTGCAGTCTTCTGGAATAGGCTCTGGGGACACAAGGATGAATCAGACCAGTCACTGCACTCAAGTTGCTCTCTGTTGAGTGAGGGAGAAAGATTAGTTGGGAAATTATAGTAAAGTATGATGAGTATGCCTGATGGTTCTGCCAATTCTGGGCACCTGAGCCACACTGGCTCCAACTGCTGTGAGCTCTGAGATGGAGGGAATGGCCAAAAATAGAATATGGAGACACATTTAGGGAGTTAATGTCTTGAGGGAATATACTCAAGAAACTGGTTTGTTTTCAGAAGGGCTGAGAAGGCCAGAGAAGGAATGGAAGATGTCTGTCTAGCTCAGGTCCACTGCCACCAGGGAATAGCCTCTGATGTTGTGAAGGGTCTGCACCCCACCCCATCCCACCCCACCCCCAATCCAAGGCTGGGCACAGAGAGAGACTGCATCTTCTGCCGGAAGCAGACACTTCTGCTGGGCACCAGGTGACCTCATCTGACTCCCCTTCCCCTCCGCCCACAATGGTTCTCTCCCTCATTCTTTCTTTCTGGTCTTCTTCCTCCTGAAAAAAAAAAAAAATAGAGGCAAAGTAGAAAGAGAAAAGGAATAGAAAGTGAATCAGGAGAAAAAAAAGAGGAGCAAAGAAACAAGAGGAGGGGAGAGGTGGTGGCATTGTGAAGGCCACTTGGCACTAAATCAGTGCCCCTGCAGGGCTTTTCCAAGCATACAGCTAGCTGGATCCCAGAGACATCTGATCCAGGGCCAGGCTGGGAGAGAGCCTTCCTAAGAGCCTGCTGAAAGGTCCTGTGGGGGTTAAGGTCACTGCCCTGGGTTCTAGCCTCCAGCCCCACAGGACTCCTTCCCAACACAGGAGATATTCAGCCCTCCAGAGGTACTCTGTACTCCCTCTCTGGTGCAGAGAGCCAGCCAGCAGTGAGAGTTTTGGTTCACAAAGGCTCTCTGGATTTCTCCCCCTCATTAAGTGTCCTCCTGCACCAGAATTCTAGCGAGGCTGCTGCTCTCGCCTGACTCTGAGGAGGGGCATGGTAGGATCCCAAGACCCAACAGTTTACCATCTTCTGCTTCCGACAATTCTGCACTTCAAATTGCTTCGGTTCAAACTCCTTGTAGTTTTTCTGGGCTGCTGGGAGGAGAGTGCATTGATTCTGTTTTGATAAGGTCAGCAGTGATCAGCTCTGACAGTCAAGTGGGTAACCTGTCCCCTTCCCCCTCTACTAGATATGGTTCCATATGCAGAAAAGGAGGGAGAGAAACAAAGACAGGGAGGAGGAGGCAGTGTCCATTGTCTCCGTCCTTCTGAAAACCTCTTTAAGCCCCATCAGCAAAAGCAGGCTCCTCTCAGATTGCAGGCTTGGAGAAGCGGTAAGGGCACACTTGATCTTTTCCGTGTGCAGTTTCATTTTCCTTTCCCTCCGTGCACTCCTGCCCTGCAGTCTACTCTCCTAGATGGTGACTCACTTTCCTCCAAAGAACCAATTAAGTGCCACGTAACAGCGGCAGACTCCCGATGACACTGATTAACGTTCAGAACCCGTAGGATTGTTCAGGCTGAGATGCCTGGGAGGACGGTAGAGAGGGCTCCTCTGAGGTTTCACACAGCTGATTTGAGCTTGATGAAAAAAGTGCTTGCTTGGATCCTTCCCACTTTGCTGAGGTCACGCTGGGGAGGCTGCCTGGAGCTCCCTCTCCAGGAGGAGTCCACAGCTCCACCAAAATGGTGGGCATGTTCCCAACCCAAGCTTGCCAGCCAAGGGCTGACTCTCCTTGGGACCTCCTCCCAAGTAGCATGCAAAACAGTATCTATGTGCATGTGGATATATGCTTAGAGAGACAATCCAGAAATTTCATCAAATTCTCCAGAAGACCCATGATCCAAGAAAGGTAAAGAATATTGTTCTATAAAATCCTTTCAAAGATCCCTTAGAAGGTGCCAGGCAGGCTCCCAAAAACACCTCCCAGCTGGCAGTGCCATGGCAGCTGCCCTAAGATGTCAAAGTCCAGGACAAAGAGTGATGTCTTTTTTTTTTAATAATAAAATAAAATTCTATGTTTCCCTACAAATGGACCTTGAGAGTTTGGAGACTCTAACAAGGGAGCACGCCACTCATACACCATTGACCAAATAATGGTCCTCCCCTATCAGGGAAGGTTGTCCTCTTTGAGTGAGCATGCAGCTTCAGGAGGGAGGCACATGGAGTGGTGAGGGAGGAAGGGGATACCTGCCTAGCCAGCCAGATCAGCTCAGTCAGTGGAGTGACAGATGTCACAGCCAGATCACCCTCACATCCAAGAGTGATGTCTTAAGTGGATCTCAGTATGTTAATACAATGCCACTGTCCTGGTGTTCTGAGGGTCAGCTAAGAACAAGCTCTATGACCATTGACTTGATGGGCCTGCTGGTCAGTGAGAAGGAGTGTGAATACGGTACCCACATCACAAGAAGCAATGATGCCCTGCACTGCTATCAGTTGGATACCAACTACAGACCTGTATTCAGATCCAAGTTCCATTGGATTTGAACTAACCTCAATTTGAACCAGCCTCAGAGCCACTAACCAGGATAATAAAAGGTCTGAAATCACAATGTCAAACATAACAGAATCACGGCTACTGCTGAGTGGGAGCCTTCTCTGCCAGGCACAGTGTTAGGTGCTTCAGACATAGGATCTCATTCAATACTCATAACAACCTTAGAATTTCCTATATCTCCATTTTACAGATGAAGATGAGGAGGTTGGGATTCAGGGAGAATGTGTTCATGATCTCAAAGCCAGTATGTGGAGATTGTCAGATTTGAGCTGACGACTATGTAACTCCAAAGCCCATGCTTCAGGAACCATGCCATAAAAGCAACAAAGTCAGAAATAGGCAGCTTGGAGAAAAGAACCCATGAAAGCACCATAACAGTGCATGGAGTAAGCTATTGTTGCAAAGAGAAGAACTAAGGATAAGAAGGGAAGTTACTAGAAGGTAGATTTTGGTTACCCAGTGTTCTGTCGGGTTCTTTTCCTAACAACATTAGGCAGCAAGTCAAGGTAACTGCCATGCTCACAGTCCCCTTCCAAGAAAAATGTCCCCACAGAAGCCTCTGCTAAGAGAAGCCTTAGGCTATTTTTTTAAAGAGATACCCATGGTTTGTTTTATGTGATCCCTTTACCTGATTGGACCAGAAGTAGACTCCTAATTCTGAATAGTCAAAACTGACAGTAGGAAAACTCAGTGTTAACTGCTTGCTGCTGCAACACACAAGCCCAAACATGTATGATGGTTCAGACCTCATATAGACCTATTTCTTACTTGTGTAAAGTCCTAAATGGATGATCCCAACTGACAAGCAGGTCTCCTCTAAATGGTGATTTAGGGACCCTGACTTTCCGTCTTGTGCCTCCTCTGCCTTTAACACATGGCTTCCAAGGTCACTATGCTCATTTATATCTAGCCCACAGAAAGGGAAAGATCTCGGAGAACGCCCTTGGGATGTTTTTTCCTAGGCCTGGAAATGGTGCACATCATTTCAGCTCACATTTGCAGGAACTCATTCACATGGTTACACTTAAGTGCAAGGGAGACTGGGAAATGTAGTTTAGGTGTATGGCAGGAAGAAGAGGAGATAGTGTGGCTCAATCTTTGTCAGCCTCTGCTGGAAGTAGAGAGAAGCCAGGCGACACAGCAGAGGTATAGTTCACACGTTATTTCTGGTCCTGTCATAGTTTTGCAATTCTCTCCCTGAGGCCCTCAATAAGGAAACAAGTGTTCTTCTCTAAGACAATAATCCTCCTGAGAACTATGTACCAAATAGGAAGCCCATATGACCCAGGGCCCCACTAATAGTGAATCATACAGATGGTCATTTTATAAGTTTGTCCCCAACACTGTAGACCAATAGCCCACACGTGCAAAATGGTAGCAGCTCAGATCTATTTTGAGACTTTTCTAGAAGCCTCCCAAAGGGACTCGTCATCTCTCCCTGAGACCTGCTCGTTCTCCCTGTTGGCTCCTGTCCATCATCACTCTGCTTGTCACTTTAATGTCTGGCAATGCCATTCCGCCATGTTAACTGCACACTATTCACTCCACCTGCACCAGTTCACTTGGGACCTCCTATGCCCCTCGGGAGCACATCTTCCCCTCCTGCCTGCCTCCTAGAGTATAGTCCCTACTTGCCTCTAAACACCAAACTTCTGAGCCACCTGCACCAGGGCTGTCCAGTTGCACAGCCCCGGAAGCCCCATCCACAATGTAGTCTAGGTGAGTGACCCCCCCCCCAACCACCGGCCACCAGAACTGAGCTATAGGCAGCCCTGAATTGGATCCCAGGAGAGGTGTCACTGACCCCACATGCCAACGTCTCCAAGCCTCGGTTCTTCCTGCGTTAGGACCTCTAGCACATAGATTCCTCTAATTGTCCTGACTGAAGTTTAATATGGAGTAACTAAGGCAAGGAGAAGTTAAGGGTAACCCTGATAGCACAGAATGGAATAGATTAAATTACATTTCAGTTGACCTGTCTCTTCTCTCCTGGCAAAGTGTAACACTGACCTTAGTTTCAAGGCCAATTAAGGTGTGTGTGTGTCTGTCTGTCTGTCTGACTGTCTCTCTGTCTTAACCTCATTTGACATAGAAATCAAAGTCTGATAAAAACAGAAAAAGTTAAAACTATTAGAATAGAGTCATTTACTGAAAGCACTGGTCTTTAGCCAAAAAAAAGATCTTTATTCATGCTGCCATCCTGGTCCATAGCTATTTCCAAAAAGACTATATCCTCAGGCCCTAGCACATGACAGGCATTCAGTGAATACTTGTTGAATGAGTGAATGAATGAATGAAGCCAAGCTTTTACACAACTGTTCAAAACTTCCCTTAACGAAGGGAAAGGAAGTATTATCGCTGCTCTTTTTACCCAAAGGATGAAGGTAGACAAAGAATCGTGTAAATCCAAGGCTGAGTTAGAATTCATGCAGTTCACACTGATGGCCTCCTGCAAGCCATGTTCATGCTTAGATCCCCCAACTAAACAAAGCCTCCTCTAAGCTATTCTGGTCCCCAAGCACCCCCCAGCATCATCTGCACTCTCCCCATATCCTGCCCCTCCTCCCTTGCCCCAATCCAGGCAGAATTGTATGGTCTCTCACTGCCCATATATCCTCCCAGGAACTGGTGTAGAGCCCTCAAAAGTCTGAGGGCAGGGTGGCTTAGGAGCAGTTATGAGCACAACTATCTTGGAAACCTCCTCCAACCCCCACCCCAAACAAACAAACATCCTCAATGACCTTAGCCTCTAGGAGCCTGTCAGATCCTCATTTAGGAAATGTGTTCTGGGCCCAAAATCAGAAATGGTGCATAGGCTGGAGCATCTGGGTGGCTCAGTTGGTTAAGCGACCGACTACGGCTCAGGTCATGATCTCGCAGTTTGTTGAGTTCTAGCCCCACGTCGGGCTCTGTGCTGACAGCTTGGAGCCTGGAGCCTGCTTCAGATTCTGGGTCTCCCCTCTCTCTACCCCTCCCCTGCTCACGCTCTGTGTCTCTCCATCTCTCAATAATAAATAAATGATAAAAAATTAAAAAAAAAAAAGAAATGGTGCATAGGCACAAGGATCCACGCTTATATGCTCCAGCTTCATCAATTTAAAATATCAACTCTGAGATGTCACCCCATTTCTTTCCAGACAGAATGTGTTATCCACTCTACAAGATATAGCAGATTAGGAAAGCTAGAAAGGATTGGCATGTCCATTCCAAGTGGACTCTCTGGGGTAGCAGATCTAGAAACTGAAAACATTTCTCTTCCATTTATTGTTCAGTTTTTATTTAAAGGGAAAGTCCCCAAATGGAATTGAGAATGTTTGGGTTGTTTTAAGGGCATCTTTTCTTTCTGTGACACGGTGAGCCTGCTCTCCATTTTTCCAAGCTCCAGAGAGAAACTCTGCTTGCCAACACTTGAGTGATTTCACCTCTAGCGTTTCCATGGTGATACACATCCCCACACAGCCTGGAGAAAAGGTGCAGCTCCAAGTGATGATGAATATGAACGAAGCTCGCTTGGCAGCCTCCCTGGGCCTGGGGGGTTCTCCCGGAGGAGCTGGTCTGCATAGAGTGCTAGCTCCGCATGGTCTCTGCCTCAGATAGCCTGAGGTGGCCTTCTCCTACCTAAGAGAGTGTGGATGCATTCCCGAAACCTCAGCTGCCAGGGGCCCCAGGGCCTGGGGAGGGGAGAAACCAGTTGTCCAGGAAATGTGGGGAGAGCATCTCCCACAGAGAAAGCTCTAAGCAGCATGCTGCTCAGAATTATACAGTGTTTCCATAGTCCCTGGAGCCTATGGGGCCTTGGGCTTTCTCCTGGCCCAACCCAGACTGGGCTACCTGCATGCTGCCGTTACATTATCTAAATGTAGCTATAGAACAAAACCAAAACCAAACAATCCTCAAGAAGCTAAGGCTGATCTCTGCTATTTGGTGAGCTCTGCCAAGCTAAGGTAGGGGTCAGGGTTTGGATGCCCCTCTTGCCCTGCCTCAGACAGCACTGGTAATAAAGCTGCCATTTACTGAACACTCGCTATGTACCCCATACCACACTAAATGAAATGTATGCATTCTCTTACTTGATCTTCACAATAAAAGCAACTCTATGTGTAGAGTATTATTATTGTTTCCACTTCATAAGTAAAGAAACAGGAGCTCAGAGAGGTTAGTTGACTTACCCAAGGCCACCCAGCTAGTAAGTGGTAAAGTTAATTCAAGTAGTCTCAACTTAGAGCCTGATACCAGGCATTTTCCTCAGCCTCTGTGCCTAGGTCCAGGCTGATCCTAACCCAAAAATGAACAATGACACACTGATTTTCAGAACTCACGTTTGTTCAGCCTTCCACAGTGATACAGCTTCCACTGCTTCAGCGTCTTCTATGTGCTAAATATTTATACTTAATCTGATCTGTACAAAAATCTTATAAGTATCGATAGTCCCACATTTCACTTGGAAAAGCTGAGGCCCTGAAAGATTGTTTGCCCAAAGTCTGATGAGTGTCAGAAGCTAGTTTTGAACCCACTTCTGACTCCATAGCTGGCATCTGACTGAGCTTCATTTTTCACATATCTCATTTAATCCATACCTGCCAGGTCTGAGGTTGAGTGCCCAGCTCTCCAAATTTGGGGGAAATCCAGGAGCCTAAGCAACATGGGAACACTAAAGGCAAAGCCACTCCCCTTTTACTGCCGCCTGTCTGGTCTCCTTTGGCCAACTCCCACAGGTGTAATGTATCTCTCTCTTAGCCCAGTCTTTCCTTCTCCTCTTTAACCAGTGTTAATGGAATATCTACTGTGCACGGGCCCAGTGCCAGGTGCCAGAAACACACAGAACAAAAGGCCCAGTCCCTGCGTTCTCCCTCAGTGCCTGTCTGTGCACACCATCCCAACATGCAGGCTCTTACTGAATTCTAAACAGCAGCCCTGTGGGTCAGACCCTGTGATTATGCTCACATCACTGGCAAGGAAGCTGAGGCTTGCCATGGCTCCTTAATCAGTCCACAAGGTCGCAAAGCAAGTAAATTGGAAAGCCAGGACAAGAACCCAGAGTAGCAACTGGGCCAGACAGTCTCTGGAGACTTGGGCCTTGTAACCTATTGTGCCTAGCTGTGCAGCAGGGGCCACGGGCCATGTGAGCACTGAGAAGGGAGCAATTCTGCCTGGGGCTTCAGGAGGAAGGCCTACAGAGGATAGGACTTTGGCACAAAAAATCCAGGAGCAAGGAAGAGCAGAGGCTCCTTACTGGGGGTCCATAAACTCCTAAGGTTAATGGCTAAACCCTCAGGGATTTTACAAACCACCTGAAATGAGAGCAACAAATAGGCACCTAGGGGGAACTCTTCCTTTTTCTGAGAAGAATGACAATGATTTTCTTGGATTCTCAGAAGGGGCCCTGATCCCCCAAAATAGATTAAGGACACTGCCTTAAAATGATGCATTTGGTCTGAGGGGTGACTGATGGGAGAAAGCTGTCCCTTCAACAGATGCAGTGTAAGGATCCAGCTCACGAGGCTTCAACATCCACAAAGCTGCTCCATCAAGCTCAAACCCTTCCCACTCTGTCTCCTGGACCTCATCTTCCTATTACTGGAAGCGGAGGAAGCTGCCACAATGGAAGGGAGGGCAGGGGAGAGGTATCACTCTTTTCAGACCAAGAAGTTACCTTTCTCTGCTCTCTTTTTTATCAGCATCTGCAACCTGGACATTGTTCCTTTGGGCTCCCAGATTGCCTAAAGAGACCAGCCTCCCGCTCTGATCTGATGCATTTCAAGCTGCATGCCTAATGCCCTGTGCTTTCAAATTGAAAGCACCAGTGAAGTGACTTATTTGGAAAGGCTTGTGCCTGGAGCACTTGGTGACCAAGTGACTAATTTGGATGATGTCCACTGCAAAGATGGACAAATAAAGGCCTTGCAGGGTTAATCAGTCGGGAAGGATGGTGTAGCAGCAGCAATGGTCTCCACTGCAGAGCTGATCCCCAAGGCAGGCCCTCACCAATGGCATGGCAGAATTGTGCCAAGCTCCCAGGAGCACAGGGTCAGACTGCTTAGCTGGGAAAATCAAAGCATTTCCATGATGATTCTGTTTGAACTATGCTCTGCTCACTGCTTATGCACACATTTACAAGGCCAGTCAGACCCAATGCCATCATCCAATTAGCACACACCAGCATCCAGCTCCCCAGGGCTAAAATGGAACAAGTAGGTTGAGATCAAAATCTAGTCCCACTATTTTAGGGCAGATGTCCACAAGGCACAAGAGGATGCAGAATACACCTGCTGCAGGTAGCTGACAGTGTCACTCCAGCCCAGCACCCCCAGTAAAGTCTGGAGCTTGATACTCCTCCATCAGGACATCATTACTGTGCCCCTTCTCTGGGCCTGGCAATGAGCCAGGCCCCGCAGAGTCAGAGATGAAAGACAATCTCTCTTCTGAACAAGCTCAATCTACTGGGAGATACAGCCTGGTAAAAAGGCAATTATAACAAAGTAAGATAAGAGCTATGATAGAGTAAAGCATAGAGGACTACGAGAGTGCAGAGGAGGGGTGCCTGACTCAGCTAGAGAAGTGTCAGGGAAGGCTTCCTGGAGGAAGTAACATATGCGTTGATTCTTGAAGATGAATCAGGAGTTAGCAGAGGGAGCCCCATATTTAGCAGGCAAGTTGCTCAGTGTGATCAAAGCAGAGGGGGAAGGGGATATGCAGACAAATGAGGAAACTAGAAATGTAGATGAATTCCTAAGCCACTGATACTCACACTGTAGTGTGCCTCACCTGAAGAGCTTATTAAATAGATATTTGGGCCCCACCCCCAGAATTTCCGATTTAGTAGGTCTGGGTGGGGGGTTTGAGAATTTGCATTTCTAGTTCATTCCCAGGTAATGCTGATACTGATGTTCCAGGGTCTGCTCTTTGAGACTCTCTTACCAAAACCATTTTGAGATGTTTGGGTTTATCTTGAGGAGTGGGAAGAAAGCTATTACAAGGGACTGATTAGAGGAATGACACCAGATTTGTAATTTAAGATCACTCTGACAACAACTTCAAGGATGGATCAAATGTGATAGGATTCAGGACAGAAAGACTAGTTAGGAGGCAGTTGCAATCATCTCCAGCCAGTAAGAAGGCAGCTCCAGCTGGAAAGGAGACAGTGGTCATATGGCAGGTCCTGGGGGGATCTAGAGGTGGGCTGTGGATTGCAAGGCAACGGGGAATCAAGAACAGTACCAAAGCTTCTGGAACAGAGATTTAATCTACAGTTGGGAGCCACTTCCTAAGACAGAAAATATGGGAGGACTTTTTTTTTTTTTTTTTTTGCTAGGGGATAAGGGTTTGGGGGTGATGAGTTCTTCTTAGCACATATGCAGTTTGAGATGCCTGCAAGATATCAGCAAAGCAGATATACACAGACTTAAAGATTGAGGAAAGATAGACCTGAGAGATTTCGATTTTTCTACTAGTGTGGGAGGAGAGTGAAAGACATGGAGGAGAATAAGACGATGACCAAGAACAGTGGGTAAATTGAGAGGAAAAGAGAGCCTAGACCAGCACCTTTGAAACAGCATCATTTAAGAAACCAGTAAAAAGTAATGGCAACAAAGGAGTATAAGGAATATGTCACTTGGATCCTCCAGCAAACAAACATGGAGATAGGAGAGAACATAAGTTTTGCTGGGAAAAGGAAAGCTGTGAAAGGAAAAGGAAAGAAGCAGGATTAGGTGGGTAGGGGGTCAGACGGACGCAGACCCAACTAAGCCTCCACCACCCAGTAAGGAGCTCCAGAGCAAAGATTTTTGCTAGAGAGTCAGCGCTGTAGGGAAATGTCTGGGCCCCTCTACCACAGTTTTGGTCAGTCATTGGTCCAGGGGCCACCCTAGAAGGGTGAGGTCTTGGCCCAAAGATGCAGGGAATCCTGAGGGAGCTTCACTTAGTCAGTGAATCCTTTCTCAGAGGGGACCTGAGTGCTGCATCTTCATGACCGCCACAAGGAATAAGTAGGAAGACACCATGGAGAATTGTCACAAAAGCCAAAGGAAGAGCTCTTAGGAGGGAGTCATAGACAATTTCCAAAGCCTCCCAGCAGGAAGATACATCACTTACTCCCCACAGCAGTGAGATGAGCTTTACCACCAAGAAACAGCTACAATGGAGGCAGAAAAGCCCCGAAAGGGAGGTGTCAGGAATTGGGAGAAGGATGTAGAGATAGAGGGAGGTCCAGACAATGGGTGTAGTTAATTCTTTCAGGGAGCTCTGCTGAGGAGAGAAGGAGAGGTGGAAGGTAGAACCGGAAGGAACACTTGGGAGCCAGGGAACAGGAAGAGGACAGAGAAAAGGGGAAAGGTTTGGGACTCTGAGGTAGCTGCTGATCCTACCTCAATGGCCTCTCCCTCTCACCTGGATCCACCTGCACACCTTGGACGAGGGGGCAGTTGGCTGGCTCATGGTTGGTGAGCAGACCAGGGGACAAGCACAGTGCCCGGGGAAGGAAGCAGCAAAACCTGGCCAGCAGAATGGCTCAGCCCACGTTCTCTGCCATTGATCCAAGTTCAGCCCCTACCTTCACTCCCTGGAGGTCTCACTGAACTGCACAATCATAAGTCATTGTCCTAATAGCTTTATTAAAGGAAAAAGGCATTAAAACCCAGCTTAATGAAGCCAGGACTCAGAAGGCAGCAGGCAGCACACTCATCACCTCACTTCCTTTGGCCTCTTGGGAGTCCACCAGAAAATGCTTCAGTCTTCCGGACTGGGGCGATTAACCCTTGGACAGAAGTAACGCAAGCCATAAATATGTTGTGGGCTTGTTTTCTTCCTTAAAGGCTTTATAATAGGAACAAGCATCTCACAGTAACATGTCATCATGGGGCAAATAAAGTCTGGTTGGAGCGAGTGCCTGAAGCTTGCCTCCTCTCAAATCTCTGCCTTGATCAATAAAAGATCACAACGAGGCAGCTTAGAGCTTAATTATTTACTATTTCTGTGCTTTCGTATAAGAGAAATTTTTTCTAAAGAAATCAAACTGCCTGCTCAGTGCCATATGGAGTCAATATCCTGTGCTCTACAAGGTGTTAATGAATTAATTAATCAACTAATGGCAGTGAAGGTCTTCAGAGACCATGGATGCTCAGCTCCCGAAGGGAACACTTTTCACTCATACTGGCAATAATTTAAAATCATTCTTTATTTCCTAAAAATCCCAGATAATTTCTTAGCCAAGAGCTCATTGGATTGTGCATATTTTCAGTGTTGATTATTTTGATAATGTTTTTCTATTTTGTTTTTCATGTCATTTCCACTTTAGAAAGCCAACTCCCAATTACCTGTGAAAATGGGAGAATGAGAGTCCATGAAGAAAGGAAACACCTCCTCTTAGCCAGTCAGTGGCAACAACATCCCCTTGGTAGAGGCATTATGAGGGATCTTTTCCCTGACTTCTCTGGAGAACAGTGAAATTAGGGAAAATTCAGGAAATGAAAGACAAAGGAGCAGATATCCAGGTCTAAAATATCCCACAAACTAAATTATGAATCCTCAATGTAATATTAATAGTAACCACAGGCAAGAAGGGTAGTTTCAGGTCTTACCAGTAGCAGCAAAGGATGCATGGGCTGGACCTTGCTATCAAAGGAAACTATGAAACTTTACTGGAAGATTTTTTTTTAATAAGAAATAAATAAGGTGATAGTACGTTGAGTAAGATGTGTGCCAACAAGAGGGATTGAGACAGCTAAGCTGATTTTAAAAGATTCCCAACACTTTCAGAAGCTTTAAGGAAAGAAGAGATTAACCTGGTGGAAGGAGGAATGGCAGGTCTCGAGATGAGAGATGAGGTATAAGGAAAGTTAGGATGGTCCTCACCAAGTGAGATAGCAGTTGTGGGAGAGGGGCAGCAGAAATCTCACTATGTTTTAAAGCCACATTTTACTGAATGCTTAGAAAGTGAAGTCCTGGTCCAAGCTTGGATTTAAATAGTCACCAAACCCCTTTATCAAACCTGTGTCAGTGGTTGGGCTATACCCAGGTGGTAAACATAGCAAATGTAATGAGAAGTGTTTGCATTATCTCCAGTTCAACTACCTGATGGGGGGAGGGCGGGTGGGGAGACAGTGGATGGGCATGGCCAGAGATGGAGATAGGCTGTCTGGCAAATGACAGTAAGAGGCTTTCATTTTGGGCCAACCTAGCACTGATTCATTCTCTCTGTCTCTGTCTGTGTTTCTCTCTCTCTCTCTCTCTCTCTCTCTCTCTCTCTCTGTGTGTGTGTGTGTGTGTGTCTGTCTGTCTGTCTGTCTCTCTCTTTCTCTCTCTCTCTCTCTCCTATTGAGGAGAAAAATGGGGAAATTGGAAGGGCAAAAGGGGATTTTAGCTGCCAGAACCGAATGATGTGCTCTTGGCATTGCAATTGGAATTTGGAACATGTTTTTCCATGGAAACATTGATGCAGATGGTGATTGAGACCCATCAGGAGGGCAGGGAGAGTGTGAAAACAACCAATGTGGGGGCCAAAGAGACCACAGGGTCCTGGTTTTACCATGTACATGCTGTGTGTCCTTGGGCAAGCTACTTAAGCTGTCTGAGCTTTGTTTCCTTTGACACAGAGTTGTGAGAATTAAATCATCTAGATAACAGAAAGATGGAGTAAAGATTCAGGCACATAAGAGAAGCTCAGTAAGTGCGAACTGTATTTATATGGTTAGTAAGTGACAAGGCTGCAGCACACTGTGGAATATGTGGGCTTTTGTGGTCCAGATTTGGAACTCAACCACCATTGTTTCTACAAGAAAAAGCATTCTGAATTCAAGCAACCCACTTAAAAAAAAAGTTATACTCCCAAATTAATTTACAAATTGAGCACTGTCTGTTCTTGTTTTTTAGCATCCTGTGCAGATCTAAAATCACTTGATACATTTAAGAACATAAAATGTATTATGTATAACTTGGTTGCTCATAAAATTATCATGTTTGATATATTTAGAGATGGGAAGACTAGGGAAGAAAAGAAATTCATAAATATGTGGGGGATTTATTTCCCTGTTTTTCCAGTTTGGGGAAGAAAAGGCAAAGAGCTCTAGGGAGATAAAAATTCTTAAGGTCTTTCCATCCTTACAGTGATCTAACCTCCCCTCCTCGGGCAAGCATAATCCTGCAGTGTGAGACAAGATTCCACCAGAGGACCAGACTGGTAGACAAGTGAAAAAGGGCCACCTTGATGTGCTCCCCCAAAGAGTCCAAGTCCTTGCCATTCCTCTGAAGTTTCATGAATGTCTTGGTCCACTCTAAAGGAAGAATGGCTCTGGCATTTATCAGGTTTCCATTTCAAAGGTGTTCCTTTGGGATTGAGGAGGTTACAAAGAAGGCTTGGAGAATCCCAGTCACATACATGTCCTCAGAAGGGCAGCCGTTGTGGTATCTCTGTGGACGCCTGAGTTTTCAAGTGTCATCTATTTATTAAGAAATAAGTCTTTATAAAAGAAGGTAAGGTGAGGAAATGGGGAAAGGGGTGACCAAGATAGTGACTATATGTCAGCTTGGAATCCTTTCAGCTTCATGTAATGGAAGACAGTTTTGAATAAATGAGAGTAAATCAAATAAGGACACCTATCTCACTTAACACGAAGTTTGGAACAGGAGCATATTCAGCTTAATTCAGTGGCTCAATCATGTTATCAGCAACCCACTTTCTTTCTGTCTTTTGGCTCTGTCATCCTCAGCATGTTGCCCTTTATCTTCAGGCTTGAATTCTCATGGTGGCAAGATGGCTGCGACAGCTCCAAGCATCATGTCCTCAAACAAAAATGTCCAAAGGCCTAGGGAGAACATTCTTTTCTTGTCTCTTGTTTAAAGAGTAAGGAAAACATTCCCAGAAATACCCCTACACACATACTTCACATCTATCTTATCGGCCAGAATTCTATCACGTGCTTATTCCTGAAACAATCCCTGGAAAGCAGAATGTAATTAATATGGTTAATTTGTACTAATGGAGATTTATCTCTTGGGGCTGGGGAGAGGCCCAGTGCCTAACAGCTAGAAACCTGAACAAAATCAATTCTGTTTGTAGGCAAGGGATCCATGCAGTGCCACTCCCAAGCCATCTGAAATGTCAAGAAAGCTAGGGAAAGACAGCACTCCCTAGGAACATGGCTCCTTCTCTACAGTCACTGTAAAAGAACGGCACTCTCTGAAATGTTTACCCAGAGCAGGAGACACGAGTGGAACCTGAATCCTCACAAGCCTATTCCTCAGACGCTGTCCCTGGTACTATACAATCTGAGTTTCATTCAGCTAGAAAGACCCATTCCCTGGGTTGTTCCAGAATCCCTCACCTCAAGCCAAAAAGTCTGAGAGCTTTTAGGGACCAGTGCACAATATTTTTTTACAATAATCAAAATAAAATTTCATTCATTTCTTACTAAGACATGAACTCATTTTTTCCCACTTCTTTCAGACCATTAAATCCTTTGAGACAAGGCATTGGATGGTAACTACCCTCCCTGGGCAGTTTCTGATGTCATTGGCAGGAGCAATACAGGACTTGCAGGCACTATCTTCATTACTCTGATAAGCATTGTGTTTAGGACTAATTCATTGGAATGATATTTCATATCACATTAGGGAATGCACTATATGATCCAAATGTGAAGACAGTGACGATTTCTCCTCTCCTCTTTTATCTGCTGCTGCAGAATGAAAGGGCGCCATCAACCTGTAAAAGGCAATGACCTCATTCACTTTAATAACCTCTGCCCTTTTGCCCAGGATATGTTCATTCTGTACCAGGGGAGAAGAATTTATGGGCACATTTAGGTTCTAGTCCACCATCACCTTTAGCAATCCTAATTAATCTCTGAGATAATCATTTCCATTTCTTAAAAATGGGCCAAGTTAATTGGCATGAAGTTCTCTTAAAAATTCTCTCTTCCTTCAGATGTTCTACAAGTTTTTGAAGAGAGCCCCTTAGCATGAAAATTAAGATCTGAAGTTTCCCAGCAGGAGGAGATTTGCAAAAGACTCTAAAAGGTGATATATACCCAGATTTACTTTCTTTACAGTTTCAGGTTAGTGCAACGCCAAGGATTGTTCGTAGTGGGGAGGGGCTCCAAGAAGACAGCCACCAGCACCCCTGCCAGTAGGATAGATGCAGCAAAGTGGCTGCTGATGTGGTACAATGCCAAGAGCACCAGAAAATCCTTCCAAATATCTCTGCTGCTCTGAAGTACTGTACACGTCTGCCACATGGAAGAGTCGTTCCTTCCCAAGATGCAGGTGAGGTTTGAAGAATGTTCTCCAAGAGAGATAATACTCCAACAATGTAAATTAACACTGGGGTGTAATTGGCCATTAATGCAAACAAGTTTTCATTAGGGGAAGG
Source organism: Prionailurus viverrinus (assembly GCF_022837055.1). Classification (NCBI taxonomy): domain Eukaryota; kingdom Metazoa; phylum Chordata; class Mammalia; order Carnivora; family Felidae; genus Prionailurus; species Prionailurus viverrinus. The sequence continues at coordinate 31,604,903 of NC_062569.1, forward strand.
GGTACCATGAGAAGGAGAAAAAGATAAAAAACAGGAAATGGAAGGCAATAACAAGATTTCCTAAATCCCCTCATGGCACCTAGGCCTGTCTCTAGCAAGATTGAGGACAACTCCAACAAAACTATTCTATTTAAAAAGGTAGGGGCGCCTGGGTGGCTCAGTCGGTTAAGCATCCGATTTCGCCTCAGGTCATGACCTCATGGTTCATGAGTTCAAGCCCCACGTCAGGCTCTGTGCTGACAGCTCAGAGCCTGGAGCCTGCTTCAGATTCTGTGTCTCCCTCTCTCTCTGACCCTCCCCCATTCATGCTCTGTCTCTCTCTGTCTCAAAAATAAATAAAACATTAAAATAAATAAATAAATAAATAAATAAATAAATAAATAAAAGGCAGGAAAAGGCCAGACTAAATCCTGTTTCATATTAAGTGAAAAAGTCTCTGTGGCATGACTGGGGATAGAGTGATCTTTCATAGACCCTCCTGGCATAGTCATGTTCTTCTTTCCTCCCCCATTGTTGCTGATCTGCTCACCCAGGCCCTTTCTGATCACAAGCCCACTGCCCTATTTACACTCTCTTGTACTTTTATGGTAAGGTGCTGGTAGGAAACACAAGACTTCTGGGTTGGAGATGAAGGACTACTTATTACTCACAATAATAGCAGCCAGAGAATTATCGTTTTGCACTATTCCCTGAAGCCCAATTTCCACCAGGTGATGTGAAGGACACCAGCACATGCAATGAGACATGTTACAGAAGAAGTGTGTATCTTACAGATCTCAGAAGAATCTGAATCTTTGATCCTTAGCAATATACCTTCCTTTGCTCATGAGGAAGATACCTTTCAAGGCTATAAGCAAATGTGTCCTTTGCTTGGCACAAGACACTATCTCTATCTTCCAAGGCCGTTTGCTCTACAAACAACCTTGAATAGACAGTTCGGAACAATAGGCAATGCCTTCTGTGCTCAGAATATGTGCAGAAATATGACAAACCCATAGAAAATTGTCTCCCAACAGAGTGCAAATTGAGAAGGATTTACTGCACCCAGCCTTGATAGGATGTCAATTAGTGATTTCTGTGACTGACTCTGGAGAATGCATTTGCAGCATTAATGCTACATATTCCATATTACATGATTAGTTACCAAAAAAAGACATAAAAGTATAAGAATTAATAAGAGAGTTTCGTGGTCATTATAAAATAAATATGCAAAAAATAGCTTTCTAATATACCAGTAAGAACTAGTGAACTAGTTAGAAAATATAATGAAAAAAAAGATGATATTTGAAATAACATTAAAAAATATGAAATATCCAGAGACAAAGGTAACAAGAAATATGCAGGACTAACTAAAAAGGACCACAGATTTTCAAAAAAGTACATTAAAAATTAGAATCAGTTAAGAAACATCCTATGTTCCCGGGTAGAATTCGGTATAATCAAGATGTCAATTCTCCTCCAAATTCTTCTATCTAGTTAATGTTATTCTAGTCCCAGAGATTTGGGTGTTAGAGTTTGCAGAGGGAGGGGTGATCATCCAGGGGAAACATTTGCTTTTATTGGTTGAGCCCTAGGTTGACGGGTTGTTCCAGTCATTATTAGTTGGCCATCCTATCTAGTTCATCAAGTTTGCAGAGAAATTTCTTGATCTGCAGCTCTCTGAGACTTAGGGAGAAGAACATTAATATGATAGATCCCTTCAAGTTCTGCTTCCTCTCTTGCTAGGAGCAAGTTCCATAGCTGTAGCCTCTGACTCTTTGGCCAAAAGAGTCTGAAGACGAAACCCTCATTTTTAAGATTTGCCCTATTGGACTCTTCCACTGTACCCAAAGTTCTGCAGTTGAGATCTTTGCAGCAGACCATATGTGCAATAAATAAGGGAGCAATAGAAATGGAATTAACTCTATGGTTCCAGCACCAATAAATCTCCAAAAGAGGTTCAATGAGGGCCTTTTAACAGCTTATCGGTGCCCTGTGTTTTGATCTCGTGGTGTCGACTAAAATGCATCAGTAAAGCTGTTCTAATCAGCCCAGCACACACCTACCTATTCCTCAGCAACTTGAGAGTTTTGCTGACCTAAAAATGACCGGGAAATGGGCGCCTGGGTGGCTCAATCAGTTGAGCATCCGACTTCAGGTCAGGTCATGATATCGTGGTTTGTGAGTTAGAGCCCCTCGTCTGGCTCTGTGCTGACAGCTTGGAGCCTGGAGCCTGCTTCGGATTCTGTGTCTCCTTCTCTCTCTGCCCATCACCCACTTGTGCTCTGTCTCTCTCTGTCTCTCAAAGATAAATAAATGTTAAAAAAAAAATTTAAAAAAATGACCAGGAAAAACAATTGAGTCTCCTGGCTCTCTTATTCATAGGATGCTGTCTATTCTCCAGATTCTTCTAATGCTAACACAACAGCTATTCCCACAATTCCATGTCTACCTGCATCCCCTTTGCATAATAGCTAATGTAAATCTAGCACCTGAGACAAGGGAAAAAAGCCCTGGGAGGTGATCACATCACAGAAAATTTACTCTTTCCCCACCCTCTCCACTCACCACAAAGCAGGAGAAATCCCCCTCATCTTTAAAATGGTCATGAAAGCATTTTCCTGCTCCCTGGTTTCCCTGGGCATTATTACCTCACCTCACACAAAAGTTCAAACTAATCAAGTTTCAGGAGCTTCCAAAAAAACAAAACAAAAACAAACAAACAAACAAACAAAAATCCACTTGTGTGGTATGCTTCCAATTCTGATCACATTTATGCAGGACAGCTACATAATTTGTGGGGCTCAGTGCAAAATGAAAACACAGGCTCCCTTGTTGGAAAGTTATTAAGACTTTCAAGACAGCAAAAGCAGAGCATTAAATCAGGGGTGAGGCCCTTCTGAGTACAGGACTCGTGCAATGGAACTGGTTGCACATCCATGTAGCTAGTCCTACATTTACATTTTAGTATTGCGGAGTTGACTCCTCTTTTCTGTAGGTTTCACAAGGTTAAGTCTCAGCTTGCATCAACAGCAAGGTTGTAAACAAAACTAACACTAACACTCCCAGTTTCTCCAGATGAGTTCAGACCTGGGGTGGGTGATGTTGGGTGGAGGGCAAGAGTCTGTGTCCAATGCAATTATTGTTGAAACATCACGTAAGCAATAGCAGGTGGCTGCAGCTATAGCCCTATTGACCCAGCCCTGTTCCAGATTTGAAACTCTGGGGACTTGTCACACTTCCAGAGAGGTAGGACTTAGAAAGGACAATCAGACTATCCTGTGTGGGGTTCACTAGATGATCATGGGGCAGGAGGGCCATACACAGGATTCCTGCTTCAGAGAAGAGTATCCCAGACTGACAGCTAACAGACCTCATATAGCCAACAGACACACTTTGTTTGGCTTACCATATTTTTAAAACTGTAAAAATTCATCCTAAATCTGGATTCATATTTTCATAAATAATCAGAAGAGCTAGAATTTCTGAGCCCACATCTTTGCATGGCAACAACCAGCTAGAGTTGAGAAAACACTACCCTTAGACGATATGCTTTCCGGGTCTCCATGGACCCCAGCTTCCATATTATTCTATACCATCCTGATTAACATATGCATGATACCTTGGTTCCTCATGGGCTATTCCAACTCTGAGAAGCCACTGAGGGTCCAGCCTCTAATATGGACCAACAAGGGGCAGAGTACAAGTGTATTACAATTAACTATAATTTCTATAGCTAACTATCCGACTTTCTAAATGCAACATGAACATAAGTGTAAAGCACTATTCAAGATGATGATGATGATGATGATGGTAGTGGTTGCCACTGTTAAGTACTTATCAGGCATAGTGTAAAGACTGCATTGTATATTATCTTCTTTAATCATGATAAAAGGTGTGAGCCTTAACACAGATACCATCCGACTTAGGTGTTTCCTACTATCACCCAACTTCAGACACCAGGTGAGATACTTCCTACCCCCACTTTACCGGGGTTCACAAAACTCTGCTATGCCAACAGGACAATATATAATGTGTTGCCTTAGCAGCCAGACCATTCAGCTTCTGCCACTCTCTTACCTATCTGGGTTGCCGAGTTCCAGCAACACAGAATCCTGGGTCTGCTCATTGGGTCACCTAGTGACTTCTTTATGATGGAATCTCAGAGCACCACATCCACTGAATAGGGATCTACTTCCCCAGCCCAACTGACTCAGGGACTTGCCCACTGTGGAGTAGGGGCACTTCCAAAGTTAGGTGAGCAGGACCATGGGAAATACCACTGCAAGGAGCACCCAGGAGCCAAACCTGATTGGCATCCTCACCGACCAACTTCCCAGCCTCCAGACCAATGAGAACTTTCCCTTCTCCTCCCACTGTGCCATTTACCTCTCCATCTGCCCCAGGGCCTGACAGTTGTTACCCAAAAGGTATACTACCAGGTTGCCTCCTAAGATATTGCTGTGTCCTGTCAGGTCCCTTCCTTCAAAGCTTCAGGACACTCTAGGCCCAAAGGGACATCCCATTCATCTAGCCTGGTAGGAGGAAGGCTTGTTCCACCTCTGTTTTGGGGCACTAACCTGAGTAAATTCGAAACCTTCACAATGAGGTTATGTTTAAAAATGCTTCTGTAAGATTCTTGCTCAAACTCATCCTTCGAAACATCTGTTCTTTGAAGTTTTAGGACTAGATGGACGTGCTGGGTTCCTGGACAAAACAAGATTATGGTCTCCATAAACCACCAAGGTCACATAATGAGAAAGGCTCTTTTTCAGGGCCTCCCATGTATGACTACACCAAACGAGGGACCCAAAGCCCATAATCTGCTCAACATCTGAGCAAGATCAGGGTGTTTATCAGTTTCACCAGAGATGATCAGATGAGTGACTGAATTGTAGGAGCTGAACTCACAGAGACTGATTGATAGACCAATATTCCATATTAGCTCCCAGCAGGAGGGTCCTCACTGAGAGAACCCATGCTGGTCATCAGCACTCAGGAGGCCAAATTGCAAGTTCTCTGCTGGGTGAGCTGAGAAGATGAGCCAGGACAGCCGGATGTTCTTTCGGAGAATTACTTTCCAGCTCTGGTTGCTTGATGATGAATTGCCCTTCTCCACTGGAGGGATATTTCAGTCTGAGGAACCAGTACAGGTCATCTGAAGTCAGATCACGCTCTCTTCAGGCAACATTAGAGAAAATCTTTCAAAGTCTTAGTCTCCTGTGTTCCTTTCTCAATATTCCTTATCAGTTAACTTATCTTTCAAAGCCACTGCCATTATGTGATCTCATGTTACAATTTCCCAGATTACTGCTTGTTCTACATTAGCTACATTTGTGATGGCTGCTTCCCAGAACAGGAAGGCCATCTCCCAATTATGGTGACTTATGACTTACTGCCCCAAGCCATCATGTTTTCATTCTTGTAGCTTCAATTTCCCAGAATGGCACTTCTTAACCTTGTTCTCCAAAGGAGGCAGGTAGAAGATAATGGAAAAAGACCAGGAACCAGAATCAGAAGTCCTGGTAAGACAATTTCCTTGGAAAAGTTCTGTATCCACAGTTGTAAATGGAGATAGAAAGGCCTTGCTTGCATGCCTATCTTATTATCAAAAGAAAATCTCTTTGTAAAACAAAGTGCTAAATAAGCCTTGGGGTTATGGCTTGTCTGGGGAGGTTCAGTGGATTCCAGCTCAAGCACACAGACTCTGGAGCCCCTGCTCATACCACTCTCTTTTACTGCTTCTCTTAAGCCTATCCAGCAACAAAGCATGCCCTCCCCTGCCACCCCACACCATACTCTGGTAGCTGAAAGGGCCACAGGTAGGCAGGGATGGGAAAGAGGGGAGGAGGGGATAGAAATTAAAACCACAAGCCTAGGACTAGCAAGTTCCTCAGTCATGATCTGTCTGGAGAAGTAGATCTCCACACCCCAAGACACAAACAGAAAGTAACAAAAAACAATTAGATGCTATCATCTCTCAAATCTGGGCCCCACTAACTTCTTAGCTTTGAGATCTTGGAAAAGTCACTTAACTTCTCTCAGCCTTATGATACAATAGAGATAAAACACCTCACAGGCCCTCTCTCCTGAGGATTATATAAGTTATGTAAAGCCCTGATCCCTTAGGGCAGCCCTCCCTGATTTAGTTAGAACTGTAGTCTATCCCAAGATCACAAAGCCAAGCGTTCTAGTTTCCACAGGCTTTTTCAGCAGGCTCCAATATCAATTATTTGTAGCAACTATGGACACTCTAAAATGGCATGCAAATTGTTGTGGGGGTTATGAGTGTGTTTGTTTTTCAGGACAAAGGGCCAACAGCCTGTAAAATTGTCCATGAAGCATCAAAATGCCCAGAGTCTCTGCTACAGAGAATGTACCCTTCCAGAGAGCAAAAATACCTCTAGCCAGGGAAAGGGTAGACCTTTCTGTTCAGACTTGAGGCTGTGCCACAGACCATCCCACCCAGTGAGTTCTATTTAATATCTTGTCTCTGTGATTTGCAAATTTCCTTAGGTAAATATAACCATGATGACAGATTAGGGTTGTTTGGGGGTTGGTTTGCTTTGATTCAGTTGTTGCTATTGTTTTCTAGCCTCATGCATTGATGGATGGACTATGACGGCATGCAGTCACATATATTCAACAGAGAACAGACCACATATGTGGACCCACATACATACACAGACTCCCTCTGAGAACACTATGCGCTCTCAATTAGAGCAGTGTGAGTTGGGCAAGTGGGAAACTGAGGTTTGGGGTTACATAACTTGTCCCTGAAAACTTCTAATACTATGCACCGTTTATCTAGAGCCAATGCCTCCTGTACACCAGGTACTCTGTCTACAATATCTCAAATTTCCACAACAAACCCTTAAGATAGGTAGGTGTGATTCTCTCATCATCAAGGCAACTGAAACCCAGGGGGTTAATAACTTGACAAAGAAGATTTGAATTCCAGCTACTTCCAACTGAACTGGAGGGGAATTTCATTAAAAGCCAGTAAACACACTGTAGAGTGAGACATTTAAGGGTAAAACAGAAACCAAAAGAGCATGTGAATGGGGAAAAAAATGGAGGTGGACATTGTATAGAGCCTTAAGTGGAGAAAGAAAAAGCTTTTCTTCCAATTACTACTGCTACATAATCAGTAATCTACTGTATGTAGAATACAAATACAAATATAAATCAAATCAAATACAAATACAAATCAGATACAGTAGAATAAAACAGCAGCTATTTTATTATGCTCACAGCTTTTGTGGGTTGGAGATTTGGAACCAGCACAGCAGAGATGGCTTGTCTCTGCTCCAGCATGTCTGGAGCCTCAGCTGGGAAGACTTGAAGGCTGGAGGTGACTCAGTGGCTGGGGTCTGGAACCATCCTCGGGCATTTTCACTCATGTCTGGTGTTGATGCTGGCTGCTACCTGGGATCCCAGCTGGAGCTGTCAACCAGAGCACCTCTATAGGCCCCTCCATGTGACCTGGGTTTCCTCACAGAGTGGCAGCCTCAAGGGGGTCGACAGTTTAACGTGGCAGCCCAGAGCCTCAAAAGCAGGTGTCCAAGCAGACCAGGCAGGAACAGCAATGTCTTTTTTGGTTTAGCCTTAGAAATCACACAATGTCATTTCTGGTACATTCTATTAGAAGCAAGTCACAGCCATCTAAAATAAAACCTCACAGCCTTCTATCCATTTTCTAGGATATAAGAAAGATGTAAGAACTAGCACAGAAAAGTGATCTGGGTGGGATTTTGAGTGCTTCAGATTTGCAGAGGCCCTTGGGTGGTGATTGTTGTAGAGGAGAATGAGTTGGCAGGATGCCAACAAACATACATAATTTAAACTTTTTAAAAAAACTATTGATTTGGAAAATCAGAGCACAATAAATTCTTCATAGATGGGACTCACTTATTCAAAATCAGGGCTATGTGACCAAGGCTGAGTTAAAATTTCCTCATGTGCTATCTGTACATAAAGGCTTCCTCAGCAATTTAATCATGTAAACAAGATGCAGGGTCAGGGAGGGTTTGTCTATAACCTACTTAGGAAAAACTGTTCTTAAGAACTTTAGCACTTTAATCACCTTAATTGTTTGCATGCCAATTAATTGGCACTGCTAATTATAAATGAGTTATCTGTTCATTAAAGCGGGCTTAGACGAATGCCAGCTTAAAAGCACTTAGCAGTTAGTGTGGATTGTTGTGTTATCTACAAGCAAAAACCACATTCCTTTAAAAATGTCTGTATTATAAGCAAAAATTTTTTAAAAACCCATAATTTCTTTTCCACAAATTCTGATTCATCCTACTGGGGTAATATAGTAAGACTGTAGTATATAAAACTGGAACTACAAGTGGTGAGAAAGGCAAATCTTCCAATGAGAAGAACAGAAGACACTCCGATAGACTGACGCAAAAGCAAAATCATGGGAGGAAATGTTTTGAGCCGTGTTTGCAATGAGAGTAAAAGCTTGAAGAGTAAAGAGAGAGAGTGAAAAATAGGGGAAAAGACAAAAGAAGGCAAGTGGCAGTGGGAAGTCATAACAATGAGATCTGGGGTCCCTGTATCATTAGTCTTCTAAAGAGGCAAACTTGTTCTGATTCTCTATTGCTGGCTAACACATTACCCACAAACTGAGTGACCTGAAACAACCTTCTTGTTTGCTGTTATTTGGTATAGTACATGAGGAATGCAGGAAGAGCTCAGCTGGGCACTTCCCCTCTGATCTGCATATTTTCCGCTGTGGCAGCTGGGACAGGATGATCCACCTACAAGATAGTTTCTTCATTCACACGTGTGGCACCTCAATGTTCCTTGGCTTCTCTCTCCACATGGAATTTTCTCCTCCAGGTTCTCCCCATGTGGCTTGAGCTTCTCACAGCATAGAGACCTCTGGGTGGTTGGGTTTCTTGCATCCTGACTCAGGGCTCCCAAGAGACCAAGGCAGATGCTACCAGTCCCCTTAGACAGAAGATCTAGAAATGCATGGCGTCTCTTACACTCATACTCCATTCATCAAGGCTGTCACAAACCAGCCCAGATTCAACGGCCAGAAAATGGACCTCATCTCTCAATGAAAGGAGTGTCAAAGAATTTGCAGCCATTTGTAATCCACCGCAGGTCCACCATGAATCTGGATGAAGTCATACGATATTTAAAGTAGACAATGAAAACAATGAAGGTATTCTCACCTGGAAGCCTTTTTTGTTTTTCTTTTTATAACAGTTCTAAATTTCTATTTTACCTAAAAAATAAAGTTAGAGTTGTATAAGTGATGACATGTTAGGCACTTATACCCAACAATGAAAAGGCAAGCTTGGGATGTAAGCTAAGTCTTTGGAAGGAAGTTCTAGGTCTTCTCCATTTAAAGGTTTGCTTTGAATATGGCTTCAATACAAACAATCCCCTTTATATGAGCCAGAGTTAGTCTCTCACCTTGACTAAACACCTTGGTGTGCCATATTGAGAGTGAAGGTGTGTGTCTCTCCCTCTCCTCCTCCAACATACCCTTAGCAAATTAGTCACCAGGTCACATCAGTTCTTAATTTGTAGGATCTCCTGCAACTGTCTCACCCCCTCCTGTTTCCATTGCCTTGCTTTCCAGAGTCCTTATCGCCATGTGCCTAATATGTCATTAAATTTGTTACAGACCTCCCTACATTCTACAACCCCTTTTCACACTCCTGACAAATTAATACCTCTTCCAGTTTAGAAATTACATATTACATCCCTACTCTTTTAGTACTTCCCTTAAGTTTTTAACATGGCTCCTTAAAGTTAATGTAGCTACCCTTCTTCTGAGTAATAAAAAGGACCTTAAATGCCTTAAACTTCTAATCTCCTCCCTTTATTCCTATGTTATTTCTGTCCAGTAATCTATTCTATGATACTTTCATATTCTTAATCAATACTTTTATTTCTTTACCCAGTCAAGGAATATTTAGATTTATCCACATGTTTAACAACTACTTGGGTTTGTTTCGTTTTTGTTTTTGTTTTGGGGTTTTTTTATTGAAGTATAACTGACATACAATGTTACATTAGTTTTAGGTGTACTGATGCAACAATCCTATAACTTACTCAATGTTCAGCACAGTAAGTGTGGTCACCATGTACACCATGCAATATTACTACAATATTGTTGACTATACTCCTTATGCTGCACTTTTCCTCTCTGTGATTTATTTATTTTATAATGAGAAGTTTGCACCTTTTAATCCCCTTTATCTATTTTGCCCATCCCCCAAGCTGTTTGTGCATCATTATTTCTTGGGCTCAATTTCATTCTTCATGAAGTGCATCCTTTTTATACAAGTGGTTCTCAAAGTTGACATCACACTAGAATCACGTAGGGATATTTTTTAAATCCCAGTTCCCAGTCTGTACTGCAGAAGGATTAAATCTAAACTCTAGGGGTATAACACAGGTATCAGTATTTTGTAAGTGTCTTCTGATGATTCTAATGTGTAGCCAGACTGAGCACCTTCATTTTGGAAAATCCTTTAGCAAAGTTCTCTTAGCGGTAAATTGTCTCTGGTTTTATCTGAAAATGTTTATAAAGACAGTCACCTTCGTATGGAATCATAATGAAGCTGAATTTAAAATTCTAGATTGATAATTATTTTCTTTTAGCAAGTAAAAGAAGTTATTCCACTGTCCCCTGGTTTCTATAGTCTCTTTGATGAGGTCTGCTCTCAGGCTAATTTCCTTCCTTAGTAAGTAGTCTTTATTTGCTTTATGGTTGCTTTTATATTTTTGTCTTTGTCTTTGAGGTTTTCAAGTTTAATCAATGTGTATCTGAACAGGGAATTATTTTTACTAAAAAATAAAAGTGTTTGACATTTATTATATTTCCTGGATTTAGAAATTCATGTCTTTCAACATTTTGGAAAATTCTCAAGGCGTTAGCTCTTCTAGTATTATCTTTCTCTCATTTTTTCTACTGTGTCCTCAAAAAAAATCTTATTTTCCATTTCTCAGTTTTTTCATTATATTTCCATGTCTCTTAACCTTGTTTTCATATTTTCCTTCTTTCTAATCTCTCTTTAAATATCTTCCAGTTCAATTCCAGTTCATTCTTCATCTCTGCCTAATCTACTATTTACCCTGTCTTTTGAGTTTTTAGTTTCAGTTTTATAGTTTAATCTCTAGATGTTCTATTTTATTCTATATAAAACTGGCTGATAATTATATATGCTCTATTTCTTTATTATATTTTTTATTCTTTCTTTTGTGTCTTTAATCAATTTAAACAACTTTACTTAGAGAATATGTCCAGTAATTCCATTATCTGAAGCCTTAGGGACTTAATTCTTTTGTCCCTTGTAGTGGGTTGTCCGCTTGTGGTGGATTGGTTCCTTGCATATATGGTAATTTTGAATCATGATCTTGAGTTTGGCAGGACTTTAGCTGTAGAAATCTTGTGCAATCGAATTTAAGGGATGTCCTTCCAGAGTGGTGCTCCATAGGTGCTGCTAGTCTGGAACCAATTTCATGTTAATTTCTTTTCTTGGATTTCCTGGAGCATGAAAGTAAGGACAATAGGATTGTCCTTATGAATTCTCATGAGACATTTTTCCCCACTAAGCAAAGCCAGCTGGGTATTTTTATAGGGTTCTTGGGGTTTTTTTGCTTTGTTTTTTGCCAGTAACTTTTCAGTCACCTTTTTACTGAGAGTGCAGCCCTTTGAAGGCTTTTTGGAGGGAGAGGGGTTTCAGTTGAAACATCTCGCTGTAAGAATGCCCAGGGCCTCAACTTCTTGTGGTCTTTAAACTTAAGTCACTGCTTATTGAGACTGGCAACACATTCCAGGGCAGCTGAACTGAATGTACATTTGCCACTCTAATTTTCTATTTCTTTTTCATGTTTTGGTCCCTGAGTCTTTCCTTTCCTAACCTCCAGAAAATTCTGCAATGCATTTAGGGTGTCCATTCCATTTTATTCAATATTCTAGTGTTGTTTTGTTGTTGTTGTTGTTGTTGTTAAGAGAAATTTTCGGCTTCACCAACTAATTAGTTCACCAACTTGCCATAAATGGAAATCCTCATATATATCCCCTCTAAAGTCTGAAAAGAATACATTATAATTTGCACTGTTGTTCGTATTATTAGACGAGCAATGTTATTTACTAATTGAGATTTAAATTAGTAAGGTCACTTTTTTGTTTACCAAGAGTTTCTGTTTTCAAAGAAGTTACCCAAAAAAAAGAAGAAAAAAAGTTTTGGGCTTGAAACCAAGAAATTCTTTTCAAACTTTTAAATACTGACACAAAACTTTTTGAAAGGGAAATCGTGAACTTTCCTCTTGCCCTTTAGCCTTTAAGAATCCAATAAGACATCTATTGAGCCAATGTGGTGAACCTAAGAAATGATATAGCAACCTAAGAAATGATCTTTGGGCATACATTCTACTCTAGTTAAAATTCATAAAACTAGAGTGGGTATTTTTTGTATATTTTGTTAATAACCCTCAATTAATAGCTCTGAGAAAATTTAACTTTATATTCCTGATGGTGAGATATCAACCTGGGTAGACTTACTTTGCCTTCCATTTCATAATTCATTTAGTAAAACAGCAGAGATACAAATGAAATTTAAAAGGGAAAAGTAGTGATATGGGCCAAAATGAAGTTTTATTAATAAAAATCTGTGGATTCCAGTTAGTCAAATTACTTCCAACACAAAGCATCTTGGCCCAATGGAAGAAAAGTAAAAATTTCCAGTTAGTCCAAGCCTTCTTTGAATTATTGAAATCCCCCCACACTTCTCTTTCATCCTTCTCTATACCTCACTATGGCCATATCTTCCCTTTTTATACTATCATATCTTCAACTCCAAATTCTATAAGGTTCCCTGCCCCTTTTTCCTTCTGAGATATAGATAGATGATAGATATGCCAGCCCCAGCACTAAATGAACAGCAAAGATAAAGTGCTAAGGGGCTGTGAAGTTTTACCCTATAGAACTCACATAAAAGTATGGTACAATTATTCTGGTCAGATAAATTCTGTAAAGCATTCCCATGGAGTAGACAAATTGGGAAAATGTGTGCTTCCCTCTGACTGGGTGCAGCTCCATGGACACAAAGTTTGGTCAGGGGGCACTTGTGGGATGTCAGCCTTCTGTTATCACCTCAGTGGGGGAGCTTTTGTGGAGCACACCACCTGCACAATCCTATGTTCAAACCTACAAGTCTCTGATTCCAAACCTCACAGTAAGGTATTTCCAGGCGCTAGGATTCATGACAATGATTCATGATCCCTCAGTGTTTGTCCCTAAAATAACTGGAATTTCACTTGTTTCCTCTCAGTCATCTCCAAACAAGTTAATTTTTCTTTATGGAGAGCTTGAATTGCCTGATCTTTGGATTATGGTGTCCCACTCTACTCACTCATCAATGTCCACTGCTAAAGAGGACTCCCAGAGCTCTATTTCCTTGACCTCTGAGCCATTCTGGTGAGTGGGACAATCACTCTATTATAACTAAGCAAACCACACCTCCCACCTCTCTAGAACAAACAGTGGCAACATGGCTGCACATCTCCAGCCTTAAACAAGCTCTTGCTAACGGAAACTCTGACAAATCACAAAGCATAAGCAGCAATAGCAGGCACTGGGGTAATAATTTATTTTTAATGCCATGCTGTCTTTAACAGTGCAATTTCCTCTAGGGTGTTTGCTTTGAGATTGCAAGATAATTACATCTCAGAAACCAGGCTAATTACAGTTAACAGCCTGAAAACCAAAGGAACCCTTCCCTCCACCCCCACCTTTTTTTTTCCACTAGAATACTACACAAATTCCAGTTAAAACATGCAGCATCATTTAGGAAACCAATTTGACTACAGTTTAGAGGTTCATTCTCCCCTCCTAGCCGCACATGTATAACTTGCATTGATGTGTATCAGAGGGACCTGAGTAACACAGCCTCAGTGATTAGAATAAATAACAGCACATAGAAAGGAAACAATGACAGCAATTTTCCAATAGAGATGAAAGTCTAAATGTTTCTGGTGGAAAACCAGGGTGGGAGTGTGGATTCGTGCTGCAAAGAAAAGATTACCTGTGGCTTCTAGATACTCTTTAGGGTCTCCTGGAGTAACCAATCAACCAATTCGGGCCATTTGTAGACTTAAGGAGCTGGATGGGAGGTGAGAAATCATCTGCTCAATTGTCACTATTCCATCAAAAATGCAAAGCATCATGTGCTGGTCATAAAAGTCTTCAAGAATGGCAATTCCATGACCTGGTCATTCAATGAGAAAACATTTTCTATCATCTCATAGACACCATGCTTTGAGATGGGAATATACAAGTGGATTTTCTGATTTTTTATAATCCTTATGTCAAAAAGTTCTCCCAATCTTAAATTTATCTTGATGCAACCTCAGACCTTTTCCTCTACTGTGTTTTAGCTGAGATAAAGACTCTCTTAAAGAGATAGAGCTGCCCCTACCCTCTCCTTTGAATGGTATAATTTTCCATTCCAAGTACTTCCCAACTTTTTATGCAATATTCCCAACATTTATGCAAATGTGCATATTATTTCCCAACTTGTCTCCAGTTTCTATTAGCTTTTGAAATGTGGAAGCCAAACATTACTAGCTCTGGCTCAGTTTGGCATCTCCTAGAAACTAGGGCCTGGATTTTTTCTTCCATTTGTGGGGAAAAGGGGACTGGACTGGGAAAGTGAAGAGGAAATCCAATATTCTGAACTTTCACATGAAAATTCGTTCCTGTTTCGATAGTGTCTCCAGAACTTGTCTACCTGACATCATAGTCTTAAACATAACATAACTAAAGCCAAGCTCCTTCTTCAGGCTTTTGCACAATACTGGTGGAATTCCTCTCCATCCACATCCTATTCAGAAAAGTGATATAGTGGCCCTTCCCATCACCCTCCTTGCTAGAGGGTCCTAGTTGCTAATAACATAAAATTTGCATGCAAATGGTATCTCTCTTAGTAACAACTCCTTAGCAACACCACTTGACTTTATTCATTCTTTTAACAAATATATACTGAATGCTCAGCAAGGGAGAGAGGATTTCACCATTTTTGTTCCTATTCAACTTCTCTTATCAGCTCTCCCTTTAAAGAGGAGGAATTGCTAATCTTATTGATCAGGACAGTCGGTGGGGCCACTTTTTTCTAGCAGACAGGATTATTTTGCTCTAAAATCAGCACCCAGGTGTAGTGCTCGCCTTTTGGGCTCAGACTCATGTAGGTCCTGATACTAGAAGTGGGTCAGCCACCATAATTTAGTCTTCTTCTACTCTGAGACCTGGCTGGAAAATGTTCTCCGAATCACTCTTGGGACAAGCCACCTTTATCTGCTCTTTGTTTCTATCTCTGCACAGCCATGCCAGAGTATCATGGCCCTAAGATTCAGGTTAGGGGCTGACAGAGAGGTGAGAGGTCCCACTTTCTCCTCAGATCTGAGCCATGTCTCTTTGCCAGTTTCATCGCAGAATCCTAAACTGGTATTTAGGTTGCTTGCCTGAGGAGCAAGCTTAATAGCTTCCCAGGAAGAGCTTGGGAAGACAGGGAAGATTGACAGAGCATGATTTGAATATCCAGGCTATCAAATCATCACATTAGCCCAAAATCTCACCTCCAGTCTCTAAAATTGACTATACACCATGCCAGGTGCTAGGCTCCAAGGACACGGTCATATGAAGCACCCTCTCCTCCAGGGGCTTATGATCTAGTGGAACATTTTATCTGTCTTGGAAATTAAGTTTGCATTGTCATTATCTGAAAGAAAGCTTATCCTTGACAAGAGAACATTTGAAATGAAATCTAAGTGTGGTTTAAAAGAGATTTCATTGTGGAAATTTGGGAATTTGTGAAAGTGAGGTCAGAGCACCTGTGTTATGCTCTATTAAGATCCTTACATTTTATGGCTCTGCCTCAGAAACTTTACTAACTGGGAAAAAGGGAAGAAATTAGCAAAAGGATATAGTTCTATCTCAAGCCCAAACGTCCAGGCACAATTCTGGAGCAATAGAAACAACAGCTGGTGACCAACTGGCTTTTTTTTAATGGGAGAAGAGTTTAGAACCAAGGAGTGTGTAGCTATGAGAACGTTCACATCCAGAAGAGTGTTCTGACCCCCATCACACACAGAATGGTTCCCACCCCCCAAGACATTTCTGCCTCAAAATGGGAAAATCAGAGGCAAAAGTGTGTGAATTAACTCATTAGAGTTAATGAGAAAAAAAGTTCCTACTTGAAAGGAAGCTGTGGGGACAAATGACATGATGGATGTTTAAGGATGTGTCCCTCAGAAGAGTTTTCATTATTAACCGTCATCATTTTGAACAACTCTTTGGGGCAGGTAAAGGGCAGGTGTTGCTGAGTAACAAGAAAACCATTTCTGAATTGTTCTCATAAAGTTGGGTCAACAGCCACTGTTACCTGCACTTCCAGGTAACTGGAAAATCCCATTATTGGGGTCTCTGCTGGTCACATGAAGTGGGCAGGCCACAGCGGGTGGTTCAACTAAACACTCGAGCTGCAACTTACAAGATTCAGGATGAGAGAGAAAGAGTCTAATAACACTCTGGGGATAGAATTCAAGTTGGATGAAATTTTAATTGATAATAATAGGAGGAAAATGATTTGTATAAAATTTAAAATACTCTTAAAGTATCATATTAGAAATTTGGGGTGTTGTTAATTCTCTGTATGCTTTATCTATTTTAAACAATTTAAAATAGAAATCTTGTGCTTTAAATAGGCCTCCTTTGGTCCACGTAACTTAGATCATATAACTCAGTTGCAAATCATCCAAATAGCAGCTCACTTTAATGGCACAGAAAAAATGTAAGAAGAAAGCATAAAAGGACTGCATTCCTAAAGTTATAAAGGGATGATAGATGGTATAATTTTTAGGAATAACCTAGGAACATTTTTAGGCAAGGCAAAACCTACCCTAATAACTAATTTTTCCAAAATTTCCTTGATTCACTTGTAATTCCCCAAAGAGATGCCCCAGCAAGTAAGTACATCCTGTTATAGAATTCAGTAGTGTAGTAAAGATCTGCCTACACCAGGTTTCTCTCTGATCACTGTCACTGATGATTTTCCATTCATTCATTCATTCATTCAAGAAAATTATTTTTCTCTAATTGGACCACAGATGCACAGAATTGGATTCAACATAATCCTTGATTGATGATCCTCTCATCATAGGTCCATGCCTGAGCTACTTTTATTTAGTTATTTTAAATAATGTGTGAAGCATTCATGAATGCACCACCACCACCCCCCAAAAAACGTGGAACTTTGACAGGGATCTAAATCTAACCATATGCTTCCCCCCACCCTTCATTCCATCTTCCTGTTTACTTTCCCCACCTGAGATATAAGCATCCGTTTGAATCCCAATTTCATTCCCTTCCTTTCCTTTCCTTTGTATATAATTTTATTGCATTTACATGTATTATATATGTACATGTAGAATATAAATGATATATACAAAGCATATGTATATGTATATATATATTACTGTTTTCAACTTTATTTTTAAAAGGGGTATCATACTGCAAGTAACCTTTGGAAGACTACTTTTTTTCTTAACATGATGATACTTAAATTCATCCATATTGTTGCAAGTTACTGTGGTTCATTTGTTTTTAGATAATAACAGACAATATTATGTCATGGGAATATTTTACCATTTGCTCCCTATTCTACTAATGTTGGGCATATAGGTTGTTTCCAGGTTTGGGCTATTGTGAACAATGCTGCTATGATCATTCTTGTAGTTGAATCTTGTTATGCATGGAACAAGAGTTTTTCTTGGATACATACCTAGGAAATTAATTGCTGAGCAATAGGAAATGTAAATATTCAACTTTAGAAGACAATGCTAAACTCTTTTCTGAACTGATTGCATGTTCACCTTCAGGAGATTATGTCAAACTCTTTCCCAGAGTTATTGCAAGCCTACTTGGCATTGTCAGACATTTTAATTTTTACCCAATTAAATAGATGTGAAATGATATCTCATCATGGTTCTTATTTGCATTATTCTGTTCACTAATGATGTTAAACATGCCTTTACAAATTTATTGGTCATATGGTGATTTTTGTCTATTCATTTGTTTTTTTCATTGTTCTACTGGTGTGTGTGTGTGTACATGCACTTTTCTTAATGATTTGTAGGAGTTATTTACATTTTTTAATGTTAATCCTTTGCAGCTCTATATATTTTCAGTATTTTACCTGTTTATTACTTATCTTTCAATTTTCTTTAAGGTATCATTCAATTTTGAATCTATTTGGAGTTGATATAGTATGAAGCAAGAATCCAATGTCATCTTTTTCCATATAAATAGTAGATAAGTACTTTTTTCCAGCTCCATTTACTGATCACTCTTTTTCTTTTACTGTTCTGATATGCCACATCTGTCACACACACACACACACCCACTCTGAGGTTTCATCTGTGGTTCCCTAACCTATTCCTCTGGTCCCATTTGTCTATCCCCATACCAATCTACATAGTCCTTCCTCCTTGCTCTTGCTTTTCAGAAATAACCTGACTACTCTTGGCCCTCTACCCCTTCATATGAATTTTGGAATCACTTTATCAAATACCATGAAAAACCCTGGGGGTTTTATTGGAAATATATTGAATCTACAGATAATAATTAAAATCTTTATGATATTAAGTATGTCTTATCCATGAACATAGTATCTTCCTTTTTATCTAGGTCTGCTTTTTAATGTTTTATTTTATTTTTTAGAGAGATGGGGGAGGAGGGGCAGAAAGTGAAGGGAACAGAGGATCTGAAGCAGGTTCTGTGCCGACAGCAGTGAGCCCAACGCGGGGCTCAAACTCAGGAACTGTGAAATCATGACCTGAGCTGTAGTTGGACGCTTAACCGACTGAGCCCCTCATGGTCTTCTTTAACATTTTTTAATAAGGTTTTGTAATTTTCCCCTAGAGATCTTTCCCATCTAATGCTAAATTACTCTTAGATACTTGGTTTTTTTAATCTATTTGGATTTTAATCTATTTTAATTTTGTAGATGTCATTTTCTCTTTAATTTTGTTTTGTAGTTTTTACTGGTATAGAGGAACACAACTTATTTTCATATTAATCTTATACCCAGACACCTTACGAAACTCTCATATATTTTCCAATAATTTGTCGGTAGAGTAATTGGGTTTTTCTAACTGTTTTATTTCCTCCTTTCTAATCCCTATGCCTCTAATATCCTTTTCTTATTTTATTGAACTGTCCAGAATCATGAATATAGTGTTAAAAAGAAATGGTAACGGGTGCCTGGGTGGCTCAGTCAGTTGAGCAGTTGAGCATCCGACTCTCAGTTTCAGCTCAGGTCATGATCTCACAGTTTGTGAGTTTGAGCCCCACGCCAGGCTGCCCATGCTGACAGTGGAGAGCCTGCTTTGGATTCTCTCTCTCCCTCTCTCTGCCCTTCCTCTATGTGTGTTCTATAAATAAATAAATAAATAAATAAATAAATAAATCTTTAAATAAACAAACATTTAGAAAAGAAAGAAATGGCAATAGAAATATCTTTCATTATTCCTTCTCATTCTGCACTCTCATCCTGGGTGATCTCTTCTACTCCCATGGCTTCAACTGCTATCTAGATCCCTATCTTGACTCATGCATCCAACTGTGAATTTTGTACTTCTTGATCTGAATGTTCCACAAATGCCTCAAATTCAATGTGCCCATAACTCACCATCTAATCTCATTTCTCAACTGATGCCTACTCTTCTTTTATTTTCTAACTTTCTAGTGGTGCTACCATCTATGTGGTCCATACCAAAAAACTTGGAGTCATTTTTTATTCTCTCCTACCACACACCCTCTCAGGCAACTAGTCTATTGGCTCTAGTTTGTTAACCTAACCACCCTTTCCACCCAGTCTACCAACCCCCATCATGTCACACCTGTCCTACTGTCATAAGTTCCTAAACCATCACTTGCATCTGGTCTTGCCTTCTACCAAACCCTCTTCCATGCCAGTCTCTCTAAACTTTAAATCTGGTCATACAGTGCCCAAATTAAAATCCTCTAATGGTTCCCCATAATTTATAGGAAAAACCTAAACGCTTTGCATAGGCAAATGTCCAAAAGCCAGGCCTTTTTTGCTCTGGCCCCCATACCACATCAGCCTCGTCTCCTGTTCTCCTTGCTCTAACACTCTATGCTTCCCCCCTGGGGGGGGGGGGGGTCTTGCAGTTCCACAAATGCCTGATACACCCTCTCTTCAAGGTTTTGTACCTGCTCTTCCCTCTCTGAATAGAGTGCTTTCCCTTCTCCACTTCCTTCCATCATTTTCTGGTTAACCTCCACTCACCCTTTAGGACTCAGCCTAGACATCACTTCCTTCAGGAAGCCTTTGCCCTACTATAATTGACCTTGCCTATTTTCCCCACTCCTTGAGGGCAGGAAAAAAATCTTATTCATGTTGACATCCCTAGAACCCAGGGTAGTACCTGACATGAGGTAAGAGCTCAGTGAATACTTTGGAAATGTACAGTGAATCAGTACTGCTCCCTTTACCCAAATCTCTGATCTACATTTGTTAAGACTCTTGTCTTTCAAAACTCCTTTCAATGCCTTCCTAATCCCCCCTCTGCCCTCTGGGATGTGCCCCACCACTTTGTTTACATCTCTCCTTAGCCCAGGTCTCCTGGGACTAGGGCTTATGCCTGATCCTCTCTACCAGCTGCTTGAAGGTTAAGGTTTTGCCTCATCCATCTTGGTGTTCCTGCCACCTGTAGCCCAGAGCCTAGCACATAACTGATGCCAAATAGATATCTAAAGTAATAAAATTGAATTCCCTCCTGGAGCCACAAACCAAGCGGAGAACGTGCTTTGGATTCTTCTGTGAGCTGAATTCGTGTTCAAAGTAGAAAGATTTCTGCCAGCATCTCCACCTGCACAGCCTTCCGCCTCTACCTCCCCAGTGCTTCTTCAGTTTTATAATGGAAATCTCTGAAACAATGTCATTCATTTTACATACTATTATTCATTTCACAGGCAATGCCTCTTCATCTTTCTATTCTGTGCTTCAAGGTGCACCTGCATGTTTTCTTGGCTCTGTTTTGGACATTTTTAAGGGAAAAGACTTTATATGGCACTTATTCTAGGTTTTCCTTCCTAGAAATATCACCCCACTCCTCCGTAGCTGTTTATGAGTGTCACGCTCTGCCATTTAAATATTAATGTTATGGAAACAGAGAGAAAAATCAGTCTCTCATCTGACATGTGATGCTGAGGGAAATTAAGATTAATAAATGGTGACAAGCTCTATAGAGGAAATAAAAGTTAAATTGCCTTGGACTATTTTCAGAAGTTGTTTGAGCAATGAGTATTACGTTGAATGCCCCATAACTATGAACGTTCTAAAAGCCTGATTTCTGACTACAGATCTCAAATGAGAACTCAAACCTTAGCATTCCCCTCAGAGGACTTGCATTCTGCAAGTTCACATGTGGGGAAATCCTTTAAGGGACAAAACTGAGAAATCTCTGAAAATCAGGCTTTCTTTGTCAAATTTCAAGCAGCCACTGTAATTAGGGAAAAACAAATTTTACATCTAAAAATTTAAGTAATAAATATGTCTAGCAGGTAAAAATATAGGAAATTAACTAAAACTTTCACTTCATCGAGATCAATCACATCATAGACACATTGGCTTGGCTCAGCTAACTGTAGTAGGAGTGAAAGGGCGGGCCTATGCCAGCCGACTCCATCTTGTTCTGTGTCCTTCACCTAGACCACGCCTCCTCCCTTTGAGTGACCTCCCGCTCACCCATTCAAGCTTCCTGATCAAAACACGCCACTGCCCCAGCCAGTCGGCTGCCCCTAGACCCCTATAAAACCTTTGTGCTTTTGAAACTCGCTCTTTCCCTGGTATCTCACCGCTGCCTCGGTGCAGGTAGGGGATTGAGCTCGAGCTAGCTCGAATAAAGGCTCTTTGCTTTTGCATCGGACTCGGCTCCCTAGTGGTCTTTGGGGATCACGAATTCTGGGCATAACAGGAGGGGGACCTCCGGTTCCTATTTTGGGTTTAGTTTCCAGAGCCTCTGCTCTGCTCAACCTGCTAGGGCTATTGATGAAAATGTAAGGCAGTGATTCCCAAAGTATGGTCCCTGGACCAGCAACATCAGCATTGTTTGGGAACCTGAGATACAGATCTTCAGGCTCCAGCCCAGACCTACTGAATCAAAAACTCTGGGAGTGGAGCTCAATAGCTTCTGTTCAACAAGCCCTCCAGGAAATTTTTTTTTTTTTTTTTTTTTTAATTTTTGGGACAGAGACAGAGCATGAACGGGGGAGGGGCAGAGAGAGAGGGAGACACAGAATCTGAAACAGGCTCCAGGCTCTGAGCTGTCAGCCCAGAGCCCGACGCGGGGCTCGAACTCACAGACCGCGAGATCGTGACCTGGCTGAAGTCGGACGCTTAACCGACTGCGCTACCCAGGCGCCCCGCCCTCCGGGAAATTTTGATGCGTCTTCAAGTTTTAGAACCACTGATTCTTAACCCTGGCTGCACATTAGTATCACCTGGGAAATTTTTCTTAAAAAACTGATGGCAAGGTTCTGTCACCCAGAGATTCTCATCAAATAGGTTTGTGGTGAAACCAGTGCACTGATATGTTTCAAAAGTTACCCCAGATGATGGGGCGCCTGGATGGCTCAGTTGGTTGAGCGTCTGATTTCTGCTCAGGTCATGATCTCCCAGTCCATGAGTTGGAGCTCCGCCTCGAGCTCTGTGCTAACACCTTGGAGCCTGGAGCCTACTTCGGATTCTGTGTCTCCCTCTCTCTCTGACCCTTGCCCATTCATGCTCTGTCTCTCTCTGTCTCAAAAATAAACAAATATTAAAAAAAATTTTTTTAATAAAATAAAAGTTACCCCAGATGATTCTAAAGTGCAGCCCAGGCTGAGGATTTGATTTCAGGCTCTGATTTCTTACTCTGGTGATGGCAACAACCTCAGAAAAGAACTTTAGGCTCCCTCCTTCCATCCCTCCCACACCCCTACCCAGAAATGTATCTCAAATCCAACAGTTCTCAAACTTTACTATGCATCAGAACCACTCAGGGGGATTGTTAGAAACAGTTTTCTGGGCCCCAACTTTAGAGTTTCTGATTCGGTAGGTCTGAAGGCCTAAGAATTTGCCTTTCTAGAAAGTTCCCAGGTAATACTGAAACTGCTGGTTGGGCTTCTAACCCATGTATTCTCCAGTCACTCTGGCCTTGGTGAGGAGGGAAAAGTTCTTACCAGAATGAACTTACCCTGTAGAACCTCCAGCCTCTTGCAGATCCCCCAGCCTGTTCCATGGAGTTTCCTACTCCTTACCAGAAGGCAGTGCAGGGTCATAGTCCAGAGTGCAACCTCAGGGTCCAGACTGCAGTATTTAATCCCATAAACTCTCCGTGCCTCAATACCCTATAATAAAAAGGGGGATAATATAGGACCTACCTGAAGGGGTGGCTGTGAGGATTACATGCATTAATACATGCTGTATGCATAAAAAGTGCCTATATTTTAAGTGCTCAAAAATATTGTCATTAGTTACAAACATAAAGTTATAATTAGTTATAACTTCTAAGTAGTCATAATTAAAGGTAAAGATAGCTCTTTCTAATTATTGTATAGCCCCTCCCTCTCTAGAGTATAGAGACTAATGCCTGGGTGGTTCATGTACACCAATGAATCAAAAGGACACATATCTTGCCATCCATACTCAGAATCATTTGTACCACTCCACAAAAAAAATGGAAGGGCTGTTAATGGACTGCTAGGAGCCTGAAAAGGGTTCTCTCTAGAGAGGCCCCACCCATCAGTCATGCCAAGCACTGCAGCATCTCTTGGAAGCAAGTGAACAGAGCCCCTAAACAAGTTGAAGAACCTTTACTACAGTTCAAAAGGTGAATATGCCCAAAACTATTCCATGATTTCCCACTGTCCTAGGAATAAAGGTCAAGTTTTTTACCATTACTTAATGGGTCCTGGCCCCTTCCCAGCTTCTCATCCTATAACAAACCACTTGGACTTTTCTAAAAACACCCTGCCCCATGAAGTCACTGTGCCTTTGCTCTTGCTATTTCCTCAGCTGCATGCCCTTCTCCCTCCTTGCATTCCTTACATATAAATTTGCTGCTTTATATTTCTTTTTCATGTTCCCTCAAAGTCACCTCTGCCCTAAAACCTCCCTGACCCACTATGCCCCACTTCCCCGTAGGAAGAGATGATCATCTCCTTTCCTGGATCACCTCCCTGTCCTATACAATCCCCTATGAGTGCCTGGGCTGCCACTAGTTATTTACAGCCTCTCTCCACTGCTAGACTGTGAGCCAAACCAAAGAAGCAGCCATGTTCTTCTGGTCATCCTTGACCCCCCCACCAAGCGTAATCACTAGCCTGTATTAGGTGCTTCATTATTGAGTGAGTGTATGAAATATCCAATCAATCCTATATAAATTAAAGTCAATTCCTGGATAGTTAAAGGACACCAAGAGAAAAGAGATCAGAAGGGGTACAGAAAGAGGAAAGTGTGGTGACCACCCGAGGTGACACCAAAAATCATAGGTACGTGGGACATAGAGCTGCTCATCAAGAGGAAGGTTCAAACGACCTTTAGTTAGGGCAATGGTTCTCCAACATCTTTTACTTCTTTATACCCTTAAAAGTTATTGACAACACCAAAGTGTTTTTGTGTAAATGGTTACATCCTCCCATTTTTAACATTAGAAATTAAAATGGAGAAATTATTTTAATGTTTCTTCATTAGCTTGTTTAAAAATAATAAGCATGTAAACATAAATATTTTTTTAAAAAGCTATATTTTCAAAAAAAAAACTTTTATTGACAAGAGTGGCATTGTTTTCTTACCCTTGAAAACCCCTTTAATATCTGGCTTATGTTAGTATATCCAGCTTCTGCATTCAACCTGGTATGATATTGCTCATCATGTAGCCTCTGGAAAACTCAGCTATATGTTTGTGAAAGAACGAGTGAAAAAGGCAAATAAAGTTTCAGTACTGTTATGAAAATAGCTCTAACCTTGTGAGCCTCATGAAAGAGTCTCAGAGATCCCCCCCATGGGTTCCAGGACTACACTTTGAGAACCACTGAATTAAGATGTAGGTCATCTGTGGTTGCAGAGAATGAAATAATAGTGACTTGGAAAAGATCAACATATATTTCTATCTTGCCTAAACTTCCAGATGTAAGCAGTCTCTATCAATCATGGCACTCTTTCTGGTTGCCATGCCATCTCTGGTCTAAAATGGCTCCCCAGGACCCCCTCTACAATCCAGCCGGCAAGGAGGGAAGAGCATGCCCTCTTCCTCTGAGTACATGTTCCAGAAGTTGCATATATCACTTCCCCTCATATTCCATCAGCCCGACCTTGGACAAAGAGTCTATTACTGAGGTTCACAGAAGACTGAGAAATGTCTCTAATCTCACTGGCCATATATTCTATCACTATAGATAAAGGTGAGAACAGATATGGGGATAAGTCTCAGTCTTTGCTACATTGACCTTTCTCCATAGGTTCAGTTGGGCACAGTCCCAGAAAGGAGCTTAGACAAGCCAGGACTTACTTCACCCCTGCCCAGAAGGTCAAGGAAGCTGGTCCTGACAATGAGCAGAACTCACACAGCAAGATCTCTTTGCCTGTGCATCTGTCGCACAAAAACAAGGAAGTCTCAAAGCAGTTGGGCCTTCAGATAGGAAGTAGGAGCTCACATAAACAGCAGCAGACGGGAGCTAGAGATCAGTCACAATGGAAACTTACTAGTTAAGAGGAAAACCCCGTGCATCCACCATAAAAGAGACTCTGGTTAGGATAAAGGCCAAAATCATCAACATAGCTCACAAGGCTCTGCATGATCTCAACTACTTTACCCCAAACCTTATCCCCAGCTACAGTTCATGCCAGTCTCTCCCTCACCTTCCACATTTTGGTCATGTTCAATTCTCCAGTTTAAAGAGTATACCTTAATCTTTCCTGTCTGAGGGACTTTGCAAGTGCTGTTCCTCTCCTGGAATACTCTTTTCCCCATGACTGCCTGGCCCACACATGTTCATTCTTCATTGAGGTTTGTGGAATAAACAAAGACCCACCAAATGAGAACAAGCAAAGGCTATTTATTCAGAGCTTGCTATATCAAGGGAGTCAACCACTATCACTTGGGTGATACCCAAGTGATATCACTTGGGAGATATCACTTGAGTGATATCACTTTGGCAGACTCAAAAGCAGGCAGAGGAGTGGGACAGTCTTTTTTTTTTTTAATGTTTATTTATTTTTGAGAGAGAGAGAGACAAAGTCTAGCAGGGGAGGGTCAGAGAGAGAGGGAGACATAGAATCTGAAGCAGGCTCCAGGCTCTGAGCTGTCAGCACAGAGCTCGATGTGGGGCTCGAACCCAGGAACTGAGAGATCATGACCTGAGCCCAAGTCAGATGCTTAACTGACTGAGCCACCCAGACACCCCAGGAAAGTCTTATAATGCAAAAAGAGAAGGCTTCAGGTGTGCCCTGACTGGAAGCTATTGGTATGAGAAACCAATAGTAGGCAGGATAACTAGAGTGGAACATCCTATGTGATTGGTCAGGTGTACATATTTGGCTTTCTCTGGTTGATCCTAAGTTGGAAGTCAGGACAGAAATTAGGGAAACTGTTATTAATCAAGTCCCAGCCATTTGTTACAGGGATTATTGTGTGGCTTTCTGGAGCTAGTTGCTAGAGATGGTGGTCTTTCTATAGCCTGACTTACAGATAGCAGGCTGGTTGCCTAAGTTGGTTGCTGTAGATGATGGGTTGGCTTGCTGGGCTAGTTGCTACAGATTATGGGTCAGAGTTCTATTTTATATTTGGTCTGACCATTGTCCATTGGGATATTCAGTCTCTCAGGTCTCAGCTGATAGCGTATGCTCCTGGAAACCCTCCCCAGCCCCAGAAAAGAGTAGGCCCACCTGTAATATGCTCCTGAAGCTCCCTGAACCCCTCTTTGTGAACTTCCAGTAAACTTGTAATTACTTGACCAATAGGCTATAAGTTCCACAAGTGTAGGAACTCTATTTTTATTATCCATTCTTCTATGCTCAGCACCAGATGAAGTGCTTAGCCTGTAGTAAGGGTTCAATAAAAAATTATTATATGGATGGACAAGTGAATGGTCAGGTGTATGTCAAACCTTTGCAGAGCTAAAGGCAGTGTCCTGCTGCTTTTCAACTGACAAATTTCCAGGACCCTCTGGAAACAGTAGCTGAAGACACGAGTTCCGTATTAGTTTTGCACCATGAGCCATTAAGGCATTTCAACAGAGTCACCTACCAGACAGGATAAGGTCCCATTCCATATTGAACCACGAAAAGTGTGAGCTGTTTCAAATTTAACCAATTCTCCAACCATGGGTCCAATCTGTCTGAGATCTAACATCTACCTTGGGGTCTCCATCCTAGACTATGTTTCTTCCTAAGCATGGATCACTGACAATACCCTACAAAACATTCTCTTGGGTCTTGGTGTTGCCCATCTCATGAGAAGATTACTTGTCCTGAAGTTCTAGCATAAACCTGCCAGCTGCAACATATCTTGCTGGTCTGACCCGATGGTGACCCATGGTGCTCTGTGTATGGGCTGTTTTCTTTTATTTTCCATCCTCTGAAGATTGTCAGAATTCTGCCTGTCTAAGCAATAAATCCATCTTTTCAGGGATCAATTGCCGTGGCTGGCTGCAATGCCTGGAAATCCAATTAACTGAAAAATAAATAAAAAATGAAAAATACACTGAAGCTGTGGCATAAATCAGCTAGAAAATGTTCTGCACATTAAAATAAACAAGGAGAAATTTCAACTTCATTTGTCTTCTTTTCCTTTTTTTAAACCCTGTTATTGATAAATTTAGCCTTGGTTCCAATTTTGTCTTAGCCACGATTTGCTCAAGTATAGATCTGTTGGGATGGCTATCTCCGTTCTAATTATACCCTGCAGGCACTCTCCTTAGAGAAGCCAACTCAGCTAGGATTACCTTGTGCCATATGTAAAACTTTAGGCCCTCTCTCCCTTCATCTTTTTACACCACATGTGTTCTTAAAGGGGCATAAATCTGCTCTAACATTGTGTGGGAAATAGGAGTTATTTTGGCTTTCTGGGACATTTTGAAAAGGACAGAGTTTTCATCAGTTGGCTGAGTGAAAGGCCTTATGCCTCACTGCTACTGGGTCTACTGGGCTGGAGCCATGACACGCAGAGCCCATGGGCACTGGACTACCTTCCTGGCATGCCTCACGGCAGTGAACCTCACTCCCAGCTGCATCGCCGGGCTTCCTGTCAATGCCCTGGAAAAGGCCCCACTGGGGTCCAAGGAACCAGGCAACCTGCAAAGCCCACCTGGGAGAGAACTGACCAACAAAGACACAGAGGGATATGGCTGCTTGAGCTCCCCATCTGTAACTGGAACAATATTTGTTTCCTGTGGGTGTCACTGTAGAGGACAGATCCTTATTCACAATCATGGCTAGGGTCCAGAGTGGGAGGGCTCTGACACTCACTCGCCATATGACTTCAGACAGTCATGAGCTGCTCTGGATGTTTCCTTGTATGTAAAATGAGCAGATTGAAAAAGATTCCTAAGGTCCCTCCAGGTCCCATTGGCCATGATTCCAGGTCTGGTGAATAAAAGCACATTTTTTATTTAAGAAACATTTGATGAACTATAAACTAGTTCTTACATCCTTCCTTCCTTTTTTTCCTGATACCCTACTACTGTCGTCACTGAATTTGTCACCTCTGGGTTATGAGCATTACACAGACTACAAGAGTTGGTCAGTTGATGTCATCACAGAAAACAAGAAAACAAGAAATCGACTCTTTCTCAACATTTCTCATCAGGAAAGCAAAATGACACAACATTGTTCCCTCAAAAAGCATACTTTCACTTCATCCTACCTCCAAACACTCCCTGGATTAAACAAATGATATCAACAAATGTGAGAAGAAACCTCTCTCTGGCTTCAAAATGTGCCCGTGTGGCAATTTTCAATTCAAACCACAAATTTTCTGTTATCTTTAGGTAGTTATTGATTTGGTTTTGCTAAAAAATATTGCTTTATCTTCTAAACTTATTTCAAAATCCTACTTACCCAAAAACAAAACCAAAAGGAGACAAATTGGATGACAAAAAGTCATAATCATTGGAGACATAGTCATGACTACCTAGAGGTAGTTCCATGATCATAAAACTACATTTGCTGCCACAAAGAATAAAAAACACATAGGGATTAAGGTCTATCCTTAAGTCAAGCTGAAGAGATCAGACTTATGCAAGGAAATTACTGGAAAACAGTCCCAATACAACAGAGGGATAAATTTACCCTCTTAGTGCCAAGCCTGATCGCTATAGTATTTATTCAATCATTTATTCTACAAATGTTTCCTGGACACTAACTCTATGCCAGGCACTGTGCTTAGCAGTGAACACAACAGTCAGAGCCTGCCTTCTTGGAAGTTTACAGGGGGTGCTGTATATATCCAGGGGTCATGGAAACAATGGGTCAATTTCAGGGGAAACAACCAGTTATTTAGCATGGTGGAGACACAGTATTGTTTTGTTAACTTATGGCTGCATTTTTCTAGTGGTGTTGGCATCAAAAAGGCAGCAGGAGCCTGAGGCTCTTATCTTTCCAATCCCTCTTTCTTCTCCAAGGCAGGTAGTTACAAGTACCAAATAAGTTTCTATTCTCACTGTGGGGTTTTTTGGTTTAAAACTGTTTATTGATCAATAAAAAAGTAGAAAATCACAAAGTCATTGCCTGGGGAAACTGTACTAGTAATTTTACAGCAGGCTAGATAGTAAGGAAAGATTACAAATGTTAGTAGGCAGGAGACCCAGCTCCTGCTGAAAACAAGTCAATTCTTAGAAATATCCAACCACCTTAGTGACCTTGGAGAGCCTGCACAAGGTCAATAGCAGAGTGAATATGATCATCCTGGTCCTGTTCCCAGTATGTTTACTAGCTCTAGAAAAAAGTGGACAGGCATCATATGTACTCCCATATGCTTAAAAGTAATAAACATTGTAAATAACAGACTCAAGTCCTCAAAGGAATGCAAAAGAGAACATACATAGAATTTAGAACAACATTTTAAAATAGATTTTAAAGTTAATCTTTAAAATAGGACTGTCACTAGGACATATTGTTGCCACTGTAACTATTTATATTAATAACTCTGACTCACCCAATGAGTCTTTGTAAGCTCAGAGTATACTGGCAGTATTCATTCATTCTTTCAGTCATCTCTTCTTCCATCTGCTCAACGAGGACTGCTATGGGTGTGAGCATCCAGAGCTTCCACAGGAATACCATTGCCCTTGTTCTTATTTCTAACAGTGATCTTAAACTTGGCTGCTTTATGGAGAACATTCATTCCAACCCACTCAGTACCTTTCCCCCCACCCACTTGCCTTACTTCTTAAGCTTCTCTGTGCCCATAACCCAGATATTCCTAAAATAACTGGGGTCAAATATTTCCAATGCTCTCCTATGTCTGTTTGTATCCTCACCTACTTCTCCTTCCTCCGTGGCTTCCATAGGTCACCATGTTAAGTATCTTATATGTATTTTCAACTCCTCTGTTGCCTACTTAATGAATCCCCAGACTTAATTTCTTCTCTCAGCCTTCCTTACTCTAACAGATAGACAATGGTGCCTTTTCAGAGAGATAGCATGTTCTGGGTCTACACAGTCATCCAACCATAAGTTTTGTTTATTAAGATCCCTGGAGGATGGTGAAGAGGTAAGTGAAGGATTGTCTGTTGATTGTCTCAACAGGCAGGGGCCCCATCCATTCCCAAGTGAGCCATCATTTTCATGTTCATGGTAAGGATTCAGTCCTGAAACCCAAATGTGGGTATCACCTGCCAGTTCTGACCATATTCCATCAGGAACAGCCAACTGAAGAGACAGGACAAAGTTACTATCATTATTGAACATCTCAGCCAAAAGTGGTTCATCTTTTCCAGAAAAGGCCAGATCTTGATGGAATGGAACCCTGAACAGGTAAAATTTGGTGAGGAACAAAGAAAGAGAATAGGCTCACAACACAGGGCTGTCCATGGCTCATACCAGGTCAGGCAGCACCATCAAGAGTCTTGGAAGACAGGTGGAGCTTAGGGATACACCACCCCTCCAGTAACAGGCATTGAAGGATTGCAGAAGCAGGAAAAAAAATGACAGCCTCATAATAAAAGGCAAGTTCTCCACTTTTCACTTTGGTCAAAGGGAGCCTATCTTGTTTTATGGGAGAGCAGCAAGGCCACAGAACTGGGGACCTCCTTCCTCCTCTTCCATAATAGGATATCTTACACTGTGAGGTACAGTGAGGTAACTTAGGGTTCTCCCTTCTGATGTGGACCACATATCAGGAGCTTGTACTCCAGCTTTGACTCCATATCTAGAATTCATGGGGGTGAAGACTTCAGCTTGAGCCTTAAGACTCAAACCTAACTGATATAGTCATGTGGAGAACTAAGGACCCTCTAGAATAATCTCTATGCTGAGAAAAGAGACAAAGGAGGTGCAGAAGTGTGATTCAAGAGTAATAGATTGCAATCAGATGTGACACACTCAATGGTCCTCAATTCCAGGCTTAGGGACCTACAGCAAGACCTAGAGCAGCAGTGACAAGAGTCGGCATCCCATTAGTCAGAGCTAGAGAGAGACTGCAGGAAAAGCACCAAATGCCTATGTACTGATAAGATCTGAGGTTCCCCCAGGAACCCCCAGAGCCATTTTGGGGGTCATGGAATAGAGTCAGAGTGATAATGCTGGCTTGTTGTCATCACAGGTATGGAAGAAACATGGAGGGGGACTGCCAGGCAAAGAGCCCCAGGTTTTCAGCTCAGTGCATCTTTTCACACAGACATTAGAGAGAGCCCTGGCTGGGATTGTGGATAATGGGTGTCAAGAAGTCCTCCCAGAAAGGAAATGTGTGACAAGTGAGTTCTCTCCACAAATGTAGGCCCTCACCTTACACCCCCCACTCCATAGATGCAGCAAAAGATGGCACCACCTGTTTCAAAGGGGCACATGCACCCCCATATTTATAGCAGCACTATCAACAATAGCCAAAGTATGGAAAGAGCCCAAATGTCCATCAATGGATGAATGAATAAAGAAGATGTGGTATATATATACACAATGGAATATTACTCGGCAATCAAAAAGAATGAAAGCTTGCCATTTGCAACTACGTGGATGGAACTAGAGGGTATTATGATAAACAAAATTAGTCAGATAAATACAAATATCATATGACTTCACTCACATGAGGACTTTAAGATACAAAACAGAAGAATACAAGGGAAGGGAAGCAAAAATAATATAAAAACAGGGAGGAAGACAAAACAGAAGAGACTCATAAATATGGAGAACAAACTGAGGGTTACAGGAGGTGTTGTGGGAGGGGGAATGGGCTAAATGGGCAAGGGGCATTAAGAAATCTACTCCTGAAATCATTGTTGCACTATCAGCTAACTAACTTGGATGTAAATTTTAAAAAATTTGGGGGCGCCTGGGTGGCTCAGTCGGTTAAGCGGCTGACTTCGGCTCAGGTCATGATCTCACGGTCCATGAGTTTGAGCCCCGCGTCGGGCTCTGAGCTGACAGCTCAGAGCCTGGAGCCTGTTTCGGATTCTGTGTCTCCCTCTCTCTGACCCTCCCCCGTTCATGCTCTTCTCTCTCTATCTCAAAAATAAACGTTAAAAAAAAATTTTTTTAATAAATAAATAAATAATTTTTAAGTTGAAAAATAAAAAAAGATGCATCACTCCCATAATGGCTTCTTCGGCTAAAATTACTGTTGATGAACTCTGGTCAAAAAACAAAAAGGCCAAGGGGTCTGGTGAGAAACCAGAAAGACCCATATGACTGAGTTGATTTGATGTAGTTAATTAAGGAAAAGACCAAACATCAAACTCCATCAGAATCTCATTTTCCGTACAATTCTGGCCTGAATGGCTTAAGCTTGGGACTGAAGTCAGGACCACAGTTCTCCATCCTCCTCTGAAAGGTGACAAGGTCACCTCACTGACTCTCCATAACTTCAACTACAATAAGAAGAAACTGATACCTGTGAATTTCAGAAGGGGTTTCGAGGACTGATGGCATGTTCCAAATTAATTGGGGGTTAGAGGAGTAGGTATTTTCTGAGTCCCAGGTATTATTACAGCAGGATTTAGCCTTCTTAGACCTAGAAATGTTCCTTTCTCTTTACAGATCCTAGGAAACTGATGCTTAGAGCAGGAAAGTGACTTCTGTGAGGTCACATAGCCAGTCAGTGGCAGTCTCAGAACAAGCAGCCAGATTGCCTGATGCATTTCTTCTACTATTCAGCAACCAGATTGACCTGGTGGATTTGGGGGCGAAGAACAAACACACAAACAGCAAACACAACCTGATCCATTCATTGTGCCTGAAGAATGCAGCTTTCCAGAAAAAAAGCACCTTCTCAGAGCCCTCTCAACTTTGGCTTTCCTAGCCTTACTGCTACTGAAACTTCTTCAGATAGGCCCATGCCATTTCTTTGGTCTTTTTTCCCAAAGGAATAACCACTCCTCTCTTCTAATTTCTACTTAATAATGTTGCAATAGTGAACTTTTTCCTTCCATACTTCCTCATTAAAGTAATGCTGGGTTGGTTCAGAGGAAAGATGATTTGAGGTCCTCACCTTTGTAACCAAGCCCTGGTATCTAATGGGATCTTCTTGGCAGTATCCCTGTCGCCTGCGGCAGGAAGACTTCTTCAGCTGGGTTATGAATTCTGATGTTTTTATCTTAAGTCTCAAGGACTCCCTACAAATAAAATTTTAATATAATTGGTTTTGGTGCATCTAGGAGCCTTTTAATTACCCTCTGAAAGATGCTTAGGCAACAGCTTGCTATTAGATTAAACAGTGTCAGCATCTGTATTGTAAACACGAACAGGTTTGTTACATTTTGCAAATCAACATTTGCCTTCTATTTTTTTTATCTCTAAGGAGACTCCTTTGGGGGTACAGCTCCAATCCAATGGACAAAGTAGACACCATGTCAATTGGAACACCATCTTTTCTCTTTACGACCCTCAACGTTGGAACCTGGATATTTCAGACACCTTCATAAAACCGTGGGGCACCTTGTAATAATTCAGGAGCCGATTACCCAGCAGGGCAGCTCCACAGGCAGGCCCTCCTCTGCTCTGGCGTTGTGCGCCTGGCTATTTCACTGCTCATTAGCCCCTTTTCCAGAGAGTGAGCAGAGAAAACAAGAAGAGATGAAATTCAAACCCATCCGTTTACCTCCTATTAGCTGCTCTGGTTAAAAGTTTAGTGGAGAAGCAGGCTGGAGTGATTAATTGATATAAAGTTTGAGGAGTATCTCTAAAGCTCATTTTTTTAAGATCTTCCTTCTTCCTGAACCATCTATGTAGTGCACAATGTACTGGCCACAGGACCAGGCTGAGGCAGTGACTGTGACCTTGTTGGCCAGAAGGAAGATGATCACGGCCAAGCGGCTGAAGAAAGAAAACCGACATCTGACTTTCTTTCTAACAAATCCAAAACTTTGTTATTGCATACAACCTTTTTGAGTTTTTTAATTAAATCCTAGAATAGACTATCCTGTGGCTAGTAAAAACCAAAATAATTGCTCCTTTCTTTGTCTATTCCATCTTTAGAAATCTTACTACAGAGAAATTCATACTTTCAGAAATAATAAATCTTAATAATGCCATCAGGAAACTGACATTTAGTGATAAAGAATTTACACAAGATACTAAGCAAACATTGCAGCAAGTTAATCTAGGCTTAAATAAACAATTAATAGTGATCATGCAAGATAAGCCCTTCAAAAAGTAGAAATAAAGGTTTGTGCTTTTCAAAAGGAATATTTACCTGTGGATAGACAGAAATACATATTAAATTTAAAGAAATAGACAAGCTATATCTTCCATTAAACAAAAAAGATTGTTGTCTCACACTTTAATATTTGTTGGTTTATTCTGAACAGTATTTTAATATTTCATCAGAAAATTCTTTTCCCTCTAAGCATGTGTTTTTTTCTATTATATCCAAGAGTATACCCAAACCTGAAAGGTTTTACAGAAGGAATACATCTCTAATCTTTGAAAGACATGATAAAATATATGACTTTGTGAAATTCACTTTATTATCAAATTTGCAAGAATATATCTAAGGCATGCAATGAGGTTTTCCTGCACATGTGATATAGGCTCTAGTTCCCAAGTTATCTTATCTGAAACTCAAGGACAAATCACCCATAGAGCATAGAGAAATTGAGAGACTGAACTGGAATAGAAGTCAGCTGGGGTCTAGCCCTGCTTTGTCTCCCACTGGCTGTGGAAACTTGGACCAACCTCTTCTCTCCCTGAGTCTTGACGTGTCCTCTAACTCAAAAATTTTGTGTTCTCTGAGAGGATCACATCAGAAGAAAGCCCAGCTGAATCACAGAAGTGCAAATTCAAGGTTCAGCTAAGGATATAAATGATACTACATGACAGGTTCAGAGCTGGAAACCTCTAATTAACTGGAAATGATAAGGGTGGGGTAGGGACAGCATTCTCAGTCCAGAGTCCGAAGCTCAGCACTGGAGTTTTATGAATTTTATTAACTCACTTAGATATAATCAGACTCTCAAAACTCTTTTGCAAGGGGTAGGGAGTATTTATAAGCCATAATTCCAATCTATTAACCTACCAATGGGGATAGATATTTATAGTGACTGAAATACTCCTCATAGCTATTTAGAGTGACTGTTCCTGTTATTAAGGTAACTAGAGCCCTGAACCAGTCATCAAAACATTACCCAACAAGTACAGAATTAGTTAGAGCTGAGCTGGTGCTGAGAGAGGAAGGAACAGCATATGGAACTTCTAAGGTCAGATTAAAGAAAGTGTTCATAACCAAGGGTCTCAGACCTAGGTCTGGGCTTTGAGAGATCTGTGACCCTGCAGAAACAGTATGCAAAACTGCTTATGAACGGGGCCATGTGCATTTTTCTAAGAGTGTCCATAGCATTCATCAGCTTTTCAAAGTGGCCTGTGATCTCTTAAAGTTCATGAACTATTGGGAAACACAGAAGAATACACTCAAGATAGACAGAGAGGAGTCTGAAGAAGCTCTAAGGAGTCTGAAACTAGGAGCCAGAGAGGAGTGACAGGGTGAGGATTCTCAGAGAAGGGTCAGGTCAGGAAGGTGGGGTCAAGCAGAGGCCTGGTCCAGGCCAGATGGGATGCTCCAGCACCAACTATAAGGAACCCACAAGAAACCTCACTTATAGGTAAAGCTGCAAGGCCCAGATCACCAAAGCAGGACTCCTGTACATCCTGCTGAACAGTGCAGCCAATTCTACAGGATTACTCATAAAGAGATAGGAGGCATCAGACTGGTTCCCATTTACCCCCACTTCAGTCTAACTCACACCAACCCCCTCTAACCAAGCACTGCCCCCCTAGCCCATGTCTTTTTTCTTCCCCTAAGTCCATCCTTTGATTTCTCTATGGGCAAAGGGGACACCTTAGGAAGAAAAGATAGGTCTAACCCCATGGACGCCAGTTTTCTTTTTGTTTTTTTTTTTGGCGGAAAGCAGCTGCTAAGATCTGGAGCTTTCCCGGCAACGTGGACAGAAACTTCGGAATTAACCAGGACAATCCACACACCCAGAAGTCTGTGCACTCGGAGGTGTGACCCCGCGGCTCCAGGGGACCCTTCTAGGAATCCTGCCCCACGGTCAAGCCCACGCACTGGGGTTGTATCTGGACTCCCCTTGGGCGGCAGACACTGGGGAGGTCAGGCACGCGGAAGGACGCGGTGACGGAAGGGCCTCCGGCTGCGGGCGGGCCCGGGACACGGGCGTGACCCGACTCCAGCAAGGGCATCTCGTCCTCCTTCCGCAAGCGGGGAGCCTCGGTGGCTCTCGGGGGCCCTGTGCTGAGCTGCGGCGCTCCTCCCCAAACAGGCAGGATGTGACTCCCTGTGCCTGGCACGACTGTCACTAAATGATCAATGACCATGTCACCTTCGCGGCCGTCTCCTTCCTCAACTGCTCTCCCAACGTGCTCTTCGTCTCCTGCACGCTCTCCAGCTGCCGAGACTTCTCTCTCAGCGACGACTCCAGCTGTCCTTTTTCCACTCTTATTCTTTCTAGTTCGGCTTTTAGGCTAGAAACGGAGGCTAGCTCTTCCTTGCAGTTTTCTATCTCCAGCTGCAGAGTCTCTTCCAGTAATTCTAGTAATACACAAGTATTACTTCTCACGAGAGCTTTTGTCAGAGTAGATGGTTGACTCATTGGACCAAGGTAGCCATTCAAATGTCAAGCTTAATTAAAATTAAATACAATTAAAAATTAACTTCTTCAATCACACTAGCCACATTTCAAATGGTCAATAGCTACATATACTCAGTGGCTACTGTTATTGGACAACACATCTATAGGACATTTCCATCATCAGAGAAATCTCTTTTCTATATAATCCAGCACTAAACTCTATGACACAAACAGTAATTCCAATAATGATTCAAAGAAAGGTAGAGCCTGAAATGAGCAGAAATAGCTAAAATGCTTCAAGGAGGAAATTAGACTTTCATTGAGCCTCTGAGGATGAAATGAAAGCAAGGGAAGGGGCATTCGTTCAGAAACATGCTGAGAACAAAGGTGAGAAGAAGAAATGGGTATAGGCCTGGCTAGAGTCTGGAGCATGTTCATGATGAATATATACTATAGGGATGAAGGAATGAGTGAGTGGCAGGAAACAAGATAAGTAGGCAGGGCGGAGGCAGACTGAATAGGAATTTCAATATCAGGCACTGTAATTTAGGCCTGACCTTAATAGTTACCAACACGGCTACCACTTACTTAATGCTTACTGTGTTTCAAACTTCATTCCAAGAGATATAGATAAATTATTGGTAAATTATTAAAATTTATTATAATTTTATATTATTTATTATAGATAATATTTAATATATGTTAAATTAATGTATTAGTATATAACAATTATACATAAATTTATTAAAATATTAGTAAATTATTAAGTTTACTCCTCACAACACCAAGAAGTAAGTACTTTGAACTCCTATGATGGGAATGACAAAACTGATGTTCAAGGAGTCTAGGTCACTAATACCAAGAACAAGCAACTTGGAAATGGGGGTTGTGATTCACACCCTATGCTCTTGTTGCCAGTGCATTTACCCTATACTTTCATGCCCCTGCCTGTCCTCCAAACATTTCTCTTTTTAATTAGGAAGGAGTTTTGCCTTCACCGTTTGCAGTGTATATCAAGTTTCCGAGGATCTCTTCTGGAAATCGCTTTCTCATTTTCTGACACTAACGAGAAAACTCTCTTTACAGGGCCCCTGTCCTTAATTGTTTAGACCATGTGACATCACCAAAAGCAGGAACATGACAGAAGGAGTTTGGAACTGGAAGAGTTTAGTCCTGCCATGTGGATAAGAAATATCTAGACAAAGAGGCTGGGATATTTGAGGCCTCAACAACTTTTCCATTGATGTCTAGGCCAAAAGTCACCTCCCTGACTCCAGAACTCCATCTGCCTATCAGGGATGCCTATCAGGGATGCAGGACAGGATTCCTGGCTCTGCAGGCTCCTGGCACCTTTGTGGCCCCTTTCATTATCTCTCATTCCTCAGAAAAACCTGCTCGCTACCTTCTTTTGCAGGTTTGGGTTTTGGAGTTTGCACATATCGACTCTTCCCCCTCATAATTATAACTACCAGTTTTGCTGGCGTTCCTGGAGCATACCTGGCCTTGGATTGTGACTGTAGGTTGGAACAAAAGGTTTCCCACAGGAGAAAGAGAAGTTAACATGTTTTTCCATGCCTCCGTGCTTTTTCTATAGAAATAGAATACTTCGTTAAGTTAACAAAGCATAACAATTCATCTCAAATTATTATAGATAAAAATTGATTACAGCATTTAGAGCAAGATTTACACAAATACATACACCTCGTTGCTACCCTTAGCAGTCTTCATTCACTGCTTGATCTAATCTTGGCACTTGCTCAAAGCTTAAACTAGAACTCACCCTGTGTCGTTCCTTGGGGTTTAAATCCTGTTTGGGATTGACACTTGGCTCTTTTTTATTTGGGGTATTAGAGATTTTGGTACCAAAAATATTCCACATGGTTTCTCTCCAGCTTTACACAATTTTAGCTACCTTCACACAGCTTATCAGTAAGAAGGTGCCCTGCTACAGAATAGCATTCTAATTAACAGTCTTGCTGTCTAATCGCTCTGTTCTCCTCATGACAGGCTGACCTTCTACTCCGCACCATTTGCCAACAGCCAAGAAGAGAAATTAGAGTCAAGCCACATAGTATATATGGTGTGGAACACACACACACACACACACACACACACAGTGGCTTTTCTCCTTTTCACGTAAGAAGGAGGTGATTTGACACAAAGAGGAAGACCTTCTTCAACCAGCCTTTCTGTCCACAGTAGTCAACTGTTTATTATTTTCTTACTTGGCTGTTAACTAATAAGGGCTCTGGCACAAAAACAGACACATAGACCAATGGAAGAGAATAGAAACCCCAGAACTAGACCCACAAACGTATGGCCAACTCATCTTTGACAAAGCAGGAAAGAACATCCAATGGAAAAAAGACAGCCTCTTTAACAAATGGTGCTGGGAGAACTGGACAGCAACATGCAGAAGGTTGAAACTAGACCACTTTCTCACACCATTCACAAAAATAAACTCAAAATGGATAAAGGACCTAAATGTGAGACAGGAAACCATCAAAACCTTAGAGGAGAAAGCAGGAAAAGACCTCTCTGACCTCAGCCGTAGCAATCTCTTACTCGACACATCCCCAAAGGCAAGGGAATTAAAAGCAAAAGTGAATTACTGGGACCTTATGAAGATAAAAAGCTTCTGCACAGCAAAGGAAACAACCAACAAAACTAAAAGGCAACCAACGGAATGGGAAAAGATATTCGCAAATGACATATTGGACAAAGGGCTAGTATCCAAAATCTATAAAGAGCTCACCAAACTCCACACCCGAAAAACAAATAACCCAGTGAAGAAATGGGCAGAAAACATGAATAGACACTTCTCCAAAGAAGACATCCGGATGGCCAACAGGCACATGAAAAGATGTTCAGCGTCGCTCCTTATCAGGGAAATACAAATCAAAACCACACTCAGATATCACCTCACGCCAGTCAGAGTGGCCAAAATGAACAAATCAGGAGACTATAGATGCTGGAGAGGATGTGGAGAAACGGGAACCCTCTTGCACTGTTGGTGGGAATGCAAATTGGTGCAGCCGCTCTGGAAAGCAGTGTGGAGGTTCCTCAGAAAATTAAAAATAGACCTACCCTATGACCCAGCAATAGCACTGCTAGGAATTTATCCAAGGGATACAGGAGCACTGATGCATAGGGCCACTTGTACCCCAATGTTCATAGCAGCACTCTCAACAATAGCCAAATTATGGAAAGAGCCTAAATGTCCATCAACTGATGAATGGATAAAGAAATTGTGGTTTATATACACAATGGAATATTACGTGGCAATGAGAAAAAATGGAATATGGCCTTTTGTAGCAACGTGGATGGAACTGGAGAGTGTGATGCTAAGTGAAATAAGCCATACAGAGAAAGACAGATACCATATGGTTTCACTCTTATGTGGATCCTGAGAAACTGAACAGGAACCCATGGGGGAGGGGAAGGAAAAAAAAAAAAAAAGAGGTTAGAATGGGAGAAAGCCAAAGCATAAGAGACTGTTAAAAACTGAGAACAAACTGAGGGTTGATGGGGGGTGGGAGGGAGGAGAGGGTGGGTGATGGGTATTGAGGAGGGCACCTTTTGGGATGAGCACTGGGTGTTGTATGGAAACCAATTTGTCAATAAATTTCATAAAAAAAAAAATAAAAAATAAAAAATAATAATAATAAGGGCTAAAGACCTCCAACTCATTCACAACCCTCGTTCTACCTACATAATATTTCAACAAAGTATAATATTTTTAAGCCAAGATTAAGAAAATTTTTTCTGCGATCTTATTTTAGTAGGTTGTCAGATATAAGGGTAAAACATCCCTATTCCTGTGCACAAAAATAGAATTCAAATTTGTACATAATGGGAATCAGTTCTTTCTGAGTTCTATGAGGAAAGTTGCTCTTATAACAGAATCAAAATTACAGGGAACACCAAATGCCAACTGGTAAATGTGGGGATTTACAGGAGTTGAGAAATCACTTTGTAACCAGCAGGGCAAAGATTGGTTCAAGCAAGAATCATCAAAAGTTGCTAAATCTGGAGGGGAATCCTGATGAGGAGCACAATATCTGCATGGTTTTAAAGGGTCTCCTTAAAGGTGGGTGAACAAAATTAGCATCACCAAAGAGAGGCAGTCAGACTATACATGCCTCTGGACGTGGCACCATCTGAAAGTTATGCCTGGAGTGCATAACCTGAACCTAACTATTGGAAAACATCAGACAAACCCAAAATGAAAAATATTCTTTTTTAAAAAAATACTGAATTCTTCAAAAATACCAATGTCTTCAGAGAAAAATAATGGCTATAGTCATGTTCCAAATTAAAAGTGACTAAAGGGGCATCTGGGTGGCTCAGGCAGTTAAACATCCAACTCCTGATTTCAGGTCAGGTCACGATCTCACAAGTTCATGAGATGGAGCCCCACTTGTCAGGCTCTGCACTAACAACGTGGGCCCTGCTTGGGATTCTCTCTCTCAAAAAATAAATCAATAAACATTTTTGTTAAGTGACTAAAACAGCGTAACAATTAAATGCAATGCCTGATCCTAGACTGGACCCATTACTAGAAGAGGGGAAACACTATAAAGAACATTACTGGGTCAACTGAAAAAAAAAAAAGGAATATGGAAGCTAGATTAGATCAAAGTATTGCATTAATGTTAAATTAATTGCGTTGTGCATTGTATTGTAATGCAAATCAATTGTATTATGGTCAAGAGGCTATTTTAGTCTGAGAAAATACACACTGAGGTAGTTAAAGGTAAAGACAGTGATGTCTACAACCTTCATTCAAGTGGTTCAGAAAAAATTATGCGTGTGTATGTATGTGTTAGTGCACAAGCACACACAAATGATAAAGCAAATCCAGCAAAATGTTAACAATAGGTGAATACAGGGAAAGAGTACATGGGCATTCCATGTTCTATTCTTATTCTTGGAACTGTACTATAGGTTTAAAATTATTTCCAAATCAAAAGTTAACAACCACACACACACACACACACACACACACACACAAACACACACACCCCAAGCACACACAGAAATTTGTGAAGGAAAATTCCAGGAGAACCAACCGTCTCCATCCTTAATGCTCCCCCAGGAAGGACACCTGTCTTCACTTATCTCAGCACCTCACTTCTCTAAGAGAGATGATCTCTGCCAGCATCACAATTGCTTTCGGTGGCATTTATTCTTCCTACCTATCTTGGCTTAAATTTTAATAAGCATCTTTTTTCTCTTGGTCCAACTGAGATAAAGTGAAAATTTTTTTCCAGTTTTTGTCTTTAAAAATTCTTCTGGAAGGGGTGTCTGGGTGGCTCAGTCAGTTAAGCTGACTCTTGATTTCGGCTTAGGTCATGATCTCACTGTTAATGAGTTTGAGCCACACAGAGAGTTCCATGCTAATAGTGCAGAGTCTGCTTGGGATTCTCTCTCCCTCTCTCTCTCTGTCCCTCTCCTCGTGTGCACTCTCTCTCTTTCTCTCTCTCTCTCTCTCTCAAAAAATAAACTTTAAAATAAACTTTAAAAATAAAAATAAAAATTTTTTAGGGGAAAAGAAATAAAAGGAATAGAAAACACAAGTACAAATACAGGTGAGGTTACAGGCAGATTTCTCATCTTTAAATTGCCAAATCATTTGACAAAATTTGGCTAGCACCATTTATTACACTCACCTAAATTCACCACATCTCTTACTTATTTAACTTACCCAAAGTTAGTGCCTTCATCTACTTTTCTCAGCAAAGTTTGGGCCAGATTCACTAGTGACCATGGGACCTTATGGCCAGTGCCATCATTCCAGAATTCTCTTTGCCTCATACAAATGACCTCTCCTTCCATTAACAGTTAGAGTGCTCACTAGTGATCAGAAATGAGGTGTAGCTCTTCATTCCCTGTCCTCAGAGCTCTGTAGGCATCTCAGTGTCTCAGTGTAATATAGTGTAAGTTGATGGGAGTTTTGCCCTAACCCATGAATTGGTGAGAATGAACCATTAAGTTTGATTGATTGTGGCTAGATTTTGATGAGGTGAATTTGAAGATTGAATGCCATTTACAGTGCCTAATAAAGATTTTCATTCTTTTAGTTAAAAAAAAAGAAGTCAGTGTTCTATTGAACCAATAAGTTCCTGTTTATGGTCTGTGGAGAGGTCTGCAGCTCATTGGCAGAAGAGAGATGATAGAAATGCGCAGAGCCCAGTGGCCCTACCTGGATCAGGCACCATCTCTGCCCACTTGTCCTTGTGCTCCTGAAGACACATTCAGGAGTCATTCCATGCCCCATTACCACTACCACACTTTACTTCACCACCACCCCCACACCACTCCTTCACCTTCACTGCCAAGGGCACAGCAAAGATGAAAGCCTCTTTTCCCATACAATATCAATGCATATAACCAGAGAGGGAAAGCCATTTGATCATAAACCTCCCCAGTCCAGATGCCTCTTTCTTAGATCCCCATCTAACCTTGTTCTCTACTTTTGTTTGGTTTTTTTTAAAGGAGACTCCACCCTCAGCACAGAGCCCAGTGTAGAGCCTGAACTCACAACCATGAGCTGAGCTGAGCTGAGATCAAGAGTCAGAAGCTTAACTGACTGAGCCACCAAGGCAACCCCTTACCTTGTTCTCCATCCTAGTTCCCTTTGGTCTGGTGTTCCAAGTAGTTTATTTTTTGTCTTTCTGTCCAAGTTGAATTTATATTAGTTACAGTAGGCTAAATTGCTGTAACAAACTTATTCACAAATAGAATAGTTCAAACACAAAAAGAAATATTAATTTTCCCACATAATTATATGAGGCAAGCATTTC
This sequence comes from Prionailurus viverrinus, assembly GCF_022837055.1. Lineage (NCBI taxonomy): Eukaryota > Metazoa > Chordata > Mammalia > Carnivora > Felidae > Prionailurus > Prionailurus viverrinus. Next base: position 31,649,027 of record NC_062569.1, read on the forward strand.
TGAATTAGCAGAAAGCTCTTTTTTTAAAGGTGACTTATTCACTATCCTTTTTTTTATGTTCCTTTTTTTTTTTTTTTTTTGAGGTAGAAAAAGCAAGCAGGGGAGGGGCAAAGAGAGAGGGAAACAGAAGATATGAAGCAGGCTCTGCACTGACAGCAGAGAGACCGACATGAGGCTCAAACTCATGAACCATGAGATCATGACCAGAGCTGAAGTCAGACGCTTAACCGACTGAGCCACCCAAGTGCCCCAGGAAGCTCTTCATCACATACTGATTCAAGGACGCTGTCTCCTTCCAATTTGTGGCTACACTGTCCTCTAGAGCCCCATCATCCTCTGCAGTCTCTGTATTCAGCTGGTGAAAAGGAAAAGAGTTGGAAAAGGTCCGCCTGCCTCTTAAAAGCCACAGCTTAAAAGTGGTACACATCACCTCCATTCATATTCCATTGGTTAAAACTGGTCACATGGACCCAGCTACTGCAACAGAATTTGAGAAAATGTAGTCTGAGTCTGAGCAGTTCTTCCTATTACTAAATTGGAAAGGAGAGGAGATTTTTGGTGGGCAGCCAGCAGACCTGGCCACAGACCTTAAACAAATAAAGGGGGAAGGTTTGGTTAATGGAAATCACATAGAAAAACAAAAGAAGGACTCTGATTACTTTGATTTCTGCTTATTTATTTTTAAGGAAATCTATTCCTTAAAATTATGTTCATATAATTATTTGTATTCTTTATTCTTAATTTGTTTACTAAAAGTTTTGAGGCAAGTGCTAGATTCAAAGAAGGAGAATAAATGGTATTGACTTTTGAAAATTTTTTTTAATGTTTATTTATTTTTGACAGAGAGAGCGTGAGTGGAGGAGGGGCAGAGAGAGAAGGAGACACAGAATCTGAAGCAGGCTCCAGGTTCCGACCTGTCAGCCCAGAGCCCGATGTGGGGCTCAAACTCACAAACCACAGGATCATGACCTGAGCAGGAGTCGGACACCCAACTGAGCCCCCCAGGCACCCCTGGTATTGACTTTTGTTTAAGGCCAATGCAAATATTGTAGGTCAAAATGCTTTCCCAGGCAAAAGATGAGAAAACTCTTGGGCAGTTTGGTTTTGCCAGCGGTCTAGTCCCTGACTACCTCTCCAACATTATTTTCCACCCAACTTCCCCTCGTGCATCACACTCTAGCTTCACTGCCTTGTTTACTCTTCTGAGAAGAATCCAAGCACACTCTTGCTCCATGAAATTTACATTTTCCCTTCCTTCTGCCTGGAACATGTCCTCCAGATATTTCCATGGCTTGCCCCCTTACTTAATTCAAGTCACCAAACAGAGGTGGCCACTTTAAGAGGCATTCCCTGACTTCCCTATGCAATATAAAATAGTATTCTCTCCCCAAATCCCACATAACTTCTACCCTCTTACTCTGCTTTATCTTCAAAATACCTATCACTACTACTGTATATTAAATATTTATTCATTTATTTGCTTAAATTCATCTTCCTCATTTGCTCATAAGCTACATATAAGCAAAGAATTTGCTTTTATTTATTGCCATATCACCAGCAACTTAGACATGCTTGGCACAAAGTAGATGCTCTGTAAGTATGTATAGGATGAATGAGTGTATTTGATAGTTATGAGCAAAGCAACAGAAAGAAACAGTATCCAAACCACATTAATATTCAAAAAACTCCAAGAAAAGGAAGTTTTGGTGGCTCTAATTTTCTTTTTCTTTATTTACCATTTTTAAAAGTAAATGGGTGATGACTGGATATCCACATGCCAAAGAATGAAGTTAGACTCCTTCCTTACACCATACACAAAAATTAACTTCAAATGGATCATAGGCATAAACATAAGAGCTAAAACTATAAAACTCTTAGAAGAAAACACAGAAGTCAATCTTTGTGACACTGGATTAAGCATTGGTTTCTTAGATGTGACACCAAAAGCAAATTGATAAAATTAAAAATGGGTAAATCAAATTTACTTCATCAAAATTTAAAAACCTTCATTCTTCAAAAGACACCAACAAGAAAGTGAAAAGACAACCCACACATAATGAAAGAAATATTTTTAAGTCATATCTGTGATAAAGAACTTATATCTAGGATATAAAGAAATCCTACAAGTCAATAATAAAAAAGCTAATAACCCAATTTTATTTATTTATTTTTTAATTTTTTTTTCAACGTTTTTATTTATTTTTGGGACAGAGAGAGACAGAGCATGAACGGGGGAGGGGCAGAGAGAGAGGGAGACACAGAATCCGAAACAGGCTCCAGGCTCCGAGCCATCAGCCCAGAGCCTGACGCGGGGCTCGAACTCACGGAGTGCGAGATCATGACCTGGCTGAAGTCGGACGCTTAACCGACTGCGCCACCCAGGCGCCCCATGGAGAGATGTATATTCTTATCCTTAGACCATTTTAAAATTGGGTTATTAGGGGCGCCTGGATGGCGCAGTCGGTTAAGCGTCCGACTTCAGCCAGGTCATGATCTCGCACTCCGTGAGTTCGAGCCCCGCGTCAGGCTCTGGGCTGATGGCTCGGAGCCTGGAGCCTGTTTCGGATTCTGTGTCTCCCTCTCTCTCTGCCCCTCCCCCGTTCATGCTCTGTCTCTCTCTGTCCCAAAAATAAATAAAAACGTTGAAAAAAAAATTAAAAAAAAAAAAAGAATATACATCTCTCCAAAGAATATATACAAATATCTAATAAGCACATGAAAAGATTCTCAACATTATTAGCCATCAGAGAAATACAAATCAAAACAACATGAGATATCACTTAAGGCCCACTAGAATAGCTATAATCAAAAGATTAGGGTTGGCAAGGATATGGAAAAACTGGACCCTCACTGCTGATGGACATGTAAAGTGTAAAATTTTAGCCACTTTGGAAAATAATTTGGAAATCCCTCAAAATGCTAAATACAGAGTTATCATATAACCCAGCAAATCCATTTCTAGCTATATACCTAAGAAAGATGAAATTACATGTCCACACAAAAACTTGTACATGAATGTTCATAGCTGCATTATTCATAATAGCCAAAAGATAGAAACAATCCAAATATCAATCAACTAATGAATGAATAAATAAAATATGGTTTATATACATACAGTGAAATATTACTAGGCAATATAAAGGAATGAAATATTGGTGCATGCTACTACATGGATGAACTTTGAAAACATTATACTAGGTGAAAGGAGCCAGTAGCAGAAGACCACATATTGTGTGATTCCATTCACATGAAATGTCCAGAATAGACAAATCTATAAAGACAGAAAATGTTCAGTGGTTTCCTGTGGCTGAAAAAAGTGGGGAAGAATGAGGTATGGTTGCTAATAAGTACAGGGTTCCGTTTGGGGTGATGAAAGTTAACTAACAGAGGTACGCACACTGTGAACATACTAAAAACCATTGAATTATGTACTTTAAATGGGGGAATTGTATAATAAGTGAATCATAAATTTTTCTAAGTAATAAACCCTTTGTTAGATTTCTGATTCAAGGACAGAATTAAATCCATATCACACTCACATTGTTGGTACTTTACCTAAACCACTTACCATGCTCTAGAGCCATGGTTTCCAAAGCACAGTCCCTGAACCAGAGACATCAGTATCCCCAGTAATTTGTTAGCAAATTCTTTGGCCCCACTCCAGCCCTACCAAATGAGAAACTGTGGGGTGGTACCCAGCAACTTGTGTTTCTATAAGCCCTCTAGGTAATTGTGATGCTCACTAAAGTACTAAATCCACTTCTTAGGAGGAACCTAAGATCTCTTTGCCTAGGACAAGTTTTGACTGTACAAAATTCCTACACCACCCTCACCCTCAAGACATTGAATGGACCACTGTTGTTGTTGTTGTTGTTTTAATAATTAGGTAGGGCTACTCTGTTCTTTTCCTTTCTACTTTCTCCACATGCTCTCCACTACAGCATGCTACATTGTGTCATATTGGGTATTTGATACCCAACTTATTATTGTTCCCAACTAATATTGTATACAGCTCCCCTGAAACTCTGTTGGGAGAAGAGGTGTTTATCAGGCCAAGGCTCCTAGCTGAATGACCTTATAATAATACAAAAATTTCACTTTTAGTCCCAAGTACACACCACCATGACATTTACCATATCTCTAGGACATGTACTACATTCACCCTGCTTACTAACACCTAACCTTCTTATATCAGCCTACTTTGTTTACCCACACTTCCACCTACATGATGAGCATAGTCAGTGAACAGCCATGTATAATTACCTTTACATGCTCACTGAGGCTTGGTGGGAAACTTACAGGCAAGTGTAGTTGGTATAGGGTCTCTGAGAGTCAGTGGCAGAACCCAGTGGTCTTAGGCAACCTAGCTCCAGGCCTACCCACTACAAAAAAGTAAACCCAGGGGCGCCTGGGTGGCTCAGTTGGTTAAGCATCCAACTTCAGCTCAGATCATGATCTCAGGATCTGTGGGTTCAAGCCCCACGTCAGGATCTGTGCTGACAGCTCAGAACCTGGAGTCTGCTTGGGATTCTGTGTATCCCTGTCTCTCTGCCCCTCCCCTGCTCATGCTCTGTCCTTCTCTGTCTCTCAAAAATAAATAAAAACGTTAAAAATTAAAAAAAAAGTAAACCCTTGTCTAAGTGATAAATATAGGTCACTTGTCCTCTCATGGGCCATACCACGGGTAAGGGTGACTTCTATCAACCATGCTAAATGTACACACATAGGTGTGTATATAATATCCAGAGATATGGAAATAAACCCTCACCAGCTCTTTCTGCAACAGAAAACAGAAATAGAGAAAAATTTAACAACTGTAAGTCCAGAGCTAAGTTATCAGAAACCAAATTAAAGCTGTTGGTATTTTTATCGAAACATCTCTACCTCTGAAATCTAATTTCTTGCAACTTTCCATATAGGATCCTGTGTTGTATTATTTATAAGAAAATTATAAGAACCATTTCACAATATATGTAAATGAAACCATCATGCTGTATGCTTTAAACTTATATGTCAATTATTTCTCAATAAAACTGGAGGGGAAAAAAAGAAAATAATATTCTGTTCTCCCTTGACAGCATTTTCTGGCTGCAGAAACCACTGCAGCCATGAAGTAACAGAATGATTTCAGTAATGTTTCCATAGCTACCTTGCTTCGAAGTGAGGTTTATTCTGTTTTAAAGTCTATTGACCTATTCACTTTCTTATTTGAAGTAGTTTCAATCTAATTTCTTGTCTGCCTATTATTGTCTTGTGATTCCTATATTTAAGGAGGTCCTGAATGCATAAATATATAGTAAGCAGGCTTTCCAGTTAGACATAAAGCGTGATGGATTTTTTTTTTTTTCTTTTTCTCTGTTCCTTTCCGATCTGGTGAGTGTTCTTGGTGTCCTGCCCTTGCAACGCAAAGAAACGTTTCCGAGGTTTTTGAAGGTAAAGTCTGTTTAAGGTGCGCTGGTGCCCTCTTGTGGTCACTCTGACCCTGTGGGTCGTTCCCAGAAGCCTCTTCTACACATAGACAACTGTCTTGAAAGAAGCTAATGAGCAAGGATCACTCAAAATGCCACTGCTAATTGTCCTTCGGTCCATGTTTTTTGCCCCCTGAAGGCATAAGGTCTGTCTAGAAGGATAGGCAGCCTTTCCTGGGTGGTAGTATAACCCTAAGGGTTACAGGACTCTGTTCTTTCTTCCAAGGCCTAGGCCTCATTATTAATGAATGCTGTTCAAGGGTTAAGCTGTGGAAAGTGACCCACACCCCATCTCAGAGGAAGATGGTACACCAAACAACTCAGAAAGGCTCTGGAATGGAGGCAACCCACAGAAAGGGGAGACAGGATTTTGTTTCAACAGAACATAGCCCATCCTCAGAGGAAAAAGCAAACCTTTTTAAAAGCTGAAAATATAAAGCTCCAGTACTGGGTGGAAAATCAGTACAAAATAACCAATAAAATTCTAATTGATTCAATGCAACTAATTTTTTTTTAGTGAACATGAGAGTGAGTCAATGATATATGGTCCCATCATTGTCCAATAGAGCTTCCTGTGATGGTGGAAGGTCCTCTAACTGTGCTGTCCAATACAGTAATCACTAGCTACATGGGCTACTGAGTACTAGTGAAACTGAGGAACTGAATTTTGTATTTCATTTCATTTTAATTAATTTAAATACCACATGTGGCTAGTGGCCATGATTTTGGATGACACAGGTTGAGGGGAACATGGACAACTACAATATAAGCAGAGTTTATGGTATAAGAAAGTACAAAGAAAGATCCATGGTGAGAAGGATGAGTTGAGATGGTCAGAGAAGATTCCTAAAATATGAGGCATTTGAGCTACACCTTGAAAAATGGGTTTATCTCATTAGGCAGAGATGGTAAGGAAAGCATTCCAGCTAGCAGGAATGGCATGTGCAAGGTCACATAGGTGGAAAACTGTAAGTAAATGTCCAAGGAAAAGAGGTGTAGAATGTGAGGTACATGTGGCTGGAAAGAATACTGGAAACATCCATAGAAACAAGGAAATATGAAGCCTAGACTGCCTTGAATGGTATTTCAGTTAAAATCAATAGTCAGTGGAAATTGTAATAATCTCCACAGAGGGTAGGAGGGGAAATGAGAGCCTGTTCTAACACTAGGGCTCTGTGGCAGAAGTCACTGAAGGTTAGCTATTGTTACCAGAGGTCTAGTTTAGGCTAATTAGCCTAATGGCTGTGTGTGAAGGGATAACAGCACCAGGGCCTCAAGACAAAGTATCAGCAGGGAACCATTGCAACAGTTGGCCCAGGGACAAACAGGAAGGGTTGGGCTCTGGGTCCCCCAGTTTCCAGCATATGATACATCAGAACTACCATGCTACTGGAAAACCCAAAAGATTCCACCTAAAAACTGCTAGAACTGATACATGAATTCAGCGAAGTCACAGGATATAAAATCAATATGCAGAAATCGGCTATATTTCTATATACTAATAATGAAGAAGCAGAAAGAGAAATCAAGGAATTGATTCCATTTACAATTGCACCAAGAGCCATAAGATACCTAGGAATAAACCTAACCAAACAGGTAAAAGATCTGTATGCTGAAAACTATAGAAAGCTTATGAAAGAAATTGAGGAAGAAACAAAGAAATGGAAAAACATTCCATGCTCATGGATTAGAAGAACAAATATTGTTAAAATATCTATATTACCCAAAGCAATCAACACATTTAATGCAATCCCTATCAAAATAATATCAGCATCGTTCACAGAGGTAGAACAAACAATTTAAAATTTGTATGGAACCAGAAAAGACCCCAAACAGCCAAAGTAATGTTAAAAAAGAAAAGCAAAGCTGGAGGCATCACAATCCCGGACTTCAAGCTGTATAACAAAGCTGTAATCATCAAGATAGTATGGTACTGGCACAAAAACAGACACACAGATGAATGGAACAGAATAAAAACCCAGAAATAGATCCACAAATGTATGGCAATTAACTTTTGACAAAGCAGGAAAGAATAGCCAATGGAAAAAGAAGAGAGTCTCTTCAACAAATTGTGTTGGGAAACTGTATACCAACATGCAGAAAAATGAAACTGAACCATTTTCTTATGCCATACACAAAAATAAATTCAAAATGGATTAAATACCTAAACGTAAGAAAGGAAACCATCAAAATCCTAGAGGAGAAAATGCAGCAAGTTCAGCCACAGCAACTTCTTACTAGAAATATTTCCAGAAGTAAGGGAAACAGAAGCAAAAAATGAACTATTGGGACCTCATCAAGATAAAAGGCTTCTGCACAGTAAAGGAAATAAGCAACAAAACTAAAACGCAACTGACAGAATGGGAGAAGATATTTGCAAATGACATATCTGATAAAGGGTTAGTATCCAAAATATATAAAGAACTTATCAAACTTAACACCCCCCACAAAAAAAAAAAACAAATAATTCAGCAAAGAAATGTGCAAAAGACATGAATAGATACTTTTCCAAAGAAGACATCCAGATGGCAAACAGACACATGAAAAGATGCTCAACATTATTCATCATCAGGAAAATACAAAATCAAAACCACAAGGAGATACTACTTCACACCTATTAGAATGGCTAAAATGAACAACCGAGGCAACAACAGATGTTGGTAAGGATGCAGAGAAAGAGGAACTCTTTTGCACTGCTGGTGGGAATGCAAACTGGTACACCCACTGTGGAAAACAGTATGGAGGTTCCTCAAAAAATTAAAAATAGAACTACCCTATGACCCAGCAATTGCACTACTAGGTATTTATCCAAAGGATACAAAAATGCTGATTCGAAGGGGCACATGCATCCCAATGTTTATAGCAGCATAATCGACAAGAGCCAAAGTATGGAAGGAGCCCAAATGTCCATCAACTGATGAATGGATAAAGAAGCTATGGTATGTATGTATATATACATGCATATACATATATGTATGTGTATACACACACACACACATAATGGAATATTAGCGCTGAAAAAGAATGAAATCTTGCCATTTGCAACAACATGGATGGAACTAGAGTATATTATGCTAAGTGAAATAAGTCAGTCAAAAAAGACAAATATCCTATGATTTCACTCATATGTGGAATTTAAGAAACAAAGCAGATGAACATAGGGGAGGGGAAGGAAAAAAAAGATAAAAACAGAGAGAGAGAGACAAACCATATGAGACTCTTAAATACAGAAATAAGCTGAGGGTTGCTGGTAGGGTGTTAGGTGGGGGGATGGGCTAAATGGGTGAAGGGCATTAAGGATGGCACATGTTGGGATGTGCATTGGGAGTTATATGTAAGTGATGAGTCATTAAATTCTATTCCTGAAATCATTATTACACTCTATTCTAACTTGGATTTAAATTTTTTAAAAAGATGAAATTACTACACACAAAAAAAAATGCTGGTTCGAAGGGGCACATGCACCCCAATGTTTATGGCAGCACTATCAACAATAGCCAAATTATAGAAAGAGCCCAAATGTCTATGGACTGACAAGTGGATAAAGAAGATGTGGTATGTATATACAATGGGAATACTATCGGCGATGAAAAAGAATGACATCTTGCCATATGCAACAATGTGGATGGAACCAAAGGGTGTTATGCTAAGTGAAATAAGTCAGTCAGAGAAAGACAAATATCCTATGATTTCATTCATATGTGAAAATTAGAAAACAAAACAGATGAACACAGGGAAAGGGAAGGAAAAATAAAATAAGATAAAAAGAGAGGGAGGCAAACCATAAGAGACTCTTAAATACGGAGAACAAACTGAGGGTTGCTGGAGGGGAGGTTGTTGGGGGGATGGACTAAATGGGTGATGGGCATTAAGGAGAGCACTACTGGGATGAGCACTGGGTGTTACATGTAAGTGATGAATCACTGGATTCTACTCCTGAAACCAATACTACACAGTATGTTAACTAACCTGAATTTAAATTAAAAAAACAAAACTACCATGCTACTATAACCATAGTGAACCCAAAGACTCAGAACAGCTTCACACCCTAAGATAATGCCATCTAGCAATCAAAAATTAATTTCAAAATAACTTGAGTTCTGGGGGTGCCTGGGTGACTCAGTCAGTTGAGTGTGTGCTTCTTGATTTTGGCTCAGGTCATGATCCCAGGGTTGTGGGATTGAGCCCCACATCTGGCTCCATGCTGAGCATGGACCCTGTTTAAGATTCTCTCTCTCTCCCCCTCTCCCCCTCTCCCCCACTCGTTCTCTCTCTCTCTCTCAAAAAAAAATGTTTTTTAATTAAAAAACATTACTTGAGTTCTTTCTCACATTTCTCAGACACCTTTGCACTGCCTCTGTTCATACCCTGGCTCCCTGATAGCCACGGCACGCAAATAAATTCTCTCTCTACTCCCATCTACTTCCCTCATTCCCCACAGCTGCTCTGACACTTCCCCCAAAAACTATCTGGAAAACTCTTCCATCACTAGGCCCTGAGCCTCCTGTGCTTCCTTCCTCTACTTTTCCTCTCAGCTCTCCAGCTCTCTGTCTATCCCCTAGTCTCCATTTTCTGCCCCTGTAAACTTTAAGGAACTAGTTTCCTCATTGTGTAGGGGAGAGCAAAAAGCAGACTGTGCAAAGCCCAAACAATACACACACACACACACACACACACACTCACTCACTCACACACAAACACAAGCCTATCCCAGACACAAATGAACATCCTAGAGATTCTGGCAGTTCACTGTCTCCACGCCCCATCTCCCTGCTTTTTTTCATCTTTTTCTGGAGTAACTTCAAAGTGGGAGTCTCAGACCAGCAGCACTGCATCAGCTGGGAGTTCATCAAAAATGTAAATTCGTGTGCCCTAGTCCAAACTACCTAATTACAATCTCTGGGGAAAGGGCCCAGGAAACTGTTTTAATGTGCCTTCAAGGAGATCTTATCACATTAAATTTTAAGAATCACTGGCCTAACAGATTTGAAAGTCATGACTCTCTTGTACCTGCAGAGATGCTGCCGAGTGAACTTGACTAGATCTATCTGCCCCCTCTAATAAATCTTGGGTCTAGGTAATGAGAAGTTTCCCAGACAGAGACATGTCCATATTCACACTTAATCCTTCCTCCCTACAAGAGTCTTGGCTAGGGCAGTGTTTCATGACATCTTGTACATCATAGCTAATGAGGAAAATGAGAGGATTTGGAGGCACACAAGTAAATACAATATCCACCAGAGGTGTGTAGCTCTGGACTATGAGGAAGACTATGTACCTGAGAGTAAGCTGTCACAAGATTTCCCTGTCTGCCTTAAAGGAAGCAAATGTGAGACCATCTCCTAACACTCAAATGCTGGGTTCTATCTCACCCATACTGGGGTCTTGAAACATCATGAGTGGAAGCCTAAATAGCTGCCACAGTCCTGTTGATGGCCCATTCTGCCACATAAGAAGCACATTAGAGGGATGCAGTTTCTAGTTCAGACCCTAAGCTGCCTCTGAGGTGGGAGAGGTGTCCTTGACTATGGATACTATAATCTACTTCTTTCCCTCAAATGTGAGCTCATTTGAAGATTTCCTTCGGGTTGTGGATGAGCCATACCCTTATCACTTTCTGCTTCCAAATCCAGCCCTAGGATCTCAGGTCTGTACTTGGTTACTTAATCCTGTTCCATGTTAGCTACTAGGCTAGCCTCCCTTTCTCTTAAAAGAGAAACCAACAAGAAGAACTGGAATGAGTTTTCAAGGTGGTGATGAAGTCCTATATTGTTATCCTGACTAAACCCTGGCCCTTGGTCCTCCTTCCTCTTAGCAGACTACCTGCTGCAGTACTTATTCTAGTAATAACACAGGCAGGACACACTTCTTAATTACTGGTGCATGTGTATGAATCCAGCATGGAAATTATAGTTTTGGTCCACCTTACCACACATCCACTCCTGGGTGTCAGGCAGTCCTGCTCAGTAAAGTCCATCTTTAGTGAGTCTATATTTCTCCTCACTTCCTCATTAAGTTGTCAATTTCAAACCACTGCTCTTCATCTCTATGATTTCTTCCTCCCCTCTCTTTTTTCCCTCAGTTATTCTCCCCTTCCATTTTTCCTCTGCTTTCATATTTTTCCCAGGAGGGAAAAAAAGGTCCACTACATTAGCTGATGTGTACTGGAAAGAGCACCGAACTTGGAATACAGTTCCCTAGATTGAAATGTCAACTCTTTAATGATATAAGATGTAGATAATGCTTTTTCTCAGAGTTCATAAAGAGTTACTAAATAGCTACAATGCACCGAGCACTGTGCTAGGTATTGGGGGTGTATTAGTGATCACTAACAATTGTATGCCAACAATTGTGAGAGGTGCTCTGGGAGATGATACAGAGTACCATCACAACATCTAGCATGAAGGTCTGCCCTTTTCAGAAGGAAGCCACAACTGTATGAAAGAACATTGTAAGCTGTAAAATCAGATGGAAATGCAAATTATAATAATTTATATTCTGATCTATTTCTCCTCTTTCTCTCTTTTTCTCATTCCTTTTCCTTCTCTTCTTTCTTTTTTTGGGTCCCTCAAATCAACTCTAGATTCTCAAGCAAGATTAAGAACTGCCAAGTACCCAAACTCATCTATAGATTCAATGCAATCCCTGTCAAAATTCAAACTGCATTTTTTTAAGAAATAGAAAAAATGACTCTAAAAGTTTGTATGGAATCACACACACACACACACACACACACACACACACACACAAACCTAAATAGCAAAAGCAATCTTCAGAAGAACAAAGTTGGAAGTATCACACTTCCTGATTTCAAACTATACTACAAAGCTATAGTCAGCCATTAAAATAGTGTGGCTCTAGCACAAAATCAGACACATAGACTAGTACAACAAAATTGAGATCCCAGAGATAAACCCATGCATGTTCAATGAACTAATATTTGACAAGGGAGCCAAGAATACTCAATGGGAAAAATATAGCCTCTCCAATAAATTGCTCTAGGAAAACTGGACAATCACATTCAAAAGAAAGAAACTAGACCCCTATCTTACTCTGCTGGCAAAAATTAATTCAAAATGGATTAGAGACTTAAATGTAAGACATGAGACCATATAACTCCTAGAAGAAAACAAAAGGAAAAATTCCCTGACATTGGTTTCAGCAATAATTTTGTGCATATGATGTGTAAAACACAAGCAATAAAAGTAGAAATAAACAAGAAGAAATAAACAAGTAGAAATAAACTACATCAAACTAAAAATCTTCTGCAGGGGTGTCTGAGTGGCTCAGTCAGTTGAGCGTCTGACTTCAGCTCAGGCCATGATCTCATGGCTTGTGAGTTCGAGCCCTGCATCAGGCTCTGTGTTGACAGCTCAGAGCCTGGAGCCTGCTTCGGATTCTGTGTCTCGCTCTCTCTGCTCATCCCCTGCTCACTCTCTGTCTCTCTCTCCTTCAAAAATAAATAAACATTAAAAAAAATTTTTAAGCTTCTTCAGAGAGAAAGAAATGGTTGATCAACATAATGAAAAGGCAACCCACAGAATGGGAGAAAATAATTGCATATCATGTATCTGATAAAGGGTTAATATCTAAGATATATAAGGAACTCCTACAACTCAATGGCAAAATAATAATAATAAAATAATGATAATAATACAATTTTAAAATGGGCAAAGGACCCAAATAGACAGTTTTCCAAAGAAGACATACAGATGGCCAGCAGGTACCTGAAAATGTGCTCAACATCACTCATCATCAGAGAAATGCAAATTAAACCCACAATAAGATGTCATCTCACACCTATTAGAAGGGCTATCATCAAAAAGACAAGGAATAACAAGTGTTGGCAGAAATGTGGAGAAAAGATAACCTTGTGCATTGTTGGTGGAATATAAACTTGTATAGCCACTATGGAAAACAGTATAGAGGTTGCTCAAAAACTGTGAATAGAACTACCATATGATCCAGCAATCCAACTTCTGGGTATATATCTGAAGGAAATTAAATCACTATCTCAAAGAGACATCTGCATTCTCATGTTCATTGCATTATTTACAATACCCAAGAAATGGAAACAACCTAAGGGTCCACTGATAGATGAATAAAGAAAATGTAGTATGTATATACAATGGAATATTATTCAACCATAAAAAAGAAATCCCCGTCTTTTGCAACAACATGGATGAAACTTCAGGGCTTTGTACTAAGTGAAATAAGTCAGACAGAGAAAGACAAATATGGTATGATCTCACTTACATGTGAAATCCAGAAAAACTGAACTCATAGAAACAGAGAATAGAATGGTGGTTGTCAGTGCTTCAGGGGTTAGAGGAAATAGAGAGGTGATGGTCAAAGGGTAAAAGCTTCCAGTTATATGATGAATAAGTCCTGGGCACCTGGGTGGCTCAGTCAGTTAAGCGTCCAACTCTTAATTTCTGCTCAGGTCATGCTAACAGCATGGAGCCTGCTTCGGATTCTCTCCCCCCCCCCCCTCTGCCCTTAACCCACTTGCACTCGTGCTCACTCGCTTGCTCTCTCTCTAAGGCACTTGTTGGGATGAGCACTGGGTGTTATACATAAGTGATGAATCACTGGGTTCTTCCTGAAACCGATACTACACTGTATGTTAACTAACTTGAATTTAAATAAATAAATAAATAAATAAATTTTTAATTAATTAATTTTAAAACTTTAAAAAAATAAGACCAATAAGCCCTGAGGATCTAATGTATAGCTTAGCAACTATAATTAACAATGTACCATATACTTGAAAGTTGGTAAGAAAGTAGATCTTAAAAGTTCTCACCACACACACATGTAAAAGGTATCTATGTGAAGTGATAGATGTGTTAACTAACCTTATTGTGGTAACCATTTCACAATATATGTGTATCAAATCATCATGCTGTACACCTTAAACTTACACAATGTTATATGTCAATTATATCTCAAAGCTGCAAAAATAAGGTAAAATAAAATAAATAGAACTGCTAGATCTTTCTATAATCAGAAAAATATATATTTATAGGGAGAATGGGATGGAGAACAGGGTATAGAAATACAAGATGAGGGGCGCCTGGGTGACTCAATTCCTTGAGCGTCCAACTTCGGCTCAGGTCATGATCTTACGGGTTGTGAGTTTGAGCCCCATACTGAGCTCTGTGCTGGCAACTCAGAGCTTGGAGACTGCTTCAGATTCTGTGTCTCCCTCCCTCCCTCTCTCTCTCTCTCTCTCTCTCTCTCCCTCCCCTGCTCTCTCTCTCTCTCTCTCTCTCTCTCAAAAATAAATAAGCATTTAAAAAATTAGAAATAAAGATGAATCTTCAAGGATTTTTTAAATAAGGTAAGCATTTATTCAGCATCTATTGAATATCCATGTCTGCCAGCTGCAGTGTCAGACACTGAAGACAGAGTTAAAAAAAAGACATGTGCCTACCCTCAGAGAGCTCACATCTGGAGAGGAGACAGTCGAGCACACAGCACAATGTGACAAATGCTTTGACATGGGAAGGACTTCAGGGGAGTACAGAGGTGAGGCTCCTTAACCTGCCTGGAATGTCAAAGGAAGCTTTGCAGAGGATGCGAGGTCCGAACCGGGTCCAGAAGAATAAGTAGGAGTTAGCCAGCTGCTCAGACCAAGGGAAATACATACCACCTCAAAGCAAACATAAAAATAGCCACGGGGCAGTAAAAGTCTTTAGAGGAATATTCAGAGAGAGCATTTCAAATATTCCAAGGACCAGAATGTCCTCTCTCCCTAGAAAAGCCACCGAAGGAGAACACAAGATGGCAGTGGCGCGATGGGATTGCACAAAGCAGGGAGGCCTTGAAGCATCAGACAGAAAATGCAAATCTAATAGAAGTTGACAAGACATGGGCACTCACTTGCCCCTTGGGGTGGGGGGTGGGGGGAGGGAGGTAACACAACCTTCCTGGAGGACAAGGCATTATGTATTGAAAGCCTCAAAAATGTCCATGGTCTTTGACCTAGTTATTCAACCTTTAGAAAACGATCCTAAGTGAAGATTTTCACACAAGGATGTTTATAATTGCATTATTTTCTATTATTTTCCTCGGCATTTATTTACAATGTCGAGGAACTGGAAACAAGCCAAGTAATGGTTAGATGAACTGTGGCACAGTAAAATAACAGATGGCAATTATAATCGTGCTCTTAAACAGCACTTAATGATAAGGGAAATGCTCAGGATATGATTTCAAGTGCAAAAAGTAGGATACAAAACTGCATTACAGCATGGTTCATAGTTTACTAAAAATTTATGTATGTATGTGTGTGTATGCAAAGAAAAAAGACTGGAAGGAAAACATGAAAATATCAATAGTGGTGGAGTCATAAGTTGTTTTTACTTTATTCAAGCTTTTCTTTTTATTCCAAACTTTTATCCTATATATGCCCTGCTATTATCAGAGAAAAATAATAAACATTATAAAAGAAAATGTTAACAGAGGCTATCTCTAGAAACCGGGGTTAAAGTTAATTTTTTAAATTCTTCGTGCTATCCAAAATATTTTCCCAGCGTTTCATACTAGGACTAGTTATGACTCTTTAAAAGAAACCACTGAAGAGCCTTTTTTACTAGGAACCCAGAATGCTTAGGGAACAAGCTGCTATTTTAAGAGATTAGTGATTAACTCACCTGCTGAGAACAGGTGTCAGCTTAGCAGAGAATGACATGGTCGTTCCCTCCCCTACCCCCAGCACCAGAGGACCTCCTATTGCCCTTCTACCTTTTCTGCCCCATGCGCCTACCTTTGAGAATGAGAAGCCAGCAGGGCTTTTGACCTTGTTCTGTAATATGCTGGTTTAACTCTCTCAGGCCTTTTCTCTGTAACCTGGCATTAAGACAATTTGCAGGTGGCGGGGCAAGGCCAGCCTGTTAAGCGTGGCAGATACTCCCATGAGTGCTGGGGAAGGATAGCCCACATAAAGGGGATCCTCTAAAATAAGTACTCAAATCCCTTTGTGTAAATATCTCTTGTCTCCTGGCCATACTTCATTTTTGTACCCAATTAACTAACAAAAATTTTTCAGCAAGCACATCCCTGACAAGCAAGTATTTGGAGGCTGGACCACTTCCCCTACCTTTCCTTCTCCTCTGTATATTAGTTGGGCTCTATGGAGCTTGAAAAGCACTCTCTTGTTGGAGGGGACAGAAACAACACTCGGTGTCATTCTCCCTCGGTCTTTATCATCTGCAAACATTGCACTAAATTCCCAAACAGCAGGCCTACACCTACCATGCTCTACTTCCCCAAACATAGTTTTTTAAAACTCTTTTTCTTGTCTTTACCTTTTTTTTTTTTTTTAACTACAAGCTTTGGCTTGTTCTGAGCTTTAGTCTTGCTGACACTCTTCTCACAGGTATGACAGGCCTGGGCCAGCCATTTGTTCCCATTGCACCTCATCTCCATGGGATTATGTTCACCTCACTGTGTAAAAATGCTGAATTCATTTTGTTTCTCAGGTTCTGTACCTGATCTATAGTGCACAGATCTCAAAGCCTAAGGACACTGCTTCTAACCCATTTACCGGATGCTTCCACCTGAAATATCTCTGTTTTCATATTCCTTTTGTGCTATAGTGGTTATCTTCCCTGAAACCTGGCTTCATGGTTTTATTTCTCCCCACTCGTTCCAATTTGGGGTGGAATCTCTCAATTAGGTAGGTGTTTCCTGTCAGACAAGTCTTCCCAGATTTAGTGCAGAGCACTCAGTAATCTCTGCCAGAAGGGCTGGTATCAAAAGCCACCATCTAAAAACCAAAGCCTGCTAGCTAACAGTGGGAGTAGCCAATATGTCAATTTTCATTCCTCATTGCTCTTCACAAGTGGCAACCTTTAAAATTGAGGGTGACATGTTTATGGCTTCTGCCCACCTCTACCCTTAGCCTTCCATAGAGTTTATAAGGGCCTTCAAAGCCAATAAACATATATATATACATATATATATATATATACATACATACATATATATACATACATATACATATATATACATATATATATATATATATATATATATATATATATGGCAGGGCTCTTCTACCACCAGTGCTCCCTCCTTCATATATAAAGCTGTAGGTGTGACTGTTGATCAATAGGGTTGATATATACTGGTGGGCATCAGCTACATCCTGCTTGCCTGTGTGCTCCAGCCTGACAATTCACCCCTGCTCTCTGTGTCAGCCCACGGGGTTCCCCCGAAGGGAGTTGGTCACCAACCGCCATGACTCACCTCTTCCTCACTGGGCAGGAACAGCCTTGCTGGCTCCAGCTCCTGCCAGCACCCGTCACTGCCATGCTCTCTGGCTGTTGATGAGAGTGGGGCTGCTGAGCAGAGCACAAAGCTGCCCTCTTGGCACTAGATCTCCTCTGCAGGGCTGGGGGAGACCCCAACCAAGGCTTTCACTGTTTCTGCAGCCAGGGAGAACCCAAGGTGCCTGCAGGATATACTGCTTGCTTATGCGGGAAGCTAAACATGGCATACCCTGCAACAATTCTCTTGGCTTTCAGACTTTCTTCGTCCTTTGTGGCTCTCCCTGTTTAAATGTGCTTGTTCACCAGTTCATCCTCTAGAAAATCCTTTCATAGTTCTCTTAAGAAAACAGCTCTTGGGGTGCCTGGGTGGCTGAGTGAGTTAAGTATCCAACACTTGATTTTGGCTCAGGTCATGATCTCATGGTTCAAGAGTTCAAGTCCTGTGTCGGACTCCACACTGACAGCATGGGGCCTGCTTGGGATTCTCTCTCTCTCCCTTTCTCTCTCTCTGTCCTCTCCACCACTTGCTCTCTCTCTCTCAAAATAAATAAAAATTTTTTAAAAAGAGCTCTTATTGTATGTCAACTATACTACAACAATTTTTTTAAAAAAACAGCTCTTAGGGGCGTCTGGGTGGCGCAGTCGGTTAAGCATCGACTTCAGCCAGGTCACGATCTCGCGGTCCGTGAGTTTGAGCCCCGTGTCAGGCTCTGGGCTGATGGCTCAGAGCCTGGAGCCTGTTTCCGATTCTGTGTCTCCCTCTCTCTGCCCCTCCCCCGTTCACGCTCTGTCTCTCTCTGTCCCAAAAATAAATAAACGCTGAAAAAAAAATTTTTTTTAAATAAAATAAAAAAATTAAAAAACAGCTCTTAAATCAGCTTAATCAGAGAAAATCAACTGCCTCTCACTGTTAATAATTACTCTAGCAAGTTCTCAACTTGATTTTTTAAAATTTTTTTTGAACGTTTATTCATTTTTGAGAGACAGAGACAGAGCATGAGCGGGAAGGGTCAGAGAGGGAGACACAGAATCTGAAGCAGGCTCCAGGCTCTGAGCTGTCAGCACAGAGCCCAATGTGGGGCTTGAACTCACAAACTACGAGATCATGACCTGAGCCGAAGTCAGATGTTCAACCGACTGAGCCACCCAGATGCCCCGCAAGTTCTCAACTTTAAATGTTTAAAAAGCAACAAACTGAAAACACAGGGACAGCTTAAACACACAATGGTTTCCTCACACCTCTTCCCACTCATGCTTATTTCCTGGGTCTCCTGTAACCAGACATTCAATAGGGGTTTCTTAAATGCCCCACTCCCACCTAGTCCATGTATTCCTTTTCCTTCAAGAGCCTCAAGCCTCATCCCTACAGCTACGGATTTGTTTATATAGAAGAGACCTCCGAGATAATCTCATCAGTCCCATCTTTTTCTGTAGCAGGTACAAATTTTCACTCACAGACTCAGATGTGAAAAATATGACTTTCTTACACTATAACTGAACTAAGTGCTTAAGTCTTCATTTTTGCTTAATCTTGCCAATGCAGGGTAATTCAGTCACCTTCAGGTTTTTTCTCTTGGGTCCTTTTGGGTTAATACTCAACCAGTTCAGGATTCTCTCTCTGTTCTCATCCCCCAACACCCACAATCTAAGGTCAAGTGGGGTGTGAGGTACAGTTAATGTTCCATCCTGGCAACTGGAATGAGGAAATGGAGTGTCATAATCCTCTCTCCATGCTAGTCTCTGCCAAGATAACCAGCTTCTCCTTTGATCCTTATTGCCAGGCACTGGTGTCCACTGCTGCTGTTAGGGTTCCTCCAAATTCAATGGGCTGCATTCTCCTTAACTAGGCATACCAGATTTAGCAAATAAAAATATAGGGGGCAGAAAAAAAATTTATACATATATATATATATATGTGCACTGTGTGTGTGTGTGTGTGTGTGTGTGGTGGGTTAAATTTGAATTTCAGATAAACAACAAACAATTATTTTTTTGTCTGACCAACCACCAGCCCTCTCTCTCAGTACTTTCTTATAAAAAAGAAGTGGAGGGACCAAGACTTCCAGGCCTCCCCGACAGAGCCAGGCCTTGACCCAAGTCATCCCTCCTGCTACTATGTGGGTGGAAAGACAAGCCAGAGAGAAAGCCACTCTATGTGTCTGACATTCAAACACCCTGTGACCTCCTGTAGGAAGCAAGAGCCCACACTCTAGAATCCAGCCCAATTAAAAATCCCTCTTTGGAGCACCTGGGTGGCTCAGTTTGAAGCAGCAACTCTGGGTTTTGGTTCAGGTCATGATCTCATGGCTTTGTGGATTCGAGCCCTGCTTGGGTTCTGCGCTGACAGTGAGGAGCCTGTTGGGATTCTCCCTCTCTTTTTCTCTCTCTGACCCTCCCCTACTTGCACTGTCTCTGTCTCTCTCAAAGTAAATAAATAATCTTTTTTTAAAAAAGTCCCTCTTCATGTTTAGTAGATACGGAGTTTCACTCTGGGATGATGAAAAACTTCTAGAGATGAACAGTGGTAATGGTTGCACAACGATGCAAATATACTTAATGCTACTGAACTGTACACGTAAAACAGTTAAAATAAAACAGGTGAATTTTTATGTTGTGTATATTTTACAATTATTCTTAGAAGTAACTCTTCATGGAGACAAGGGTAGTAGGGAAAGGACAAACACTAACGTCCCAAATTATGGATTAAAAAGCAGGGATGCATTCCCCTCCTCTGTCCTCCAACAGTGCCCTCCTCTATGTTTTGGTTTACTCCTCAGCTGGAGGCAAGATTGCTGCTACCAGCCTGGCCCTGCAACCATATGAAACAATAGCTGTCGGAAGCCAGCACCAGCGGCTGCCAGGAGCTCTCCTAGAAATTGAAGAAGTCCCTCCCCCAAGTCCCAGCAAACCTCTCCTCACATCTCATTGGCTCAAACTGGGTCACGTGCCCATTCCTTTCCCAATCTCTGACAAAGGGGTTGAGAGTCCATTGGACCAATCAGGCCCAGACTTGGAGCCAAAGCAGGAATCAACTTCTCTTCTGCAGTAGATTGTGGGACAGTAGGCGAGGAAAGGTGGGTTACTACCTAAAAGTTGGCCTGTTGGGAAGGGGGAAAGGTGAAATGGGTAGACAATCCACTATGAGGGGACTAGGTAGAGTGGAATTGCACTGTCTGGTACTTATTAGGGTATTCTGAAAGCTTCGAGAGGCAAGAAGCTGAGAGGCAGAAGCCAATTATTCTATTCTGTGACACCTCTCATGCCCACCCTCCCTACCCCCACCAAAGATAAAAATCTTGAGTAAATTCTGTTCAAGTAATTGTGAGCTCTGCATGGCTGAATCTTCAGGTGCTCTAGCCCTGCTCATTGTACTCCATCCCTACCCCAGCCACCATGGAGCCTGTTTTGCTCAGGGATCCCCGTTATTCCCTGATGATATGCCCTGAAGGACTGATGCCTTCTGTGTCTTCAAACCAGAACAGGTGTGAAACCAGTAGGCTAGTAAAGAAAGCTCTTTTTAACTCTAATAATGTAAACATGCAATTAGATTGATTCGATAGTGACTAAACTTTTGGAATGAGACATGAAATAAAATTACATGGGTTTGGGAGACCTGAAATGAATGTAGGAAACCCAAATGTTATGACCCACTAATAGCAGTAGAATCACCTGAAAATGAAAGTGGAATTCAGTATATAGTATTATTTCAGGTCTGGGGCCCAGAAGAAAGAAGTTTTGTAAGAAGTTTTGAAAAACCAGAGAAAATTGTAGAAGCTCATCTAATCCAACAGAGATTCTTTCTAAAATAAGAAGTGAAAAGGGTGGCTTCCCTAGGGGAAGGATGGAACCTTTCTAATAATATTTGAGTTTAAGTTCACAGGTGCAGAAATGGAGGGGGGTCTTAAAAAGGTAGTTAAAATTGACATTCTGTGCAACAAACAAAACAGATATGAAGGAACATTTGCCTGAGGACTTTGTGCCCTACCCCCTCCAGTAAATATGCCACACATCATTTGAATACTTTTTAATGTTTAAAAATCTATAATTTTTAGAAAGTGCCTCTTTGGCATGGTAATGCAGACTTATTTGTTTGAGAAAGTGCATTAAGGACTTATTCCACAAATATTTCCTAAGCACCTACTATGTACTAGGAACTGCCTTGATATGTGTGTCTTGCATATAAATACGGTATTATAAATGTTTAAGAACCATCTGCAGTGAAAATGTTTTTTCCACATTCTTTAAATATGTTTATACCAAGACATTTTGATTAGCTTTACCTGCTTGTTTCTCTATTTGTGCATTGAAAAATTGGACATCAACTTGTTTCTAAATTAATTTCAAGGTTTGTAGCAAAATTATAGCTTTTAAAGACATCAAAGCAATAGCTCAGAGCTATTGTAAAATAAAAATCAATACACTAAACTAGGAAAAGAATGCCATTTTTAATTGAGTTTTCCTGTTCATTATTAAGTATCAGAAAAAGATAAATAATATAAATTCTTACATCACACATTTTTCCTTATGAAAATAATTATTGTGATCATCTTCAGGTCTGTCATTGATCAGTTTGATAATCTGGTGCTTTATTATCTTATTACTTGTACTAAGAATTTCTGCGTGAACTTAATAAGTATTCCTTGAAAGAAGATCTACAAAAAGTCAACAGGTACATGAAAAGATGTTCAATTAGGGGCACTTGTACCCCAATGTTTATAGCAGCACTCTCAACAATAGCCAAATTATGGAAAGAGCCTAAATGTCCATCAACTGATGAATGGATAAAGAAATTGTGGTTTATATACACAATGGAGTACTACGTGGCAATGAGAAAGAATGAAATATGGCCCTTTGTAGCAACGTGGATGGAACTGGAGAGTGTGATGCTAAGTGAAATAAGCCATACAGAGAAAGACAGATACCATATGTTTTCACTCTTATGTGGATCCTGAGAAACTTAACAGAAACCCATGGGGGAGGGGACGAAAAAAGAAAAAAAGAGGTTAGAGTGGGAAAGAGCCAAAGCATAAGAGACTCTTAAAAACTGAGAACAAACTGAGGGTTGATGGGGGGGGGGGGAGGGAGGGGAGGGTGGGTGATGGGTATTGAGGAGGGCATCTTTTGGGATGAGCCCTGGGTGTTGTATGGAAACCAATTTGACAATAAATTTCATATATTGGAAAAAATATAAATAAATAAATAAACAAATAAATAAAACATGAAAAAAAAAGATGCTCAATATCACTAGTCATTTCAGAAATACAAATTAAAACCACAGTGAGATATTTTACC
The DNA here is from genome assembly GCF_022837055.1 of Prionailurus viverrinus. Classification (NCBI taxonomy): domain Eukaryota; kingdom Metazoa; phylum Chordata; class Mammalia; order Carnivora; family Felidae; genus Prionailurus; species Prionailurus viverrinus. The sequence goes on from NC_062569.1 coordinate 31,672,065, forward strand.
TCACACCTGTTAGAATGGCCATCATCAGTAAGGGGCATTAAGGAATCTACTCCTGAAATCATTGTTGCACTATATGCTAACTAACTTGGATGTAAATTTAAAAATAAACTATTTAAAAAATAAAAGATAAAAGATTAAAAAAAATGGCCATCGGGGCGCCTGGGTGGCGCAGTCAGTTAAGCGTCCGACTTCAGCCAGGTCACGATCTCGCGGTCCATGAGTTCGAGCCCCGCGTCAGGCTCTGGGCTGACGGCTTGGAGCCTGGAGCCTGTTTCCGATTCTGTGTCTCCCTCTCTCTCTGCCCCTCCCCCGTTCATGCTCTGTCTCTCTCTGTCCCAAAAATAAATAAACGTTGAGAAAAAAAAAATTAAAAAAAAAAAAAAAAGGCCATCATCAGAAAGACAAGAGATAACAAATGTTGGTGTGGATGTGGAGAAAAGGGAACCCTTGTGGACTGCTGGTGGGGAAGTAAATTGATATAGTCACTATGAAAACAGTATGGAGGATTCTCGAAGGATGAAAAATAAAACTGCCATATGATCCAGTAATTTCATTTCAGAGAATATATCCAAATCAAATGAAAAAACTGATTCAAAAATATACACCCCATATACACTGCAGCTTATTCAAAATAGCCAAGCCATGGAAACAACCTAAGTGTACATTGCTGAATGAATGGATAAAGAAGTGGTGATATATATACATACAAAGGAATATTATTCAGCCACAAAAAAAGAAAAACCAGGAAATCCTACCATTTGTAACAACATGGATGAAACTTCAGGACATTGTGCTAAGTAAAATAAGTCAGACAGAGAAAGGCAAACACTGTATGAGTTTATTTACATGTGGAATCTAAAACAAAACAAAACAAAACAAACTCATAGAAAAAGAGATCAGACTTGTGGTTACCAGAGGCAGAGGATGGGTGGAGGGGAAAATGGAGGAAGGTGATCAAAAGATACAAACTTCCAGTTGTAAAATAAATAATTACTAGGGATGTAAAATGTATATCATGATTATAGCTAATGCTGCTGTAGGATGTATAGGAAAGTTAAGAGTAAATCCTAAGAGTTCTCATCACAAGGAGAATTTTTTTTCTTTTTTCTTTTCTTCCTATTGTATCTATATGAGAAGATGGATATTAACTCTACTTATTGCAGTAATCATTTCACAATATATGTAAATCAAGCCATCACATTGTATGCCTTAAACTTATACAGTGATATATGTCAATTATTTTTCAATAAAACCAGAAAAAAGTAATTTCTTTACAAACAATGTAAGCCAATTTTCATGTGCTATCTGATATATACTTATAAATAGAAATTTGCTACATTTTACTGTGCGTGGTAACCTTTCATAAATTGGATTTTTCATTTTCAAATTTAATCAATTCAAATTATTTATGGCTATAATTGTGTTGAGTAAGAAAGTAATTGAAGTTAAGATTTTGAAAAGCTGGCCATAAATCGAGCAACATTAGTTTTAAATGGAACTATTCCATTGTGGATTTTATTATTCAGCCATATGAATGTAATGATAGAAATTATCCATGGTGAGCATAATTGTTTTTATTTAATTGAGTTTTACCTTTGTCAATACACACTCCTGTTAAATATAATACACCTATAAAAAATACTATTCTTTGGATGGCTGTGGTGCAATCGTGCAATCTTTATGCAATGTCAAGGCAGGAAAAACAGTGTGGAGTATTTAATGCATAGAATTTGGGTTGATACTTTGCAACCCAAATAAAATTGTGCTTACTGGGGTCTTGTGGGAAACAAATTTCACTGCTACACCTACATCTTTAAATGTAGTTCTGAGACTATATCACTGGGTCTGGAAATGTGATCTAGCAGAAAGCCAAAGACAGAACAAGAGCCCCAACCTCAGTATCCTTGGAGAAGAAAACATCGCAATCTTATGGAGCCTGTGGTTGGATTACTTAAGGATTCAGTTTTCATCCTCATTTTGACATGTGATTAGTAAGTGATGAAAGGAGATCAACAAATATCTGTCTAATGTAAAAGGTCTGTGCACTTCCACCATTCTCTGCCTTGGCTTTGTGTGACCAGGAATTCAGTACAGGTCACAGGCAACATGGATTTGGGGTTCACCCTTCCTACTGGCCAGTGATCTTAGATCCAATTTTGGACATTGTGTGTAGATAAGTGTCATTTCCATCTTATACACATAAGATGGAATATATACATATATGTATACACACACATTAATATATATCCCTCCTACTCTCCATATCTTTCAAATCACCCTCACCTGCCTCACTCCTCTAATTATGTCTAATTCATTTGGAAAGTTAACCCTTCTCAGCTAACATTTCATCAGCAGTGGGGTATGATAGAAAGAGTACCAAATTTGGCTTTTTATCGTCAGATATCTGAATTTGGACTTCAGTGCATCCCACTTGATTTTGGGCAACTCTAACTCCCTAATTTACTCATTGACAAAATGAAGATGATGATGATGGTGATGATGATGACTATGATGATAATTGGGAATAATAATATCACCAGCCTGTAGTATAAAGGAGACCCCATATTCCAGTAACATTGACTTTTGCCCCTACTCTATGATACTGAGTTCCTGTGTCACCAGATGAAACAGGGAGACTTCTTCAGTTTATTGCTCACCTCATAAGTTTGTATATGGTGATATCTGATACATAGTTTTTTTAATATAAAAAATGAAACCAGAAAAATGCAAATATTTAATGGATTTCAGAATTAGGAAGCCTTTTCAAAGCTTAAAAGCATCGGAAGGAACAAAAAGGAAATTGCTTTTATATAATCCCTGCCTTAGTAAAGCTAATATTCTAGCTATTCTCATCTCTGTATTCTTCCAAGTAAACTCTAGAATAATTTTGTTATCATCCTCCCTAATAATCCCATCAATACTTTGACCAGGATCATGTTAAACATAAGTAGCACTGAGATCCAAGCTGAAGCCAACACCTCTTATCAAGAAAGCAAAGGTTTTCTAAGAACCCCTAGCAATTTCTGCTCACATAGCAGAACCCAAAACTGTCACAGAAATGACTACCTTTTTTGGTAAAGGAGGTTACAAAAAGGTGGTTAGCCTCCAGCTTCTAGAATGGAGGTGGGAGAAAAGAGATGAGAATGAATGTTGAGTGACTCACCCGCAGGTGTGTCTGCCACAAAGTCACCATGGAAGAGAAGCTGCAGGAGCTATTTCCATGAGCACCTGTACAAGATCAGACACAAGGACTGTTGCTGTGGGATGCAGGCAACATGGCGCACATTGCTGAGAAGGCCACTCTGCCCCTTTTTGCTGTGGGCAGCCAAACAGCTTTGATACTCTGAGGGCTAGGAACAGCCACTCAGGAGAGTATCTGTGACTTACAGACCAAAAAAAGTCCGGAGCAGCCAGCAGAGTGGTGGTCTTGTAAGAGGCGTCTCTCAAATACCTGTGGGATTGCATCTTTGGGCAAATTTTGCTGGCTGCCTACCCAACACCCTTTTCCCCTTCTTCATTGCTAATGGAACCACAGTTTTGTTCTGGCAGCCATGTTCCCAGCCATGGATGAATCATGTTTGATCAAAACCCATCATGCAATTGCAGTCCACCTTGGCCTGATTGGTCTAGAGGTGGGCAATATAACACAGCTTTGGACAAGAAGATATAAGGAGAAGTCTGCTGGGAGTGGTTCTAGAAAGATTTGTCTTGCCTGATTAAAAAAAAAAATACACCATCTTGTGCGAAGAAATCCTTTTCGTCCCTGTTCCCTTCTTCCTGCCTTGAATGTGGTTATATGTAGACATTATGCTTGGAGCTATGGTTCTTCTGACTTACATCCTCAAGGCAACAGTCTGAGAACAAGAGAAATTTTCCCAGGTTGGCAAAAGTGGAAACACAGAGCCTAGGTCCTTAGTGATTTTGAGAAAGCCAGTGTGCATCACTCCTAGAACTACCAACCACTGCAAAGATGATGGGGAACAATTAAGTGTCTTTATTATTTAAATCACTGATGGTGGAGTTGTTCTATTACTTGAAACTGACAGGATTTCTGTTCCAGCCCTACAAAAAGGAGAGCAGAGCAGAGCATAGTGAGTTGGCTTGTTCTTGAATAAAGACCTGAGAGGCAGATGTCAAAAGAAGCAAATGAGCTAGCAAAATCTAGGTATTAATATGAACATGACTTCTGCCCGATACCCACAGGCAGTGAGTCAGCTTATACCCAAAAAGTAATTTGAGAAGAAATGACATTTTTATACAATACAGACTTCCATTTTAGGAAGATTAATGTATTTCTCAATTATGTGAATCTTTCTTTCTCTAAGTTACACATTTTTGCCATGTGTTCCCCACCTATGTCTTGCTAGGTTCATCCCTAGATATTTTATGTTTGGGGATGTTGTCTCTCTCGAGATGATGGGGTTCCCTAGGGATCTGTCTTCTGCCCTCTTTCCACCCCACAATTACCTTGGATGATACCTCCTCTCCTGGCTCTCCCCTAACTACTACTTCAAGCTGTTCCTTCTCCCTTCTGGGTAAGTATCCTTAACCCCCTAGGTACACAGACTTTTGACTGGGTTGCTTTTTGGAGGTCATCCAACCCTGATTGACAGGAAAAGGTAACATTTGGAATCCAGTGAGCTTGAGGTTAAAACGTGTCATGTCAGCAATTGCTAAACAACAGTACATCAGATTAGGTCAAGAATTTGTGAAATGTTTGTGCCAAGTGAAATGTCAAAGCACAAAGTGTGTGAAAGAAAAAAATCTCTGTGCCAGTCAAATGTCATTCTGTCTTCCAACAAGTAATTTATTCCTTTCTGTCTTTATCGCTGTTCTTGTTTCACATGAATTAATGTTGCCTGTAAGTAATTGAAATTAATAGTGGCATTATCAGTGGGTAAGGGCAAAAACTAAAGAGCTAATTTAGAATCACTCAGTCAATTTGGGTTCATTTTGAAAATGAAATTTGTTAACCCAACCTTAAAAAGGTTACCTGATTGTCCAGAGCATTCACACTGCAGCCATTATTTGTTCTGTTAATTTTGGTAATCTGTAAAAACAAGGCACAGAAAATAGCAAAGAATAAGCATTTTTTAAATGCTGTATCTGAAAACTTGCAAACACAATAGAAATGCTATAGATATGATCACTAGATCAGGTAGCCCTCAACAAATGGAATGCCAGTAGCTTGTTGAGTTGATCATGAAGCAAAGCTCTATAATGTTCGTCACCATTTCCCTACCAGTTTTAATTCTAAATTGGCAGAGCTTCCCAGAAAATGGCTTCTCTCCATCCCATTTGCTTTCTCTGAGAGCAGCTTTCTGTTGCACAGTCCTGGCCAAACAGCGGGAAACAGGTCCTGCTCTTAATGCTACAGCTGCCTGGTTAATAAATTTTTTTAAACATTTATTTATTATTGAGAGACACAGAGAGACAGAGCATGAGCATGGGAGGGGCAGAGAGAGAGGAGGAGACACAGAACCTAAAGCAGGCTCCAGACTCTGAGCTGTCAGCACAGAGCCAGAGGCAGGGCTGGAACTCACAAACCATGAGATCATGACCTGAGCTGAAGTCAGACGCTTAACTGACTGAGCCACTCAGGCTCAGCCCCATACAGCTGCCTGGTTAATAAACCGAACTGCTTCTCTGTAGGCATCAGGGGCAGACGAGGGCAAGACAATCGAGGTGCTCAGAGCACAGCACTTCAGGAGGCCCTCATTCTCAGGTGCCACCCTGCACTTCTATGGCACTGAGGTGAATGCTTCCTTAAATGTGTGCCTTGGGCACCTCACTTGCCTCACCCCTGTCCTGGCCCTGGTAGGCATTATTGTTGCCTTTGGGATTGAAGAAAAGGACCTGGGAGTAAAGAAGAACCCTGTAAGTCTTCTGACAATGATAACTGAGTTCCTACCCAATTAATATTAATTCCACACATTAGAAATTTAACAATGATGAATTTGAAGAGTCATAAGAAGCCCATATTGCTAAGATGAGAGAAATTTCTCAAAAAAAAAGTCCAACTAATGGCTCAGAATGGGTCCAAGAGAGTGAAAGGGCTGTGTGGGACCACCATGTTCCAGAGTTTGGGCCTCAAGTTTTCAGATTTGGAGCTCAACTTTATCAGCACAAAGATAGATGGTCAGACTGAGGAAAACTAACAAGAGAATTACAAATATTCCAGAACTTCAATTCACTAAGTTAGAGCTGTAGCTATTTTCCAGTGGCAATATCCTAGTGTTCAATGTTCAGGACACCCCTCCCTAGAGTCAGGGGATGTGGAACAAAGTGTTAATCATCAGACAACTGCAAATGAACATGGAAAGAGAACAGAGCAGGGAAGGGGGGCTGTCAATGACAGGAATAATTCATCCAGTCCAAGAAAAAGTCCTGCCTCAATCCAGAGTACTCTGTGTATCCATTCACTCAACAAATACATATTGTGCACCTACCATGTGCTCAGCAAACCCTGTCACCTCTACCTTCAAAATGAATTCTAAATCCAGTACGTCCTGCCATCTCCACAGTAACCATTGAAATTGTTTTTTTGTGGGGAGTGCAATTGTTGAAATGACTGGGTTGGGGGTATGGCCCTAGGAGCGCTGAGTGAGGTAGGAATGGAGACAAGACCACACCTGTGACTGGCCAGGGTATCAGACAGATGATCTTTCTTGATATACCCTGGGGCTGACACATGTGTGAGTGACAACATTAGCTACTGTTCCCTGAGAAATTCGAGTGTGCCAGACGATCTGTGCTTTCCTCTCCTTTAATCCTCACAACAACCCTACAACAAGCCCAAGAATCAGAGATTGTTATCCTCCAGTTGTTTTCACAAATGAAAAAAAAAAATGAGGCTCATAAAGGTTCATTAACTAGCTCAGGGTAACACAACAATTTGGATGCAGCATTCAGACCTGGGTCTTCTAACCCCCAGAGCCACACTCTTTCCTGTGTCTGTGCCATACCTCTTCAACCTGCAAGCTTTAGTCCGCAACCACAAGTTATAAGTGAGTTTGATCAGGAAGTCTTATGGCTCAAGTTTTGTTATTGAAGCCTGAGGCAGAAGTCTGATCTGAAAGCTAGATGCTTCAGTCTCCTGAGAGAATAAGCCTCTTTTCTCCCTTATAGGTTAGTGTCACTTTGGAGCCTTGAAAAACAACATAAAGAGGCAAGTCTAGGGGTGCCTGGGTGGCTCAGTCAGTTGGGCTTCTGACTTCAGCTCACGTCATGAACTCACGGTTTGTGAGTTCGAGTCCCACATGAGGCTCTGTGCTGACAGTGCAGAGCACGGAACCTACTTCGAGTTCTGCGTCTCCCACTCTCTCTGTCCCTCCCTTGCCAGCACTCTGTCCCTCTCTCTCTGTCTCTCAAAAATAAATAAACACTTTTAAAAATAAAATAAAGGAGGCAAGTCTAACAGCTATAGCCTGTTAGGGTTTGTTTGCTTCATAGGTAACCTTAGTGGCCTGCCCCAGCAGCTACCTTTGTCTCAGTGTAGCAGGATACCCTTGGAGAATCCTGTAGCAAGAGCCCGGGTACTTCTTGGCCATTTATCACATTGTAACCCCTCCTTCATCTGGAAGAATGTGAGGCCTGATACCCTGTCCCTGGTATTCCCAGAGCATTCAACTGCAAGTCCAGGGTTTTCTATCCCCAGGAAGTAATTTCTGCAAGTGATAAAGAAAGTAGAGACATGAAAGTTTTCACAAAATTCATTTCTTGCTTCAGACGGGAGAAATTTGCATGCATTCTGCTTTGTAATAGTTCTACTAGAGAGCAGAGGAATCCTACCTCTCAGTGTTCCAAATGAGAAAATTGCAGTCAAATGTCATCACTGTGACTCATCGAGACCAGAACCATCCAATAGAAGTTTCTGCAATAAAGGAAATATTCTGTCTGTGCTTTCCAATTCAGTAGCCATTAGTCACATATGAATATTAAATACTTAAAATGTAGCTAATACAATTGAGGAACAGAGTTTTAAACTTTATTTCATTTCAATTCATTTAAATCTCAATTTAAGCCAACTGTAGCTAGTGACTACTATATTGAACTGCACATATCTAGATTATAAAACAAGAGGCCAAGCCACTTTTTACCCCTTTGCACACAGTGACCGAGTTCGCCCACAGAACCTTGCCATGAAGACCCTTGCTTAGTTAGTTCCTCCCAACAAGGGAAGGTCTTCACTGCTCACCCCTTCTGAACAAAAGACAGAAAGCCCACGTAACCATATTCTATTACTGCCATAAATTACCATAAGCTTTGAAAATTGGACCAATCCATATTTACTGTCTCACAGTTTATGTAGGTCAAAAGTCCAGGTACACGTGGGTTGACTGGATTCTCTGTTTAGGGTCTCACAAGGCCCAAGTCTAAGTGTTGGCAAGGCTGCATTCCTTTCTGGAGGCTCTGGGGAAGAGTCTACTTCCAAGTTCATTCAGATTATTGGCAAAATTCAGTTCCTTGCTGTTATAGGACTGAGGTTTCTGCTTGCTTGCTGATTGTCCTCTGGGGGCTGTCCTTAGCTCCAAGAGGCCTCTCCCTGGTTCTTGCATGTGCCCCCCCATCTCAGATCCAGCAATAGTACATCAAATTCTTCTCCTATGCAGAATCTCTCTGCTTCTTCCTCTGCTCTCAGCTTTGAAGAGCTCACATAATTACATTGGATTCACTCACATAATCTCCCTATTTTATGGTCAATTGGTTAGTAACCTCAATTACATCTACAAAGCCTCTTTTTCCAATTAATACAGCATAAGCACAGGAGTATTATCAGGGAGCAAAAATCTTGGGACCCAAATTCTGCCTATCACAATCAGATAGCAGAGAAAACAGCAAGGCAATAGCTAGCAATTATTCAGTGTTTTCTTGCATAGACAATAAAAAGGACTTGTTGGAAAAAAATAATTTAAAAAATACTCTTTTGACTATTTTCTCTCAGAATCCTGAGTCATTTGTCTCACTTCATCATTACAAAAAATAGGCAAAGTGGTAGCTATCCCTGATCTCTGTCGAGGATCCCCAAACATCTCAGGTTATACTCCTTGGAGGGTCCAGATCTTCAGAATGGCTTCTAGCAGAGAAAACAGAGCTGCTACACCACGTTGGAGGTCATGTCCCATCACAGCAGAACCTACCAGCAATTTTGAGCCCTCTTTCTGGTTTAGCCAGTGTTCAGTTAGATATTAAGTCTTGATAAGAACTGGATGCTGTTAATTAATGAACAAACCTTACATACAAACTAAGCTACTCAGCTCCAGTTAGCAAATTCTAGTAAGAAAGTGAAGTGAATGGAAAAATACTTCCTTCCAATTAGCTGAAAAGAGACACTGAGTTTTCAAGTCCTAAACAAAGAGCTGCTTTGTGTTTGCCCTCTCCTGCAGAGAAGGGAGAAAGATATCTTTGAGCTAGGAGTTCAGAAAGAGAGAGAGAGCTGCCAGGGAGGACCAGTCTGCCACCTGAAAGAGAGCAAATGAAGGACGAGCTGCTGCGTTTTCCAAGAGTAAGCCATTGGGTCTGGGGAGTTCCCATGAGAATTTGCTCAGGGGGCCACAATGTTGAAAACATGTAAGAACCGAGGCCTGGGCAGAGAGGTCACCAGGACAGTTCCAAGCTGTCTACTTGGTACTCACCCCATGTCTACCAATTCTACCTTCCTTACATGAAGCTGGCCCATGCTAAAGCACAAAATAACCTTACAGCCATGTTCTATACCTTTGGAGCTTCAGAAAAAGGCATCTGGTTGATGACTAGACCCTGACAGTGGGCAGCACCTAGCCTTGGACACCACCTGACACCCTCTCTGCAGGGGCTTAGAAATCCCTTATGCTGGAAGCCCACACAGACTCTCCAGTCTAGTTAATGCTGTCTTACTCTCCACCACTGGCACAGTTTACCTCCACCCTAAATGCCAGCCCCTCTGATGGCCTGTCTTCCTGGTACTGTCACCTCCATCTTCCCCCTTGGCTCGGTCTCTTACATTTCCCTTCCCATAAACCAACCCTTTCTGCTGGCCTTCTGGAGCCCTCATCCATTGGTAAGCTCCCTTGCCTACAATGTTAAATGTTCCTGCTGGGCTCCTTTCTCCTCCTGCCTTAACTGAAACATGACCCATGTTGAAGGACCCTGCCTTTCGCCTGGGACTGAGGATGCTTATTCTTCCATCCCTCACACACCCCAGGTGTATGATTTGGGAAAGGGTGTAGGTACTCTTCTGGCTCCACATTACCACGTGCAAACCCTTATTCTTCATTCAGTTGTAAAATCTCTCCACCCTTCATTGTGGCCATGGTTTTCATCTGTCCTTCTCTCGGTCCCTTGTTCCACATTCACTGGACCTCAATGAAACTCTCCTTACACGTGTAGGTTACATGTGACCTCTGCCTCCTCTCCCCTTTACCAGCCACTCCTGTGGCTTCACCCTGAATGCAATCATTACCCACAACTGTTTCAACTCTGCCCACTTAAACTCTCATACCCCATAGAAAACCATTATCACACCATTTTCCAGTTCTCTCTTTTAAGGAAAACAAACAAAACCAACTACTCTTTGGCCTCATTTAAAGTGTTATCCCATGAGTTCCTCAATTCTATTCTAATCTATCTCCCATCTGCTCTCACCATCTCACCTACTTATTCACCTACTTATAAAATAAATATTAATAAAATAATACTTCTACTAGTGTTCACATTATCCAGATAATCTTAAGATTTTCCCAGGTGCTAGCTAATATTTAATGACTACCAAGTCTGAACAAAAGCACATCAGATGCCTATAGTTAAACTCTACTTGGATTTTGATAGAGTCAGAGATGCCACCATCACCTCCCAATTAGATTTTGAGCAGTGTTGGAGCAGTAGAACTTAGAAGATCCTAGCCAGGAATAATTTAAAACTTTATTATCCAACAAATATATTTTCTGTCAGCCCTATCCTGATGCCTTCTCTTCTTAAAGAATGGTCATAATGTCTTCAGGGAATTATCTCCATCTCAACCTAACTCTCCATCCATCTTATATCACTTTTTTCTTTTACCATAACAGAAATATATCTTAACATCAAATTATAAAGTCATTTATAGCCAATATTCTTGCCAAAATGTGTTAATGCTAACCTTCAAATAAAATCTCTGGCCATAACAGGCAGGCCTTGCTGTTCAGATGTCAAGCACCATTTTCCTCTTCCTTCTTCCCTTTGAGCCATGGCTCTCTAAAGCTGATAACAAGAACCGTATAACCATGACTGTCAAAGTTTGTATCCAGTAAAGAGTTAGGCAAATGGTTGCTAGGAGATTGTAAAAAAGAATAGGAATGGAGGGCAATAAATCTAGAGATGAGGTAAAAGGGGATCGACAACAAAAGACAAAAATCTGGGCCAAATGTAACAGACCAGGGGTTGTGATGGGGGCGGGGCGTGGGAATCATAGGAAAAGCCCACACAGAAAACTGGATCAACAGAGTGAGGGGCTCTGGGTCAAAGAGATTCATTGAGGCCTTTCGTTCACTGAGGCACAAGGGCCCAGTCTCAGGAAACAGGCTGGCAGGATCAAGGTACGAAGCAGTCCCCATCCACCTGGCTGACACACAAGGGCAAGGCTTTCTACCACCACATACCACTTGGGATGCCAATGATCTGGGCACCCAGGCACAAGAGAACTTGGAAGGAATTACCACCTCCCTGATGGAAGATGACTGCAGAGAGCCTGACACCTCTGCCTGCAGGTTTAAAAGAGCCAAAATGTGGTGAGACAAAAACTATTGGTCTGCCAGTCTCTTTTTGAAAGGGATGGCACTCAAACAGTTCTGATGATTCATTTGGGTAAAGGCTAATAATTCTTCATTTATGGATTATTTACTGAAAACCCAATACATACTAAATGCAGAGCTAGGTGCTAAGGAAACAAATATGACAAAGACAAAAATATAAATGTATAGATATTCACGGCCTCCTCCTCTCCTTATAGCCACACCCTTAGCCCCTGTAAGGAGCCCACATACTAAACTTCTGGAGCCTTGTTGTGCTGATCAAGAGAATGGGTAGAAGAGATAATTGGAAGAAGTCAAAGGAGACTGTATAATAAAGACTTGAGCCACAGATGACTGGAGGAGTGGAGAACAAAGATCGGAGGAGAGGGGAATGGAGGGAGAACACATGAGTGAGGCTGGAGTTGAGGTGGTGAGAAAATTGGGAGCATGTGGGTCAATGAATGGACTTGTGAAGACGGATCATTGAAGGCCAGAATAGCGTGGAGAGTGTGTGTGTGTGTGTGTGTGTGTGTGTGTGTGTGTCTGTTTGTAATTTCTGCCCACAGTCTCTTGGAGAGTTTATGAACTTCTTTGTGATTGGAACTGTGTTTTACTCTTGGACGCCACACAATGATAAAGCTGCTAACAAGGTGACCCAACTTTTGGGAGATTATAAAATAAGACATTGCCTCTTCCCTCCAAGTGCTCAAACATTTAACAGGGGAGAACAGCCATTTAACAGGGGCACCTGAGGGGCTCAGTCAGTGAAGCATCCTACTCTTGACTTTGGCTCAGGTCATGATCTCACGGTTTGTGATTTCGAGCCCCGCATCAGGCTTTGTATAGCCTGCTTGAGAATCTCTCTCCCTCCCTCTGTCTCTGTTCCTTCCCCACTTGTGTTCTCTCTCTCTCAAAATAAATAAATAAACTTAAAAAAATGTAGGAGAACAGATATTTAACATAAAATAACACAAAACCTTGCAAGTGGTATGTCACACATCTATATAGGGCATGGGGTGGCAAATGAGGGAGAGGCCACCTAATTTACCTCTAGCTCAAGGAGAGCCAGATGTTCTCTCCACCGGAGCTTAGGAGGGGATTTTTTTTAGCTCCCAAATCAATTACCAAGAGCAACCTATGCCTCGGTGCTAGACAAGAAGAAACAGAAAATCCAAACTGCCTCCTTGAACTCATCAGAATTCTATCACCTCTAAGGCTCACCTGGCTATCAGGCAGCAGCCCACTATGGCTAATTGAGGGCTTCCTTTCCTTTTTGACTAAGAGCTCCTTGGGCTGGACATATCTTCTTTTCCACTCAAGCATTACCTAAACAAAGAAAAACATGTGTAGACGGAGGTGTTAGCATGAGAGAACTCAGTACCAAACCTTGTAAGCATGGAAGGGGAAAAGGGGTGAATGCTAAATGAAGCCTGAAATTCTATAAGTGAAACACAAAGTCAGCCCCAGAGCTGCCACAGTATTATAGCTGAGGTTTGCATTGAGTCTGCTACCCCCAGGCAAAGGGAGGATTTAGAGTTTCCAAGCAGAGCTGAAGCAATCACTTTACTGGTTTGTGCCAGCCAAGTGACTCACTCTCAAACCTGTTTAATATGAAACAGCATTAGGAGACTGGATATAGCCTCAGGGAGATCAGCTGCTAACCAGCTCAGATTATAGCTGCAATCCCTCAAACACGGCCACTTAAAGTGTCTCCACATGTCTTCAGTGGCACACAACACCGTGCAGGAAAGAGACTGTCCTTGAAGTAGAAAGATCAACGTTCTGGTTTCTATTCTGTAGAAAATTTGTCATGTGACTTGGGCCAGCCTCGTATGAAAAAATGAAGCTAATGCCTAATACATAAAATGCGGCAATACCTTCGCTGCCCACTCCCTGTGGTAGTTTTGAGAACTGAATGAGAAATATGAAAATTAAGTGAGATGATGAAAATGGTAGAGAGCTATATACCAGGTATTATTATCACACACAAGTATCATAAATCTCCTTTTACACTTTCATTGGTACTAGAGGGAATTTCCTTAAATGGCAGGAATGAGGAAATAAACACAACAAGAATTTTGCTTCGTACTTTAATATCAACAGCACTGAAAGCACCAATTTAGCCAGTTATTGTGGACTTTTGTCATCCAGGCAATAAATTGGGAGTCTTCACAAGATTAGAGCTCCCCTCTTCAGTGTTATCTGAAGCTATCAATTAGACCATATCTGATATTTTCCAGCAAGAACTTTAAAGAGATCCCTTTTAGGGAAATTTGTCAAACTATTTCTCCCATTTACGATTACAAGGACAAGAAAATAAACAAAAGGATCTTTCTTTGTTTTCTTTCTTTTCTTCTTCTCCTCCTCCTCCTTCTCCTTCTTTTTTATTTCCACTCACCACCCCCCCCCCCATCCCTATCTCCCAAAGGATAGAAGTGATGTGGGTGAAGTGAGTGAGGCACTTGCCTCAGATGAAAATTTTAATTGAGCAACAAAAAAATTAAAAAAACAAGATAAATATATTTTAATGAATATTTTTAAAACAAAATTAATGCCAAAAAGCCATGATGAGCAAAATATCAAAACTTAAAAAAAATAATCAGTGGCAATGCCATGCCAAGACATATGGAAGCCCCAGGCAAAAGGAAAAATCAGTGATACTGATCCAGTTTTTATTTAAAATTTGCTTTTTTCTTCATCATGGATTTTTGCCTTAATTTTGATGTGTCACAGATAGCAATTTTTTTCTTTCCTGATAGCATCTAAAATTATAATTTGCCTTAGTCTGGATGGTATCTTAAGTTTGGTTAAATGCTTTCCACATGGTATGTAGAACAAGCAAGACTCCTGGCAGTAAAACTCCACTTGGCTTTGTCTCCCGCCATTTCTAAACATGAATTCAGTAGAAGTCACCTTCCCTGCTCCTAAATGAAAACTCTGTGTGTCCCGTGGCTCTTCCACTCACCCTTAAATAACAGACAAGTCCCACACTCATTTTAAATCACAAACACAGTCTCAGTTTAGTAATTCATAATCCCTGAGATCATCAAAACTTACAACTTTACTTAGTGGTAGATCTCCCCCTCCCCCAGCCTGGGCCTGGCAGCCCTCGGTAGGAAAAGGGAGTAGGGCCTTGTGCTCTCTGCTCTCTCTGTCTTCCTGTCCCACTTGATACCTCCCCTTTTACTCTCCCCCCACCAAGTAGGGACTTGTCAGTGAAGAAAGGAAGGAGATACACCAGTTCTGACTTGACTGGTGGCTTCACATTCTCTGCACCAGGAAGATGGTTCAATGGGGACTCTCTCCTTGGGCCTTCTTCACTGGCTCATCAGCACTTCCTTCTTCCTTCAGGTATCTGGAGTGTTTGTGTCATTTGGATGGTGGGTACTTGGATGTTTATTACATCATTAACTCTACTTTTTTTCTTAATTTTTTTAATGTTTTTTTATTTACTTTTGAGACAGAGAGAGACAGAGCACGAATGGGGGAGGGGCAGAGAGAGAGGGAGACACAGAATCGGAAGCAGGCTCCAGGCTCTGAGCCATCAGCCCAGAGCCCGATGCGGGGCTCGAACTCACGGACCGCGAGATCGTGACCTGGCTGAAGTCGGACGCTCAACTGACTGAGCCACCCAGGCTCCCCTATTAACTCTATTTTTATGTATGCTTATATATTCTAAAATTTCTTGAATTTTTTTTTAAAGAGCTGTGAGAGAAAATAAAAGGGGGAGAATCCTAACTCTACATGAAAACCATCTTTGCTAGATAGAAACTTCTCTCTCTCTCTCTCTCTCTCTCTCTCTTTGTCTCTCTCTCTCTCTCATTTTACTACCAGCCATTCTTGCTCTCCTGGCCTTCATTTTTATCACCTCTATAGACCTATAAAATAAAAGTTTGTCTAGATGAAGATAAACTTCCATGCCCTGTCACATGCTAGTTTATTTCTCACTCCTTCTGAATAAGCAGAGCAATCCCCCACTGGTTTCTAATTTCTTCAAGAATAAATGGCGCTGGCCAGAATCCAGGCCACTCCTAGTCCCCTGGGAACTCATCAAGAGAACTAGAACATCTCTGCCCTCAACCTCTAAGGCAGAAATCAACAAGAGTCCCACAGCAAGAAAGGCACTGTAAAAACAGTAGTGTCACCAAAGGCAGAAAACACTTCTTGTACTTGTGTACCACTGACAGTCCCACTGTACTGCCTGTCTCCAGGCACTGGAACTGAAGACAGAAGAATGTTGCAAAGGCTACACCGTTGTCCCCACTTTAGGAAAATAATTGCCTTCATTGTTTAACTTCACAGTGCTGGTGATATATTGTTTATATCCTTGAGCACTCATTTTCCATACCAAGTCTTCAATATTTTGCTTTATTGGTAATATTTAAATATGCGGTTCTACTTTGCCTTCAAGGATCTATGGAGATTGGAACTGGAAAACAATGTGAATTCTCACACATTCCAAAAGGCCTGCCCAGATTCAGGATGTCTGAAGCAAAACCCTTTTCCAGCATGACAAGTTTCAGGATCATAAGGAAGAAAAAACAGCTAGCTGTGGGCACATCTTACAGATAAATCCACAAAACCAATTCAGAGTCCCAGAGGGGCTATGGCTGTTTTTCACAGTTGGGGAGATGCTTGCAAACAGCTGGCTGGGCCAAGGAGGCAGAGCACTGAGTGTGGGAGTAACAGAAAGGTTGGGAGGGGTGGGGGAGAATGACAGACATCCATTCCAGGAACCAAGTCTGCACTCACCTATCTCCTTCACTCCTTCAATCTCCTTCTAATACTCATCCCAGAGGAATTAATAAAAATTAACAGAAAATAGTAATAGGAGAGACAAATTTTAAAATGTGGAAAATGTGGAAGAATTTCAGAGAACAGAAACAGAATTCCATTATGCCATAAACTCAAATGGAGAAAAAAAAATCACATCTTTATTTTCACTAACCTGTGATTGAAAATGTAGCATTCCCTTTGATTATGAATAGAGGCAGTGGGCCAGCCACAGCTGTGTTAGTACTGATGGCTTTGTCGCTGATAGAATTTATAGATATTTTCAATTAATAATCTGTATGGTTACTGCAAATATCTTGAAACATCATTTTTGTTCATCATTACTGTGAAATTATGATAGTAATTAAGTTTGTCATGAGATCTTGATATTTAATAGACAGAAACAAGCATATATAAATGTACCACACATTTGTTTTAATATTTTGCTAACTATATTTCAGTAATTGGTTTCCTTTGTGATCCTATGTGTTTTATGGAATAGATTTTAGAACATTAGTATAAGAAGAGATCCATAGGTTTCACCAGACTGCCAAAGTGGTCTGTAGGGGCAAAACTGTTAAGAACTCTTTCATTAGGCAGTTGCAGACTAGCAGCATTGGGGGAAGGGGTGCAGAATCCTATCAACCCAAATCCAAAAATGTTTGAAAAAAGGTTTTGGGGTGGGGGGGGGAAAGTGTTCAAAATATAATTTTAGGTATGTCTAGGGAACTGTGCAATTCACTAGGTTATGCTGAAAGGCATGTACTTAGGGATTCTCTTGGTTAAAAAGCCCAGCTATATAAGAAGGGATCTGACTTGTCAAGGTGTGGTTCAGGAGGAATAATTTGGGATGGCAAACCTAGATCCAGGGCCCGGGGCCCTAACCTTTGACAAGTAACTCAAATCTATAGGTAGATAATAGTCTCACATCTTCTCCAAGTAAATAATGTTATCTCAATCGGGTACACATCCTTTCCACTCTGGGATGGAATCTAGAAATAAAAATAATAGCAGCCTTTATAACCAATTTTCACGTAAATTATTAAGTTAACTAACATTCTCCATTCCTTCTATAAAAACTACCAACTGGTCCTAAGGCATAATGGGCACTCACAGCCAGTGGGCTTCTCTCTAGTATGCTGGCACATTCTCAAAACTCAATAATAAGAAAATACTCAATTAAAAATGGGCAAAACCCACCCAATTCTTAAGGCCTACTAGATAGCTATCCCTCTGACAATACCACACAGTAATCAACACAGTGTGTTATTGGCAAACAAATAGCCAAATGGATCAATGGAACAGAGTAGAGAACCCAGAACCAGAACCATACAAATATGCCAAAATGATTTTTTAAAATACGTTATTTTTAAATGCAGTTTTTGATTTACAGAGAAATTATGCAGATAGCACAAAAAGTTCCCATATAGTGCACCCAGTATCCCTCATTGTTAACATCTTATACTAGTATAGTACATCAGTTACAATTAAGCAACAAATATTGATACATTATTATTAACTAATAGTCACTGTGTATTCAGATTCCCTCTATTTTTAGTTGTCATGTCTCCTTAGGTTCCTCTTGTCTGTGACAATTTCTCAGATTTCCCTGTTTTTCATGACGTTGACAGCTTTGAAGAATATTTGTCATATATTTTGTAGGATGCTCCACTATTGGAATGTGTCTGATGTTTTTCTCATGGTAAGACTGGAGTGATGGGTTGTGGGAAGAAAGATAACAGAAGCAAAGTGCCATTTTTATCACATCATATTAAGAGTAAGTGTTTATCAACATGATTTATGATTTTGATATTGAGTTGGGCTGAGGTAATGTTTATCAGATTTTTCTACTTTGAAGTTACTTTTCCCCTATTTTCAGACTATAGTCTTTGGAAGAAGTCACTATGCACAGCCCATACCTAAGGAGTGGGGATTTATGTTCCTCTCCTTGAGGACAAAGTATCAGCATCAATCATTTGGAATTCTGAGTGAGATATTTGTCTATTCTCTCCCATATATTTATTATTCAATCATTTGTTTCAGTATGGATTCATGGGTATTTGGGCTCTAATCCAATTCTACTTTGTTTTTTGCTCAAATTGTTCTAACCTGGGTCATTAGGAGCTCTTCTAGTCATGTTCTGTCCACCTTTGACATACCCCATGCATGTGTTTTTGGTTCCTTACTTTCTAATACTACAAAATGCAACTGTATTATCTTATATATATTCTTCCCTAGTTCTAGAATAAACCATTTCTCTAAGGAGCCATATTCCTTTTACTAGAAAATGGTATTAGAAACCACAATGTGGGTTCTTGGGATGCCCAATTGATTTTTTTAATGTTTGTTTATTCTGAGAGAGAGAGAGAGTATGACCAGGGGAAGGACAGAGAGAGAGGGAGAGACAGAATCCCAAGCAGTCTCCACTCCATCAGTGCAGAGCCCGATGTGGGGCTCGAACCTGCAAAACTGCAAGATCATGACCTGAGCCAAAATCAAGTCGGACACTCAACTGAGTCACCCAGGTGCCCCTCAACTGATTTTTGACAAACATTCAAAAGCTAGTCAATGAAGAAAGGATAGCCACTTCAACAAATGGTACTGTAGCAAGTGGACATTCAAAGGCAAAGAAAGAAAAGGAAAAGAAGGAAGGGAGGGAGGGAGGGAGGGAGGGAGGGAAACCTCACATATTTGTGTAAAAAAGTAACTCAAATGAATCATGGATGTAGTATAAAATGTAAAACTAAAACTTTTATTTAAAAAAATAGTAGAAAATCTTTAGGATCTAAGGCTAGGCAAATAGTTCTTTGACTTAACATGAAAACATGATCCATAAAAAGAAAAATTGATAAATTGGACCTCATCAAAATTAGAAACTTGCTTTGCAAAAACTCTATTAAAAGAATGAAAAGACAAAATACTACAGACTGGGAGAAAATACTTGCAAACCACATATCTGATAAAAGACTAGTATCTAGAATAAAGAAACCTCAAACTCAGCAGTGAAAAAACAGAGAATCTAATTAGAAAATGGGCCAAAGATAAACAGACATTTCACCAAACATAATATACAGGTGATAAATAAGTACATAAAAGAATGTTATTAACCATTAGAGAAATGAAAATTTAAACAACAATGGCATATCACTTTCAGATAAATGAAAACTATGCTCATACAAAAACCTGTATGCAAATGCTTCTAGTAGCTTTTTTCCATAATAGCCTCAAACTGGATGGAAACAATCTAGATGTCTTTCAATAGGTGAATATTCAGATAAACTGTGGTACATCCATAACATGGGATAGTACTCAGTAATAAAAAGGAATAGATTAATGATACACACAACTTGGAAGAATCTCCAGAGAATTATACCAAGATCAGTGGCTACCAGGAGCTGGGTCTAGGGGGCAGGGGAAGGGAAGATGTGGAGAGATTGAATACAAAGGAGTGGCACAAAGGAATTTTGGGGGCTGACAGAAATATTGTCTATCTTGATCATGGTAGTGATCTATGTTCTATTTTTGCAAGTGTTTGTCAAAACTCATAGGATTGTTCACTCAAAAGGATACATTTTATTGTACGTAAATTGTAACTTTTAAAATTATGAAAAACAAAGAAGATTTTTAAGCCAACTTTCACTAAGCTCAATCACTAGATTAACCAGCATTCTCCATTCCTTCTGTAAATATACCAGTTGGTACCCAGGAACCTCATAGCTAAGCACTTACAGCTAGTCCTTTTCTAGTATACTGACGTTTTCTATTCCCATTACTTGAGCACAACACATACCAAGAATCAGGGGCATTTGTTTCCAGATCTACAGATGTTAATTGTGCTTACTACTATAAATATCTAATTTAATGAAATATGACAAAGGACCATGAAATCTAAGTATGGAAAAAGGGTTGTTGTTTCTATGAAAATTAGGATGAATGCTTAGGAAAGACTAACTAATGGCAACTTACTAAAAAAATTCTTAAATCAAAAGTGGACAAGACAGTTAAAGAAAGATTGCAAGGAAATTTAAAAATTGAAAAATCAATCCACATTTATATTGCTTTGCAAGTAACTTAAACTTTTTTCTCTGTTTTAACATAATCCCAAAATTATGGAAATCCCGAGATAACGGAGGATACTACATGAGAGTGGTTTATGCAGCAAAGATGTCTTGGAACTCCAGTTAACAGACTACTCAAAGAAAGGGTATGGAAAATGAAGTGAATTTACATGTTCTACACTAAACATTTATATGTTCTAAGGATTTAATTTAAAATGTCAAACTATGTATGAACTATTATATATGATTCCTCACTTTTGCTGAATTTTTTCTAGCCAACCTTACGGTCTCCAAATAAGAGTGAAAAAGTGACTCAAACCTAAGATTTAACACCTTTTGTGTTGAATTCAAGAATAGCTTATTCTTTAATCCCCTTGGAAATTTGAATGTATTTTATATTACAGGTGGGGTACTTGAAATGTTGAGTTTAGACTTGTGATTTTAATTTTAAATGTTTAAAGGGATTTAATTTATAGTAGATTGGGGATTTTAACTTGAGATATGTAAAAGTTGAATTGATTATGATTGGATTTTTCAGAGAATCTGAGGTACTAAATCTATAACTTCAGAGTTATTAGGTTTGTAGATAGAGTTTAAGTGCTTAGGAATATTGGTTTATTAGAATTGTAAGCTTGCTTAGTGAATGTTTGAAGTGCTTTAAATAATCAAATATATTACATTTGTAGTTATAGTTTGAAAAATCTAAGAATCTAATTGAGTTGATAATAAATGTTTAGGTAACTTAATCTACCATATTTATAAACTAATTTTAAGTTATAAGAGAATACATTTATAAATAAAATTATAAAATTTTAAGTTACACTAAAGGTCTAAGAAAAACTAGATTTCAAAACTGGATACCTTTGATAAATTTGACATTTATTAAACAAAAGTAGCTATACATGTTTTCAGGTTTTTTTCCTTTCTGTATACAAAAGCTTGCCATGTACATTAAAAAACTCAAATGATGGGGTGCCTGGGTGGCTCAGTCGGTTGGGGGTCCGACTTCAGCTCAGGTCATGTTCTCACGGTTCGTGGTTCAAGCCCCGCGTCGGGCTCTGTGCTGACAGCTCATAGCCTGGAGCCTGCTTCGGATTCTGTGTCTCCCTCTCTCTGGCCCTCCCCCGTGCATGCTCTGTCTCTCTCTCAAAAATAAACATTAAAAAATTTTTTAAAAAACCTCAAATGATGAAATAAAAAATCAACTTCTCCCACATTCTGGTTCTCACAAAAACCATTCCATTAATATTCAAGCAAAGAAAATCAAACACTTTAAACACAGAGTTACCATATGACCCACAAAACCCACTGCTAGATATATTAACCAAGAGAGATAAAGGCATGTGTCCATACAAAGGCTAATACATGGATGTTCATAGTAGCCTTATTTGAGAGAGCTAAAAACTGGAAGCAATGTAGATGGCCATTTACAGGTGAATGAATAAATGAACTATAGTATGGCTATACAATAGAATATTATTCAGCAATAAAAAGGAATAAAGTACTGATACATGGTTCAGTAAAACATGGATGAACCCTGAAAATATTATGCCACATATATGAGAGAAGCCAGAAACAAAAGTCACATGTTATATGATTCTATTTATGTGAAATGTCCAGAATACTTATCAATATAAAAAGTACATGAGTGGTTGCCTATGGCTAGGAGGGAGGATGAGTGAAAATGAGAGTGGCTTAACAGTATGGAGTTTCTTTGGGGTTAGTGAAATGTTCTAAAATCGATTTTGATGATGATTGTACATCTCTGTGAATATACCAAAAACCATTGAATTTTGTATTTTAAATGGGTGAATTATACGGTATGTGACTTAGGTCTTTAAAAAGCTGTTATAAGAAGAAAGGAAGGAAGGAAGGAGAAAACGAAAAGAAAGAAAATCAAACACAAACTTCAGACTTTTTGGATTTCCCAGAATAACCACATTACCACATAAGGAAACAACATCTCTGGATTCTCTTGCAAATATATCCAATGACTTTATTGTGTTGTGTGGATGGCCTGCTTCTTCACATTGTGACTTTTTTTTTTAAGTTCATTTATTTATTTTGAGAGAGAAAGCATGTGTGTGTTTATGGGGGAGGAGTAGAGAGGTTGGGAGAGAAAATCCCAAACCGGCCCCTCACCCAGTGTGGAGCCTGATATAGGGCTTGATCCCATGACCATGAGACCATGGCCTGAGATGAAATCAAGAGTTGGAAGCTTAACTGAGTCACCCAGGTGCCCCTCACATTGTGCTCTTCTTAATTATAATCTTATGTGGTACATTTGAGTAAGCCCTTGATCACCATCCTCTAGCTGCAAAGGATGTGGGGAAAGTGAGTTCTGGATCCCACCTTAAGAGTCAGGGCTCCTAACAGCAGAGATTCTGCAAATAAAGGAAAGCTATATGACAGGTGCTGGGAAGCTATAAGAATGTGAGACTGTGCACTGTTCAGCCACATGTGGAGAGTGAGTTAAAAGAGGGCAAGATGGAGGGCAGAGAGACCAGTTAGGTGGCTAGTACATGCCCACAAAGAGACATGGCGATGACCTGATCCACTGATCACAGAGGAAGCAGTAATAGAGGCAGAGAGGAGCAAACAGATTTGAGAAACAATTTGAAAGAAAAGTCAAAATTTGGATATTTGTCCTATAAGAAAGATGAGGGAGCAAGAGGAGTTAAGAATTTCTTCTAAGTGACTGAGTGGACAGTGAGATCTTGACCTAAGATAGGAAAGGAACACGTAAGAAGGAACAGGTTGGGGAATTAGGGGAAGGAGAAGGAAATACACTGAATTCTAGACATGTTATTGGTTTCTAATATAATTCCATTGTGGTCAGAGACCACACTTTGTATGACTTGAATTCTTTTAAATTTATTTAAATTTGTTTTATGGCACAAAATCTGGTCTATCTTGGTAAATGTTTTGTGTGCAATGGGAAAGTATGTGAATTCTTTTATTGGATGGAGTGTCCTACAAGTATAAATTAGGAAAGCTGCTTGATAGTGTTATTCAAGTCTTCTATATCCTTGCTGATTTTCTGTCAATTTGCCCTATCAATTACTGGGAAGAAGGTATTGAAATCTACAAAGATTGATTGTAGATTTGTCTATTTCCCCTTGCTCCTATCTATATTTGCTTCATGAATTTTGAATATCTATTATTAAATGCATAAACATGTACAATTTTTATGTCCTCTTGATGCATTGATCCCTCCATAATTTGAAATGAAATTATTTATTCCTAGCGATATTCTTTATGTGAAATATTTTCTTTTGGCTAGTATTCTTATGTTTGCATGGTAAATCTCTTTCTATTCTTTTACTTTTAACCTGTTTATGTCTATGCATTTAAAGTGCATTCCTTGTAAACAGCATCTTGTTGTATTTCCTTTTAAACCCAATTTCTGCCTTTTAATTGGGAGTATTTAGTCCATTTACATTTACTGTGATTATTGGTATGATCTGGTTTAAGTCTATCGTCTTAACTATTTTTTATATTTCCAATCTCTTCTCTGTTGCTTTTTCCTCTTTTTTAGATCTTCTTTTGGATTAGTTGAATTTTTTTATGTTTATATTTTAACTCCTTTGTTGTTTTATTATTGCCTTGTTATTTCAGTAGTTGCTTTAGGGTTGATAGTATAATTCTTTAACTTATCAAAATCTACCTTCAAGTGAAATTATACCACTTCAGGTATAAGTATAGTGTAAGAAACTTATACTATTATGCTTTTATTTCTGGCCTTTTTGCTGTTTTTTGTCATATATTTTAGTTATTTATGTTATAAACTTCAAAATTAGGGCTGCCAGATCTAGCAAATAAAAATACAGGACACCCAGTGAAGTCTACATTTCAGATAAATAATGAATAACTTTAAAAAATAAGTGTGAGGGGCGCCTGGGTGGCGCAGTCGGTTAAGCGTCCGACTTCAGCCAGGTCACGATCTCGCGGTCTGTGAGTTCGAGCCCCGCGTCAGGCTCTGGGCTGATGGCTCAGAGCCTGGAGCCTGTTTCCGATTCTGTGTCTCCCTCTCTCTCTGCCCCTCCCCCGTTCATGCTCTGTCTCTCTCTGTCCCAAAAATAAATAAACGTTGAAGAACTGAGATTCTTTAAAAAATAAATAAATAAATAAATAAATAAATAAATAAATTTAAAAAATAAAAAAATAAAAAATAAGTGTGTTTCATATAATATTTAGAGATAATTATACTAAAAAAGTAACATCTATCTGAAATTCAAATTTAACTTGGTATCCTGTACTTTATCTGGCAATCATACTCATAATACATTGTTGTTATTTTTGTTTAAGTAGTCATTTTGTTTTAATGAGATTTTACTGTCTTTAAAATAATTTTAATTTTTTATATTTTTATTCATGGCAGTTACTATTTTTGTACTCACCCTTCTTTTTTGTAGATCCATAATTCCATCTAGTTTCATTTTCCTCGGGCATGGAGGACTTTCTTTAGCATTTATTGTAGTGCAGGTTTGCTGTGATAAATTATTTTAGTTTTTGTATGTCTGAAAAAGTCTTTATTTTGTCTTCACTTTTAAGAGATATTCTAGATGACACAGAATTCTAAATTGATAATTTCTTTTCCAGTACTTAAAGATGTTGCTCTACTATCTTCTTGTTTGTATTGTGTCT
Source organism: Prionailurus viverrinus (assembly GCF_022837055.1). Lineage (NCBI taxonomy): Eukaryota > Metazoa > Chordata > Mammalia > Carnivora > Felidae > Prionailurus > Prionailurus viverrinus. The sequence goes on from NC_062569.1 coordinate 31,697,290, forward strand.
GACAAGAGATCTGCTGTCATCCTTTCTTTGTTCCTTTGTGCATAATACTTACTTTTTTCTCTTTGCTACTGATGTTGAGCAATTTGATTATGATATGCCTTCATGTGGTTTTCTTTATGTTTCTTGTGTTTAGGGTATGTTGAAATTCTTAGATCTGTGAGTATGTAGTTTTTAAAAATTTTGAAAATTTGGGGGAGGGCAGGATGGGTGAAGTAGGTGATGGGTATTTAGGAGTGCATTTGTTATAATGTGCAGCAGGTATTGAAAATAAAAACTTAAAAACATTTTTGGAAAATTTTGACCATTATTTATCCAAATATTTTTTGTCCCATCTCTCTCCTTTGGAGATTCCATTTACATATATATTAGGCCACTTGAAATTGTCCCACAGCTCACTAATGCTCTTTTCATTTTTTAAAAAATCTTTTCCCCCCTACATATGTTTAATTTTGGATAATTTATATTGGTATGACTTCAAGTTCACTAATCTTTTCTCTGGCAATGTCTAACTCACCATCAATCCTATCCAGTGCATTTTTATTCAGACATTATAGTCTTCATCTCTAGAATTACAATTTGGCTCTTTTTTAAGATCTTTCATGTCTCTGTTTAACTTTTTAAACGTTTGGAATACAGTTACAGTAACTGTTTTCATGTACTTGTCTGCCAATTCTAATACCCATGACAGTTCTGGGTCTGATTTTGAACAATTGACTTTTCTAACTTAATCATGGATTGTATTTTATTAAATATGATCAAGTCTTTAGTTCTATTATCAGTTTATGAGAAGAAAAGAGGTAGAGAAACATGTTAACACCACAGGGGTGAAATCAGCAAAGTACAGAATGTGGGGAACTCCACAGGATAAGCAATCAATTTCTCCAACATATAAAGTGCAAGTAAAGAAAAGGGTTTAAGAGATTTTAACCAAATACAATGTGAAGAACTTGTTTAGATCCTGACTTGAAGCAATAAACTAAATAAAACATTTTATAAGAAAACTGGACAACTATATGGCCAACTAATCCTCAACAAAGCAGGAAAGAATACCCAATGGAAAAACAGACCGTATCTTCAACAAATGGTGTTGGGAACATTGGACAGCAACATGCAGAAGAATGAAACTAGACCACTTTCTTATACCACACACAAAAATAAATTCAAAATGGATGAAAAACCTAAATGTGAGACAGAAAACCATCAAAATCCTAGAGGAGAACACAGGCAGCAAGCTCTTTGACCTTGGCAATAGCAACTTCTTGCTAGAAACATCACTGAAGGCAAGAGAAACAAAAGCAAAAGTTAAATATTGGGATCTCATCAAGATAAAAAGCTTCTGCCTGGTGAAGGAAACAATCAACAAATCTAAAAGGTAGCCTATGGAATGGGAGAAGATATTTGTAAATGACATGTCTGATAAAGGGTTAGTATCCAAAATGTATAAAGAACTTATCAAACTCAACACCCCAAAAACAAATAACCCAGTTAAAAAATGGGCAGAAGACATTTGGCAGAAGAAATGGGCAGAAAACACAATTTTCCAAAGAAGACATCCAGATGGCAAACACATAAAAAGATGCTCAACATCACTCATATCAGGGAAATACAAATCAAAACCACAGTGAGATACCACCTCACACCTGTCAGAATGGCTAAAATTAACAACATAAGAAACAACAGGTGTTGGCAAGGGGTGTAGAAAGGAGAACCCTCTTGCACCTGTTGGTGGGAATGAAAATTGGTGTAACCACTCTGGAGAACAGTACAGAGGTTCCTCAAATAAGTTAAAAATAGAACTACCCTATAATCCAGCAATGGCATTACTAGGTATTTACCCAAAGTATATAAAAATACAGATTGAAAGGGTACATGCACCTCAGTATTTACAACAGCATTATCAACAATAGCCAAACTATGGAGAAAGCTCAAATGTCCATCAACTGATGAATGAGTAAAGAAAGATGTGGGGTGTGTGCGTATATATACATATATATATATACACACACACATTATATACATATATACATATGTACGTATGTACATATGTATATAATGTGTGTGTGTATATATATATATATATGTATATGTATGTGTGTGTGTGTATATATATATATATATATATATAATGGAATATTACTTAGCCATCAAAAAGAATGAAATCTTGTCATTTGCAATGATGTTGATGAAGCTAGAATGTATTATGATAATCCAAATAAGTAAGCCAGGGAAAGACAAATATATGATCACACTCATATGTGGAATTTAAGAAACAAAACAGATGAATATATTGGAAAAGGGGGAAAAAGAAGAGAGGAAAGCAAATCACAAGACACTCTTAATGATAGAGAACAAACTGAAGGTTGATAGTGGGATGGGTAATGAGTATTGAGGGCATGTGTTGTGATGAGCACTGGGTGTTGAATGTAAGTGATGAATCACTGAATTCTACTCCTGAAACCAACATTGCACTGTAAGTTAGCTAAAATTTAAATTAAAAAAAAAAAAAAGAAAACCGGGGACACCTGGGTGGCTCAGTCGGTTAAGCACCTGACTTCGGTTCAGGTCATCATCTCACAGTTGTGGATTTGAGCCCCGCGTTGGTTCTGTGCTGATAGCTCAGAGCCTGGAGCTTGCTTTGGATTCTGTGTCTCCTTCTCTGCTCTTCCCCGACTTGTGTTCTGTCTCTCTCTTTCTCTCAAGAATGAATAAACATAGAAAAAAAAATTAAAAAAAAACTGGGAAATTTTGAACACTGACTAGATGTTAAGAAATTTTTAATTTTTAAAGACATTGTAATGGTTTTGTGGTTGTTATCAAAAATATACTGTATTGTTTAGGGATACATAGTAAAGTATTTATGAGTAAAATAATCCGCTGCTTATTATTTGCTTCAAAATAATCCAAGGAGAGAAAGAAAAGGTGAGGTTCAGAAAGAACAAACTGGCCAAGGGCTGATAATTGTTGAAACTGAGTAATGAATATGTAATAGTTCATTATATTATTCTCTTTACTTTTGCAATATTTGACATTTTCTCACAATTTAAACAAATCTGATGTTCTCTTGTCTGAGAAGTCTTGCCCTATGCCGTCCTAATAGAATAGGACACCTAATAGAATTAATTGTGCTCAGGACTGTTCCCATCCAAATAAATTAAACCCTCACTTATCTCCAAATCTTTCTCCCTCATTGGCTATAATCCCTGGAGAGCAAATATTGTGTCTTATTTATTTTATATTCTTTGTATTCCCACCACCAATCACAGAGCCAGGGTGCTCAATTAATAGTAGCAAATTGATAGCTCTCTAGCCCATTTACCAAGGTGCCCATGACAGAAAGACTGACTCCATCCTGTTAAATCAAATTTCCAGTTAGGTATTCTGTCCTTTATAAATTCAAGTCATATTGCATATAAATGTATGGCAAAGGGACCAAAAGAGTCCTTATGTAAAAACTCAGGCACTATAACTGTCAAGGCAAATCAGGAATCCAGTAGGGATTGGCAGGGTCAGCAATACTGAAACTGTTTTATAGTTTGCTATATACTTCTTCTTCTTACAGGTATGCATTGCACGTGACCTTTGCAAAACCCTTCTGTCCTGCCCTGCCTTTCTCACAGGACTGCTCTAAATCTAAAATATGATACCATAATTTAAAGGGGCTTCTTTAAAACTGGAAAGCAGTATAAAGTTTAAATCATTATGGCTTCTTCCCAAGGCATCAAGATATCTCACAGAGGACATCATTTTAGCAATTCGAAAAACTGACCTTAGGTGAAATTTTCAATAGGCAAATCTTTGCGAAATAAGTACACAGCACCTATTTCATGCCTGGTGTTGTATTAAGGGCCAGTAACACAGAGTGAGGACAGCCTAGGTGCCCAGAACCTAATCTTTGGCTCCTAGATGTTCCTTACTCATGCTTTTTTGATTGATATTTGTAACTGAGAATTTTACAAATACATCCTAATTGGAGGTTTCTAATTCTGGGGAAATTTCCATTTGTTCTTGGAGAGGTTATGATTATGGGCAGATGGCCTTTGATTTCCTGTGGTAGTTACCAGGAGGAGAATCTTGGGAGGCCCTTCCAAGGCTATGTCTTCCCTGATATGGATGAACTTTTGTTTTTACCCATTTCACATAGCGTTAAATCTGGGGTGTGATTATAAGGGTGTGTATCGCATAATTATTTCATTAAGGTATGCTTTAGGTTTACATGGCTTTCTGCATTTGTGTAAAATTTCACAATAGTTAAAAATAAATCTTCCTTCAAAATTCACACAGGTTGTACTCCTCACAAGGAAATATGGCACAGGTGCGGGCCACAGGGAGTATCAGAGCGACCAGGGGCGTCGGTCGGTAGCAAGGGCTGCGTGTCCGCCATCTCTGGCCTCCCTGGAACCATCCTGTCGCCTCCAGGAGGGTAAAAGAACCAATGAAGATAACAATAACAACGACTATAAAATGATAATCGCAATAAAATCACAGTAGTAACAAATCTGAGAGAGATATTCGCATCTGACAGATAGTAGTAAGAACGACAAATCGCGTCCCCGCGGAGTCGCCGTACCAAAAGACCCCACTGGCTGCGGATACCGCGGCTCTCGCGGCGCCCCTGGCGGGCCCCTTCCCCGCTCCGGTCGGCGGGGTGGGCGGAGCGTGGTGGGCGGGCGGGGAGGGGCGGGGCGTCAAGCCCGCGGCGGAGGGTGGGCACAAGGGGGAGGAGGGAACGGGCGGGCGGCTGGGCGGGGCGCGATCAGGCCTCTGCTCCTCACACGCCGCACTCGCAGCCGAGATCCCGCGCCGCCGAGAGTCTTGGCGGCAAGCGCCGTCTTCGAGCCGAGGCAGCAGCCGGAGGAGGAGCCGCGGGCGCTGAGGTAAGCGCGGGGACGTCCGCCGCGTGGCCTGGAGCCTCGGCGCCCCCGGCCCTGCCCGAGGGTTGTGGTGAGGCCGAGGGGCGGCGCGCGGAGGCCCGAGCGGGCGGGGCCGGGGCCTGGGGGCGGGGACGGCCTGGCTGGCGGGGCCGGAGGGGCCGCGCGGCGCTGGGCCGGCGGGCAGAGCCTTGGGAGTCGGGGTTTGAGGCGGCACGGGCGCCTGTGCACACTCAGCTCTGTCCCGGGCCGTGGCAGCCCGGGAGGTGTGGAAACCGCCTGCCTCGGGGGCGCCCACAGAGGAGGGAAGGCGGGGGACGGCCGTGTCCCTCCCACTTTCGGGGCTCCCAGGCCAGTTCGCCCGCACAGCCCTCGGGAGCTTGTTAACAGGAAAGCTTGGCAGGAAAACAAATGCCAACGTTTTGGAAGAACTGAGAGTCACGTCGTTAGGCGCTGAGGCTTTATTTTCCTTCCCCGCCCCCTCCCAACCTCAACCCGACTTGGCCAAAGAAGGATGTGTCACCAGCTCGGGGCCTCGGGCGGGATCCCCGGCCCGGCTGGAAGCAGGAGTACCTGAAACAAAGGTAAACGGAGGCCCGGCATACCCCGACCCTGCCCTGCGGCCGCCCTCGAACCGCCCCAGTGGGTCTCTCCCGCGCCGACCCTGGCCGCCGCCTCAGAGGGGCTTTCTCCCGGGGGACCTCTCAATGGAAACCAGCTGGCGGGGCTCGGAGTTGATGTTGCATCTGAACTCTCTTGTGCTCACATTATTCCCAATCCCCCAACTCTGGTAAAGCTTAAGGAAATTTTACCCGGTTTTAGTGGTCAGTAAATGTAAGGGAGGATAAATTGCTGTTTGTAAATTATAAGGTATTTTCTTGTTAGCAAATGGTCTGAAACATGAAATAAAAAATCTTAACACGTAAGCAAAAAAGAGCGATTTCTAGTGCTTTCCAAAGTCTGAAGAAATGTTCCTCCTCAGATCACTCATGTAGAAAACATCCCCCCAAACCTTTGGTGCCAGGCATTTTTCTTTGTTCTTTATTAGTCTCAGGCCTCAGTTTCTTGTAAACAGAGCACCCAGTGCTGAGACCCTAAGAATTGCCATACTAGGTCAGAGCATGTGCATCCTGCTCAATAGGCAGCAGGCTTGTGTTGTAGTAAAACACGGTTTGCTTTCTTGGTGATACCGTTAAAATTATCGTAGTTTCATTCCTTTCAGAAATATTCATGACTTTTACTGAAAGCCTTTTAAAAATCTGTAGACCACTCCTAATTTATCCATAAAATGTATTCACATTTATTGCATCCAAATGGCTCTCCTATCTTTTCTGACAGAACTTGAGATACTGTGGAGGAAACTCGGATCTTTTATAAAACTGGGAGCTCAGAGTTTGAGGACAGGGGGAACAAAGTAGTTTTTTAAAATAGAAAGCTTTGAAGAAGTCTTTACCAGAATCAACCTGGCTGATGAGTTCAAAAATAGTTTTATCCAGGAACAGCCTGAACATTAATCAGTTGAAGGTTTATTTGTATTCATAAGTATTTGCATATTTTAAAATGCAGCTAACATTCTGGAGAGTGAAGGGGCTATCTGACTATATCTTAGTCTGAATTAATTTGAGCTTAATGTTTTAGCTGAAACCAGCTGCCCTAAGAGAATGAAAGTTTTGTTTCAGCAAGAAGGGAATAAAAGAGATGAGTAATTTTGGAGTATGGATTACTTGAGGGGGGCTCCCGTTCACACCATAACTTTACTTTTAAACTCTTCATAGACTCCTCATTACCTCTAGCAAACATAGTCTCCACTGTTATAGCCACAGTCACTTTTCAACACACAACCAAAACTTTTCTTAACATTTACCCGCCACTGCTCATCCCCCAAAAAACCTTACCACCTGGAGTAGTTAATTGCCCTTTTGTGCACTACCATTGTGTAAATTAGAGGTTTTAATTCATGATACTGTTGATAATTTGGACTATATAATGCTTTTTTAAATATTTTAAATTTTTATTCTCAAGTTGGTTAACATACAGTGTAGTTTTGGCTTCATAAGTAGAACCCATTGATTCATCACTTACATATAACACCCAGTGCTCATCCCAACAAGTGCCCTTCTTAATGCCCATCACCCATTTACCCCTTCCCCATCAACCCTCAGTTCTCTGTATTTAAGAGTCTCATGGTTTGCCTCCTTCTGTTTTTATCTTATTTTACCTTCCTTTCCTCCATGATCGATCATCTGTTAAGTTTCTCAAATTCCACATATGAGTGAAATCATATAATATCTGTCTTTCTCTAACTTATTTCACTTAGCATAGTACCCTCCAGTTCCATCCACGTTGCTGCAAATGGCAAGATTTCATGCTTTTTTCATCACTGAGTAGTATTCCAGTGTGTGAGTGTATATATATACATATATATTGTTGATAGCACTGCTATAAACATTGGTGTGCATGTGCCCCTTTGGATCAACATTTTTGTATCCTTTGGATAAATTCCTAGTAGTGCAATTGCTGGGTCGTAGTGTAGTTCTATTTTTAATTTTTGGAGGAACCTCCACACTGTTTTCCAGAGTAGCTGCACCAGTTTGCATTCCCACCAACAGAGCAAGAGGATTCCCCTTTCTCCACATACTTGCCAATATCTGTTGTTTCCTGAGTTGTTAATTTAGCCATACTGACAGGTGTGAGGTGGTATCTCATTGTGGTTTTGATTTGTATTTCCCTGATGATGAGTGATGTTGAACATCTTTTCATGTGTCTGTTGGCCGTCTGTATGTCTTTGGAAAAGTGTCTATTCATGTCTTTTGCCCATTTCTTGACTGGATTATTTGTTTTTGGGATGTTGAGTTTGGTAAGTTCTTTATATATTTTGGATACTAACCCCTTATCCAATATGTCATTTGCAAATATCTTCTCCCATTCTAACGGGTGCCTTTTGGTTTTGTTGATTGTTTCTTTGCAGTGCAGAAGCTTTTTGTTTTGATGAGGTCCCAGTAGTTCACTTTTGCTTTTATTTCTCGTGCCTTTGGTGACATGTCAAGTGAGAAGTTGCTGCGGCCGAGGTCAAAGAAGCTCCTGCCTGTTTTTTTTCTGTTGGATTTTGATGGTTTTCTGTCCCACATTTAGGTCTCATCAGTTTTGAATTTATTTTTGTATATGGTGTAAGAAAATTTGGACCAGATGATTCATTGTTGTGAAGGGCCATCCTTTGCATTTTAGGGCTGCATTTAGCAGCCTTCCTGATCTCTACTAAATAGATACCAGTAGTACCTCCCCCCACACACAATTATAACAGTCACACAACCCACACAGTTATGACAATCAAAAATGCCTCCAGATATTGGCACACGTCCTCTGAGAGAACCCCAAATCACCCCCAGTTGAGAACCACTATTCTAAACAGACTGTTGCCTTAACACTAGTGACCCTGTATTGTTTTCATTTGCTTGTGTGTTGATTTTCTACTGTCCTAAACTTGAGGGCAGAGCAGTCGTTCATTTATTTACCAAATATCTGAGGAAAGGCCTACTTTGCCAGCCAGATGCTAGTTTAGGTCTGGCAGTATAGTGGTAAAAGCGACTGCTGTAGTCTTTGTACTCCTGGACATTACAGATGCACCCATGTGTAATGATACAAATACCTCGTCAAATTGTGATAAGTTCTGGGAGAAGTACAGGGTGCTCTGAGTACATAAAATAAGGGTCCTGACCTAGTTTGGAAACTAGGGGAAGTTTCCTGGGGAAATGACCTTTAAGTTGAGGTAGACATTAAAGGAAGAATAGAAGTTATAGGGGCACCTGGGTGGCTCAGTCAGTTAAGCATCCAACTCTTGGTTTTAGCTCAGGTCATGATTTCATGGTTTTGGGAGTTCGAGCCCCACATCAGTCTCTGTGCTGGCAGCACAAAGCCTGGTTAGGATTCTCTCTTTCCCTCTCTTTTTTCCCCTCCCCAACTCACACTGTCTCTGTCTCTCTCAAAACTAAATACTTAAAAAAAAAAAAAAAGTTATAAAGGGAATTTTAGGGGGACAGTATTCCAGGCAGAAAGAATAGGGCCTTTCCTGCGTCCTCAGAGGCCACTGTGGCTGGAGCAAGGAGAATGATAAGGGCAGGATGATACACAATGAGTCTGGGAAAGTAGGTAAAGGACTTTTTTGAGCAGAAGTTCTCAGTCCAGCCTGTTCATCAGAATCAAAAGAGGCACTTAATACAGTTAGAAGCACCTGGGCCATGCTCCAGGCCCAGTAAATCAGAATGTCTGCAGTGGGTCCTACTTCCTTCCCCAGCTGCCGTTTTCCCTACATCTTCCAAAGGGATGACCACTGGTACTAGTTTTGTGTATTGTTCTAGACATTTTTTGTGGGCATTCAAGCAAATGCATATTATTCATTCCTCCTGTTATTTACACATATGGTAGCATACTGTACATACTATTATGCTTGTTTTCAACAATGTCTTGGAAGTCTTTCAATTTTAATATATAGTTTCCTTACTCTTTAATGACTGTATAGTATTCCACTGTTTGGCTATACCACAGATTATTTAACCATTCTTTTATTGATGGACAGTTAAATTGTTTCTAGTAATGTACTATAAATAATACATGCATATACCAGTTCACATGTCAGTATATTTGTAGGATAAATTCCTAGAAGTGGAATTGTTGGGTCAAATATGTACATACACATGTGTAAATTATTTGTGTGTAAAAGATCAGTCTGATCATATTGGAGAGAATGGTTTGGAATGAAATAAGTGCTTATGGGAGATAACTGAGCCTAATTAAGGTTATTTTGTGCTATAGAATGAATTTTGTCTCCCTAAAATTAAATTTTGAAGTCCTAGCCACTATGTGACTATATTTGGAGATAGAATCTTTGGGAGGTAATTAGGGTTAAACAGGGTCAAAGGGGTGGGGCCCTAATTCAGTAAAATTAGTGGCCTTATAAGAAAAGGAGGTAGGAAAAGCCATGTGAGCACACAGTGAGAAGGTGGTTGTCTGCAAGCAAGAAAAAGAAAACTGACCTTGCCAGACCTTGATCAGGACTTCTACCCTCCAGAACTGTGAGAAATTCATTTCTTTTGTTTAAGTAATCCAGGCTATGGTATTTTATTATGGCAGCCTGAGCTAAGACACTGTGGAGAGGTAGGAAAGAAAAGATGGTAACTGGGACCATGGTAGTCACACAGAAAATGGAAAGCGGTAGATGGATACAGGAGATATATTTAATAAGCATAACTGATAGGACTTAATAATATGCTATAAACAGTAAGAGGGAGAAATAGGTGGGTAGGATGACTCCCAGGGTTTTGGCTTGCCCAACCAGGTAAATGGTGGGGCTGTTACCTGAGGTAGAGAACACTAGAAGAATGAATAGTTTTGAAGTGAAGTGGGTGATTTACACAGTGATTTACACAGTTCACTTTGGGACTGGTGAGACCTCTAAATGGAGATTGCACATAAACTTTAGATAATTCAAATCCAGAGCTTGGAGGAGTGGGCTGAACTGGGGACACAGATATTTAGGTGTAAATTGAAGGGTGTGGATGGAATTGCCAAGAGCAGAAGTTGTGAATCCAAAGCCCACAGCTGAATTTGGCTTACAGATGTATTTTGTTTTTCGCATAGAGTAGTTTTTGTTTAATTTTGAGTTAGTTGCCAATAATTTAATATCTAAAGATTTCCCATGAAAATCTAGATTTGGGGCTTTTCTTTAAAAGTAGGAAGATGTAGCACTACTGAGCTGGCTTTTCCATATGGGAACAATTGATTGGAGCTAAGTCACCACTGATCCCAGCTGCTTTCTGTTTACCAGCGAGCCCTCCGCTCCTTAAAACTTATGCCTGGCCTACTTTGTTTATTTACTTGTCAGACCCTGTAGGCACTTAAGTGTGTAATCCCTGCTTTAGGAAGACAGTATAGAATAGTGATTCTTACCTTGGCTGCACATTGGAAATATGGGATAATTTTAAAATACTGATGCTGATAACCCACACCAGAAATTTCTGTTTTTGTTTACTTGGTCAGAATTGCAGCCTTGTGGGCTCCTGGGTGGCTCAGTGGGTGAAGTGACCAACTCTTGGTTTTGGCTCAGGTCATGATCTCACAGTGCATGAGTTCGAGCCCCACACTGGGCTCCTCGTTGACAGCATGGAGCCTGCTTGTGATTCTCTCTACTTTGCCCCTCTGCCCCTCTGCCCCTCTCCACTTGCTTTCACTGTCTCTCCTGAAAAAAAAATAAAAATTAAAAAAAAAATTGCTGCTTGGGATTTTTAAAAGCTCTTCAGGTGATTCCACTGAGCAATAGAAGCTGAGAACCATTGACAGAGGTTAAGAAGAGAGCTCACGCCCAGTGTTTCACAGTTGGGTAAAGGAGGGTAGCTCCAGGAAAGGGATGAGAAGTGGCCAGAGAGATAAGTGGAATGGGATCTTGCAGGTAAGGTATGCAAACTTAATCCAATACACTTGAAGATGTTTTTAATTAGATGAGAGAGAATGAAGTTTATTTTGCATGTATACTTACTGTTTGTCTTGTATGTCCTGTATTATATATGCTGTTCATTACTGCGTAGAGTTTATGTACACACAAAAAAATAGCTATACTTTATCTAATGGGCCATTTAGAGGATTTCAAGAGTAATTTAAACTATGCTTGATTTTTGTCTTAGGGATTTACTTTAGAATCTAATTCCAGTTTAAGATGTGTCATAAAAGGCAAGGGAAGAGCGTATTTAAAAAAGAGAGAAGTTATCAGGTAAAGATGTAGATTGAAAATGACCTATTGAATATAGCCAGATGGAGTCTTTGACCTCAGTGAAACCATTTTAGATTGGAAGAGGCAGAAACCAGATTGAAGTAGGTAGAAAGTAAAGAAATGGAAAGAATGAATGTTGGGGAAATCTTTTGAGTTGACCCGAGAAGGGAGGTGATGAGGGAAGGTCAGGTGTCTTATATGTCTGTATGGCAGGTGTTCAGTCTGTGTTGGTTACCTAAATGCATCTAACTCTTGAGGGAGGTAACTCATTGGTACCTGATTACCCTTCTCCCCATTTTAGAGGTGTCTTGCTTGTATTTGTTTTGGAGACATTGTGCTTTACACTGAGGAGATAATTTTGCCAGGACATTAGAGACTCAGATGTTAGTGATTAGGCCCTTAGTCTCTTTCTTATCTGAAAAGCACAGGGCTCCTAAAGGCCAGCAGGGCTCCAGTGACTCTGACATCATCCTCCCATTGAACTGATGAACAAATATCAGATTGTTGGCTTGTTGAAAATGGAATACTCGGCTATGTCAGGGAATATGTATCTAGCTTTCAGATTCCCAGGAGCAATGTGCAGCTGTACTTTATCCATTTAACTTGATATTATAGCTGGTTTTCCAGTTGCATATATGTAAAATTTCTCATACTTTGAAATAAGTTGGAAGAGGCCCTCATTGAGCTCAAAGAGAAGAGAGCACTGAATAAACTGGTTTCCAAAAGGTTGTGTGAATGCTGGAATGCAGTTACCTTGAAGACCTTGGGTTAAAGTGGCTGTCTAGAGTGGGTTGTCATGCACATGGCCACTACCGATCTGTCTCTTAAACATCTCTGCCTCATTGGCAACTTTAACCTGGCATAGGAGGTTTAAAGAGTTTTGATCTACCAGCAGAACAGAAACCAGAACAGAACAGAACCAGCAGAACAGAAACCAGAGCGGTTGGGAAATGCCAGGGATTATTAGTGAAGAATGGTGTTGATTAGTTGAAGACATAAGCCCCATTGCTATACTCTTTTTGCAAAGAGTGTCATTCTGTGAGGGATTAGTCTTCACAGCTACTATTATTTGATGTGTTAGGTGGATGTGATGGTTGACTTCTGTATAAAGGATGTCTTTATGACATGAATAGCAGACCTCAGTCTACAAAAGTTTATATTGGGCATCTATGATAAGAAAATATTTTGTTTAGAAACTTGTATGTGCTTGCGCAATTGTAGGAATCCTACTGTCATAAATATAGTTAGGTACTGTGCCTGGATGGTGGTAAAGGGGAAAGGTCATTGCCAACGTGGTCCAGAGCTTCTTTGGTTTGCAGAGGAAATAGGATGGTTGAGTGGATAGAGGGTTTGGAGTCTTTTCTTGCATGTGAAGCCGTGATCTGTCAGGTGTCAGCTGTGTGATTTTTGTGTGTGTGATTTTTTTTTTTTTGAGTTAAAGTTCACATAAAATTAACCAAGTTAACTATTTTAAAGTATACAATGCAGTGACCCGCAGTACATGCACAATATTATGGAACCATCACCATTAACTTCGGAACATTTTTAACACCTCAGAGGGAAACCCTTTATCCATTAAGCATTCACTCCCCATTCCTGTCTCTCAGTATTCCCTGGAAACCACTGACCTGCTTCTTTCTCTATGGAGTTGCCTATTCTGGACATTTCATATAAATGAAATCATACAAATGTGAATTATTGTGATTGGCTTCTTTCATTTAGCATAATTTTTTAAAGGTTTATTCATATTGTAGCATGTATTCCTTTCCTTTAATAATCGTTGCTTCCTTTGAATAATTCAGTTATATAGATGTACTATATTTTATTTATCCATTTATCAGTTGATGGATATTTGGTTTGTTTATACCTTTTGACTATTGTAAATAGTGCTAGGAACATTTATGTACAAGTTTTTGCTTGAATACCTGTTTCAGTTCTTTTGTGTACACACAAAGGAGCAGAATTGCTGGGTCATATGGTAATTCAATGTTTAACTTTTTGAGGCAGCATCAAAATGTTTTCCATGACAGCTGTACCATTTTACATTTCTACTAGCAATGTTCTGAAGTTCCAGTTTCCCTATATCCTTGCCAATACTTGTTATTTTTAAAGTTTTTAATTCCAGTTAATAAACAGCGTAATATTAGTTTCAGATGTGCAGTATAGGAATTCGAGTCTATACATCAGTGCACTCCTTAATCCCCATCACCTATTTAACCCAACCCCCCCCCCTCTGTTTTTTTGTTTGTTTTGTTTTGTTGGTTATAGCTATCCTGGTGGGTGTGAAGTTGTATCTCGTCATTTTGATTTGTGTTCTCTTAATGACTAATGATGCTGAACACCTTTCATGTGCTTGTTGGCCACCTGTATATCTTTGGAAAGATGTGTATTGAAATTCTTTGTCTATTTTTTCATTGGATTGTTTGTCTCGTTGGTGTTGAGTAGTTGTTAAGAGTTCTTTATATATTCTGGATACTAGACCCTTGTCAGATGTATTATTTGCAAATATTTTTTCCTGTATTGTAGGCTGCTTTTTCATTTTCTCGATAGTAGTTTGCATATAAGCATTTAATTCTGATGAAGTCAAATTTATGTCCTTTTTCCTTTTGTTGCTTATACTTTTTTTTAACGTTTATTTATTTTTTTTTTAATTTTTTTTTTCAAAGTTTATTTATTTTTGGGACAGAGAGAGACAGAGCATGAACGGGGGAGGGGCAGAGAGAGAGGGAGACACAGAATCAGAAACAGGCTCCAGGCTCTGAGCCATCAGCCCAGAGCCTGATGCGGGGCTCGAACTCGCAGACCACGAGATCTTGACCTGGCTGAAGTCGGACACTTAACCGACTGCACCACCCAGGCGCCCCTAACGTTTATTTATTTTTGAGAAGAGCAAGCACATAGGCACGTGCAAGAGAAGGGGGGAGGGGGAGAGGGAGGGGTGGAGTGAGAGGGGGAAGAACAGAGAGAGGGAGACAGAAGATCCAAAGTGGGCTCAGCGCTGAGAGCACAGAGCCCGATGTGGGGCTCAAACTCACGTGAGATCATAACCTGAGCCACCCAGGTGCCACTGTTTCTTATACTTTTGGTATCATATCTAAGAATCCATTGCCAAATCCAGGGTCATGTCAGTTTACCCCTATTTTTCTTAAGAGTCTGTAGTTTTAGTTCTTACATTTAGGTCTTTGATCTATTTTGAGTTAAATTTTATATATGAGGTAGGGTCCAACTCCATTCCTCTGCATGGATATCCAGTTGTCCCAGCACCATTTGTTGAAGGGGCGTGTGTTCTCAACCCTACATTTTTCATTTGTGAAATGAAAGTGATAAAAAACACTTGTGTCACAAAGTTGTTGTAACATTAAAAAGAGAGGGTGTGTATTGAACAGTAAAAAAGTCACTAAAATACTTGTGACTGTTATTTTTCTTCCACATACATATCTCACTTGCACAAGGCCTCTATAAGTTAGTGTCCTTCATCAGCCACCAGAAGTTGTCCATGTAGTGCATAGTGAGTCATGACATAGAGGACTGGGGATCATGTTGTACCCGGAATGCAAAGTCACAGGGTCACTGATGCAGGAGGTAGTAGGAGAGATTGAACCTATCCAAAATTGAAAGTCTCTTTCCTTGTAGAGTATTTGTCAAATTCTGTTGCTGTTCCTCTCAAATTTAGGTGTCCTGGGTGTGTAAGCATAGTTTTTAAAACTAAAGAGTTTTTAGGCATCGTAGAAGAATAAAGGCAGTTCTTTTTACTGGACCAGGAATCCTCACATTTCACTGTATCAGCTTTTAAATGGCTAGAACTGAGACTTTCCTGATTCAGTGGCTAGTAATCTCGGTTCAGTCAACAAATATTTCTTGAGTTACCATTATGTGCTAGGCACTGTACTAAATAATAGAGATATAATGCCTTATCATACAAGACCAGACTCTCTTGACCCTGTATCCCTCTTTAAATCTGTTCCTTTCTACAGTTGTCTAACTTGCTGAGTCTAATTGCTTTCTCCTAGTCCCTCTTGAGTCCCTGCTAATCACATCTTTACCTCCCCTCCCCAACCAAGCCTTCCACATTGTAACTCCATCCAGTGAGTCAGTTCTCAGTCTTTTACTTGATCTTTTCAGCAGCATTTTACACAGTTAAGATTGTTCTTCTTTCATTTAGTTTCCAGAACAGTGCTTTCTCTGGATTTCCTCCCACCTTACTAGAGGGTTTTTTCTCAGTCTTTTTGCTAGTTCCTAATCATCTTCCTGATAACTAAAAGTTGGGAGTGCTGTTTACTCCTCAAACCTCTGTTCTTCGTTATCAACCCTATTTCCTTGCATTTCACTTGGTCTCATGACTTTAAATACCATCTATACGTCATCAGCCACATTCCAATGACTATGAGATTTTATCTCCAAGTTAGACCTCTCCTCTGAATTTTATAGTCTGGTATTAAAGTGCCTGCTTGATATCTCCATTTGGATATCTAATAGACCTCTCAAAACTGAACTGATTTTCCCCTCCAAAGCCCACTCTTCCTGTAGTCTGTCCCATCTCGTAAATAGCAGCTCCCTTCTAGTAGCCCAGACCAAAACCCTTGAGTCATCCTTGGTTGTTGTCTTTCTCTTTCTTCCCACATTCAGTCTGTCAGCAAACTCTGTTGGCTCTACTTTCAGAATGTATCTAGAATTGGTCATATACCACTATCTCTCCTGCTTCCACCTTTTCCAAGCCATCGTATCTCACCTGAATAATTGCCGTAGCCTAATTCTTTTTTCCCTGCTTTTGTCTTTGCTCTCCTACAGCCTGTTCTCAACACAGCAGCTTGAGGGACCCTATTAAAAGTAAGTTCTTCACTCAGAGGCTTTATGCTTACCTACAAGACCCTACAGAATCTAAACCCCCACTTACCTCTCTGGCTTCATCTCCTGTTCTCCACTGTGCTTACTTTGTCCGAGTCACAAATGGCACCTTGCTCTTCTTCCAACAAACCAGTTATGTTCCTGCCTCAGGGACTTTGCTTTCCCCTCATATCTACAAAGCTTTCTCCCTCACTTCCCTCAGGTCTTTGCTAAAGTTCACTTTCTCCAGTACTCCCTATCTCCTTCCCTTTCAAACTCTGCTTCCCAGAGCTCTCCTTAGTCTGGGTGCTCCTCTTACCCCACCCCCTGAGACTGAGCACTAAAGCTATTCCTCTCCCTCCTGTTTGTCTTTAAGTTTATAGTTGAAGAGTCTCTTCAGTTAAAAAAGCAATTTGAAAACTGCTCGTCTGTGAGGTTAGAAATAAAAAGCAGAGATTAGTGGCCATGAATGGAGAGGGACTTAACTTAGCAAGGGCACACTTATCCTTTCCATTTTGTGGATCAAAGGCGTGGTCCCTATTTTACAGTCTTGGAGATGGATACTGTAATACTGTTCTGATGAACACAATGCTCCTATTGTATCAAGCCTTCCCCTGCAAGTACTGTGGCTCAGGTGTCAGTATTTTGTCTTCCTTCCACATAGTACGTCTTGGTATTCTGGCAGTTCTGTTGGGACCTCTTCCCCATGGTAGGCCCTGCTCAGTGAGTGGAAGAGGCTCAACTGGTACTGGTAGCAGTATTGGGATCTATGTATTAAAGGCAGTTAAGAGTTACATATAATGGAGAGGGAGTGTTGATTCTACTGTGAGATGTCCAGACCCTAAAGAAAAGGGCAAACAGATCACATCTAGTGCCAGTCTCCCTTGATAGCAAGTTCAGAGGCTTCATCAGTTTTTCAACCTGTCTGCATTATCATGGGTTATTGTTAGTATAGCCTGGAATGGTGCTTGTTTTGATATGCCGTTTTTAAAACACAGTGCATTATTTCTAATGAATTTTTAACCAGCAGGTATTATATAAGTATATTCTTCTTGCCTTGGCTCTTTTCCTAGATAAGCTGATTTTCTTTTTTTTTTATTTTTTTAAATGTTTGTTTATTTTTGAGAGAGACAGAGACAGAATGCGAGTGGGTTGGGGCAGAGAGAGAGGGAGGCACAGAATCTGCAGCAGGCTCCAGGCTCCAAGCTGTCAGCACAGAGCCTGACACAGGGCTTGAACTCACGAGCTGTGAGATCATGACCTGAGCCAAAGTCGGACACTCAACCGACTGAGCCACCCAGGTGCCCCTAGATGAGCTGATTTTTCTAAATGACAAATGAATAGATAAATTATACAATTTCAGGTAGTGGCAATAGTGCTATGAAGAATATCAATGTCCCATAATAACAAACACTTGGATCATTTCCGATTTTTCTCTCTTAAACGATACTGCGATGAGCAAACATCTTTGTACTTATGCAGATGTGTGATGTTTGTATTGCATAGATCTGAAAGATGGAGTTGCTGGATCATCTAATCATATAATCAAAATTTTAAAAAATACTGCCAAATTGGTCCCCAAAGTGTCTATACTAATATTATAAACATAATTAAAAACAGTAATGTGTTTCAGTTTTTCAGTAATATTTCCTTTATATTTCAGTCACAGTAGCAGTATTGAGTACATTTCTTTATTTAAAAAAAAATAACATAAATCTAAAAATCCTCATGCCTTCACTAATTAACAAATTTTTGCCTCTCTTAAAAGTTTTAAAACCTCATGCCCCCTTGTTTTCACTTTTATTTCCCTGTGGTTGAATAACTTTTCTCAAGGTTTTGACCATTTATATTTCTTTTTCTGGTTTTTTTTTTTTTTTTTTTTTGGATAGCACAACAAAGACTGTTAGTTACCTTTTATGATCCGTTCTTCCTTCATCTTCAGTAGTGGGAACCCCAGCTTTTAGCCAAGCCCATTGATGCCCATCTAGAAGACTACATTCCTTGGTCTCCTAAGAGCTAAGTACAACCATGTGAGTTTTAGCTGATGGTACACAAGCAGAAGTGTTTGGTGTGATTTTCTGAAATCTCCTTAAAGGGAGAAGGCACTCTCTTCCTCATTCCTCATCCATCCTGTATTGGAACACAGATACAGTGATGGAGCTCTACCAGCCGGCTGTGCGTGAGCCAGAAAACCTGGGCCTCTGACCATTTGTTGGAGTCACTGTACCAACTTTTAACTTCTTTTGCATGAGAGAGAAGTTTAACTTCTATCTTGTTTAATCACTCTTATTTTTGGTTTTTCTGTTATATGTGGCCTAACAAATACTTATATTTATTTGTAGGAGTTCGTTGTGTTGCAGATACTCATCTTTAATATAAAAATGGCACACATTTTTCTCCAGTCTGTTCAAGTTCTCTCCCTTTGTTTGTAATAGTTTTTAATTTTGATCTCAAATTTACCTGTCTTTGCTTTTGTGACTTTTGATTTTGCTTCTTTTTTTTTTTTTTTACTATTTAATGGACATTTTTCCTGCCCTGAAGATCTAAACATAGAATCTTATATTTTCTTATACTCTTATAGAAAAATTTAAGTCTTTAATTATATTGAATTTATTTTTATGCATAGTGGAAGGAGGAATCTTGTTCAGTTGGCCATTCATAACAAGTAGCATGTCAAATTATTAATAAATTCTCATATGCATAGATTGGTTTTAGAACTCTGTTTAGTTTCATTGATCTTTGGTTCTTTGCCAATAATATACCTTTAGTTACTGTAGCTTTATAATGTGATTTTTGGTGAGGCAAGGTCTTCTTTCTTTGTTCTTTTTTAGAAATTAAAGGTTAAATGGCTGTAGCACAATATTTGGAAAACATGTATAAGGTGAAGAGTATAACAATACAAATGAACATTTGCTCAGTACCCATTGCTCAGTTTAAGGGACATATATTGCTATTACTTTGTCTTTGTCCCCCTACCCTAAAATTGTCTTGACTCTTGCACATTTTCTCTTCCATGCAAAATTTTAGAGTTAGATTATAAGTTGATCTTAGAATTAATTCATACCAGTGAAGGCAGTAATAGTGTCTTTATTAATAACTGCTTTCTGAAAAACAATAAACTAATTATTTAAATGCTTTTACTATTTAAAAACAATTTGATGTGATGTGAACAGTGGTTACTAGATACTAGTTGAATGTGATTATGAGCTCTAGTAGTTGTCAGTTGAGCATTTGTTTTGGTGGCTTTTGACCATTACACTGTTTTTATTGTTTTATTGAGATATAATTGACATATAACACCATATTAGTTTCAGGTGTACAACAGAATGACTCAATATACATATATATTGTGAAATGATCGCCACAACGTCTAGTTAGCATCCATTGCCACACAGTTACAATTTTTTTCTTGTGATAAGAACTTTTAAGATTTAGTCTCATCAACTTTCAAATATACAATAGAATATTATTAACTGTAGTCACCGTACTGTACATTATATCCCCAAGACTTATTTATTTTATGGCTAGAAGTCTGTACCTTTTGACTACCTTCACCCATTTTGTTCACCCCCTACTCTCCACCTCTGTCAACCACCAGTCTGTTCTTTGTGAGTTTGGGTTTTGTTTTCTTGGGAGGTTTTTTAGATCTCACATAAGTGAGATGACACAGTATTTGTCTTTCTAACTTATTTCATTTAGCATAATGCCCTTAAGGACCATCCATATTGTCACAAATGGTAGGATTTCTTCTTTTTATGACCGAATAATATTCTCGTGTGTGTGTGTGTGTGTGTGTGTGTATGTACCACATTTTCTGTATCCATTTATCCATTAATTGACACATAGGTTGTTTCCATGTCTTCGTTTTTGTAAATAATGCTGCAGTGAACATGAGGGTGTAAATATCTTTTTGAGTTAGTGTTTTTGTTTCCTTCAGGTGAATACCCAGAAGTGGTCTTGTGGGGTCGTAAGTAGTTATATTTGTAAATTTTTGAAGAACCTCTGTACTGTTTTTCATAGCGGCTATACCAATTTACTTTCCCACCAACAGTGCACAAGTGTTCCCTTTTCTCCAGTCCTCACCAGAAGTTGTTATTAGTTGTGTTTTGATAATAGCTACCCTAACAGGTGTGAAGTGATAACTCGTTGTGATTTTGATTTGCATTCTCCTGATAATTAGTGATGTTTAGCACCTTTTCATGTACCTGTTATCAAAGAACTTGTTGCCTGTGTTTTCTTCTAGGAGTTTTATAGTTTCAGGTCTTACATTCAATCTTTAATACATTTTGAGTTGATTTTTGTATATGGTTTAAGATATTGATCCAGTTTCACTCTTTGTGTATGGTTATTGACTTTTCCCATCACCATTTATTGAAGAGATCATTGTTTCCCCCATTGTTTATTCTTGACTCTTTTGTCTAAATTAATTGACCATATGTGGGTTTGTTTCTGGACTCTATTCTGTTCCATTAATTTACGTGTCTGTTTTTATTCTAATTCCACACTATTTTGATTACTGTAGCTTTGTAATATAATTTGAAATCAGGGAGTAATGCCTCCTGATTTTTCTTGTTGCTCAAGATTGTTTTGGCTGTTCATGGTCTTTTGTGGTTCCATGCAAATTTTGGAATTGAAAAATGCCATTGGAATTTTGATAGGGATTGCATTGAGTCTGTAGGTTGCGTAGTTATGGACATTTTGACAATGTTAAGTCTTCCAATATATGAGCATAGAATATATATACATTAATTTATTTGTGTCTTCAGTTTCTTTCATCAGTATCTTTCAGTTTACAGTGTACAGGTCTTTCACCTCCTTGGTTAAAATAATTCCTAGGTATTTTATTTTATTTTTTTTTTTAAGAGAAAGTAGTTGTAAATGGTACTTTTTTTTTTTTTTAAGTTTATTTGAGAGAGTGCACGCACACGCGGGAGGGGCAGAGAGAGAGGGAATCTCAGGCAGGCTCCACATGGAGCCCGGTGTGGGGCTTGAACTCACAAACTGTGAGATCATGATCTGAGCTGAGACCAAGAGTCAGTCGTTTAATCAACTGAGCCACCCAGGCACCCCGGGATTCTTTTCTTAATTTCTAATAGTTTATTATTAGTGTATAGAAACACAACTGAGTTTTCTCAGTTGATTTTTGTATCGTGCAACTTTACAGAGTTCATTTATTATATGAGTTTTTTGGTGGTGTTTTAGAGTTTTTTTTATATATGTAGTATGTCATTTGCAAACAGAGACAGTTTCACTTCTTATTTGGAAGCCTTTTATAAAATTTCTTTTTCTTACCTAATTGCTCTGGCCAAGATTTCCAATACTGTGAGAAATAAATGTGGCAAGAGTGGGCATCCTTGTCTTGTTTCTGTTCTTAAAGGAAAAACTTTCAACTTTTTAACCACTTAGTATGTTGCTAGCCATGGGCTTGTCATACATGGGCTTTCTTTGTTGAGGTACATTCCCCTCTATACCCACTTTGTTGAGAGTTTTTATTGTGAATGGATGTTGTATTTTGTCAAATACTTTTTCTGCATCTTGAGATGCATTATAAGATGCAGATGATTTTAAGTTTTTATCCTTTATTTTGTTAATACGATATTTCACAGTGGTTGATTTGTGGATGTTGAACCATCCTTGCATCCTTGGAAAAGATCCCACTTAATCATGGTAGATGATCCTTTCGTTGTATTGTTGAGTTTGGTTTGCTAATATTTTGTTGAGGAATTTTTGCATCTATATTTATCAGGGATATTGGCCTATAATTTTCTTTTCTTGTAAGGTCCTTGTCTGGTTTTGGTGTCCAGGTAATGCTTGCCTTGTAAAATGCATTTAGAAGCCTTTCTTCCTCTTGTTGTTTTTTTGGAAGATTTTCAGAAGGACCATTAGGCTGTTTTTAATTGTTGTTTCTTAGTCATAAGTATAGTTTAATTTGTACTCATAATTGGCTATTGCTTAAAAGTGGAACATGTGTGAAACAGATGTCAAAACGTCATAAATTAATGAGCATAAAAAATGATAATTCTGAAAAACTATTTCAAGATGTCCTTTATGGAATACATAAGCTGCATTCATCTGATGAAATTTTTTATGAAACATCAAGATGTCTCTAATACTAAACAAGCTACATGATTACAGGAAGCTGGATAAAGGATATAAGGGACTTCTCTGTTCTATCTTTTCAGTTCTTGAAATCTGTATTTCAAAATGGGTTTTTTAAAATCATTATAATGTAGAAACATTAGCCAGGCATGCCTTATGTTTACAGTTATACATGTATTCATACATGTGTATAACTGGCATTTGCTATTGCCTATTCTTAAAGTCACTCTAGAGAAAATAATTTTGGATCGGTTCACTAAATATAAATAGCAAAGTAAAGACATGCTATTGAATCTCATGAAATATAGAAGGGGCCTAATCAAATTAAGATGGATTGTTAATTGAAAGACTCCATGTTGTATTAAATAAGGAAGAGGTTTGCTTTAAAATTTATCAACTTAACTATACAGTGGTATTGTAGACAGCTGGGTGTTTATTTTATTGTAATTGATCTTCCTCTGCTTAGGTATTTAAAATTCTAAAAAGAGGGGCGCCTGGCTGGCGCAGTCGGTTAAGCGTCCGACTTCGGCCAGGTCATGATCTCGCGGTCCGTGAGTTCGAGCCCCGCATCAGGCTCTGGGCTGATGGCTCGGAGCCTGGAGCCTGTTTCCGATTCTGTGTCTCCCTCTCTCTCTGCCCCTTCCCCGTTCATGCTCTGTCTCTCTCTGTCCCAAAAATAAATAAAAACATTGAAAAAAAATTAAAAAAAAAATTCTAAAAAGAAAAACTTAAGCAATTGAAAATGTGAAAAAGGAAAAAATATGGGGTTATTCAATCCAATTTGGCTTTTCATTTATTGGTAAGAAAAATCTACAATGTACTGTTTGCTGAGAATTTCTCTCAAAGTGTAGCATAAAGCCATCTCTCCTATGTTGACATTTTAAAACAACTAGGAGAGCCTTGGTAGCTCAGTTGGTTGAGCATGACTCTTGATTTCAGCTCAGGTCATGATTCCAGGGTCATGGGATTGAGCATGGAACCTGCTTGAGATTCTCTGTCTCTCCCTCTGCCCCTTTCACCTGCTTGTACTCTCTGTCTCTCTCTAAAATTAATTAATTAATTAATTAATTTAAAAACTAACCTTCGACTTACAGAAGAATCTCAAGTATTAGTTTTTTTTCTTTTATGAAATTTATTGACAAATTGGTTTCCATACAACACCCAGTGCTCATCCCAAAAGGTACCCTCCTCAATACCCATCACCCACCCTCTCCTCCCTCCCACCCCCCATCAACCCTCAGTTTGTTCTCAGTTTTTAACAGTCTCTTATGCTTTGGCTCTCTCCCATTCTAACCTCTTTTTTTTTTTTTTTCCTTCCCCTCCCCCATGGGTTCCTGTTAAGTTTCTCAGGATCCACATAAGAGTGAAACCATATGGTATCTGTCTTTCTCTGTATGGCTTATTTCACTTAGCATCACACTCTCCAGTTCCATCCACGTTGCTACAAAAGGCCATATTTCATTTTTTTCTCATTGCCACGTAGTATTCCATTGTGTATATAAACCACATCTTCTTTATCCATTCATCAGTTGATGGACATTTAGGCTCTTTCCATAATTTGGCTATTGTTGAGAGTGCTGCTATGAACATTGGGGTACAAGTGGCCCTATGCATCAGTACTCCTGTATCCCTTGGATAAATTCCTAGCAGTGCTATTGCTGGGTCATAGGGTAGGTCTATTTTTTTTTTTTTTCCAACGTTTATTTATTTTTGGGACAGAGAGAGACACAGCATGAACGGGGGAAGGGCAGAGAGAGAGGGAGATACAGAATCAGAAACAGGCTCCAGGCTCTGAGCCGTCAGCCCAGAGCCTGACGCGGGGCTCGAACTCCCGGACCGCGAGATCGTGACCTGGCTGAAGTCGGACGCTTAACCAACTGCGCCACCCAGGCGCCCCAGGGTAGGTCTATTTTTAATTTTCTGAGGAACCTCCACACTGCTTTCCAGAGCGGCTGCACCAATTTGCATTCCCACCAACAGTGCAAGAGGGTTCCCGTTTCTCCACATCCTCTCCAGCATCTATAGTCTCCTGATTTGTTCATTTTGGCCACTCTGACTGGCGTGAGGTGATACCTGAGTGTGGTTTTGATTTGTATTTCCCTGATAAGGAGCGACGCTGAACATCTTTTCATGTGCCTGTTGGCCATCCGGATGTCTTCTTTAGAGAAGTGTCTATTCATGTTTTCTGCCCATTTCTTCACTGGGTTATTTGTTTTTCGGGTGTGGAGTTTGGTGAGCTCTTTATAGATTTTGGATACTAGCCCTTTGTCCGATATGTCATTTGCGAATATCTTTTCCCATTCCGTTGGTTGCCTTTTAGTTTTGTTGGTTGTTTCCTTTGCTGTGCAGAAGCTTTTTATCTTCATAACGTCCCAGTAATTCACTTTTGCTTTTAATTCCCTTCCCTTTGGGGATGTGTCGAGTAAGAGATTGCTACGGCTGAGGTGAGAGGTCTTTTCCTGCTTTCTCCTCTAGGGTTTTGATGGTTTCCTGTCTCACATTTAGGTCCTTTATCCATTTTGAGTTTATTTTTGTGAATGGTGTGAGAAAGTGGTCTAGTTTCAACCTTCTGCATGTTGCTGTCCAGTTCTCCCAGCACCATTTGTTAAAGAGGCTGTCTTTTTTCCATTGGATGTTCTTTCCTGCTTTGTCAAAGATGAGTTGGCCATACGTTTGTGGGTCTAGTTCTGGGGTTTCTATTCTATTCCATTGGTCTATGTGTCTGTTTTTGTGCCAATACCATGCTGTCTTGATGATGACAGCTTTGTAGTAGAGGCTAAAGTCTGGGATTGTGATGCCTCCTGCTTTGGTCTTCTTCTTCAAAATTCCTTTGGCTATTCGGGGCCTTTTGTGGTTCCATATGAATTTTAGGATTGCTTGTTCTAGTTTCGAGAAGAATGCTGGTGCAATTTTGATTGGGATTGCATTGAATGTGTAGATAGCTTTGGGTAGTATTGACATTTTGACAATATTTATTCTTCCAATCCATGAGCAGGGAATGTCTTTCCATTTCTTTAAATCTTCTTCAATTTCCTTCATAAGCTTTCTATAGTTTTCAGCATACAGATCCTTTACATCTTTGGTTAGATTTATCCCTAGGTATTTTATGCTTCTTGGTGCAATTGTGAATGGGATCAGTTTCTTTATTTGTCTTTCTGTTGCTTCATTGTTAGTGTATAAGAATGCAACTGATTTCTGTACATTGATTTTGTATCCTGCAACTTTGCTGAATTCCTGTATCAGTTCTAGCAGACTTTTGGTGGAGTCTATCGGATTTTCCATGTATAATATCATGTCATCTGCAAAAAGCGAAAGCTTCACTTCATCTTTGCCAATTTTGATGCCTTTGATTTCCTTTTGTTGTCTGATTGCTGATGCTAGAACTTCCAGCACTATGTTAAACAGCAGCGGTGAGAGTGGGCATCCCTGTCGTGTTCCTGATCTCAGGGAAAAAGCTCTCAGTTTTTCCCCGTTGAGGATGATGTTAGCTGTGGGCTTTTCATAAATGGCTTTTATGATCTTTAAGTATGTTCCTTCTATCCCGACTCTCTCAAGGGTTTTTATTAAGAAAGGGTGCTGGATTTTGTCGAAGGCCTTTTCTGCATCGATTGACAGGATCATATGGTTCTTCTCTTTTTTTTTGTTAATGTGATGTATCACGTTGATTGATTTGCGAATGTTGAACCAGCCCTGCATCCCAGGAATGAATCCCACTTGATCATGGTGAATAATTTTTTTATATGCCGTTGAATTCGATTTGCTAGTATCTTATTGAGAATTTTTGCATCCATATTCATCAGGGATATTGGCCTGTAGTTCTCTTTTTTTACTGGGTTTCTGTCTGGTTTAGGAATCAAAGTAATACTGGCTTCATAGAATGAGTCTGGAAGTTTTCCTTCCCTTTCTATTTCTTGGAACAGCTTGAGAAGGATAGGTATTATCTCTGCTTTAAACGTCTGGTAGAACTCCCCTGGGAAGCCATCTGGTCCTGGACTCTTATTTGTTGGGATATTTTTGATAACCGATTCAATTTCTTCACTGGTTATGGGTCTGTTCAAGCTTTCTATTTCCTCCTGATTGAGTTTTGGAAGAGTATGGGTGTTCAGGAATTTGTCCATTTCTTCCAGGTTGTCCAGTTTGCTGGCATATAATTTTTCATAGTATTCCCTGATAATTGTTTGTATCTCTGAGGGATTGGTTGTAATAATTTGATTTTCACTCATGATTTTATCTATTTGGGTCATCTCCCTTTTCTTTTTGAGAAGCCTGGCTAGAGGTTTGTCAATTTTGTTTATTTTTTCAAAAAACCAACTCTTGGTTTCGTTGATCTGCTCTACAGTTTTTTTAGATTCTATATTGTTTATTTCTGCTCTGATCTTTATTATTTCTCTTCTTCTGCTAGGTTTAGGCTGCCTTTGCTGTTCTGCTTCTAGTTCCTTTAGGTGTGCTGTTAGATTTTGTATTTGGGATTTTTCTTGTTTCTTGAGATAGGCCTGGATTGCAATGTATTTTCCTTTCAGGACTGCCTTTGCTGCATCCCAAAGCGTTTGGATTGTTGTATTTTCATTTTCATTTGTTTCCATATATTTTTTAATTTCTTCTCTAATTGCCTGGTTGACCCACTCATTGTTTAGTAGGGTGTTCTTTAACCTCCATGCTTTTGGAGGTTTTCCAGACTTTTTCCTGTGGTTGATTTCAAGCTTCATAGCATTGTGTTCTGAAAGTATGCATGGTATAATTTCAATTCTTGTAAACTTATGAAGGGCTGTTTTGTGACCCAGTATATGATCTATCTTGGAGAATGTTCCATGTGCACTCGAGAAGAAAGTATATTCTGTTGCTTTGGGATGCAGAGTTCTAAATATATCTGTCAAGTCCATCTGATCCAATGTGTCATTCAGGGCCCTTGTTTCTTTATTGACCGTGTGTCTAGATGATCTATCCATTTCTGTAAGTGGGGTGTTAAAGTCCCCTGCAATTACCACATTCTTATCAATAAGGTTGCTTATGTTTATGAGTAATTGTTTTATATATTTGGGGGCTCCGGTGTTCGGCGCATAGACATTTATAATTGTTACCTCTTCCTGATGGATAGACCCTGTAACTATTATATAATGTCCTTCTTCATCTCTTGTTACAGCCTTTAATTTAAAGTCTAGTTTGTCTGATATAAGTATGGCTACTCCAGCTTTCTTTTGGGTTCCAGTAGCATGATAAATAGTTCTCCATCCCCTCACTCTCAATCTAAAGGTGTCCTCAGGTCTAAAATGAGTCTCTTGTAGACAGCAAATAGATGGGTCTTGTTTTTTTATCCATTCTGATACCCTATGTCTTTTGGTTGGCGCATTTAATCCATTTACATTCAGTGTTATTATAGAAAGATACGGGTTTAGAGTCATTGTGATGTCTGTATGTTTTATGCTTGTAGCGATGTCTCTGGTACTTTGTCTCACAAGATCCCCCTTAGGATCTCTTGTAGGGCTGGTTTAGTGGTGACAAATTCCTTCAGTTTTTGTTTGTTTGGGAAGACCTTTATCTCTCCTTCTATTCTAAATGACAGACTTGCTGAATAAAGGATTCTTGGCTGCATATTTTTTCTGTTCAATACATTGAAGATCTCGTGCCAATCCTTTCTGGACTGCCAAGTTTCAAAAGAGAGATCAGTCACGAGCCTTATAGGTCTCCCTTTATATGTGAGGGCACGTTTACCCCTTGCTGCTTTCAGAATTTTCTCTTTATCCTTGTATTTTGCCAGTTTGACTATGATATGTTGTGCAGAAGATCGATTCAAGTTACGTCTGAAGGGAGTTCTCTGTGCCTCTTGGATTTCAATGCCTTTTTCCTTCCCCAGTTCAGGGAAGTTCTCAGCTATTATTTCTTCAAGTACCCCTTCAGCACCTTTCCCTCTCTCTTCCTCCTCTGGGATACCAATTATGCGTATATTATTTCTTTTTAGTGTATCACTTAGTTCTCTAATTTTCCCCTCATACTCCTGGATTTTTTTATCTCTCTTTTTCTCAGCTTCCTCTTTTTCCATAACTTTATCTTCTAGTTCACCTATTCTCTCCTCTGCCTCTTCAAGCCGAGCTGTGGTGGTTTCCATTTTGTTATGCATTTCATTTAAAGCGTTTTTCAGCTCCTCGTGACTGTTCCTTAGTCCCTTGATCTCTGTAGCAAGAGATTCTCTGCTGTCCTTTATACTGTTTTCAAGCCCAGCGATTAATTTTATGACTATTATTCTAAATTCACTTTCTGTTATATTATTTAAATCCTTTTTGATCAGCTCATTAGCTGTTGTTATTTCCTGGAGATTCTTCTGAGGGGAATTCTTCCGCTTGGTCATTTTGGATAGTCCCTGGCGTGGTGAGGACCTGCAGGGCACTTCCCCTGTGCTGTGGTGTATAACTGGAGTTGGTGGGCGGGGCCGCAGTCAGACCTGATGTCTGCCCCCAGCCCACCGCTGGGGCCACAGTCAGACTGGTGTGTGCCTTCTCTTCCCCTCTCCTAGGGGCGGGATTCGCTGTGGGGTGGCGTGGCCTGTCTGGGCTACTTGCACACTGCCAGGCTTGTGATGCTGGGGATCTGGCGTATTAGCTGGGGTGGGTAGGCAAGGTGCACAGGGGCAGGAGGGGCAGGCTTAGCTCGCTTCTCCTTAGGTGATCCACTTCAGGAGGGGCCCTGTGGCAGCGGGAGGGAGTCAGATCCGCTGCCGGAGGCTTGGCTCCGCAGAGCGCTGAGTTGGGTGTTTGCGTGGAGCGAGCAAGTTCCCTGGCAGGAACTGGTTCTCTTTGGGATTTTGGCTGGGGGATGGGCGGGGGAGATGGCGCTGGCGAGCGCCTTTGTTCCCCACCAAACTGAGCTCTGTCGTTCGGGGGCTCAGCAGCTCTCCCTCCCTTTGTCCTCCAGCCTTCCCGCTTTCCGAGCAGAGCTGTTAACTTATGACCTCCCAGACGCTAAGTCGCGCTTGTTGTGGGAACACAGTCCGTCAGGCCCCTCCGCTTTTGCAAGCCAGACTCGGGGGCTCTGCTTGGCCGGCGAGCCACCCCTCCGCCCCGGCTCCCTCCCGCCAGTCCGTGGAGCGCGCACCGCCTCGCCGCCCTTCCTACCCTCTTCCGTGGGCCTCTCGTCTGCGTTTGGCTCCGGCGACTCCGTTCTAATCCTCTGGCGGTTTTCTGGGTTATTTAGGCAGGTGTAGATGGAATCTAAGTGATCAGCAGGACGTGCGGTGAGCCCAGCGTCCTCCTCAGCCGCCATCTTGCAAAACCCTCTCAAGTATTAGTTTTAAAAATCAGTTTGTTGGGACGCCTGGGTGGCTCAGTCGGTTAAGTGCCAGACTTCAGCTCAGGTCATGATCTCATGGTTTGTGTGTTTGAGCCCCACATCGGGCTCTGTGCTGACAGCTCAGAGCCTGGAGCCTGCTTCAGATTCTGTGCCTCCCTCTCTCTCTGCCCCTCCCTGGCTTGCGTTCTGTCTCTCTCTCAAAAATAAATAAACATTAAAAAAAAAACAGTTTGTTTATTTTGGATGCTATAATACAAATGAAATTTCAGCCTACATTTCAGTATACTTTTGGTGCTAAGTCCCCATCTTTTAATTTTATACATTTGGTTAAAAATCCATCTTTCAGTTTCTTGATAATTTCACTGGACAACATATGATTTTCTTTACATAATAAAACAGTTCTTCGGTGAGTAGAAGTCAAAACTTGTCCTTAGATATTATCAGCATAAAGACTTTACCATGTGAACCTTGTAACAAATCTTTAATAATATGTTGACCTAAAATAGAAAATTTTACTTAAATTTGTTTTATCATGTGTCATACAAAACTTTTTAAATTCCTAAGGAGATTTCCAATATTACTTAAAAAAAAAAAAAGGGTTTTTTTAATGTTTCTTTTTAAGAGAGAGACAGAGTGCAAGGGTGGGGGAGGGGAAGAGAGAGAGAGAGGGAGACACAGAGTCCCAAGCAGGCTCCAGGCCCTGAGCTGTCAGCACAGAGCCCGATGCGGGGCTCAAACTCACAAACCATGAGATCAGGACCTGTGCCTAAGTTGGATGCTTAACCGACTGAGCTACCCGGATGCCCCTGCAATATTACTTTTTAAAGCTCATTGGTCAAAAAAGGTTGAGAAACACTGATCTGCACTGAAATTGTGCTATTTGATGTCAGCTTGGGCCTGCCTGGATCCAGAATGGCCAGACTGGAAAAGACATGTACTATCATCACAATGTAGGGATATGAAGTATCCTATGATGAGGCCCTTTAACTGAAGAGTACAACATTGCTACTCACTTTCAAGAGGGTAATAATTTCCCCCTTTCAATCCATTTTCAAGAGTGGACAGATAGATGGGCATGTGTATTGCTCAGCTCCCTTCATTATAATCAAAGATTAGAATGTTCAAAAGACTCTTGGCAGCTAAAAACCATAGTAAGTATTCACTTACATATGATGGGTTTTTTGGTTACAGATTTAATGAAGAGAAAGACCAAGTGAAGGAAGGAAGTAGAGTATTATGAAAGCAAGAGCTTAAAGAAAAATAGAGGATGAAGTTGTATGAGTAGAATCAAGGAAGAATCATGTATGTTTGCATGTCAGAGAAATTGGTTTTAAAGAATAAATATCCAGTTAAAGATATGATATCCAGTTAAAGATATCCAGTTAAAGATATGATATCCATATAAAGATATGATAAATATCCAGTTAAAAAGCCTGTTTATAATAAAAATACATAGGGCATATATCAGTTTGCTCTAATTTTATTAAGTACAGCCAGCTATCATGGAAATGAAATGTGCTTCTTTCTCTCTGTATTATGTCTGCTCTACTTAATACCAGCTTCTCCTGCCATGTTGCTTATAATGGATGCCCCCAAACAGTGGCCTTAGTCATCAAATCTGAAGGACCTTTAAGATCTAGAACTCTCAGCTTATTACAGTGTTTCAGTGCTTCAGTTCCAAGTAGCCAGGAGAGAAAATGTAATTGGCCTGCCTTAAGTCATAGGCTCAATGGGGCAGTTCTGTGCATCACATACTTTCCAGTTCCTGGTTACTTTCCTGCTACCACTTCTTGTATGCTTGGCCTGGACTAGGAAAAAAGTCCTCTTTTATAACCAGTTGTGCTCTCTGTCTCTGATTTGTTATAAAGTTCCCTCTCAGTACTAGGGCATTTGTAATGGGGGCCAGGGGTGCTGGTCTTAGGTTCAAAGCATATACTAAACCTTTTCATCAGGTAAGACACAAGATTAAGCTGAGCAGTTATCAGAAATGTCCAAGAGGACCCCTTCATCCTAGATAGCATCAATCAATTCCTCCTTAAATTGATGATAAAAGATGACTTTTTAACTAGTCTAGGTCTTGGCCAAGGAAACAGAATAAATAGTAGCATATTAGCAAATTGCCTACCCCCTTCTTCCTTCTCTTTCTCATTAAGTGCTTCCTCTGTGCCAGGCACTGAGAGACAGTGGTGAACAGGCAACAAGTTCCTTGCTTTTGTGGAGTGGACATTGTGTTGTAGGGATAATACAGTATGTGTAAACAATAAATAAAACAGTTCCAGGTAATGATAAGTGCTATATACAGATAGTAAACTGGTTAGTGGAGTACAGAGTAATGAGATGAACTTGGTCAGGAGAGAGAAACAGGCTGTTGGAGGAACTGAAAAAAGGCCAAGGAGAAAGCAGTGCAAGGTGAAGTAGGAGAAATGGTAGGCAGATTCTGGAGCTATATTAGGTTGTGGTAGAAGAGTTTAGATTTGTTCAAAATGGAGCATTTGAAACAGGAGAGCAATTCACCGTGTTATTTATCACTTTTGTGCTGTGTGGAGAATAACTGGAGTATGGAAAGGCAAGAGTGGAAGCAGAGGCCAGGTAGAAGGCTGTGACAGTAGTGCAGGTGAGAGATGATCATTTGGGCCAGGTTCTAGCAATGAGAAAGTCAAAACTGAGAGATTTTGGAGGTAGGGTTGACCTTACTGAGTGAGTTTATATTCCAGAGATGGCCTATATTTATGGCAGATAGCCATTCCACTTTTATGGACTTCTAAACACCTACCAAGGTACCGGTAAAATGCCCTCAATAACATATTCTGATTGTGTATGTACTGGACTATGAGGTGGTCTGTCTATCCAATAAGTAATTAATAGTAAACCCTTGCTAGGCCTCATCTGCAGAATAAGGAATCCCTCAGTCCCACATGTAGAATGTCAGCTGAATAAAGAACTTTAGGAATGTCTCAGGGGTCTCAGGGTACCTGAAACCAAATGACAAGTCAATGAGGTAGGTTTGGTGGCTTCTCTGACCCTAGACTTGGACTTGTCATTTCAGTCTGACATGTCACATGTATGATCAGCCAATAAAGTCATGAATAAACTTACTTGCTCTATTACAGCAGTTAGCTCTTTATTCTCAACACTCCTGCTGTCAAATTTCTGACTCTGTGCTCAGCCTCCATACCTGCTTTTGGACTTTTGGTTTGGACTTCTATCATGTCTCTTTTGGGCTTCTTGCAGTTGAGCCTTGCACTCAGTTCTGCCTTCTGTCTGATCTCAGTATCCACTTCCCCAGCTCCCCCACTGCCACCCCAACAACACTCCTTTCATATATATTGAATGAAAAAAATTTTGTGCTGAAATCATAACTACAGAACCCCACCAGAGGTAGTGATTCAGACTTGTGCCTCACGGGTGTTTTATTTAGGGACTCCTCTTGAGCCCACAGGACTACAACCTTTTTCTTTTGCCTGAAACTGTTTTGTAGGCAGACAGTGCTTCATGAGCTCTTCAGTGGGCAAGCTCAGAGACTTATTGGATCAATGCAAAAATAAATTATCTTATTTGTGATAATACTTAAGATATGTCAGGATTGATTATTTAGAGGGGATCAGTGGAGCTACAAAATAAAATCCTGAGCTGTATCCAGGGCAAAACAGGAGAAGTGGGGAAGCAGTGGGTTCTGTTGAAGGATACATGTGAGACCTAAAGGGACACATCTAAAAATTGTGAAAGTTGTCAGCTCAAAAGAATCTGTATATCCTTTTTACCTGGAGATATTTCCTTTGGGCTTTTGCCCTGTTCCCCTGCCCCATTTGACGTTTGGGGTACTCCACAGCATCTGACAGTTCATACATGAAGAAAATATTGTTGGGGTGCCAGTGGCTCAGTTGGTTAAGCATCCATCTCTTGATTTCGGCTCAGGTCATGATCTCAGGGTCATGAAATTCTGGTTCCATGCTGGGCTTGGAGCCTGTGTAAGATTCTCTCTCTCCCTCTCCCTCAGCCACTGTCCCACTTGCGCTTGTGGTGTTCGTTCTCTCTCTCTCTCTCTCTCTCTCTCTCTCTCTCCCGTTCTCTCTAAAAAAAAAAAACAAAAAAAAAAAACAACCCAAAAACACAAAAAAGAAAATATTGTTGCATCCTCTTTTATGCTGTGTGCTGGCTACATGTTGGGGAGATGAAGCTGTATAAATTGCAGTGGCTTTCTAACCCATCTCTGCTTCATCCCTGATTTATCACACTGCCACCTGAATCCTTTCATCTTCCTGAGAAATGATAGCAGTGCTATAAATGCCTAATGAATACTTTGTGAATAAATGGAAATTACTTCCAAGTTTTTTCTTCTGCCCAGAGAATCTTTGCACTGTGCCTTTGTATTTATGTGTCTTCTCCAAACCAAATCTCTTATTTCACTGTTGTGTTACATTTTTTTCTTGCCCTGATAATTGCAGTTCTTCCACATTTAAAGTCTTCTGCATTTTCCATTTCTCTCCTGTTGATTTAATCTCACAGGTCACTTGTTCTGAAAAATTATGCTTTATTTGTGGCATTATGGCATGTCTTATATATAATTCTATTTCTGGATATGATCCCTTTTGTGAATATGGTTTTAATTATGTCTGAGTCAATTTTATTGTTGAACAAGCTCATTTTCTTAATTATGATTATAAAGTTTGGTAATATAGGAATATACTTATAGTCTGGTAATACAGTCTGAAGTTCAGATAGGTAGCATTAATATTATTCATTGGTTTTATGAATCTGACTTTAAATTTTACTCCATTAACTGTATCTGTTATGGTTTTCTTTTATATGTCTATTTTATGTGTCACAATTTTATCACTCACTAATAAATTTATTAGGTTTTCGAGCTTTCTAAAAAATAAAATTGGGGCTAAAAAAAACCTTGTTTTTGTAATTCAGGTTACTACAATAACTTCAGTGTTCTATATATTTATCTCCTTCCTTCCATTCTTCCTGTCTTCTTTTTTTTTTAATTTTTTAAAAATGTTTTTATTTATTTTTGAGACAGAGAGAGACACAGCATGAGTAGGGGAGGGGCGGAGAGAGAGGGAGACACAGAATCTGAAGCAGGCTCCTCCAGGCTCTAAGCTGTCAGCACAGAGCCCGATGCGGTACTCGAACTCACAGAGTGTTAGATCATGACCTGAGCTGAAGTCAGATGCTCAACTGACTGAGCCACCCAGGTGCCCCCTTCCTGTCTTCTTAATGTCTACCAAGATTTCAAGACCATTCTTTTCCTAGAAATTGGGAAATCTGGGAGTATGGCAGGGACCACGTACTGACTACCCCAGCTCCACTAGTCTTAATATGGATATGCTATAGGACAGAGGGGGCTTTGATGTTCGAGAAACCTGGGCCTAGATCAGTATTTCCATTTCAATTTCTCTTAGCCTCTGTTTCTTCATCTGTGGAATGGAGATAATGTTAATCTCAACGTTGGCATAAGAACATTAGATAATACCTTTAACTGCTCAGCACAATACTTGGCATTATGCATACTTTAAAATGATGATGTAATAATGGTAATCTTCCCTTTGAGAGCCCAGTATAAGAAGGGTCAGTAGGCATAGCAGCATGCCTCTGCCTCTACCCCAGCCCTTCACATATACCTCTTCCTCTCATCTAAGGAATACAAGCCCAAGATGAAAGGCCAAAAAGAGGAAGCATACCTAGTTCTTCCTTTCTTGCACTCCTTGTTCTCTGTTGTTAATGGCAGCAGAATTGCTGTAGAGGTGGTCTTATGTCTGATGTATATCCATTCCTTTGATTCCTCCAGTGGGGGCCTACAGAGGGATGGTCTTACTCTGAACCCACCAGTAAATTTTTCTTCAGGTATATGGGTATTAAAAGATACTTTTAGATGTTCTAAAAGCTTAAGGTATGACCATAAGAAAAAGTGGCTGAGACACGGTAGAAAACAATATCAACAAAATTATCATTGTGGAGATAAGGTCAAGAAACTAAGAGGCCAAAATATCAGATGGATTATCTATTTGGTGTTGAAATCAATTAGAGTGTAACAAATAGTGTTGGAGTGACAGTGAACCGAAAGCTAAACTCATCAAGGAATGAAAGGGAAACTTAAATACCATAATAAGGAAGGCTAGTGGGTGGTAGAATCTAGTGATACATAACTCTGAGCAGGGGATTTGGGGAGAGGGATTTGGACTGGAAGTTGCAATGAGGAACAAGAAAGGCATTTACCAGGCCTCGTGTTCGAATGGCATGGAAGAGAAAAAGAGTCATCATCTAAGAGGGCTACAAGGAAAGCAGTGTCCTCAGGGGGAAAGCCCAGAGCCCAGTTTCAGTTTAAATAAGAAGGCAAAGGAAGCTGAAGAAAGCTTCTGAGAAGAGGTCCAGGATATGGGGATTTTGCTGGTATCTCCCTATGAGTCCCACACGGGTCAGTGGAAGGATTTCAGGAGCTAGGAAAGAGGCTTAGATTCCATCATCAGTATTATCATCTGTTCCTTTCAAACATCCTTAATCCCTTTGCACTTCTCTCACTTCAGCAGTCTTGCTTGGCTAAACTACAGTGCTGATTAAATCTAATTCTTTGCCTGTTCCTTGCCTGTAAAACCATGCTGCTGAGCTTGCATTAAATTAATGATCATAACTTCAAGTGGACCCATGACGTTTGCTGGAAGTCATACTAGATTTCCAGTCATTTTCTGTTTCATCTCCTCCTAAATGACTATTGCATATCTTCAATCTCATCATGTCTTCACTATCTCCTCACCACTCTTCAGTTTCAACTGATGACCATGCTTCCTATTTCAGAAAAGAAACAGGAAAACAAGAGCTTTTACAAGCTTTTACCACCACAGATACCTAGTACCTGCAGCGGTATTCATATACCCTACTTTCTCTCCCATTGCTGTGAAAGAACCAGCCTAGTTAAGGTCTTCATAATTCTTTCATATCAATTTACCCCCTTCTTAATCATTGTCTTACACATGAAAAAATAGGCTTTTATTGCTCCCATCTTCAAAATAATCCTTCTTGACACCACTTTCTCCTCTATTGTCTTATTTCACTTGAACTTCACAGTAAAAGTTGAAAAAGAAATGTCTACATTTTGTTGCTAGTTTTTCTTCCATTTCGTTTTTTTTTTTTTTTACCCAAGCCAAACAGATTTCTGCCCCACAATTCCATCAAAACTGCTCTTATCAATATTGCACTGTATGTTAACTAACCAAAATTTATTTATTTTTTTTTTTTTAATTTTTTTTTTCAACGTTTATTTATTTTTCGGACAGAGAGAGACAGAGCATGAACGGGGGAGGGGCAGAGAGAGAGGGAGACACAGAATCGGAAACAGGCTCCAGGCTCCGAGCCATCAGCCCAGAGCCCGACGTGGGGCTCGAACTCACGGACCACGAGATCGTGACCTGGCTGAAGTCGGACGCCTAACCGACTGCACCACCCAGGCGCCCCTAACTAACCAAAATTTAAATTAAAAAAAAAAGTTCTTATCAGTTACTAGTGATGTCCATATCTGTCATTTCTCAATAATTATCTGACTTAACATTCAGGAGCAGAGTTATCACTCTCCTCCTTGAAACACCTTCTACACTTGGCTTCTAATATCAAATATATAATATCATATCGCTGTTAAGATCGTGCCTTGCTTGTAATGTATGCAGAAACATGAGAGACCTGTGGAGAATTGTCTCACAAGCCCTATCTCTCTGGCCACTTCTTTTCAGACTTCTCCCCTGACTCCTTGTCACTTCTTCAAACTAGAGCTGCACTTTCCAGTACTGTAGCCACTAGATACATGTAGCTATTTAAAATAAATTTTCAGTTATTCAGTTGCCTAGCCATATTTCAAGTGCTCAATAGCCACATGTGGATGGTGGCTACCTATTGAATGGAACATATATATAAATATGTCATCATCACAGAAAGTTCCTTTGGATAGTACTGCTCTGTGTATTTGAGTACCAGAAGGCCCAGCCTTTGGATGTTTCTTCTAACAGAAATTTATAGAATCTTGTAGAATATGATGTATTATAGGATAAACATTTCTATATATTTCTTTCTCTTTTCTTTCTATATTCCCTCCCTTTATCATCTCCTCTAGTCTCAAGGCTTTAAATGTGACTCAAATTTGGATCAGCCCAAATCTCTCCCCTAAAGTCTACACTTGATTCTCCAGCAGCATTCTGCATATCTGTACCTGAGTGTCCACAGGCATCTCAAAAGTAACATCCCAAACTGAACTAGTAACCTTCCTTGCCACCACTCCCTCTCCTACTGACAATTCTGTTCTTCCTGCGGTCTTTCTAGTCTCAAAATGCCCGTTCTCTTCTTCCAGTTGTTCAAGCAAAACAAAAAAGTAACAGTTTTTAAAAATCAACCCGTAAATTCATCTTGACCTCCCTCTTTTCCACAAAGCTCACACATCTGTTCCGTTGACTCTTGTTTCAGATTCTATTTAGAATCTGACTACTACTCATGCTTCCCCTGCTACCAACTGGTCCGAACTAGCATCATGTTTTGCCTGGATTATTCCAGGCGTATTTGGCCCCTTTTTGGAGTCCCTGCTTTCTCTCTTGTCTCCTGTAGTCAACTCTTATCACAGCAACTAGAATGGTCTTGTTAAAAAGTAATTCAGATCGTGTCATTTTTCTGCTCAGAGTTCTTCAGTAGCTCTGCATCTCACCCAGCAAGAGTCCGAGTCTAGTCACAGTGGCATTCTCATTCTTGTTGAAACAGTTAAGATGTGCTCCCACCTCTGAACACAGAGCCGTTATAGTTGGTTTTCCTCGACCTCCTTTCCCCCCAGCTCATCTCCACACATGTACTTCTTCCCTCATGGTACTGGCCTATTGAACAGACCAGGCCAACTGTCTTATAAAATGATCCATACCTTGAATTTCTCTTGTTTCCTTATGGTAGTAACATATTTTGCTACTGCCCACATTTCCTATAACTGGACATTAGATCTCCAAAGTTGGCTAAAGCTAAATATTTTTGGCAAGAGAACTTCGTAAGTAATACTTTGATCTTCACATTGCATCATATTGAGAGAGGTACATACTATCTGATTGTCCCACAGCTAGTGATGCTGTGTTTAACTAGGGTGTTAGACGGTAACTTTCACATCCCTCCGTTATTAATTTACGTTTTTATATTTATTAACACAATCTGAAGGGTGAACATTATGTTTCTTTAATCCTGTGTGATTTTAAGTGTATAGTTTAGCTGTGGAACTTTTTTTTTTCAAATGAAATATTTTTTGGAGATCCAATATATAAAACAGATGAAAGCAGAGCTATTCTGGTTGCAGTGGGAAATGCCTAGTATTGGCAGCTTCCAAGGGAACTCTGACCAGCATACTTCGCAACTCACAGAGCCTGCCTAAACACGAGGAAGCAGAGGTGGTCTTAAGTCTACCTAGCATCTCACCAGAAAGGCTTAATATACTGTCGGAGCACAATTTGGGGGGCTCTGTCACTTCCTTGGAAAGCTGTGGTTGTGGATGACCGCTAGAATGGCACTTGGATTTTCCCTGGCAGTCCGCCCACTGTTTTTAGTTGTCTGAGTGCTTGCTTTGACATTCTATCTGTTCTGCAGATGTGAAGATTTGAAATTACTTCATTTTTAGTGTGTGCTGGGTTGCAGTCTCTTTTTTTGTTGTTGTTGTTTCCCTTTTGGAAAGTTTTTATCCACAAAGAATTTCAGATTCAGACATTATTCATCTTATGTCTGGAACACTAAAATCTCATGAGCTCCCATATGTCTTATCTCTTTCCACCTTTAGAATATTCAGAATGCTGCCACAGCTAAAGTCAGTTTTATCATTTTCTTGGTGCTTGCTTCATTTCTATACCTTACTTATTGTACAGGATAATGTGCCTTAGTAGAGAATTCAGTAAGTAAATTTTGTATATAAGATGTATGATGTACATTTTTATTTTCATGGAAAGATGTTTCCCTATATTAAGTGGAAAAAGCAAGTAATAAACTATAATTCTTATTTTTGTTTTTAAAAAAATCATATTCATGGGGCGCCTGGGTAGCTCAGTCAGTTGAGCATCCAGTTTTGACTCAGGTCATGATCTCAAGGGTTTTTGGGTTCAAGCCCCATGTCAGGCCTTGTGCTGAAAGCTTGGAGCCTGCTTCAGATTCTCTGTCTCCCTCTCTTTCTGCCTCTCTCCCACTTGCATGCATGTGCTCTGTCTCTCAAAAATAACCATTAAAACAAAAAACACATTCATAAAAATCCTCATATCTGTTTATGTTGTGTATATATGCATAAAGCCAAAAAATGACATTTACAAAAATGTTCACATTGATACTCTCTCTAGGTGTGTGTTGTTGTTTTTTTTTTTTTTTTACTCTTTGTGTTAATCGCATGTGTGTACTCTCTTTTTTTGCGGGAGGTAAGTTTTATTTCTATAGTTATTACTTTTATGAAGATTAAAACTATTATTTAAAAAGTAGACAACAGAGGCACCTGGGTGGCTCAGTCAGTTAAGCACCTGACTCTTGTTTTTGGCTCAGGTCATGATCTCACAGTTTGTGGGATCAAGCCCACATCAGGCCCTGCACTGACAGTGCAGAGTCTGCTTGGGATTTTCTCTCTCTGCCCCCCTTTGTCTTTCTCGCTTGCTCTCTCTCAAATAAGTAAGCTTAAAAAAAAAAAAAGTAAGCAACAATTTTGATCTGTCAAATCCAAATTGCATTGAAGTCAATTCTAAGCTCCCTCCCTGGCTTTCTTACAGCCATGCCATACTTTGGGATTTTCCCCTATTCTCTTATCATCCTATTAAAGCAGTTGTTTCTATTTATTTTACTCCAGGTTCCTGGTCATCTTCTAGAATTGCCCACTTGGCTCTGACAAGCATCTCTGCTCACTTGTACCAAATTTAACTTGGCAGGAAGGGAAAGGAAGATGTAAAAATTATGTTCTAACAGGAACTATCCCTAGAATGTGATCTTCATCAGGGACCAGGAGAGCCTCAATAAATACCTATTGAATAAGTTGATGTATTCTTTTTGTTTCATTTCTTTTATCCCATAAGTTCCTACAAGACAAGAGCTTTGTTTGTTTTCTGTAGTGTCCTGAACATTTTGGGTACTTAATATGCATTAGTGAATAAAATCTCTTAAGATTCATAATTTACTTAATAAAAATGAAATTAAAATCTGTTGTCAACTTTGACCAGAACTTGCCTCGAAGCCTGTCTTCATATTTGATCCTGGAATAATACCAAACTCCTGGTAGCTCCTCACACATCTCATGCCACTTCCTGCCTTGCTTTCTTTGTCCACAAGGCATTTTTCCCTTTCTTCCTGTAGCCAGCTACTTCTACTCTACCCTAGGACTAGACTTTGCAGTCCTCCTTTCTGGGATGCCTTCCTTCATATGAAGGTTAGTTGTCTTCTTTCTCTGCCTACTCGTGTTGTAAGCTGTTTGAGGCAAAAATCACTGAATTCATGTTTTCCTCATCTTGAAGAGTACCTGGCCCTCAAGTGTTTTTTACATTGTGTTGAATATATGTTATTCCAAAGTGTCAAATTATTTTTATCAATAGAATATGATTTTATTTTTATATGATCGCCTCCAAAATAAGAAAAAGACTTAGAAAAGGAAAATATTTAAATAAAAGTAACGTGAAATACTACTGGCAGAAAGAACTATTGTTGAGTTTTTGAATATATAATAATTTTTAAAAATTATAGAATAGTAGAACTTTAACCTGTAAATTTTCCTTTCAGAGCCACTAAAGGATATCAGTAGCTTTTCAATTTACATGCATTAAAAATTAATAGCCAGTTCATTATACTTTTTTCTACATCAAATAATAAAAAAAGTTTTTTAGCAAAATACAGCTATTTCCTAATTCAAAACAGGAAAAAAAAAATTTGTTTTTCCTCATGTTCCCTAGACCCCAGAGCCATCTTCTGTCTTGTTTTCCCAGAAGAGAACATCAAATGTCAGTGAAGGAAACGACTTGACCAACTTACTGAGATGGTCAGTACAGAAGCTAAGCTGGGATGAGAAGCTCCTGATCACTGACCTGGCACTTTTCCCCTCAGCCATATTTCCTTTTCTCCACTGGAACAAAAATAAAGGTAAATTTTTAAACACTTTCTAATTCCCATATGCTCAAAGTAGGCCTGCTGCTGAGATACTCTTATTTTACCTTTAGTCTTATTATTAAGACATTAGCCCTAAACCTAAAGCTTTAATTGTCTTTCATATTCATGTATTCAGTTTCTTGGAGCATCAGAAAAATCTTGCCTTCTAAGAGATTTCCTAATTTACTTTCTCACCTATTTTTGAAGTGAACATAACAAATAAAATACTCAGGTCTCTTTTTTTTATCTTCCAAGTAGTTCAATGGTATATGTTTTTGTATTCCTCTAAATTGTTCTCTTGGGATCAGTTTCCATACTGAGTCATCCACCAAATAGTGCCTGTGTTTTCTAGGCAGACTGATAGTTTTATTATTTCTAAATGACTCATTACTTCTGAATCATCGCACCTTCTGTATTCTGTTAAATAAAAAAATTTTAGGTATTTTTCTATAATTTTTTTTCCCTTTTACATCTTCACGTGTCCCATCTAAATGACGTGGTTATATTAGCCAATTTTCTTTTGTGTCTGTGATTTCTGTTGATCATTTTCTTCCTGAACCCTTTCAGCAGTTGGGATAAGCAGTGGAAGTTCTGTACCTCATACTCTCAGCTGCAGATGTTTCCTGAAATAGAACACATAAATAGCAACATAAAAAATATGTGTAACACCAATCTCTGTTTTCCATCATTACATTTATTTTGTTTAAGGTTTTAATGTCCTAGATTTTTCCATGAAATTAGGGAGAAACACCTATAAAAGAGAAGCTTTGTTTGCACGCAAAATCTTTGTAATTCAGCATGTTGAAAGAATGAAATACTTTTCTCCCTTGACTTCTGTGTTTTCTGGGCTGGTTTTCTTCCTGCCCTCTAAAAATTCATTCTCTGTCTCCTTCCTTGCATCTTTTTCGTCCCCCTGTACGTGGCAGCCTTCCTCAGAGTTTTGCCTTTGACCCTTTTCTCCATGGGTGCCTGGTCAGTGTTGTCCATGTTGTGGCTTTAAAACCACAAAGTCTGGTGCTTATCCCAAATCTTTATTTCAACTCCCGTCTCTTCACTGCCAAGTATATCCTTCTGCATGAGAAATGTCTTCTGGATACTCCACCCAAACCACCATGCCTGAAGCTGCATTCATCTCCCCTGTACCCTTACACACACCCACCTCACCCACCTCATGTTCACATCTCTCTAAAACTCATTTGTAATTTTAAAAATTTATTATCAAATATTATATATTATTTCTCATATTAAAGTATCAGTACTTAAAAGACTTAAATGTCAGTTTCTACTCCCAAGTTGGCCCACTCCTCAGAGATAACCACTGTGGATTTGTTCTCAACTATTTCTTTTATTATTTGCCTCCATATTTATAAATGCATATATTGCAAATTTGTCATTCATTTATTTTAAACATCAGGTCTTGCCTTCCTAATATAAATTTCAGTTCTCTTCCCCCTTTTTCATCACATTAACAAAATAAAAGGTAAAAATTATGATCATCTCAATAAATGCAGAATAATGAGTATTTGCCAAAATTAAATAACCATGTGAGATTTTTTAAAAACTCAACAAATTAAAACTAGAAGAGAACTTTCTCAATCTGATAGAATACCTATCAAAAAATCTGCAGCTACCATACTTAATAGGTGAAAGATAGTATACTTTTCCCTAAGATCAGGTATAAGGCAAGGATTTCTGAACCAGCCACTTCTATTCAATATTGTTCTAGAGATCCTAGCCAGTATAGTAGGCAGTAAGACAGTATATATTGTAAAGGAAAAAATAAAACAATCTCTATTGTCAGACAACATGATTGTCTACATAGAGCATCCCAGGGTATTTACCAAGAAATACTGTAATAAATGGATTTAATGAAGTGGCAAGTGACAAGATCAATATACATAAATCAACTATGTTTCTACCTACCAGCAATAAACAAATGGAAAATGAAATTAAAATAATAGTATCATTTGCATTAGCATCAAAAAATATGAAATACTTGGGAATAAATTTAATAAAAGGCCCATAAACATTGCTGAAGGAAATTAAAGAGCATCTAAAATCAATGGAGAGCTATGTTGTGT
Organism: Prionailurus viverrinus; assembly: GCF_022837055.1. Lineage (NCBI taxonomy): Eukaryota > Metazoa > Chordata > Mammalia > Carnivora > Felidae > Prionailurus > Prionailurus viverrinus. Next base: position 31,741,314 of record NC_062569.1, read on the forward strand.
TCATGGATTATATAGATTGGAGACTTGATATTAAGATCTCTGTTGTCAACACATGGAGATTTAGAGTCAATGAAATTTCAATCAGAATCCTAGCAGATTTTCTTTGTGAAGATTGGCTAGTTGATTCCAAGATTGATATGAAAGTACAAAGGACCTAGAATAGCCAAAACAATTTTGAAAAAGAAAAAAAAAAAGAGGATTTACATTACTATGGTTGACCCTAGAAACCACATGGGAGTTAGGGGCACCAACCCTCCATGCAGTTGAAAATCTGAGTGTAACTTTTGATTCTCCAAAAACTTAACTACTAATAGCAGTCACTTTTTACTACAGTATGCAATTTACTGGAGAGAAGAACTACTTTCATGGAGATGATTAGTGTCATATGGCCTTTCAAGTAAATGCTTGTAACACTTGAGCTCATGGCAATAGCAACAGGAGATGGCTACAAAATTATTACAGTAATACAGTATGTACTGTAGTTAATTTTATGCAGTTATGATTTAATATTGCATCTTTTGTTTATGTTTTTCTTGACTGGGAATGGTGCCATGTATGGTTTGTGTTTGTGTATGTTTTGATAAATTTTAACTTTTCTTAATTGATTTGCATATATTTTATGGTAGTAAATGATAAAGTAGACTATCTACATATATTTTATGCATTTGTGACATACCTAGCTTTTTCTTAGTTTTTTCAATATTTCTAGGATATGGGGTTCATCTGTGAGGTTTTTCTTTTTTTTTTTTTTTTAATATTTATTCATTTTTGAGACAGAGACAGAGCATGAACGGGGGAGGGTCAGAGAGAGGGAGACACAGAATCTGAAACAGGCTCCAGGCTCTGAGCTATCAGCACAGAGCCCGACGCGGGGCTCGAACTCACGGACCGCGAGATCATGACCTGAGCCGAAGTCGGTCGCTTAACCGACTGAGCCACCCAGGCGCCCCTGTGAGGTTTTTCAAAGTATAATAATTAAGACAAAATGGAATTGGAGTATATAAAGACAAGAGAGTTAAAGAATCCAGAAATAAACCTATGTGTATGACTATTTTTCAACAAAGACTCCAACATGGGGATAGGCTTTGGTGGGGACAGGATAGTCTTTTGAACAAATGGCTACTGGGTGATCTTCAAACTCAACCTATTAACTACAAAAGAGAAATTGATTCATCGGATTATTAGAAATTAGTAGGATTAAGACCTCCTTTTCAAAAGCTTCTGCTAAGAAACTGAAAGCCAAAGATCAGAAGATAATACTCATAGCTAAAATATACAAATGTACTTCTAGAACTCAATAATCAAAGACAACCTAAAAGAGTTGAATAAACACTTCATGAAAGAATATATATCTAAATTGTTAATAAGCATATGAAAAAATGCTCAATATCATTAGTCACCAGAGAAATGCAAATTAAATCCGTAGTGAGATACCACTTCATATCCACTAAAATGGATTAAAGAGGGGCGCCTGGGTGGCGCAGTCGGTTAAGCGTCCGACTTCAGCCAGGTCACGATCTCGCGGTCTGTGAGTTCGAGCCCTGCGTCGGGCTCTGGGCTGATGGCTCAGAGCCTGGAGCCTGTTTCTGGTTCTGTGTCTCCCTCTCTCTCTGCCCCTCCCCCGTTCATGCTCTGTCTCTCTCTGTCCCAAAAATAAATAAACATTAAAAAAAAAATTTTTTTTTTAAAAATAAATAAAATGGATTAAAGTAACCGATAAGTATCCAAAAGGATATAGAGACACTACAGCTCCCAAGTGTTGCTGATGAAAATGTGAAATGGTAGAACCACTTTGGGAAACAGTTCTACATGCTTATATAAAATTAAATGTACACTTGTCATGACTCAGTAATTCCACTGTTAATTACCCAGAAAAAATGTATATCCACAAAGACTTTTACTTGAATGTTCATAGCAGCTTTAATTCATGCTAACCCAAACCAGAAATGACTCAAATGTCCATCAACTGGTGAGTAGAGAAGACAAATTTTGATACATTCATATTAGTAAAATATCTACTAAGCAGTAAAAAGGAGTATACAACTGATGCATACGGTAACATGCCTGAATCTCAAAACCATTGTGTTAAGTGAGAGAAACCAAACTAAAAAGTATGTGTATTGCATGATTACATTTGTATGAAGACCTAGAATCAGATCAGTGATTGTCAGATACTGCAGATCAGGGGAAATGATTGGCACAGGGATATTTTTAGGATGGCGTAAATGTTTTGTCTTTTTTTACGGCAGTGGTTACATGGTCCTTGTTAAATCTTATTGTACACTTAATATGTATATTTTTATTGTATGTAAATTACACATCAGTAAAGTTGATTTAAAATGATTCTGGAGTGAGGCTCCAGAAAGCTGAGAGGAAGCTCTCTGTGGGTAACATTTATCAATTAATAGACTTCACTGTAACGTGATGTGGTTAGATGGGATTTCTAATCTCTAGTAAAGGATTCTTTAATCCACATTGGTGGGTAGGAGGTAGAGGTAATCAGCCTGGTTTCTAGGGACCTGGACTTGGGCAGGGGAAAGTGGGCTTATTCAGAATGTAGACTTTCTCAAATTCCAGTCCTTTACCATCCTCTCTGTCTGCCCCTGAGGTTGGTGCTTTCCTGGTTCAAGTTTTTTTTTTCACCAGCAAATAAACGTTCTCTCTTCAAAAGGGTGAAGGGGTGATTTTATGAGTTTGTGGAGTGAGACTGGGAAGGTCTATTCCTTTGTGGACTTTCAAACAGTCCCCCTATGTGCAGCCCTCTATCCTAGCCCATTTCTTTTTTCAAAATTTTTTTTAATGTTTGTTTATTTTTGAGAGACAGAGACAGAGTGCAAGCGGGGGAGGGGTAGATAGGGAAACAATCCATAGCAGGCTTCAGGCTCCGAGCTGCCAGTACAGAGCCCGACCCGGGGCTCAGACTCACAAACCGTGAGGTCATGACCTGAGCCAAAGTCAGATGTTTAACCAAGGGAGCCACCCAGGCGCCCCTATCCTAGCCCATTTCTAAACCTAGACCTTTTTTGTGCTGTTCAGGGTGAATTGGTTTGCTTGACATTAGTATGCCTTCCTCCCCTACTCTGCTAAGTCATTTACTAATCATTCCTGCTTCTGTTTTCTATCTTCAAATGTAGTGATTTGGGGTTACAGGAGTCAGGGTCTTTGAATATGGAATTTACATTCCTGTTTTTATTCTTACTGGTTAGAGGATACCTTAAAACTGAAAATCTATGCTGTACATTTTTAATTTCAGCAATGTCAAACTCATTATAATTCTCCAAACACACAAGGCCTTTTGATATCTCTGTGCCTTTATAGAATTCCTTTTTGAATATAAGGTCTAGTTTAATCCCTCCTTCATTGTAAGCTCTTATCTTTCAAAATCCAGTTCTCTCCCTCCTAACTTTTGTCTGCAGCTTCTGTACCTTTGTTTCACAACAAATCCACTTCATCAGAAATAGCCATATAGCAGTTTTCTATGGAGGAATACATGGAGCCCCTGGAAGGTACTTGTGAGACTAATTGTAAACCACTTAAAGTGGAAGAACTAAAAAGTGCTGAATGAACTCTGAAGTTGGATATGAACAGGCAGTTTGTTGGTACTAAAGAACCAGGAGAGACAAAAGGCTTGGGAGGTGGGTGAGCAACACACAGACACAGCAAGACCTGAGGTGGAATCAATGTAAATATGCAGAATAATTAACTAAGTTCCTGAGACATCTGTATTCTGTTCTCTACTTTCGATACAACAGATGTTCAGACTGAAAAATTGTGCTGTATATTTCGAGTCAAAGATTGTTTGAAACACTCATTTCATGTGCTATTAAGACAAAAAATTCATGGGTGCCTGGGTGACTCAGTTGGTTAAGCATCCAACCCTTGATTTGATTTTGGCTCAGGTCATGATCTCATGGTTCATGAAATCTAGCCCTATGTCTGGCTCTGTGCTGACAATGCAGAGCTTTCTTGGAATCTCTCCCTCTCTCTCTCTGCACCCCCCCCCCCAAAATAAATAAACATTTTTTTAAAGAAAAAATTCAAAACTATGATACAATGCTTTCTTATCATTTAGAACTTTTTACTTATTGAAAGAGTTTTTTGGACTTATGTTGACAGGTGTTTGTATTTATCACTCTTGTGCATACATTGTCTTTGGGACTATCCCATAGTCTGGAATTTCTTTGAAATCCCACTTGCTAAGGTTACCAGTGACCTTCACATTGGCAAATCCAGTGGGTAATTTTTGTTTTGCTTTCACGTCTCAGCAGCATCCAATACGAGTGACCTCCATTTTGAGTCTCTCCTTCAGCCTCCGTGAGACTGCTTTCTCCTGGTTTCTGTGTTACTTATTGGCTCTTCCTTCTTATGTTTCCTCTAAAAATTCTGTTCCTCTGTTTAACCCAGCAATGCCAGTGATCCCAGTTCTGTCCTCAGCCCAGAACTCTTCTCACTGTATGCACTCACCCTGAGTAACCTCTCAGGACTGCATTGCCAACCCAGTTCTTTCTGCTGTCCTCCAGATTTTTTTATTCACATGTCAGCACGTTCGCCACTTACATATGCCACGGGTACCTCTTCACGCAACACATTCAGAAAAACACTCTATTTTTCTATGGTCACCCTCCCTTAAAACAAAAGCAAAAAGTCTGTGTTGGGAGTAGCAACACTAGTCCCCTAAAACCCAAGCCTTAAACACAAGATTCCTCCCTCTCATTTTCTCCTCCTCTTCTGTGAATTCTTCTTCTTTGACTATCTAATCACTGCCCTCCTCTTTGTTAACTACTGCCACCTACTTGGTTTTGATTCTCACCACTTCTTGCATGGATTATTACAATAGTTTCCAATTGATTTCCATGTCTCCATTCAGCTGCTAGAATGATCTTTCTAAAATATAAATTTGATCCTGTTACTCCCCAGCCTAAAAGGTCTTTTACTTATGATTTTCAGAATTAAGTTCAAGCTCTTCATTTATCACACAAACCAGTCTATGGTCTAGTTCCTGCTGCTCTCCTGGTTTCCTCCCCTCTTGCTTGTCTGCACACTCCCCCCCAGTGAAATCAGCTGGAACTACTTGTAGTTCCAAACTCAACTGTACCCTGTTAGGCCTCTGAGCTTTCACAAATATGTTTTCCTTTGTCTAGAGTATTCTTCTTTCCTTTTTGTCTAATTTTTCATTGATCCTTCAAAACTAGGTACATCCTTCCCTTACTTTGGGAAGTCTTGCCTGACTCTTCAGTCTAATTTGGATGCTCTCTTTCAAAATAGACAAGAAGGCATAAAGAAAGGCTTCACAAATGAACACAAAATACAGAATGTCTGTGAGGTAAATAAAAGAGTGTTCAGGCACAATTTAAAACAATGCGCTTCCATTTTTTCATCTGTCAAGTTAGCAAAGATTTAAAGAGTGATGTCTCTCAAGGAAAACATGGGGAAATGGGTCCAGTCCTACCTTGATATTGGAAGTATTAATTTGTCATTTTTCTGGAGGAAAAATTGACCTTATATATCTAAGAATCTTTAAGATGTGTACAGATACATACACAACACTGCTTTTGACTCGGCATTCTGCTACTTAGAATATATCTTAAGAAAATAGGGGTGCCTGGATGGTTCAGTTGGTCAAGCATCCATCCGACTTTGGCTCAGGTCATGATCTCACAATTTGTGGGTTCAAGCCCCTCATCAGGCTCTGTGCTGACAGGTCAGGGCCTGGAGCCTGCTTCAGATTCTGTCTCTCTCTCTCTCTCTCTCTCTCTCTCTCTCTCTCTCTCTCTGCCCCACTCATGCTCTGTCTCTCTCTCTCTCAAAAATAAATAAACATTAAAAAAAAGGGGGGGGGCACCTGGGTGGCTCAGTCAGTTAACCATCTGACTTCAGTGCAGGTCATGATCTCACAGCTCATGAGTTCAAGCCCTGGGTTGGGTTCTGTGCTGAAAGCTCAGAGCCTGGAGTCTGCTTTGGATTTTGTGTCTCCCTTGCTCTCTGCCCCTCCCCCACTTGCACTCTCTCTGTGTCTCTCAAAAACAAATAAGTGTTTAAAAAAATTTTTTTAAAAGAATAGACAACTATGTAAAGTGTATGTATAGAATGTCGTTATTTGTTTAAAACAAAAAATACTAAATAACCCAAAAGTATAGCAGTGGTAGATAGCTAAATTATTGTATCCATATGGTAGAATATTATATATCCATTAAAATGATCTAGATCTGTTTTGACATGGAAGTATATTCATGAGATATTGCTAACTTGAAGTAAGTTTTAAAGTACATAGTATTGTCAAATTTTTGTACAAAATACACATTTATAAATTTTCATAAGAAAATGTCGGTATATCTATCCATAAAAATATTAACTGGTTATTTCTGAATGATGTTATGGGTAATTATGTTTTTTGCTTATGAACACTTTCTATCTTTTCTGACAAGAAAAGGTATTAATTGTGAGAGCAAATGGGGGAAAACAGAAGCCCAACCCTATTGCTCCTGATTCCCACTGTGCTTGATTCTCTCATTGCCCTCAAACAGTAAGTACACTCAGGGCCACTGTAATGAATTATTCTGGGCCTGACTCAGAGTAGGAAATGTTTGATGAGTGAACTAACTATACCAACAACAGCTAACAGTGATGGAGCATTTCTTTTGTCTTAGGCATTGTTCTAAGCATTTGACATGTTCACTTAGGCCTCATGTTATGGGTACTGTTATTATCTCTGTTTTGAGGGTGAAACAGCTGACAAAAATTAACCAGCTTATGTAAGGCCGTTAGTGGCAGGGTGGGGATTCAAACCCATGTAGCCTGACTTTCACTTAGAGACATAAGATAGCATGGGGGTTCTGAATTAGAAAGATTATGATCTCTCTGATTGAGACTGGTTGGATTAGATTCCATGTCTAGGATTCCAGCTGAACAATTGGGCATCAGTTAATCATGGTCTGAATACAAGGGCAGAATTTGACACCCACAGATCTGAACTAAATACCAGGGAAGTAATTTTGGTTTCTTTAGCATTTTATATAAAAAAAAAAACTCAAATTATTTTAGACTGTAAACTTCTCATTCAAATTGGTGCCACCCCTTGGGGTTTGGCTTTGTTACATGCTTCCTCCCTCTTCCAATTACGTCCCTTCCAAACTTTAACTTAGAGAACTAAATTTGCAATTAGTTCTTTAACTCTTCTTCCCACTTTTTTTCTCAGTGAAATTACCTATGGCAACTTCATCAAATTGCATTTTTAAAACCTATCAATCTTCCTTTTTGCCATATATTTTTTCTTCATGCTTTTATTTTTTTAATATGAAATTTATTGTCAAATTGGTTTCATACAATACCCAGTGCTCATCCCAACAGGTGCCCTCCTCAATGCCCATCACCCACTTTGCCGTCTCCCCCACCTTCATCAACCCTCAGTTTATTCTCAGTTTTTAAGAGTCTGTTATGATTTGGCTCCCTCTGTCCCCCTTCTTTTTTCCCTTCCCCTCCCGCATGGTCTTCTGTAAAGTTTCTCAGGATCCACATAAGAGTGAAAACATATGGTATCTGTCTTTCTCTGTATGACTTATTTCACTTAGCATAACACTCTCCAGTTCCATCCTTTTGTTGCTACAGAAGGCCATATTTCATTCTTTCTCATTGCCAAGTAGTATTCCATTGTGTATATAAACCACAATTTCTTTATCCATTCATCAGTTGATGGACATTTAGGCTCTTTTCGTAATTTGGCTCTTGTTGGAAGTGCTGCTATAAACATTCGGGTACAAGTGCCCCTGTGCATCAGCACTCCTGTGTCCCTTAGGTAAATTCCTAGCAGTGCTATTGCTGGGTCATAGGGTAGATCTATTTTTAATTTTTTGAGGAACCTCCACACTGATTCCCAGAGCGGCTGCACCAATTTGCATTCCCACCAACAGTGCAAGAGGGTTCCCGTTTCTCCACATCCTCTCCAGCGTCTATAGTCTCCTGATTTGTTCATTTTAGCCACTCTGACTGGCATGAGGTGGTATCTCAGTGTGGTTTTGATTTGTATTTCCCTGATGAGGAGTGACGTTGAGCATCTTTTCACATGCCTGTTGGCCATCTGGATATCTTCTTTAGAGAAGTGTCTATTCATGTTTTCTGCCCATTTCTTCACTGGATTATTTGTTTTTTGAGTGTGGAGTTTGGTGAGTTCTTTATAGATTTTGGATACTATTTGGATACTATAGATTTTTGGATACTAGCCCTATGTCATTTGCAAGTATCTTTTCCCATTCCGTTGGTTACCTTTTAGTTTTGTTGATTGTTTCCTTTGCAGTGCAGAAGCTTTTTATCTTCATGAGGTCCCAGTAGTTCATTTTTGCTTTTAATTCCCTTGCCTTTGGAGATGTGTCAAGTAAGAAATTGCCACAGCTGAGGTCAGAGAGGTCTTTTCCTGCTTTCTCCTCTAGGGTTTTGATGGTTTCCTGTCTCACATTCAGGTCCTGTATCCATTTTGAGTTCATTTTTGTGAGTGGTGTAAGAAAGTGATCTAGTTTCATTTCTTCTGCATGTTGCTGTCCAGTTCTCCCAGCACCATTTGTTAAAGAGGCTGTCTTTTTTCCATTGGATATTCTTTCCTGCTTTGTCAAAGATGAGTTGACCATACTTTTGTGGGTCCAATTCTGGAGTCTCTATTCTATTCCATTGGTCTTTGTGTCTGTTTTTGTCATGCTTTTCTTTTAAAGTCTTAGAATCTCTGAAAGCTACATTCCTATTCTGTATAATATGGTGGCTACTTCTGTGTGAGTCTAAAATAATTTCAAAATTAAAAATTTTCTAATGAAATTAAAATTCAGCTCTTCAGTTACACTAGCCACATTTAAAGTGCCCAATAACTCCTCCATGTGGCTAATGGGATTTACATCAGAACAGATAAAGAATATTTCCATCAACACAGAATGTCTTATTGGGCAATGCTGGTCTAAAAGCACATGTCTGTCTTAAGCCAGTGTTCTCTCTTCCTTAACTATTTCAGATTCTAATACCACATGAATACTTGTGTTTTCTGTCATGTTACCTTATCAACTGGTTGTTTTGGTTATATCAAAGGTTAGAGAAATACTTTTTTAATTTCTCAAATTTCAGAGAAATAGTCTTTATGTTAATTTAGGAATTTATCACATATTCATAGGTTTCTGGATATTTAAATTTTCTAATACTCATGTATTTTGCCTCTGAACCAGTTTTATCACCTATATTATCAACTGTATTAGGATATAGTCCTAATATCTCTTACATAATTATCCAAATATACTTTCTTAGTAATATCCCTTGTTTTCCTTTCCTTTCATCCCTTATCATTACCCAAAAGCTCTTGAAAAATTTTGGATTTCTAAAAGATGCATAGGTTTTCACGTTTGGTGTTATTTCTTCCCCCTCTTTTATGCATCTCTCGGAAAGGTAATTCCTTCTATTGCCATGTTCTAGTATTTTGTCCCAAAACACCTCTTGGCTTCTTTGCATTTTCAGTTAAGAATTACTGGCCACTTGCTTTACTATGGAACTTCTTTCTGCTTCAGCTTCATCCTTCATGAGATCTAGTTCTATAGTTTTATATAAGCCACCATCTCAGATTGGAAGGCAAGGAAGTAGAGGAAAACACAGTAACTCAAGATCTATTCACATAGCAACAAAGTTAAGACACTGAAGGATAAGAATGGGATGGGCGTGGGGGGGTGACACACCTGAGGAAAACCACAAAGACAGAACTAAAGGAATATTGGAATTAAGATTTAGATCTTCCTGGGTAGAAAATCTGAATATTAATAGTGATGTCAGTGTTTCTTCAAAATAATTCATAAGTTTATTGCAATTGTAATGAAATTGCAATAGCATTTTTTTCTTAAAACTTGACAACTCAAAAAATACATCTGGAAGACCATCAAAGAATATTTGGAGTATAAAAAAGACAGTGGGGCACCTAAATGGCTCAGTTGCTTAAGCATCTGAGTCTTGATTTCGACTCTTGATTTCGTGAACTCATGGTTCGTGAGTTTGAGCCCTGCATTGGGTTCCATGCTGACAGTGTGGAGCCTACTTCTCTCCCTCTCCCTCTCTCTCTGCCCCTCACCCCCTTCAATAAATAAATAAATAAACTTTAAAAAATCATAATTAGGGATATGGGAAGCAAAAACAGTAAAACTTAAAACAACCGCAATTACAATAGGGTAGGACTGGCGTAAAAACAGAGTAATCATTGAATCCAGAGAGCCAGGAAATGTACTCTAGCATAAGAATTCAACAAAATAAAAGGTTCTTCATAAGTTAATTGTATGTGTATTCACTAAGTCTCTAATACCTAAATGACCAAAAGAAGAAATGTAATAAGCAAAAAAGAGTTTTCTAGGATTGAAGAAATAAAAATGAAATTAAAGTTCTTTTTCTCATTAAGTGGATAAAGATTGTCATTGTTAAAATGCCACTGCTTTTGATGGTGTAGTGAAATTGATGCTGTCCTTCATTTCCATCATCATCTCCTTACTATCATTGCTTCACTGCATTATTCTTGGTTTAGTAATACTGCACATCCATCCTTTGCAAATCCTATTTGGCTCTACCTTTGATATAGATACAGCATCTAAACTTCTCCACTATTACTCTCCTGCTCCAAGCCCCCAAGCCTTCTTGCCCAGTTTATTGCAGTAGCCTCTAATTTGTTTCTCTGCTGTTTGTCTTGCTCCTTCACAGTTTCTTCTGAATATAGCAGCCAAAATTACCAATTTAAAATGTAAGTCTGATCATGTAACTCCTCTGCTCAGTAGCCATCAGTTGTTTCCCAGCTTGCTCAGGATAAAGCCAAATTCATCATAAGAATCTACATATCCTGCATGATTTAGACTCCCACCTTTCCTTTCTGACCTTACCTTCCACACTACCTCACTTGCATTCTCCGTCCAAGTCACTTTAGCCTCCTTGTCATTCTTTTAGTAAATCAAGCATACTCTCACCTCAGGGCCTTTGCACCTATAGTTAACTCTGTCTGAGATGATTTAGCCCAAAATACCTCCTCAGTGTGTTCTCTCTTTTCTTTCAGGTCTTGGTTCAGATGTCAGTGAGGTCTTCCCTGACTGTGTATTATAACCCTTCTCATTCTTTCTGAACCCCTGCCCTGCTTCATTTTTCTCCATAGCACATGTCACCATGTTTAAGTTACATGTTTACATACATGTTGTTTTTCTTTTTCCAACTAGATTATTAATTCCATAAGAATAGGGACTTTATTTTATTCACTGCTGTATCCCTAGCACTTAACAAGTGCCTGGCACATAGTAGGCACTCAGTATGTATGTATATATTTTTATGTTTATTTTTGAGAGAGAAAATGAGTAGGGAAGCGGCAGGGAGAGAGAGAGAGAGAGAGAGAGAGAGAGAGAGAGAGAGAGACAGGGACACAGAATCTGAAGCAGGCTCCATGCTGTCAACGCACAGCCCAACACGGGGCTTGAACTCACCAACCGTGAGATCGTGACCTGAGCTGAAGTCAGCCATTCAACCCAGTGAGCCACCCAGGCACCCCAGGCACTCAGTATTTATTGAGCAAGTAAATTGAACCTTTTTAGAAAGTATCCACAGCATGGTTTAAAAGCCTTTTTTTTTTTTTTTTTTTAAGTCAGGATGATTAAGTAAACTCTGTCCATTTGGTAATAAGAGATCTGCATGTGGCAGGGTCTGAGAGGATAGGATCAAGAGCAGTGATGAAGGCTGTTTCTTTCTTAGGTGGTAAGAAAAGAGAAGATGATGAAAGAATAATTTCCAAGTATAGAGGAAGTTATAGAATCAAGGACAAGCACTGTGTGTTGGCAGTCTTTGAGAAGATTAGGTTGATGGAAGCAAAAGGTTGGTTCAGGGCCATAGCAGAAAATAAAGTTATAGGTGGATGGGAACAGATGTTGAAAGTCTTGAAAATAAGTCAAATCGAAGTAGGATGCATGATGGAGATCAGGAGTGTGAATTCTTGAACGGTGAGGGATAAAAAAGCCATCTAAATCTAAGCTTATTGGTGTTGTGTAGGTGGCAAGGAGGGTAGGGTAAGAAATCTCAACTGGAAGGCAGTTGTAACAAGGCAGAGTGGAGGTAGTAATACTCTCATAGTAAGGAGTACAGGGTGTGATGAAACAAAGACATGAATCAAAGATAAGCAGTGATATGGCAAAGAATAAGGCTTGTTGATTAACTGCAGTGGGTGGGCAAAAGAGGAAATAAAAGAACTCTCAGTATTAAGAAATCATATTTTTAAAATTCTTTTCTTTTTTTTTAGGTTTGTCATTCAAAAAAAAATGGATCATTTAAATCTTTGGAGGACTGAGTTATCACAATACTTCTGTACTTCCAACTAAGATTTATGACAGTAAATTTATGACAATAAGTTTCTGCATCATAGAACTGCTGAAGAACTAAAAGAAGATTTTATAAACTTACAGTATTATGAGATTACTAAATAAAACTAAAGAACACAATTATTAAATTATTAGACTTGCTAATAATACAAGCACATATGTGCAGTAGCTACTGTATCCTGACAGTTACCAAACCTCAAATTTAGATGTTTTTTTCTTTGGGGGAAAGGTCATTTTATTTACAAGAAACCACTGAACATTGTCATCAAGTATATTTTCACCTGAGTGTAAGTTAAGAGGATTTACTTGAAATAAGTTCTAGAAAATTCCAACTCCCATCACTGAGTGGATTCGATATTATGGCAGCAACTTACAGACTTGTAGTCAGTACTGTGAACCACTACAGCAGTGTGGTGATAGACCGACGTTTTGAGCAAGCTATACATTATTGCACTGGAACCTGCCACACCTTTACACATGGAGTTGATTGCATTGTGGTACATCATAGTGTTTGTGCAGACCTCTTGCACATCCCTGTGTCTCAGTTCAAAGATGCAGATCTGAACTCTATGTTTCTACCCCACGAAAATGGGTTTTCCTCAGCTGAGGGTGACTATCACCAGCAGGCCCTAACAGGCATACCCAGGGTCAAGAAAGGATCTACATTTCAGAACACCTGTAACTTAAAAGACATTGCAGGAGAAGCAATCAGTTTTGCTAGCGGGAAAATAAAAGAATTTTCCTTTGAAAAGCTCAAAAACTCTAACCATGCAGCTTACAAAAAGGGAAGAAAAGTTAAGTCTGACTCATTTAATAGGAGGTCAGTTGATTTTGACTTGCTCTGTGGCCATTATAACAATGATGGGAACTCCCCATCCTTTGGTTTACTCCAGAGTTCCTCAGTTGAGGAAAAATCTTTGTCCCATAGAAACTCACTTGATGCAAACTTGACATCAGTGCTTCTTCACAACTTCTCTGAAGAAGACCTGGTTACTCAGATTTTGGAAAAACATAAAATAGATAATTTTTCTTCTGGAACAGACATAAAGATGTGCTTGGACATCTTGCTGAAATGCTCTGAGGATTTGAAAAAATGCACAGATATCATAAAACAATGCATAAAGAAAAAGTCAGGGAGTAGCATCAATGAAGGAAATGGTAATGATGCAATTTCTAGCTCTGAAACTGTCTATATGAATGTAATGACCAGGTTAGCATCCTATCTGAAAAAGCTACCATTTGAATTCATGCAGCCTGGGAATAATGATGCTATAGATTTAACAGAACTCGTCAGTAATATGCCCAGTTTACAACTGACTCCCTTTTCCCCAGTATTTGGCACTGAACAACCCCCTAAATATGAAGATGTTGTCCAGCTCTCAGCCCCTGACTCTGGACAGTTTCAAACTATAGAACTGCAAGATGACAAACACAGTTCTAGGAAAACAGACGCTGTAAGTTCCATTCCAAATAACTCTACAAATCCCTTATATAACTCTGAAGTAAATGATCCCAGAACCCTAAAAGATACCCAGCTTCAATCACAGTCGTTAACCATGAACCCTTTAGAAAATGTTTCTTCTAATGACCTAATGGAAACCCTTTATATTGAAGAAGAGTCTGATGGAAAGAAAGCATCAGATAAAGGACAAAGGGCAGAGAATGGACCTGGTCAGTTGTTAAATGAAGATAAAGCAGCATTTTCAAACCGTGTTACTCATCTTAAAAAATGTCCTGCCTCTGTGCAAAATGAAAGTGGTAAGATATTTGAGAAACCAGTTGTTAATCTACCTGAGGAGGATTTTAAATCAAAAGTTCCTAAAGTTGAAGAGGGAGGCCACAGAGATTTTATGAATCTTAACAGCCAGGAGGAGATAGATAAATTGTTAATGGATTTGGAATCATTTTCACAGAAAATGGAGACCTCTCTAAGAGAGCCACTTGCCAAAGGTAAAAACTCTAACTCTCTAAGTAGTCCTAGTCCATTAACTAGTCAGCTTCCTATAGATCTTGAACCTAAATCTAAAGTCTCTGCAGCCACCGAGAAAGTCTCGCCTTCCTGTCTAACAAGGATTATTGAAACCAATGGACACAAAATAGAGGAGGAGGATCGAGTCCTCTTACTACGAATTCTAGAAAGCATTGAAGACTTTGCTCAAGAACTAGTTGAATGCAAATCGGGCAGAGGCAGCCTATCACAAGAAAAGGAAATGATGCAGATTCTACAGGAAACCTTGACCACTTCCTCCCAGGCCAATTTATCAGTCTGTAGAAGTCCTGTTGGTGATAAAGCTAAAGAAAGTACTTCAGTGGTTTTGATTCAGCAGACCCCAGAGGTGATCAAGGTAAGATCCAGCAATCTGGAGTCCTGACAAGTATCCACAGAAATGTTTTAATGTGTGCAGAACTTGTGAATAAATACTATTTGTGTTAGCCATTTCATATTCTAATAAAGTTCCTGCCTTACACTAGGCATGGTCTCATTCAGTTCGTTAAAAAAAGAACTAAAAAGCAAGGGCTTTAGAGTTAGGCAGACATTTCAATTGCCCTCCTCACACCTTTCATCTCTCTAGCTCTGTGACCAAAGGAAAGTTACTTAGCCTTAATATCCTCATCTGTGTAATGGAAATAATAAGGATCAAGATAACTTAGGTGAAATACAAGCAAGGTGCCTTACACAAATTAGGCTTTTAATATTAATCCTTATACTTCCAGTCAGCCATGCATCAATATATGCATGTGTAGACTATAAAGTGCAGTGTGGGGTACCAAAAAAGAGAGGACATGATTCCTTAAAGACTTTAACATCTAGTTGAGAAAATGAAACTGACATACTGGAAACAGTTCACGAACATGTAGGCCCTTGTCTGAAAAGGTTGTTAGTAAAATAGGGTCTTCAAAGAAGGTAAAGACTAGAGTGTATGAGATTTGCTTCTTCATGCAAGTGGGAATAAATACCATTCTAGGGTCACAGGATAGTAGTGTTTTCAAAAGGCTTTGAATCTACCCTGCTACTGGTAGTATAGCTTTAATAATTCCTGAAAGGCAGTTATCTTCCCCCTTGGGTGTATGTGTGTATGTCTTAGCACAACAGTTATTTCTTTTTCGTTTTCTGTGTCTAACATGGGTTGGCAGTAGGTTCTGCTCCACCTCAGTCAGGGACCCAGGGTGATAGATGCTCTGTGTTCCTATAGCTGCCCCATTGTCCCATCTGGAATACATGACTTATAAGTTCACAGAGGATGGGGAAGAAAGAGATGTTGCTTTTTACTGCCTTATTCCCACATGTGACACACTTCCCATCCACTCACAGTCCAGTGATTTCAGCCCAAAAGCTAAGAAACACAGGGAAGCATATAGAATATACCTAGTGAGCATTGTCTCTACCACGTGAATGTATGACATATGGCACATATATCCAAATTAACAAAATAAATTGTAAAATAATGATGTGAATTATTTAGAGGTTATGTCATTGTATAAAAACTATGAAGAAATACTTGGACACACCAAATACAATGTTCAGAACAATGATTAATCTCTGGGGAAAGAAGAGAGATGGAACTGAGGAAGGATGTCCAGGGGACCTCAGTAGTGTTAGTAATTTCATAATCTGGTGGTGAATCATTAGTACTTTTTTGTATTATTTTTATGCCATTTTGTGTGTCTTTATAGTAAATTTAAAAAAGAATAATTGGATATTAGAGGTGCATATATATGACCAAGTTAAAAAGTTAATGTTAATTTTAACATTCTCATTAATATTTTCATTTAAGTAGGAAAAAATATTGTGATCAGGTGAATAATTTTTACATTGTATTTATTTTGTGGCTGTGCTATGCACATTTGTAGTTATCAGCGACACTAAAATTTAAAGCTATACGTACATACTTAAGGTTATGAAATGATTTGGGTCTAGATATTCTCAAACATTCACTGAGCATTTCTGTGAAATCTGTGAGTCTCCTCATTCATTGATTTACAACTGGTAATATCTTTAGTGAAGTTGGTCTATGCTGGGAGGAGAAAATGGAAATTAGTTACAAAAATAAGAGGAAAATGCTTTCAATGTACATAGGCAATAGTGATTTGCTTAATATTTTATAAAGAAAATACCTATATAGAAATCTCAGAATGGTAATAAGAGCTAACAGTTCTTGTAAGCTAAGGCATACTAAGATATTTAGATATATTATCTCACTATTTCCCCCTCAGTAACCTGTCTGCTCATTAAAAAAAAAAAAAAAAAAAAGTTCACCTTCTCCACTGACCTATTCCAACATCTCACAACCATTATAACCAGAAACTTACCTTAATACAGTGTTTTGAATTTTATTTAACCCTTCTCCCCCATTATCTTCTGTGAGAAAAGAAAAAATTATCTGAAAAGAAAGTAGAAAATGTGAACCTGAGGCCAAGAATAAGTCCCATGTAATACCTCTCCTATGTTCCTGGCTGACAGCTCATGAGCAGGTCCCCTCTGACCCTCCCAATCTAAGCACACCTAACTAAAAATCCCACACTGGGCTCTAAATGAGCTTTCCAATTTTTGAACAAGTATTGACTAAGATCAAATCTTATTAAAAGAGTCTCCCATCACTCTTTTAAATAAGTCCCATTACCATAAGACAGAATAAAATTTGATGAAATTTCTTGATAAAAGTTGAAAAAGTAATTCATAAAAAGCTAATTTAAAGAGAAAGGTGATATAAAATGTTTAACTCCTGAAGATACTTAACACAAGAAAATAAAACCATTCTTCCTTGACTCAGATCCCTTCCTACTTGTTCTCTTTTTTTTAAATCTTTCTTTGCTTCCTATGAATAATAATAATAATTTGCACATTTCAATTAAAATGAAATGACTAGTATTTTAATTATAATAATAATTATTATTACTGTTGTTGTTGTTGTTGTTGTTATTTTAGAGAGAATCCTAAGCAGGCTCCATGCTCAGCACAGAGCCTGATGCAGGGTTCAAACCTCAGGATCATGATCCCAGCTGAAATCAAGAGTCGGATGCTCAACCAACTGAGCCACCCAGGTGGCTCTTATGAATTATTTTAAACCAGGGTTGGTAAATATTTTCTACAAAGGGTCAGATGTAAATATCTAAGGCTTTGTAGGTCACAAGGCTTCTGTCACTTAGACTTCTTTGTTTTTTTTAAACAACCCTTTAATAATGTAAAACTGTTCTTAGCTCTAAGCCTTAAAAGACAGGCAGTGGGCCAGATTTGGCCCACAAGAGTGTATGTTGTCAATGCCTATTTTATTTTATTTTATTTCATTTTATTTATTTTAATTTAATGTTTATTTTTGAGAGGGAGAGAGAGAAAGCGAGAGCAGGGGAGGGGCAGAGAGAGAGGGAGGCACAGAATCCAAAGCAGGTTCCAGGCTTTGAGCTGTCAGCACAGAGCCTGATGCAGGGCTCGAACCCAGGAGCCGCTAGATCACACTGAGCTGAAGTTGGACACTCAACCGAGCCACCCAGGCGCCCCTGTCAATGCCTATTTTAAACAAATAGAAAAGTATAGTGAATGATAGAAAAAACACTCCTTATTATCACTTATTTTGTCAAATCTTAACATTTTATCATATTTGCTTCAGATCTTTGTTTATTAATATTTGTATTATCATCATCATTGTTTAAAACAAAAATCATCTCAGATATAGTTGAAATCCTAGAGGTCCCCTCCCTAATTTCCACATCCCGTTCCAGAAATAACCACTACCCTGAAGTTAGTGTTTTATCTCCTATAAGTTTTTACAGTGTTATTTGTCATGTTTTTTATTCTTGAAGAGCATGAACAAACAGTAATAGGAAATAAAATCAGAGAGGTAGGTTGGGGCCAATTTAGGAATGACCTATGTGCCATGCTAAACTCTTAGAGTGGGGAGCTAAAGAAGGCTTTTGTTTTTGTTATGTTTTTTTTAATGTTTTTATTTATTTATTTATTTTTGAGACAGAGACAGAGCATGAGCAGGGGAGGGGCAGAGAGAGGGGGAGACACAGAATCTGAAGCAGGCTCCAGGCTCTGAGCTGTCAGCGCAGAGCCCGACGTGGGGCTCGAACTCACGGAGTGTGAGATCATGACCCAAGCTGAATTCGGATGCTCAACTGAGTGAGCCACCCAGAGCCACTCCAAGAAGGCTTTTGTTTTTAATGTTTATTTATTTGTTTTGTGAGAGAGCACAAGCAAGGGAGGGGCAGAGAGAGGGCGAGAGAGAATTCCAAGCAGGCTCCCCGCTGAGAGTGCAGTGGATATTTAGACATGGGTCTCAAGCTCACGAACCATGATCATGACCTGGGCCAAAATCAAGAGTTAGCTGCTTAACTGATTGAGCCACCCAATGCCCCAAGAAGGCTTTTAAGTAGAGGAGTCCCACAGTATTTTTTTAAAGAATAAAACTTTTTTTTTTAAGAGTAAAAAATGTTAAATTAGGCTCTTTTTTTTTTTTTTAATTTTTTTTTCAACGTTTATTTATTTTTGGGACAGAGAGAGACAGAGCATGAACGGGGGAGGGGCAGAGAGAGGGAGACACAGAATCGGAAACAGGCTCCAGGCTCTGAGCCATCAGCCCAGAGCCCGACGCGGGGCTCGAACTCACGGACCGCGAGATCGTGACCTGGCTGAAGTCGGACACTTAACCGACTGCGCCACCCAGGCGCCCCAACTCTTATTTTTTTTTTTTAACTTTTGACAGCAAAAATTTACCAATTGTTCAAAACATTTCAATTAAAAGCTTTATGTAATGGGGCATATAGGAGGTGCGTTGGTGACTATCCCTGAGAAGAAAGATTGACTTGATGATATTATATATAGGTCATTAGTATTTTAACATGTATTTCAAAATAATTTCTCAAGAGGAAGCAGTATTTATTGTCCAAGTATTTTTTTGTCCAGAAATCGAATTCAAACCTGTATTGGGAGAGATAATCAAATAGAAAATACTAATATGATACTGAGGGATTGATAAAGAGGTATCTAGATACTGGTCTAGATCAGGAGTCAGCAATCTGTGGTCCAAGGGCTAAATCTGACCTATGGCCTATGTTTGTAAATAGTTTTATTGGAACACAGCCACACCCATTTGTTTATAGATGATCTGACTGCTTTTCTCCTCCACCTACTAAGTTAAGTAGTTAGAGACCTTAAAGCTTGAAATGTCTACTATCTGGACATTCATAGAAAAAGTTTGCTGACTCCTTATCTAGATATTATTTGATAGATCAAAAGATTTCTTTTTTAGTGAATCAATATGTATTTTAACAAGATCCCCAGATATTCACATTTAATATATACATGAAAATTTAAGACATACTATTTCCACCATATCAGACCATTCTTGATGTGATATTTTGTTAAAGGCATTGGAAGTCTTGAAAACATCATTAAATATCAATAACAAAAACTAATTATCGATGATAGTCAGATAGTATACCAGTAGAAATAGCAAAATAAGCCCAGAGTTTCAAAATTCTTCATCATGTGTTCTCATCATGTGTTTTGGTCTACATAGCGTTTCTCCCCTTTCCTCCCTAGTCATGATCCATCTCTGACTTTCCCACTTTAAACAGTTTCCTTTTCATCTCTTTCTCACTGTTAAATTATTGATATCATTGACTGGCAAATGAAGGTTTAATACATGCTTTCTTCACAAAGCCTTTAACTGACAGGAAACAACCCTGTAGGTTCTAGAATAGCTGAGGTGTGAAGATGGGCCTAAAAATGAGTTGAACAAGAATAACAGAACACCCTATAGAGGAAGGAAAGGGGGATGTGCCTGAGCTTTCGAGGGTTTTATTATTTTGGATTAGTGAATTACTGAGGACATGTTTTGACATAGAAGGTAATATAATTTTTTAAAAAACACTTAGAAACTGTACTGCTTTGGTAATTCACATAATAAATGATACCTTAATTCTGTGTTTTATTACCACCAGCAGATGTTATTACAGTCATCTTGGGTCTGTTTTTAGCTGTATGGAGCAATAGCCTGTTAGCGGTTATTCACAAGTTAAAATAATAAAACCTAGTCTCCCTTGAAAATTATCTTTACTTAATTTTAGTAAAAAAAAAAATCCAGGAAAAAATTTCTATTATTGTTTGCCTCAATTAAAAGAATGGAGGGAATGAGGCAGGATTCATCAGTGAAAGAGGAAGAATTTTTTTTAAAACTCCACTATAATATTTAAGTCTAGTGAAACCTTACAAATTTCAACTAATTGTGGGGAAAACTGTCTGAATTACTAAAAAAGTACAAATTAAAAATTTCAGTGTTTTTAAGAAATAACTTTATTAATTTCAAGAGTAAAGAGTAAAACTACCATCAAAGAATTGCAAGCGTGAATGTTAGCTGGACCTATTTCAATAATGAAGATCAGGGTGCCTGGGTGGCTCAGTAGGTTAAGCGTCTTTGGCTCAGGTCATGATCTCATGGTCTGTGAGTTTGAGCCCCACATCGGGCTCTATGCTGACACCTCAGAGCCTGGAGCCTGCTTCTGATTCTGTGTCTCCCTCTCTCTCTGCCCCACCCCTGCTCATGCTCTGTCTCTCAAAAATAAACATTGAAAAAAAATTTTTTTAATTAAAAAAAAAAAGAGGATGTTATAGGGGAATAAAGAACAAGAGCCAAATGGAAAACATCTGATTGCCGAGGGCCACACAATCAACCTTGTCTAGGTTGAGAAGGCCCACAGTTGGCTTGGCGTTGAAGACTTGACTGTGTGCGTATACTACATTTCTGGTCAGGTAGAGCTTTTACAGGGACACAAGTTATCTAAGTTTTGCTTTGCCAGGTGGCATTCCTGGCAGGAACAGCTCCGTCTTGGGCTTAAAAATTTATTTCCAAAGTCCTCCATTTGATCATCCTCTTGACCATTCTAGAGGCTTCATCAAAAATATCAGTCTTAGCATGACTCTGAGTTACCATCGCCTCTTCAGGTCTCCATGTAGTTTTCAAAAGAGATGATGTCAGGCTTTTATTCTAGGAGCTGGTTATGTTCTTCTGTTCTCTTTTGTCATTCCAGTCTGAGAGACACCATCTGTCAGCTGGTCAGTGGCTCTCCACATGTATTTAAACTTTGGAGAATATGAAGTATATTAGGGAGATAATTATTATAATAATATATGAATGCAATATAGTAATAATAATAATTAGCAACAAAACAATCCCATGGTTTGGACAGCACAAATGAGCCAGGGTACCCATAATGCAAACCAGCTAATATCAAATGAGTCAAGAAATGATCCCCAAAGTGGAGATATTCTTTAAGCCAGTTAACCTGTTTATGTATTTTGTGTAACTGTGTCTCCACTTCCCCAGAAATGTTTATCCAGTGAGCTTGTTTCAGAAAAACTGAGGCACTGGAAATCAGGGAGCAAACTGTAATGGACAGAGAGAACTACAGGATCACCAGCATCTTTGCAAATTCAACAGGTGGGTGGAGGTTGGATTACCACTTAGCAGTGGCCTGAAATACGTGAACATGGCATTATCTTTTCAGGTTTAGACAAGGACAAGGTTGGGCAAAGAATCACTCTTGTGAGATTTAGGCAAAAGATCAAAGAGAGAAGGAAGAAACATTCTTGATCTGATGTCTTGGGAGGAAGCAGTCTAACTCCATGTCAGCTATTTCCTAGTCATTTGGATTTTGAGGTCTCTGGCATTTGCATAGGACCAGATGTTGGGTAGATTTTTCCTCAGTTGTGAAGTAGTCACCCAAGGTTTGATACCTTGTAATTTGGCGGTGGTGTTGGTGGTTGAGAGTACTTGGTAAGGCCCTTTCCATGAATCTCACCTTTGCAAAAGCATCAGAGTAAAACAATAACTATCCGTAAATTACAAAAGACTTAAAAATGCCCATGATTAAAGATCTGATGAGAATCCTTTATACTAGAATTGACCAGGAAATTTGATTATTTCTGTGACATACAACATTCTAAGGTAACTGGAATTATGACTGGTAATATTATACCAGGACATATCAGATTTTTAGGAATTTAATAAAATCTAGAACACTTATATTAATAGCATGCAACCATACAAATACAACCTAAGAAGGTTTATTATTACCACATTTGAAAATGTTTCCTGTGTGATTTAACATACCAAATAAACCCAATTAATTTAACATCTCTTTTTTACAAGGTAAGAGACAAGTCCCTTTAGATTTTCCAGGGCCTTTGGCAAATTTTACAGTCATTTTGAGGTTAAAACAAAACAAAACAAAAACTCCATTTAGAATTTGGTTTTGGAAAGTTTTCAAAATGTCATAAGGTTTGAACATTAAAATAAATAAGATCACAGTTCATTATGAAATAATACTTGTCTATTTAAGCAAAGTGACAATAGAAAAATTTAAAGATAAATACATAAGGTTACACAGTTGTGAACAAAACTTGGCCCTTTTAATATTGAGAAGATTGGGTTTTCTTAAGTAATCAAAGACCTGATAAAGACAGTGTGAAACATAGTAAATTATTTTGGTAAGACAAAAAATCTTTGCTGACAAGGTAGATTACTTAAAAAGGAAAGAAAAACCCTTTTTTACAATTTTTTTTTTATTAAGAGCAGACTATTAATCTAAGAAAACACTTTGTTCTTTTAACAGAGAGAAAACCAAAATCTAATTTGCATCAGTGCATCAAAGATATTAAAACTCTTTTTTTTTTTAAATTCACTTTTTTAACTTAAATAAATCCATTCCAATCTTAGCCAGCTTAACCACATGTAAAGTTATTTTCTCAGGATTCCTTTCCACACACTTTCCATGACTTTTTTTTTTTATATCCATTCATATTTTGTCCTATTTTTTTTTTCTTATTCTGGAACAGTTATTTTACTTTTGAACAAAATTACTTTTTTTCTCTTGCCAAAAAAGCAAAAAACAAAAATTCATGTCCTTCATACCCTATCTAAAAAAACACTTTCTACTTTCCTTACCAGTTTTTAATATACAATTGTTTTTCTTTTACCCTTATATTTCAGTAGTTCTCATTGTGTATATTAATTAAAATTCTTAACCTTTAGAACCTTAATTGCTAGTGAAAACTAAGAAGCAACCAGTAATGGACTATGGACTAGCAAATTTATAAAAACATTTCATAATTTCTAGAAGTATATGCTTCCTCCTAGTAAAATTTCAGTGTGGCACAAAATGTGTTTACTAACAAACCCAATTATTTTAGTTACTGTGTAAAAGGAAGCCAAAAGTAGATAAACTTGTGTTCAGTAATTGATGTTTCATTAATTTATCTTACTTGGAAATGATCTCCATATTCAATGAATAGCCGTAATTTAACTTAATTCAGTATAATTTTAAGGTTTCAAGTTACCAAAAATATTTTGGACACTGTTTTTAAGTAGGCATACTATAGAGCATAATTATTGCTGTAAAGTCCATTTATAAACTTTTGCTTACATCTGTTTAACTTGTTCTTAACAATTATGTTAAGATTACATGACACTTTAATGAGGCATTAACCATTTAACCATCATCTTAAGTTGTCTTTCTTGCTGACAGATTCTGCAACAGAGATAACATGAGCTCTTTTGACTTTTAGTAAACTTAGGAAGAATAAAAGTTGTATGACTGCATTATATTTAATATTAATAGTCCTCAAGACAAGCCTGTTTCAGTTAAACCAACAAACTTAAATTAGTTTTTCTTCCCAGAGATTATCCTGGATTACGTGAACTTGAAAAACATTTGGGTTAGTTTCTGTATTTCTGAGAATATATACTTGATTCATATAAATACTTAAAAATTTTTAAGCCAGTAGAGCTTCTTTACAAATTAATTTTGGCAGTACTATCTGGAGGTAGAAAAATATCAACCATCTATAACATATAACCGTAGACATACATAAACATACAAATAGACACAAATAGAGATCTTACAGGTTTTGCTTTAAAATTTTAGCCATGAGACAGGGATGATAATGCAAAACTCGCTAGTTTATGAAAGAACAATTGGATCCAATTGTGTTTCTGGCAGAAGGGATAAGTTTTAAGGTTTTCTGCACAGATAGCTTACTAATATTTATGGAGAAGACTTTTAAGATTTTTCATCCACCTAGTTTCTAAATAGCCCTTCCTCTTTTTTTCTTTCCTTCTGTTAAGAATTACCTTGGCTCCTAGAGAAGACCAGGTAGAACATATATTTTTCAAAGGCACAGAAAAAGAATGCAAGTTCCTACAAGAAGGACTTCTGGTTCCTAAGGCCAGAATTTTTACAGTACACTCAAGCCTTTTGAGATGAATATGGGAGGTTTGAAGATTGGTTAAAAAAAAAAAAAAAAAGAAAGAAAGAAAGAAAGAGGGGCACCTGGGTGGCTCAGTTGGTTGAGCATCCCACTTCAGCTCAGGCCATGATCTCATGGTTCATGGGGTAGAGCCCCACATTGGGCTCTGTGCTGACAGCTCTGAGCCTGGAGCCTGCTTCAGATTCTGTGTCTCCCTTTCTCTCTGCCCCTTCCCCACTTGCTCACTTGCTTGCTTGCTCTCAAAATTTAATAAAAACATTTAAAATTAAAAAAAAAAAGATAGGTGGACTTTTTCTGTTGTTAGAAAGATTTCATTTGTAGGACAGTTGCCTTCTTCAATCTTTAAAGGAAGCAGGTTGTAACCCAGATGATGTTAATGTGTTGACTTACCCATCCAACTATGTTATCGTCATTTTGCTACTTTGTATTAGGGACATCTTCAACTAAGCTACAAATCAAAAGATTTCTGTGTTCTAGATTTAGAGCTGTTTTCCTCTTTGGAATGTTTTCCTTCCCTTCCGGATACATAGTTTCATTTAGCCTAGGGGAGAAGATCTAAAGAAAAAGTTCTATCTGGCTCTAAACATCAGCTTCCAATTTGGCCAGCCTCTTTTTTTTTTTTTTAATGCTCATTTTTGAGAGAGAGAGAGAGAGAAACAGAGTGTGAGCAGGGGAGGGGCAGGGGTAGAGAGAGAGGGAGACACAGAATCTGAAGCGTGATCCAGGCTCTGTGCTGACAGAGCCCGATGTGGGAGTCAAACTCCCATGACCTGAGCTGAAGTCAGACACTTGACCAAGCCACCCAGGTGCCCCTCAATTTGACCAACTTCTGACCATAGAACTACTTAAAAAATCTTTTCAAATATCTTATCAGGTTTCATCTGGATCAAACAGTAAATATTTCTGGTTGTACTAAACAACCCCTTGGATGCGAGACACATCCCCGAGAGGGTGCAAAAGATAGTACCCTCCTAAGATCCAGAGCCACTTCCAAAGATAACCAAAAGAAAGACAGTTCCCCCTAAGAGCTGGCAGCAGTTGGTAGGACCCTAGCCACAAATGGCGTGCAACCCATATTTTTTACAGCCATTCATTGGGCTTCCAATCTGACGATTGACCTGCCTGCATACACAATAACAGATAACCTCTGTGTGCAAGGCAGGCAGAAAGCTAAGCCAAGTTCTGAAGACAACAAGACAAGAAGGAAATACCTGTCCCTGGGAGAGAAGGAATCAATAACCAACGGACACCCCAAAACCAAATTCACAAGAGTATGCATTTAGAAAGGAGGGGACAGAGTAAAATTTGACCTTCTTTTCTTGACTGAGCACTACAGAGATCCAGAACTGACTATGGTAAGAATTCTCACCGTTTGCTGGCTTCTGTCAGTTTTCCTAAGATCTTTCTTATCTGTAGGCTCAAGAGCAAATGGGGTTTAAAGTTGAGTGTAGTCCTAGTATCTACTAGAATTTGGCAAGTTTTTTCTTTAATTTTAGTTTCCCCTTAGAGGCTTAAGGGAATAATTGGTGGCAGTTTACCAGAGGATCCCTCAGAGTCCCATTAACTCTGGGAGGGGCCTATATGGGAATTCTCTTTCAGCAGCAGATATGGAGGCATTTGAATTGGTGTGGAAAATTTGACAAGACCTCTGAAAACTGTCTTTTTTCCCATTCCCATTGATTGCAAATGAGACATCAATTTCTGGGCCACTGTTTTCATGATGGATCCCTATAAGGATATAATGGGAGAGGCCCAAACTTTTAGGTTTCTGGCCTTGGATCCATTGCAGTTTTAAGGCCACTAATTTGGGGGACTTTTGTTTACCCTCTTATATTCTCTCCAGAGTGCAAAGACCATCCAGACACAGGAATACCAGAAAGTTTTCAAATAAAGAATAGAGGGGAGCAGTAGGAGTTACTTCAGTCTTCTAGTGTTTAGGTACTTCTCGTGTCTTTAATTTTTCATTAGCCTTTTGCAGTGAACCTTTCGGTGGAGCTGTTTTGGAATTTTGAAGTCTTTTGGAGGCTCTCACTTGAAATAGGTATCCCCTTCTGTTTGTTTGATTTGAGAACCCTTGTTTTTAAGTGAACTTCTTAAATGAATGATTGTCTAATTGGAATGCCTACCATAATGGCCAATGTAATTCTAGGTTGTCTTTGTAAGATGTTGCCATTTTTGTAAATACCTGCAGCTTCTAGGATCACAGTTCTTAGACATAAAATAAGCAGGTGTGTTGAAAGGTTGCATGCTTAATTCTTTGAAACTTGAGGATCCCATTTATTTCGCTAATCTTGGGTCTCTTGGTGCCAAATTAGTACCTGAGAGGGATGTGCTGCTGGATTGGCTACTTTTTGGTGTTTTACAGTATACCTTGTTGCAGTTTTCTTGAGGTTGGCAGGTGACCCAATGTCAATCTAACCTTTGCCATGACCAACTTCTCCTAGCACAAGAGTCTTAGAGTTAAGTGATGCGTGCTCTAACAGGTTTTAAGTGCTTGCCCTGTGCCCACCAGGTTTGTGGGTTTAGTTTCTGAGATTCGCATTGGCAGTAGATTGAGTGTTCCTTTCACCAGAAGATTTCTTCATATTGGTGGACACCCTGATGACTCTTAATGGTCTGACTTGTGTCTACTTAGATTTTTATTTTGATGATCAAAACAATTTCTTCTCTTATTTTCCCAAGTCCCCCAGCAGCTTATGCTGTGAACTTGCCTCGAAGCTTTGTGAGTCCCCTAACAGCTGCCACCCATTGTGGACTCCTAATATAACTACCCCAAAACCTTTTCCAGAAACAATATAAACATATATACTTTTTAAATAAAGTTTGTTTGGACCAGAGAGATGGACACAAGGGAGTGGAGCTCAAATCTGAGTGACTTACCCCAGCTCACAGTAACGATGAGAGGAACAGTAAACTCAAAGCGTTAAGCAGGTGCCTTGCCAGTATGACTTGTGCCATAGACAGATAGCAGTCAACTTCAGATCTCATTCCTTGTCACCAAAAACTTAAAAAATTATTAAAGAAGAAGATTTAGGTAATATAAACAAACTTACACACTTTGTGGACAGTCTCCTTTTGGAGAACTGCAAAATGGGACATAAAGCAAAAAGCTTTTTATAGAATAAAGAACAAGGAAGAGGCAAGTAGAAAACATCTGATTGACTGGGGCCACATAGTCAATTTGTCTGGGGTGAGGAGGCCCAGAGGTGGCTTAGCTTTGGAGGAATGGCACTGTGAATATACTGTGTTTCTGGTCAAACAGAGCATTTACAGGGATATGTTATCTAAGTTTTAGTTTGCTTACATGGCACCCAGGCAGGAGTGGCTCTGTCTTGGGCCAGAAATTTATTTCAACATAGTTAATACAGAATTGATATGCAAAATGGAGGTTGCTAAAATACTTTAAAATGCTAAAAATAGCATAAGTATGTACAGCACACAGTAGGAGATAAAAATGAATCAGACAGGACAACCCTTTGTGGAGCCCACAATCTAATAGGGGAGGTGAGCTATTTACTGTGAGGCAAAGTAGAAAGAATAGATTACGTAAGAGACAAATGAAGTACTATAGGAACTCCCAGGAGGGAGAGATACATCCCACTTGTGGAATTCAAGGAAGTTTCCCTGGAGGAGATTGGATTTGGATATGAATACCTTACTCTTATTCAACTAATTTACTTAAGGTCCTAGTTCTTGGTGTATTACAGTGTCCAAGATACTAAGATTAGAGGTCTATTTCTCATAGTGACTTAGACCAGTTCCATTCTATTCCATTCCATTCTAAGATATCAAAACGTACCTTAATCCTTTCCATCTGTCTTACATATGTAAGCATTTGGTCTCAAGGAAGACTAGATGGGTAAATCATGAAGCCATTATTTCTGTCAAACCTAAGCTCTGTAGTAGCCTAATCTTGATCAAGGGTGACCAAAATTGGTTTATCAAAACTTCCTTCTGAGAGAGTATGAAGGGAAATATCAGGTTGGTCTGCTTATATTGTTTTGAATTCCCAGTTAGTAGAATCCACACTAATAAGATAAAGGGTAAGAGGGTGGGACCTGTTTCCTATCAGGTTTCCAGTTTTAGAGTCAGAATTTAAGCAAGTAATCTGACAATTCATACATTGCCTTCTCTTTTTCCACTTCAGCCTCCAAAAATGTGATCTCCAGCTCCCAAATGTACACCTAAAAAAAATTGAATATTAAAATAGGAATTTTCAGAGAGATTTGAGATTTGTGATTCCCCCTCAGGTTTTTGTGTTTGAGCCACTAGCTTCTGTTTGCCTTTATTTAACAAATAGTAGCATTACATAACTATTTGTTGAATGAATAAATAAGTGAATGAATAATCAAATTGAATTATTGCTTGCCTGCTTTGCCTCCTTCTCAAAAGGACACTGCCCTCTTGCCTGAATGCCAGCTCTTTCTCTGTCCTTTGATTCCCAAGGAGGGATGCAAGAGGACCTGAGGTCAGGTCCTAGTATCATCCTAGGACACGAGGACACTACCTCAGCAAGGCTCAATATCTCATTCAGCCTCTGGCCTCTTTAATTTCTCTAGCTTTTAACACCTAAAAATCTGTAGTGTTTTGGGGAAGGTCCCATCACCTTTCCTGGCAATAGGGGAAAATCCCATAAGAGTATAGGCCATTTCCCTTTACTGCAGGTTGGAAATCTCTTGATTATAGACTGTAGGCATATTGAGGAGAGAGTGCTTTCTTGTTCACCATTGCACCGCCAGGCTCTATTTTAGAACCTCCATACTAGCTGTTTAAATTCCAAAAGTTTATCCTTGCTCTTTAAGCAATACTTACACGTCTCATTGTCCTTTTCCCATTGTTATTTCCCATTCCCGTCTTCTTCTCCCTGAATTTAGGTTGAGAAATAATTTTTCAGGCCATTTCGTTTATCAGTACGAGTGGGGTTTTTTGTTGTTGGTTTGTTTTGTTTTTGTTGGGATGCCCAAGAAGGTCAGAGAAAGTTGGGCAGGATTTGTGCTGTTACTAGAACTCTGCTCTCTTCTGACCCTGATCAGGAATTTGTTTCTGAGATATCATTCCAGAAGAATTAAAGGGCCTTCCTAGGGTAATGATCTAACATTTTGGTTTTCTCAAAGTTTAGATATTGTGTAATTTTGTATATATATTTAAATGCATAATAATTATGAAAATAAACTTAAAAATATAGCAAAGCTCACTTTGGGAACCTTACTAAAAGTTTATTCTGGAGCATTTAGAATAAATGCTTCCCTCTCTTTACTTTCCGGGTTGATATCCATGCCTCCATTGAGATTAACCAGTCCTATCATTGAGGGAAAATGTGTCTTCTCCCCTAGCTTTATAGGTACTAATGGTTTCTTTGGTTCAGCGTTTGGATAGAAATAAAAACACTCAGGGGTGCCTGGGTGGCTCAGTCGGTTGAGCGTCCGACTCAGCTCAGGTCAGGATCTCACAGTTGGTGAGTTCGAGCCCTGCATCAGTCTCTGTGCTGACAGCTCAGAGCCTGGAGCCTGCTTCAGATTCTGTGTCTCCCTCTCTCTGCCCCTTCCCCGCTCATGCTCTGTCTCTCAAAAATGAATAAACGTTAAAAAAAAAAAAAATTTTTTTTAAGAAGAAATAAAAACACTCAGCAATACAGTTGGAAACCATCTTCCCTCCTATTTCATTTAATCACAGTATAGATTAATAAAAGTAATGGGATCTGGCCAGTGGCAAATATGAATTTGCAGAATGAGTTCAACCTATATTTCCCACTCCACCTTTAGTGGCTTTTGAGGTCAGGTCGTCTTGAATCTCCATTTTTTCTAACTAATCAACATCAGCTGTCTTGGATATGTCCGCACCTGTATCCAAAAAAAAAAAAAAAAAAAATGGTAGATACATATATACTGATGTAGAAAAATGGTCAAGATAAAATAGATGATTAAAAATGTGTAAATTGTAGGGGCACCTGGGTGGCTTAGTCAGTTAAGTATCCCAACCCTTGATCTCAGCTCAGGTCTTGATCTCAGGGTCATGAGTTCAAGCCCTGCTGGAACTTAAAAAAAAAGGTAAATTGCAAGACAGATGTATCAGTGTGATCCCTTTTTATTAATATGTTTGTGTGCACACAAAAAAGTTGGGAGTAAACGTGCTTCAAATTATGCATGTTCCCCTAGAATTCTAGTAAAATTTGAGAGTCAGATATCCAGGCACTCCTGATGAGTGTAGTCCCTCCACAACCTCCACACCACCCTTGGCAGGAGTGAAAAGGAGCTTCCAGGACTCAGCTTGCTCCTGTTAAGCCCTCTTGCCTCCCTCACAGGTCTGCCCAACACTCAACAGCTTCACTCCTCTCTAAGACCATCAGGGCTAATCTGATAGGCTCTTCATCCCTGTTTACACCAGTTACCAGAAGAAGTCGAGGAATCCAATTGTCACTCTCCTCCTCACTCTCTTCTTGTACACCCTCTTTTCTCAGTCCATGTCCAACCCTCCCGGCTCATGAAATCTTTTCCCCATTCCCTCTTGAACTCATTCACTGGCAGAATCTCTTACGCCATCAAACTCTTTCTAAACATTCCCTTTACCTCCTTGTTTTAACTGACATCCATCTCTCCCCAAGGATAGCCATGTGAAATGTTGGTATTTTTTCTTTCCCAGTTCACCACCCCTCCATTGGGTCTGGAGGGGCAGTGAATGTTCTTGCCTTTTATTGCTGCTTCTGGACTATTCTTTTTTCTAACTCCCTGAAACTATCCCCTCCAACTTTGAACTAATGTCATCAGACTCACCCCCCATTACCCCTCCTAATTGCACTCATCTTCTACTCCTAGGACATTTCCCTTATTTCTTGAAGATTTTCTGTCTTGGCTCTATGACACTTTGCAATACTATTTTTGCTGCAATCGTTGTGAGTTTTCAGTAGATAAAGCATCCAATACACACAAGCTTTTCAGTTCCTTGATCTCTCCAGTGAGCTTGTCCCATCCTTCACCTACTCATTCTCTGCTTCTGTGTTTATGTCAGTGGTTTAAAAAGAATGACTCCCATCAAAGAGCATCAGCATCACATCAAATCTGATGGAAATGCAGATTTTCAGGCCCCAGCCCTAAATTGAAACTCTGAGGATGGGGCCCAACAATCGTGGTTTAACAAGCCCTTCAGGTAATTCTGGTGCATGATCTTGTTTGAGAGCTACTGCCATAGTTCATCATTAAAATCACTCTGCTGAATATACTGTCTACTTCTTTGCCTTACCCTCATTTCATGGTACTCACCTGGGAAACTACAGCTTGGGTTAAGTTGTGTTCTCTATTTTGAGCTTTTATTTGTGCAGCTAACCTTGGCTTGAGAAAAATCACACAATAAAACCGAGTGGTCTTTGCATTAAATTCATGGCCACAAACCTCCAACAGGCCTTTAGTACTGTCTAGCAGTCCTACTACAGCTCCCTAATCCCTCACTTTACCACTCTGTAAATGACTCATACCTTCTCTCTTTTTGAACATCTCTTCTTCCATTCTTGCCCTTAGTTAATGACCTTATTTGCTATTTTACTAAGAAAACTGAAGCAATCAGAGGGGAGAACTTTAGCCAGCTACCTAGCCATATCAGTACCCATATACTCTCTCCCTTTTTTTCTGTTACTATACGTGAATGATCTGAGCACCTATGTAAGACCAACCTCTGTACTTGTGCTATAGGTCCATCCTCTCCTATTAACTGAGGGACTCTCCTCCTTGATTGGTCCTTTTTTTCCCTCCTGCATTCATCAATTTTTCCCCTTTACTAGGTCTTCCCATAAGCAGATAAACATGCTGCAATTCTCCCGTCTTTAAAACAAGACATCTAAAAGGCACTGTGGCATCCAAGAAGCACAGCTCCATCAGCTGTTATATTTGCAATATAATACTCAACACTAGAGTTTTGACCATCAGTGATAGCCTTCTCATTTGACATGTGCGAATTCAGCCTTCACCCAAAATTACTGAGAAGTCTCCCCCTACCCCACCCCACTCTCTCTCACACACACACCCACCCCAAAGACACTGGGGCAAGGTATTTTATAGTTCTGTCACTCTGTGTTCATTGACAGGTAACATGGTAGTGTCAGTGGATTGCAGACCTTCTATTCCTTCTAACTTCAGTTTTCTAATATAGGCTAAAATGAATTCTTGTGCTTTATAATAAGCAATCTAATTGAAGTAATTCCTGAAAGAGGGAAAGAAGAAAAGCAGACGAAGGAGGATAGAGAACTCTAGGAACTAGAAATTCTAGTGATCCAAGAATTATTATGCCTAATAATTTTAGACTCTTAATTATCTCTCCTTGCCCCAGATCCTAGAAGAACATCTGCCCCCAAGTATTAGGAATACCAAGAGGCAGAATATTAGATTTGTAGGTTCTTTCTGTTATTAGTCATGAAATATGTTCCTGTCATTTGGAGTCAACTGAAAGAAGACACAAAATGCTTACTAGATCTCCTAGTTTGCTGCATCCTATAAAGTTAAGGCTCAAGGATCAGGCCAGTAGCAAAGATGCCATAGATACTGCCACCAACCTTCTTTCCCCACTTTAGTGTCCATTCTTTAAGAGTAAAATAACATTACTAACATGAAACAAGCTATTAAACAATGAGAAATCACCAAGTTAGAGCCTAAAGGAGAAGGACATAAAAATTTAAGATTAAGAGTAATTAACTAATTAGCTTATAATCAATTTCTTCTTTTAAAGCTTATTTGCAATGGTATTTTAAACAAAGTCTATGATTCCAAGTTATTACCTCTTTTAACTACTCTGCCAATTAGAGCCAAGTTGAGGAACTCTTTTTTCAAGATATAATTCGCATAGTATAAAATTCACCCTTTTAAAGTGCATAATTCAGTAGGTTTTAATATATTCAACAAGACTGTGCAACCATCAGCACTAATTCCAGAACATTTTCATCACCCCCCAAAAACCTGTATTCATTAGTAGTTAGTCCTCATTCCCTCCTCCCCTCAGCCTCTGACAGCCACTAATCTACTTTGTGTCTCTCTTGATTTGTCTATTCTGAACATTTCACGTAAATGGAATCTTACGCTATATGCATGGTCTTTTGTATCTGGCTTTTTCACTTGGCATTCTGTTTTCAAGGTTCATCATGTAGCATGTGTCAATGCTTCATTCCTTTTAATGGTTAAATAATATTCCATGGTATGAGTATACCACATTTTGTTTATCCCTTCATCAGCTAATGGACATTGAGGTTGTTTTCCACTTTTTTGGCTATTATGAATAACTCTGCTGTGAACATTTATGTACAAGTTTTTGTGTGGACAGAGAAAAAAAGTCTTTTGACTTAGTATTTTAAAATTTTTCAAAACAGCTAGCTTCCTTTTTTGAATCAGAAGTACCCTCCTGATGAAGCAAAACTTTCTCTTTAATATGTAACTTTTTTTTTTTCCTATAGTATCTTCTGAGCAGAATCTTTGGTGTCACTTCACAGTGACTCTACTGTATTTCTCAACCTTATTCTATTACTCAGCACAACTGAGCTTACTTCCCAGGCTTGCTGTGCTATGTATTTCTGTCACTCAGATTTTCCCAGCTTTGCTGCCTGGTTTACCCCACAGGCCTTCTTCACTCTTGGTTGATGGTATCATCTCAGTCTTCATAGCCATGTTCAGCTGAGGCTGGTGAATGACTTTACAACTTTGTTTATAAAATAGAGACTAGACTTATTTTGGCACAACACACTGTATTAACTGTTTAGCAGTTTTATACAAGTCAAAATAAGTGATTTGCTTCTTCAGGAAATTGTTCAAATTTGTCACTGTCCTGTTTAATCCACCCATTTTTTTTAAACATCCCTTAGAGCTGATTCTTTCCAGAGAGAGAATTAATATTATGTACCACTATTGTCTTCACTAAAAGGGGAAGGGCAGGAATTAGAATTCAGAAAGCTCTAGAAAACCAATCCTGAGTTTCAGATTAAGCGTCAAAGAATGAATTCTACAAAAATGTAATGTGTTGGGTGTCACACACAGCTTTATTCTTCTCTGTCCTTCCCAGTCTCCCCTTCCTTGAGGGCACAGGCTCTTTCAAGACTGACTTCTCAATTCTGTAGGTCCTTTCAGAACATCGTAAGGGAGTACCTTTTCTTGATTTTCTTAGAAGGCTATTCTTTAAAACAAAACAAAACAAAACAAAAAAACCCTTCGCTTTTTAGGGTGTTAGCAGAGGCCAGCCTCTTCCATCTAACTCTGCCAGGGAACTTGTAAAACCCTGTAGCCAGGAACCCACCCCAGCTGGTTCTCCTTGAGAAAGATTTTCATCCTTGCTCAATCACGTTTGCTCTGGGGGAACAAATATAAAGGCAAGAAAGGAACCCCAGCCTAGATGCTGGATTTTGAGGTATCAAGTGATGGATCCCAGTCATCCCCACAAGAGAGTATGAGTCTTTTTCATGCTCTGGTCAAGCTTTCTTAACACAGTGACCTTGAAGACCCAGGTTGAGCACATTGTCCAGTCAGGACAAACCTTTGTCTTCAGACAGGGTATGTTCATGAATAGTCTACAGGTCAAGAAGAGATTCAGGTAACTGTTTAGGAAACACCTACTGTTAGCTACGTATCTTGTTCGGATGGA
The DNA here is from genome assembly GCF_022837055.1 of Prionailurus viverrinus. Lineage (NCBI taxonomy): Eukaryota > Metazoa > Chordata > Mammalia > Carnivora > Felidae > Prionailurus > Prionailurus viverrinus. The sequence goes on from NC_062569.1 coordinate 31,776,540, forward strand.
CTTCATATATGCTGCAGAAGGCAGGAGAAAAGATCTCCTGATTTATTCCAGAAGGACATTGGGAAGACCATTACAGTTGACTCTTTCCATTATAATTGCCCACAGTTCCAACCTTGCTGTGGTTTCAAACTGGATTTGTAAACTACATATTAATAGTTTTCTATTCTTCTTCATACTGGTTAGTCCCTCCAAGGGAAACCTCTCACCCAGAAACACCCAGCCCCATGGATTGTACTTTTCCTATGATCAAGGTAGAGAAGATAGAGTAGATCATAAGCCTTGTTTTGTAGTGAAATTCCTGATACTTGATCATTTCCCAGTAAAGAAGAGGTCACTCTAAAAACCATGTTCTTCGCAACTGTTTTCCGATTATATACTTGTCGAAACTAAGAAGTTTTAAGACTAACACATTCTGAGATCCTTTCTAGAATCAAGCACGTATACTTCCATACAAACACAAATACTTCATGGTAGTCTTTTTCCATCAATAACTCCTTGATACAGACCAGTTCTTTCCTAAGCCCTTTGAAGGGCCTGGTCTTTTCTCCCTCTGATTTCTTTGTAAAGCAGTTGAGTAAATAAAAACAGGAGAGCTCACTTCATCAAAAGATATGGAGAAATGTTTTCTTACTTAAGAGTGTAGCAGAGGGGCACCTGGGTGGCTCAGTTGGTTGAGCATCCAACTTCGCCTTAGGTCATGATCTCACGGTTCATGGGCTCGAGCCCCACATTGGGCTCTGTGCTGACAGTTCAGTGCCTGGAGCCTGCTTTGTATTCTATGTCTCCCTCTCTCTCTGCCCCTCCCTTGCTCATTCTCTGTCTCTCTCTCTCAAAAGTAAAGAAACATTAAAAAAATTTAAAACAAGAGGTACCTGGGTGGCTCAGTTGGTTAAGCATCCAACTCTTGGTTTCAGCTCAGGTCATGATCTCATGGTTCATGAGTTCAAGCCCCACATCGGGCTCTGCGCTGACAGCATGGAACCTGCCTGGGATTCTTTCTCTCCCTCTCTCTCCGCCCCTCCTCTGCTCTCTCTGTTAAAATAAATAAACTTAAAAAAATTTTTTTTAATTAAAAAAATTTTTTAGAAAATGTCACAGAGCAGGCTTTTAACCACTGTTCTGACTTTGAAACTTCAGAGATTTATGGGAAGTGAATGAAATGAAATATTTGTTGTCCTTTGCTCCAAACCAGCATTGTACTAGGTATGGTAAGGAAAAGAAGAGACCATTTATTTATTATCTCCATACTCTCAGTACCCAGCAAAGTGTCTGCATATAATAAATGGCTAGAAAAATGTTTGTTGAGTGACTATAAAATTGACCTTACCCTCAAGAGTTTACATTCTTTGGAAAATAATTCTCAGATTATAAAATACTGCAATAGAAGCACTTTTTACCTGAACATTATTGGGATTGATAGTTACTCAGTAGAGTATCACACATTCTATGGGTATGTACTATAAAGCATGTATATATTAAACATTTTTTTTTAACTCAAAACAATTTATTCACATCTTTTGATAGAGGGCCAAAGCCTTTTCTTTGAGTGTTATGATTGGAAGTTGAAGTTCCATAACATCTTTCTTTTTTTTTTTTTTTTAATTTTTTTTAACATTTATTTATTTTTGAGACAGAGAGGACAGAGCATGAATGGGGGAGGGTCAGAGAGAGGGAGACACAGAATCTGAAACAGGCTCCAGGCTCTGAGCCGTCTGCACAGAGCCCGACGCGGGGCTCAAACTCATGGACCGCGAGATCGTGACCTGAGCCGAAGTCAGCCGCTTAACCGACTGAGCCACCCAGGCGCCCCCCATGACATCTTTCTTTAATAAATCACACTCAGTACATTTATTGATTGATTTTCAGCTTCAGCTTCTTTAAAGTGACGAAGGAACTTAAGTTAGTAGTGAAGCAATTCCAATATGGACTCCTTCTCAATTTTAATGATTTTGTTCTTTATCTCACCTCCACCTAATTTTACAGCAAAAAAATTTTAGTAATAGTTTGCCTTTACTGAATCTATAAAACAGTTCAACTTAGAGGTTTTATTTTCAATTTTAGAAATTTTAGAAACTTTTTTTTACACAGTCACATTTCATTTATGTAACATGTAATTGAATTGAATAATTACTGTAAAAATTACAACCAGTATAAACAAATGGGTACAAGCACAACCAACTCTTAATAAGCATACAACTCAACTACTGCGATAAGATATATGAGAGCATAACAGAAACTGTTAGCCATGAATCACTGTGTTCCAGGTGTTGGGTTCTCCCTTTTAAAGGAGAAATGGGGGCGCCTGGGTGGCTCAGTAGATTAAGTGTCTGACTTCAGCTCAGGTCATGATTTCATGGTTCCTGAATTTGAGCCCTGCGTTGGGCTCTGTGCTGACAGTTTAGAGCCTGGAGCCTGCTTTGGATTCTGTCTCTGTCTCTCTCTCTCTCTCTCTCTCTCTCTCTCTCTCTTTCTGCCCCTCCCCCACACGTGCTCTGTTTCTCTCTCTCAAAAATAAACATTAAAAATAATAATAATAAAGGAGAAATGGAGATCATTGACTAACCCAGAGAATAGGTTAAGTGGAGGTCATTTAAGGGTAACGCTATTTCATTAAGAGAATTGTAGTAAGAGGGCTTACATAGTCAGGGAAGCTTTCATGAAATAGGTAAAATTTGAATTGGATTTTGAAGGGTGGTTAGAGTATATATCATCTGAGGAGGAGCATTCTCAGGAAAGGGATGAAAAGCCACCCCTCTAAGGCCACACATTGCTGCTGGGAAGAACAGAGGGAATGTAATTTAAGATGTGGTTATTTGAAAAAGTGTTAAATCATAAGTCCAAGACCTAGTGCCATTCACAACACACTTTTTTTGATGTTTTAATTTGGAGGTAAATAATGAAGGAAAAGATCATTCTAGGCAAGAGTATAAGAGTATAGGAAAAAAAAATCACAGAACACTGGAGAGCTCAGAGTTAACATGTAAGCCCAGTGATAGGAAACGGGGGGGGGGGGGGGGGGGGGGGAGAAGGAAGGGCCCAAGTTAAAGCATTAGACTAATGATTTCAGTTGTAATCTTCTGTCAGCCATACTATATATTGAAAGCTTTCATGTATGATTTTGTATGAGTGGAGGATTCCCACAGCTTGAAAGAAAAAAATTTGAAAACCACAGGTTTAGACTTTTAAGCCCAATGTACACATTATCGAGTATTGTCAGAATGTCTTGAAAGGAAATCAAGAAAAAAGATAAGTTGTAGGAAACAGTGGAAATCCAAAGAATTTAATTCCCACTAAATTAGACAAAAGTTTAGGAGAAGACAGTTGTGAGCTCTGTGAGCTATTTTTGGTTTAGGGGGTTATTTGGTGATATTTGGTTTATATTTTCTAGAAATAGAAAATAAATATTGATTGAACAATGTGATTGAAAGTAAATATTGAAGAGGATATTTGAAGATTTATTTGTAAATGACTAAGGCAGATATTTAGTATATAATAAAATAATAGAGTATTTTAAAAATTTGCGATTTCTTTAAAGGTCCTTGAAAAAGAATGTCTCACAAATTCAAGACATATGTCATTGCCATTTGATCATTTTTTGTACCTTTATCATAGCTAGGTTTCACTCACATGTATCTAAAGCTGCTTTCTTATGGCATGCAATTGTTCTACTTTTTAAAAAAATTTTTTTAATGTTTATGAGAGAGAAGAAGAGACAGAGTGTGAGCGTGGGAGGGGCAGAGGGAGAGGGAGACACAGATTCCGAAGCAGGCTCCAGGCTCCAAGCTGTCAGCACAAAGCCCCGTGTGGGGCTCAAACCCCTGAACAGCAAGATCATGACCTGAGCTGAAGTCGGATGCTTAACCGACTGAGCCACTCAGGCGCTCCCACTTTTTCTTTTTATGTTTATTTCTTTATTTTGAGAGAGAGAGAAGGAGCCAGGGTGGGGAGGAGAGAGAGAGAATGAGAATCCCAAACAGGCTCCTCGCTTTCAGCGCAAAGCCCAATGGAGGTCTCAAGTCATGAACCCATGAGATCATGACCTGGGTCAAAATCAAAAGTCAGATGCTTAACTGACTAAGCCAGCCAGGAGCCCTTCAGTTGTTCCACTTTCTTAACCAATATTTTGACAATAAATTTCAAATGTGCCCAGATCCAGAATCACTTCCAAAAAAGTATATTAGATAACTAAGATAGTTTTCTACACACAAGCCAGGAAAAAATGATTTAATTTTAAAATACAAGACCAACAGATCTTTCTGTATTAACATTTCAGGATGGAAGTTTGTTTTTCTCCATATTTTAACTGGATATACCTAGAGGGCTTGGGATATTTGCTTCCCTTCAAATAAGAAATAAAAAACTATTCTTAAAATTATAGATTCAAATTTGAAGTGCAGCTTGTTCTTTTTTCAAAAAATACCAAATAGCAAAACCAAAAAAGCTTTACATGTTCTTTTTCTAATAGTTTGAAGAGAAACTGATTTACATGGATTGACACCTCATATACTCTGAGTTTAAGAAGTTAGCATTATGTGAGAAGTCGCTATTTTTAGGTCCAACTGTAATGTTTCTAACTTTGGTGCTAGAGTAGTGGGTGCTTGCTTCCTTTCCCAGAAGGCTCTGTATTCTCAACATGTGCAGGTCAGTTTGACACAAAGCTATCCATAAGGAGCAACAAGCCCATTGCAGGCGTGTTTCTAACTTGAAAATTATGAGCAGGTATTGGGAGCCACTGGCTATATTTGGGAACCAGCTGCATGTCAGTACAAGCATGGATTGTGGTCCCTGGAGACTGGGAGAGCACAATGCTTGAACTTAATTTCTTTTGGAGATAAGAAGAAAATACCTTTCTACCTGACGAGATTGACAACTTACTAAATCTGACTATCTTCAGAAGTGTGCTGGACAGTTGCTAAGTAAACATCCACTTTTCAAAGATGATGATCAAGGAAACATCTCTACGAAGGGACCCGGATTTAAGGGGAGAGTTAGCTTTCCTGGCAAGGGGCTGTGATTTTGTTCTCCCATCAAGGTTTAAGAAGCGGCTGAAGTCATTTCAGCAGACACAGGTTTGGAACTTAGGTGTTTTTTTAAAATATTTTTATTACTAATAAAACCACCCAGTGAACTAACTTACAAATAATTTTACAGCTCACTTGATATTAGAGCAAGGAATTAATCTGTGTCCTCTATTCAGCTATTTGCAGAAAGCTATTTGTAGAGAGATTCCAACAGGTTTAAAAATAGACCTTCTGGACCTGAAGTACAGTACTCACATTTTTCTCTTGTAGAGAGGGAATCTAGTTTTAGAGACAATAAATACACCTTAACAAATATTTTACAGTTTACAAATTTTAATAGAAATCTCTGAGAAATTAGAATTTCTTGTTGGCACTTTGAATCGATAAACTATGTTTGTATTAACATACTTACATCTGTAATGAATTGTTTTTAAAGTATCAGTCCTGGTTATCTCTCTTTTTTTTTTTTGAAGGAAGAACTAGTTATATATATAGACAGTTGTGTGGGTGTGATATAATATATGTGGGTAGCAAAGGATGGCAATTAATTTCTGGATTGTCCTCCCTCAGCACGCTGTGATATTAAGTCATTTCTGCCTGTGATGACAACTTTGTGGAACCCATGCTTACTTGCTTATACCCATAGGGCCGGTGTTTTACTAAACAACTTGCCTCACCTTGAATACAATACAAATCAAGGGTCATATAAGTGATGGTCACCCAGAATCCAACAAGAAACCATAGTTTTATAGTTATTCTGATCCAGGGTACTTTTAAATTGAGTGAACCATATGAAGTTGCTTAAAAAAAAAAAAAGTCAAAAATGGTCAAATATTGGAAATGCTACAATGACATAATAGTGTAAGGATATCTAAATGATACTATGTTTATAGGCTAAAACTGAAATGTAGAATTGAGATATTTTACCTAGCTAGTTCTATATTAATGCTGTTTCTAAATTTGAATGATACAGTTTAATTCAAAATGAGCAGATGCTAAACTTGCCAGTAAATCTGACAAATTTCGCATTATTGTCTTTTAATCTATAGTATTTATAAAGGTCAGTTTTATTAAACTAAATTATGTGTCTTTCATTGAATTCAGTGGAAAGGAAACTGATAACACATAAAAGTACAAAATAAATGCATCCTTTTTTTTCCCTTTTAAATATTAACATCAATTTTATTAAATATGGATTAATCTATGAATTGATAAATACTTGCCAATCAGTGAATTGCTTCATGTTAAGAAATACAGTAAGGAGAAGAAGGTACCTTATATAATTGAGTATTTCCCCTTTAAATAAAAAACGTGACAGGTAGCCAGGGTTTGTTCTCAATTGTTACTTATTTCTGTCAAAGTAAAAGTGTAGAGTTAATATAGAAGGTCTTGTTCTAAACCTTCTCCACTAGCATGTGCTCACGAAACAATTGGGCTTCATCCACACTGGCACCAGTGGTCTTAATCCTATGGTTATAACTGCCCAGGATGTCACATCATGGGAAACATTTTGGGGAAAGAAAAAAAGAATTTTCATGATTGTATACTTGTAGTCTCATAAACCTCTTTCAGCATAGAATAATAGAAAGGGAATGACAGTGATATAAATGACCTATTTATATATAAATGTAAAGCCCCCTGAAGAATTATATGCCTTCTTGTAGAAGTTTAGGAACAGTGTCTACTGTTCTTGACTCCTGGGACTGTGTAATATATACAGATTTAGCATTAAAGCAGAGAGAAATGTTTACTTAGAATAGATTATCAATTTGTTAAATCAGAGGTGGCTTGTAAACTTTAAAGTGTTTTACAAATGTAAATGATTATTTTATTTATTATTGAATCTGAAGGATCATGCTAAATTATGTTTAATCTTTTGAGAATCTCATGCTTTGGCCTTATGACTCATTTTCTTTTTTTTTTTTTTTAATTTTTTTTTTTTTCAACGTTTATTTATTTTTGGGACAGAGAGAGACAGAGCATGAACGGGGGAGGGGCAGAGAGAGAGGGAGACACAGAATCGGAAACAGGCTCCAGGCTCTGAGCCATCAGCCCAGAGCCTGACGCGGGGCTCGAACTCGCGGACCGCGAGATCGTGACCTGGCTGAAGTCAGACGCTTAACCGACTGCGCCACCCAGGCGCCCCAAGACTCATTTTCTTAAATAAGGACATATCTATGCCTAGCACTGTTCTGGACCTTTTACCTATGTTACTTCCTGTAATTTCCTGTAATCTTCACAACAACTTCTAAGAAGTAGGGGTTATAATCTGCTTTATTACTAAAATTCTAAAAGGTAAAGTAACTTTCCTGAGGTCACAGAAGCTAAGCATCACTGTTTTCTGTTAAGCTTTTCATATTTCATGAGCCTCACTTCTCTCTGTGCCATTTCTTCCTTGACTTTGCTTTATAGGGGTGACATTCTGATACTGCAGTAAAGTCTTGGTGTGACCAACTGGACTTTAATGTCCCCAGTAGTAGTAATGTATGAGCAGACTCCATTCTATGTATTAGTGTCAGATATTAACCTGAGACGGGCCATGTATGACAAAAGCAGATTAAATCACATATTTGTGTGAGTGATGTTTATCTTCCTCTAATACTCATGCTTTTCAAGGGTAGCCAAGATTTTTATCCTTAATGTAAAGATCATGTTATGAGCCCATATGTCAAAAGGAAATATGATATTCAGATCTACTACTTCAGATAAATCATTATTCAAATTTTAGGAATGGCATTAGCACAATTTAAAGAAAATATTTGAGTAATATTTTGTGTTCATGGTAGTTAACAGTCATGTCCATCTCTCATACTTCATGTAGTATATAACACAATGCCATGCTCATGCGCCTTGATAGATAATTTGGTCAAAATTAAGAGAAGAAATTAAAACTCTGAAAATCTTCATGGAATCTCTTTTGCTTTTTCTGTTAGGAAGCTCAGAACTAAATTTAGTCCTCATTGGTAAAGTAGTCCTCCACCTGAATGTTAGTGTACCTCCCCTCCCCTAAATCATGGATAATCTTAATCTCCTCATTGCCCTCCTCCCTCCCCTACCTCACTTTTATGCTCTCTCCTTTCTCATGTCTCCATATGGCATAACACATCAAATCCTTTTTGGAAAAAGGAATGATATAAACTATAAGTGAGGTAATAAGCTATGAATGGGGTTTGGCCGTGATGAAATTAATGACCATGATCCTTGCCTCTTAGAGGTTACCAAAAATGAGAGTAATGTGTATCATGGAAAAAAAAATGGCATGCCCCAAGGGGCAAGTAAATCAGTCTGGTGGAAGATATCCTGAAACTAAAATGCTTTAATTTTCTTCACAAGACTTTTCTCTGCATCATGGACTGACAGTGATTTTACCTAGACAAAGTCAAACTAGAGAGAAAAAGGTAAAAGGATACCCCTGACCAATACATTTTAGATTTATGTATTTTGAAAGAACTTATTCTGTCTGCCTGTTGAAGGAGAGGTAGAAATATGCAGAAAGGTGAAGAATAGTCTTCAAAAAGGATTTATTATTTCCTTTTCCAACAGACTAAGAATACAGCTTGAGATTCTTAATGTGTCAACTAACATTACTCTTAAATATCTGGCACATAATTGATGGGAAATGTACTGTAGGATTTTTAAAGCATAAATCTGTGTAAACTCAGGTATTGACAGATAATTAATGTATTTATTTAGTATGGATAGGCATTCCCTAGAAGCACACTTATCATCCTCTACAGTAGAGTGAGCTCTTACTGTCTCTAATTGTGGCTGCTTGTATTTATGCCCAACTTCTTGTTACTGGTGAGGACTTTCAAGAAGTATATGCTGTTTAGAATTTCTGTGTTTCATAATCACATTCTCCTTCCAGATTCAAAATAAACCAGAAAAGAAACCTGGAACACCACTTCCACCTACAGCCACCTTTCCAAGTAGTCCCCGACCTCTCTCCCCTGTTCCTCATGTGAATAATGTTGTGAATGCACCATTGTCCATAAACATTCCACGGTTCTACTTTCCTGAAGGACTCCCAGATGCCTGCAGTAACCATGAACAGACTCTAAGCAAAATTGAAACTGCTTTCATGGATATTGAAGATCAGAAAGCAGACATCTATGAAATGGGAAAAATTGCAAAGGTAATATAACTACTAAATATAATCTCTCTTTCTCTAGCAATCCCAGTCTTCCTCTCTTCACTGCCTCTTTGCTCTCCTTTTTAAGCATGGCTAGGTTTTTTCCTATGTTGAAAAAATGTATTTGATCCTGATATATCATCTGTGGTCCTATTTCATGGAACTCATAAGTTTGAAAAAAATCTTAGTGGTCTTCTAGTCCATCTTCCCATTTAAGATAGGAATTCCACCCATGACATCATTAACACATAAATTCATTCTCTGCTTGAATGCTTTCAGTGACCAGAAGCTCACTATCTTGCCAAACAACCTGTTTCATTATTAAATATCCTTACTTGTTAGAAAATTTTTCCTCATATTGAATATGAATCTTTTTTCGTTCTTACCCATTAATCATAACTCTTCCCTGAGCCAGGCAAGGAATGATTGGGCCAGCTCAACACTAATTCTACTCAGAAATAAATGGATTTTCCACTAGGAACCAAGTCTTTAATATTTTCCAGTATACGCACCTGCTTCTAATTAAGATCTTAGCCTCTCATGCTAGGACAACTGAATATCTTCAGTAAGTGGATCCTCCATCTCCAGTCTCCTAGAACAATTAATACTGGGCAGAGAATCAGATTTTATTTGATCATGCCATTCCCTCGCTCAGCAGTATTCAGGGATTCCTCCCATCTATAGCAGTACTTTGTTTTGTTTGGGTTTTATTTTTATCATGCATGTAAATTGAAGAGTCAGATCATATCTCAGGTTTTAGCAGTGGTTTCAGGTGGTGCTGCAAGAGGCAGAAGGATTTAGTAGACTAAGGTTTGCATGTGGGCAAGTAGGAGACCAAGTTGAAGGTCCCAAGACCCCATGCACACTTTCACAGTTCCCCTACTTTCAGGAATAATATTTTCAAGTTTGGAAACTACTGATCTTGAAGATAAAGCCCAAACTACTATTACCTGCATGAGCCTGACCTACTTGCCCTCCCACAGGCATGCCTCTGCGTTTGGGCTCTCATACTTCTCCCTTCCAAAATGGGCTTCCACTCCTGACAACCCCCACATAACCCATCTTTTAAGACCTAACTTCTATCATGTCTTTGGAGAAGTCCCCAAATCCCTACTCCAGTCATGCCCTGTCCTTTTCTCTACCTGCTGTCAGAACATTTGCTACTACTATTAAATAATTTGTAAATAGAGTGGTTTTAGGGGAAGTGAAAAGGAATTCTTTTATTCCCCCTTTGTTCACCACCCCCCATCTTAGAACTTGCTTGTTGATCCCTCAGATGTTTCTAATGAAAAGTAAACTGACATTGCAAAAATAAGAGCTCACCTATCTCTACTTATTTTAGACATGAGGAAACTAAAGTCCCGTGAGTACCTGAAGTCACAGAACTAGCACACGTCAGGAGACAAGTTCTCCAACTCCTGGCGTTGTGCTGTTTATACCATATGTTATCTCCCCTGAACATATGCTAACATACCATTAGCAAACTTCCAGTCAGTATCCACCCAAATAAATCACAGGTTCTTTCAGGGCACTGGCATTTTCTTACCCAAAGTTTTGAGAGATGGCCACTCTATGAGCCAAGATGGTAAATTATCTGAATGGGCTGGAACCATGAATCTAAATCCAAAAGACAGAATTCAGCAAGGCTGAATGAAATCTACATTTAGAGATAACATGTTAACTGCATAAATGCCAAACAGGGTTATTTCTAACCTGGAGACTGTGAGAGAGAAACAGGCAGTTACATGGACTGTTTCAGGCAGGCAGACAAGGAGAAACTGTCCAGATTAAGGGACATAGTAGTTCCCTGGTGCTGTGCTCACCACATCTGGAAAGCCAATCCAGATGGCATTTAGTGCCTCACTGACAGAGACCTATAGCCTGTTCTGTTTGGAATACAAGTCCTGTAGGACTTCAGCCTTCCTCTGAATATTCCCAACCCCTGACTGAGGATCCTATTCTCCTCTGCCTTTCTGTTACCTTGTCTCCCCACTCCTACTCTGGTCCTCCCACCCCTGTATTGTGGTAGCCCTTGCCCTGCTCCATGGTTCAGTGAGAAGAGAGCAGAAAAGCTAAGGACTCCACAGATGGTCAAGAAAGGTGTAGGAAAGAATGTAGTCCAGTCAGGGTAGGGGTCTGTGCATGCTGGGGAGTCAGAGGAAGGACTTTGCTCTTTCTAGGTAATGAGGATCAATCCGTATGTGATATCAGGAAAAACTGCCAGTGTTGAAGCTGACAACATAGAGAAATTTAAAAATTGTGTTTAGCCCTGGTAATCGTAACATATAACAATGTACCGCTTACACCAAATTGTCATGTGGCACAATAACCAGTATACATGTACTGTCTGAATAACTTGTCTGAATCATACTTGATTATAGCCCTCCATTCCCTTCATGAGTACCAGGCATTTGTGTTCATTGCTCTTAGACCTTAATTGTCAGCTCACGCAGCAGGGTAAACTGGTCATACTTCAGAAAGTTAAAACTAACATTGCATATAAAAATGAAGATGGGTACATAGTAACCTCAGTAGGTATCACAAGTGTATTGGTTTGTCTTGTTTTGTTTTGTTTTGCCTTACTCTATTAGTTCATTTTATTGGATTTTGCCTCTTCATGTTTTAGATCATTTATTTTTTTATTTTTGTTACTGTTGAGGTATAGCTGCCACATAGTGTTAGATATTAGTTTCAGGTGTACAACATAGTGACTTGACAAGCCTACACATTATGCTATGCTCACCACAAGTATAGCTAAAAATCATTTATTTAAAAAGTTTAGTTAATCATTTCTTCCATTTAGCTAATCCACATTTCATCCAGCATTTAGTTGGCTGTGGCTCTTAACATGCACGAAGCAGTCCTGTTTTCAGTTATGTTTTACTATGCAGATTGGTCTTCTCTGACACTAGGCAGTGGACTCTATGCCTGTAGCACCTGTGCTGCACGTGCTTGGATTCTCATGACAAGCTGGTTGTAGGTAAAGGAGAAGAAAGACAGCCTTTAAGGGACAATGAAGCAAGAGGGGATTGGAGCAATCAGTGAACACTTCTCTGAATTCTTGTAGTCTATAAAGCTCTTTGGAAGGCCAGCTTGAGTTTGCAATCCACTCTTAGTGCCACTTAAGTGTAGCTGTAGGGACTGGGGTCTTTTTTTTTTTTTTTTTTTTTTTTTTTTTTGAAGTGCAAAGAAAACGCTATGTTTATGAAATCTGCATCTGTTGGTGAAGTTTAGCTCATTCATCTTTGACCTCAAACAGCCCTAGAGAAGTTAATCGCAATTTCTGATTAAATTCTCAGTGTGTAGTTTGTACTTTTTTCCACAGCTCTAAGTGATGACAGAGAAGAAATTAATCTAGAGAATGAATCTAAGAGAAAAGCAGTGTAGGAACATACATTGAAGAACAGTAAGAAACGTGCTTGTTAGAGACTGGGCCAGAAGACTCGCCATTGAGTTTTGGCCTCTAGCAGGAGGTTGAGGAAGAAGAGTGAGGCTGTCTTCTGAACCATACACTGTCAGCTCCTTTTTTCTGGCTGAGGGAGCACTGCCTTGACCTGTCATGCCTGTGTCCTGTAAGCCAACTTCTCTGTACCATTATTTCTTCGTCTACAGTATGGGCTGAAAATACCTGCCCTCTTCTTCGTGGGGATCATGTGATGATCGAATGAAATAACATTTTAAAATGTTAAAGAACATTGCACATGTTAGGTAATCATCTCTTCCTGTGTGACTCATTAAACAACTTGCTTTCAATTCTTTATGTTGTTGGGCCATTCTTCGATCAAATTATACATGTTCAGTTTTCCTTGCTCCAGCAACTTTGATTACCATAGACTGACTCTTGGTACCTCCCCTAAATCTGAGTTTCCTAACCCCATTTTCTGTATCTCTCCATATCCCCACTTGTCATCCATTCTTTTCCTTTGCAAAAAGTCTTGACACTGACTTGTTCTCTCCTCTGTTAAAGTCTCTGTTCTGCTGCCCTCGGATTAATATCATTTACTTTTTTGGGCTTCTTATTGATCTCCTGGCTGCCTTTATCTTAATTCTTTGATTTTTGAGCAGGTGCAGCCGGCCATACATTTTTTTAAGTAACCAAAGTGTAACATCTGCATTGCATTTTTTTCCTTTGTCATTTTCTCCAAGGACTAATACTCTCCTGCTGCCTAATACATGGCTACTTAGGGTACCCCACTATGAGAAAAATAGGCCAGCCCTTACCAATCTATTTTAAAACATATCCATTCTATACATTATCTCTTAGAATTTTGCCTTTGATTTTGCCTTTGACATAGAAATTTATGTGTCGGTCTCTCTGTCACTTACTATTCCTTAGGAGCTGACATGTATGCATTTTAACAGAAGTCTTCTAGAGAAAAGAGTATAATTCAAGCGAAAGAAAGTTGTTTAATAGTGAAAGTAGCCCCACAGGATGTAGTCAGCACACAGCCCCAGGTAGTGTTTCAGCTAAGAATGGTAACCACTTCCTGAAGTTGAGCTAGAAGATTCCTGACCCCTTCCAATTCTAAAAAATCCATGAGTGACTATAATGGTGGGAGTTTCAAGCACTTTGGCAAGCCAGTTCCAATCTCTCCCTCTATGTACTTTCTCCGTTTGGGGCTCTACACTCTTGCCTTTATAATGCAGACTATTCTTTTAAGCTTTCCTAGCAGTTGCCAGTAGCTTGTCATATCTAAGAACATTTTCTTGGCAAACTACCATTCTGCATGAAAGGGAGAATTGGAAAGTGGATTTGACAGTTTACCACCCAAAGGATATTAATTGTGAGCTTTGTACTTTGGCAATCATAATTTACACAATAAACAAAATCCATTTGGTTGCTAAGCAACACCTTTCCCTCATTCTCGACCTCATTGGTGGTATTTGACCTTTGGACTTAAGAAATCTTAAGGTCTACCCTGTTTGCAGAACATGCTTGCTTTAGTGGCCCAGGCAGGAGCAGCCTCTTAATTCTGCCCTGTACTTAGCTCCTATGGCTTGAATTTCACCTTCCATATCCTCATCTCCGACGTGAATCCAGCAACCTTGGGTGTTCTGTCATCATAACTCAGAGTCATTATCTCAGATGAGATACCTTCCGGCTTCTGTGGTGATTCCACATGCACTGAGACCTCACACCAGGAACAGCTTCTCTAGAATCCAGTATGGATTCACATCTAGTGAGCCTCCAAAGGAAAAGCTTCCATTTTTAGAATGATGAAAGCTCAACAGATTCTGTGTCTAATATGAATAATAAGACTGTCTTTAATTACAAGATACACCTCTTTGAAGGGTTCCAAATTTGGGAGTATGTTTTATGTGCATATACAAAATTGAGAACATTCAGAGACTATTTCTCTGCTATTATTTAGATATTATTACTTAAAAGAATTTTCCCTCTAGGAAAAAAGTAGGTAAATTTGATAAGAAGTCTTTCTTGTAAGAGTATAATTAATTGAAAGAAATAGTTTTTTTTTTTATATGAAATTTATTGACCAGTTGGTTTCCATACAACACCCAGTGCTCATCCCAAAAGGTACCCTCCTCAATGCCCATCACCCACCCTCCCCTCCCTCCCACCCCCCATCAACCCTCAGTTTGTTCTCAGTTTTTAACAGTCTCTTATGCTTTGGCTCTCTCCCACTCTAACCTCTTTTTTTTTTTTTTTCCTTCCCCTCCCCCATGGGTTCCTGTTAAGTTTCTCAGGATCCACATAAGAGTGAAACCATATGGTATCTGTCTTTCTCTGTATGGCTTATTTCACTTAGCATCACACTCTCCAGTTCCATCCACGTTGCTACAAAAGGCCATATTTCATTTTTTCTCATTGCCACGTAATATTCCATTGTGTATATAAACCACATCTTCTTTATCCATTCATCAGTTGATGGACATTTAGGCTCTTTCCATAATTTGGCTATTGTTGAGAGTGCTGCTATGAACATTGGGGTACAAGTGGCCCTATGCATCAGTACTCCTGTATCCCTTGGATAAATTCCTAGCAGTGCTATTGCTGGGTCATAGGGTAGGTCTATTTTTAATTTTCTGAGGAACCTCCACACTGCTTTCCAGAGCAGCTGCACCAATTTGCATTCCCACCAACAGTGCAAGAGGGTTCCCATTTCTCCACATCCTCTCCAGCATCTATAGTCTCCTGATTTGTTCATTTTGGCCACTCTGACTGGCGTGAGGTGATACCTGAGTGTGGTTTTGATTTGTATTTCCCTGATAAGGAGCGACGCTGAACATCTTTTCATGTGCCTGTTGGCCATCTGGGTGTCTTCTTTAGAGAAGTGTCTATTCAGTTTTCTGCCCATTTCTTCACTGGGTTATTTGTTTTTCGGGTGTGGAGTTTGGTGAGCTCTTTATAGATTTTAGATACTAGCCCTTTGTCCGATATGTCATACGCAAATATCTTTTCCCATTCCGTTGGTTGCCTTTTAGTTTTGCTGGTTGTTTCCTTTGCTGTGCAGAAGCTTTTTATCTTCATAAGGTCCCAGTAATTCACTTTTGCTTTAAATTCCCTTGCCTTTGGGGATGTGTCGAGTAAGAGATTGCTACGGCTGAGGTCAGAGAGGTCTTTTCCTGCTTTCTCCTCTAAGGTTTTGATGGTTTCCTGTCTCACATTTAGGTCCTTTATCCATTTTGAGCTTATTTTTGTGAATGGTGTGAGAAAGTGGTCTAGTTTCAACCTTCTGCATGTTGCTGTCCAGTTCTCCCAGCACCATTTGTTAAAGAGGCTATCTTTTTTCCATTGGATGTTCTTTCCTGCTTTGTCAAAGATGAGTTGGCCATACGTTTGTGGGTCTAGTTCTGGGGTTTCTATTCTATTCCATTGGTCTATGTGTCTGTTTTTGTGCCAGAAAGGAATAGCTTTTTATTGAAGAAACAAAATCAACACCTTTTAGAGTATTATAGTTTCATATTCATTCCCAGCACCTCCTAAGGCTTTTATTATATGTAGTCATTTGTGGTTGCTTCTAATATATAAATAAATGATAGCGTTTGGTTTTTATCTTTAATCTTTTACCTGAATTATAACCATTTAAAATAGATGCCTGTCTGCTTTGGATTTTCTCTCTCTCTCTTTCTCTTTCTCTTTCTCTCTCTACCCCTCCCCTGTTCATGTTCTGTCTCTCTCTCAAAAATAAATAAACACTAAAAAAAAAAAATTGGGTGGCGGCGCGGAGTTGGGGGGAGTTGGTGCCTATGTGGCTCAGTTGGTTAAGCCTCCGACTTAGGCTCAGGTCATGATCTTGTGGTTGATGAGTTCGAGCCCCACATCAGGCTCTGTGCTGACAGTTCGGACCCTGGAGCCTCCTTCAGATAATGTATCTCCCTCTCTCTCTGCCCCTCACCCCCTCATGCTGTCTCTCTCTCTATCTGTATCTCAAAAATAAGTAAATATTTAAAAAAAAATTTTTTTTAATTAGATGGCTATTTTCTTGAGCAATCTAGACTTTTCCAGTTCTTCCTGACCCTGGGGCTTAATAACATAATAGGCAAAGGAGAGAGGGAGATGTGTGGGAGAGTATATTAATACCAGTGACCAAGTATTAAATGTGGCTGGCTGTGGGACATATACAACCATGACATTCAGTCATTTTTCTTTTTCGAAGGTAGAAAATATATGATGTGAGAGTGGTAGGAAGGGAGACTGGTTACTTTATCAGGAAAGGGAAAGACATATCACTGTAGATGATCTTGGAGAAAAGGTCAGATGGATTTCCATTTCCTTCATTAAACATGGAATCTTCTTGTTTCCCCTCTGTCTCTTTCTGAATCTACCATAGCTGATGTATTTGCTTCTGCCCCAGTTTGGCTCCCTCAAGGACCTATGACACAAAGGCTAAAAGCCACAAAGGCCCATTGTTTGGCTGTGTCATCATTTCAACACCCCTTGGCTTACACTGTATTTGTGTTTTATTTGCAGCTCTGTGGCTGTCCTCTTTATTGGAAAGCCCCCATGTTCCGGGCTGCAGGGGGAGAGAGGACAGGATTTGTGTCCGCACAGTCATTCGTTGCCATGTGGAGAAAGTAAGTATACAACCAGTCACTCCAGGGCTAGGCAAAGAATTGTCTGGTTCTCACAAGGTGCTTTATAAAGGTCACTTATTTTACACATTCATTAATTTTTCTTTACCCTTTATTTCAACAAGTAAAATTCAGTGATTCACACTTATTTATAACCACACAAATTTTTTCCATAATCTTTATCTACATGTCTCTAATCAGTGAAAGAGATCTTCAAAGATACCTTTTTAGTAACTCTTTGATAGTTTCTTAGTTTTACTTGTTAAATTTGGGTCTTAGAATTTGACTCTGGTAGCAGTGGCATAAAAGTAGAGTCTCCTCAGGGCGCCTGGGTGACTCAGTAGGTTAAGTGCTTGACTTGATTGCAGCTCAGGTCATGATCTCACAGTTCATGAGTTCAAGACCCATGTCAGGCTCTATGCTGACAGTGCAGTTCCTGCTTGGAACTTACTCTGTCTTTCTCTCTCTCTGCCCCTACCCCACTCCTGTGTGTGCGCTCACTCGCTCTCTCTCTCTCTCAAAATTAAGCTTTAAAAAAGTAGACTCTCCTTTAAGGGGAGCAGACCATATGTGTCATGTGAAAAATACAGCTTCCTGGGGTGCCTGGTTGGCTCAATCGGTTAAGTGTCCAACTCCTGATTTCAGCTCAAGTCTATGATGTCATGGATCGTCATAAGTGTACTCTTAATCCCCATCACCTGTTTCACCTCTGACAAGTTTTCTTTCATTTTAACCTTCTTTTTTTTTTCTTCCTTCTTCTTTATAAGTTATTTCTTGATATATTTATACATTTTAAGAGAATGTCACAGCTTGCCCCTTCTACCTCTTAACTGACCGGACTTCTTTACATATGTTTATAGCCTTGTTTACATGTGTTCTGCTCACATTTTTTGGGCTAGATACCCTTCCTGGTAAACTATTGGGAAATGCCATTCACCTGTTATCCTCATTGTCGTCATCATTATTATTACTTAAAATCAACATATAATAGCAAAATTCAGCACACAGATTCCTTCTGTTCCCTTCATGCCACCTAAAAAGCCCTTAGCAGTATAATGCTTGAGAATAGTAGGTGATTGATAAGTGTATTCTTATTTTTAAAAATCTAGCGGCAAGTTGAGTTCACCAAGTTCTTTCTGCATTACATTAGAACAACAGCTATAAGAGTATATAGAACTCCTATCAGTTAATGAACTTTTTGTTAAAGAACCATACCAATGCTAAATGTTAAAATGCTTCATGTTTTCCAGGTGAATTTTAGTCATTTTGTTACAGGGAATAGTTCTAAGTTGTCTGAATACCAAGAACTAAAAGGGCCCTAGGAGAATCATTCCTCATACACTATCTAGTTGACACTTCAAAGTCAGTGTCATGATCACCATTCCACGTCTCCTATAGCAAATAGAAAACTGCTGGATAAAATCTAAGAAATACCTTTTTTTTTTTTTAAATGTGTTGATAAGTAGTCATAAAAGTCAGGGAATTCATTAGAGGCTAGAAATAGCATAAAAGCACTAATTAACAGGAGTGAACCAGCAAAAGAATTGGCATTTCCCCTTAGGGTATTTATCATCAGTATTTCTGGCAGCCTAGAACCTACAGGAAGGAAATAGAGCCTTGGGCCTGAACAGTAGAGAAGTCAGCTTGGATTCCCTCTCCTTTTCCCACCAGTAAAGCCAAGACTTTAGCTGGGTGGTCCAATTATGTGTTAATTATTATTGTTATTTTAAATTAGCATGTAACAGTAGCCGAATTAAAGAACTTGAAATGTATACATGTTCTAACTTTTGTTCAGCTAACTTCTTTCACCCTGGTAAATATCAGGCCCTGAAAAAGCCTTAGGTGGATGCAGTATGAACCAAGGGTAGAAAGAATATAGATGCTGCACAACTCTTGTCAGAGGTACCTTTAGCCATTGAGATCAGCATTGTTGGTCATCTAACAATCTGTGAAAGCGGCAAGAAGTGAGTTATAATTGTTTCAGAAAAAAACTTTGAATAAGCTGAGAGATTGAAAAAAAAGGAGGTAGTCTCTTCCAGAAGAGATTAGAGCCAGAAAGAAGTAATTATTTTAGGTCATTCTGAATATTCTAGAACCCTACATTTGTGAGCCAAAGGGTGACTATAGCAAAGGAAAACTGTTAACCAACTTGAGTTACCTGTAGTTAACCACATAATCTTAATAACAGCCAGGTTTTTTGTCTTAAGACTGTGTCACTGAAAAGGTGGACATTTATGTTGGTAGGTAGAGCAGCAGCAGCCACAACAGCTGTGTCCTTTTTTTTTTTTTTTTAATATTTATTCATTTTTGAGAGAGTGTGAGTGGAGGAGGAGCAGAGAGAGAGGGAGACACAGAATCTGAAGCAGGCTCCAGGCTCTGAGCTGTCAGTGCAGAGCCTGATGCAGGGCTCAAACTCACAAACCATGAGGTCATCACCTGAGCTGAAGTCATACGCTTACCGACTGAGCCACCCAGACGCCCCTAGCTGTGTTCTTTTATTGAGATGGATCATTTTAATTTTATCTCTAGGGAAAGGATATTTTTACAAAAGGCAAAGGGGAAAAAAGACACAAAGCACAACTCTTCATTTTAGGTAACTACAGGAGACTGTTTATGAAGTCATACAGCATGACTAACTGTCCCTGTCTTTTTTCATTTGAAAAAACATTTCTGTGACTAGATTAAGTGTATGTCTGTATATTAGTCTTATTTTATGACCCACACTAAAATGGTTGGAGCGCCCTCTAGTGGGAGCTCCTTTCGGCGTTCTTAAAATGCCTTTTATTTATTTTATTTTATTTTATGTTTTTATGTTTTTATGTTTTTATTTAAATTCCAGTTCGTTAAAATACAGTGTGATAGTAGTTTCAGGTGTACAACACTACCATTCAGCATGGGCTTATCACAAAAAGTGCCCTCTTTAAACCCCCATCACCTATTTCACCCATCCCTCTACCACTGTCACCCCTGGTAACCACCAGTTTGTTCTCTGTTGTTAAGAGTCTGTATCTTGGCTTTTAAAATGCCTTTTAAGGGATGCCTTGGTGGCTCCGTTGGTTGAGTATCCAACTCTTGATTTTTGCTCAGGTCATGACCCCAGGGTTGTGGGATCCAGGCCTGGGTTACCCTCTGTGCTGACCTTGGAGCCTGCTTAAGATTCTCTCTCTCCCTCTGCCCTTTTCCCCTGCTCATGCACTCTCTCAAAATAGAATAGAATAAAATAAAATAATTAAAAATAGTAATAAAATGCCTTTTAAAAGCAGAGGTGCTTTAAGGGAGACCCAGATATGGCTATTTGGGGAGACTAAGCAGTTGAGCATGATGGTTTGAGTTATCATACTGATCTTGAAGAAGATGTGTGTTTATTTTTGCAATTTTTTTTTTTTTTTTTTTTTTTTTTTTTTTTACCAATTTTGCCCTTTGCATAAGGTGACTTGGGCTTAAGTATAGTACATTAAAGCTTTCAACTACAAAATATTACTGGGAAATAATGACATAGAATTTAAACATATTGGCATATGCATACACAAGCTGACTTGCTCCCATAATAGGCTCTTTATATTCTTGAAAAGTGAAGTCACATGTAAAAGTCACAGAATAACAAGAAATAATTTCCCTGCTATCCCAGTACTCATGGGATGGAGGCTTCCTAGCCCTCCTCCTAATGTTTTGAGGATGAACACCTTAATGGGCTCTTGTTCCCCTGCCTCTGCCCTCCCTCCTTTCCCTGCTTTATTGCCCATTTCATATCTATACTCTGATATCTATTTTCTTACAGTCAGGACATTTTTACATTTTTAGGGGAAAGACATTGCTCCATGGCTTTTTTGAGTTCCTGGATTACCCGCTTTGTGGCAGAGATCCTCTCAGTCAGTCAAGTAATATTGATCCAGCTTCGTTATGCCTTATTTTCACTTACCTTTGAATGTCAGTGTATGATTTGTCTCTTAACAGTATTTTGTTTTAAGAGCTCTGGAAGATACCAGTTTAAAATAGCTATGTTTACCTTCTTTCTCCAGCTTTCACAACTTTTATTTATCTCCTTTTCTCTTCCATATAGAGTTTACCGGCCACTGTCATCAGCTGGAAATCATAATTCACCTTTTCTTTCTATTTCATGCTTCTGGTCAGAAAAAGCCATTCTTGATTTGCCTTTTTCCTCTCAGAGTATCTCTCATCTGTGCTATCCTTTCTTTATAAAAGTGCTCCTTTACAAAGATCTCACCACCTTTTTATTGTGATCATCCCAACCATTTTCTAATCCTAGGAGGTGGTTCCCATCAGCATTTATTACATACTAATCTTTTTCTGAAATGTATACATGTTTAACTGTAGAGGCCTTGAGAATGCTAAAGAATGATAAGGAGAATTAATATACAAATTATACTGTAACTTTAATAATCACAAATGAAGTCAGTTTTTAAGTATACATCCATTAAATCACAAACATTTTTTGAGAATCTTCTATGTGAAAGTCACTGTGCTGGCTGCTAAGGAAGAAAAAAGACCTGTCTATAACTGTGTCTGCCCTTAAAGTGCCAGTGAAATAAAAACAAACTAATAGTACAATGGTAAATATAATACAATAAATTAAACAGTACAAAGATCAGTAAAGAATTTAGTTATGAGAGAAGGCTTTTTGAAAGACTTGCATTATTAGCTGAACCTTAAAGAATAGCCAGCATTCCAATAGCAAAGTCAAGAGGGATGGTATTCTAGGAGAGTAGAATCATATGAGAAATGGCAAAGAGGCAAGAATGCACATGGCACACTTAGAGAATAATGGACCAGGCCAGCTGTCTGGAGTGGAAGTTTCATTTAGCAAAGCAGTAAGGTAGATAGGTAGGCAGGCTCCCATCTAGTTACAGAGAGCCTTAAATGCTGAACTGAGGCAGTTAGACTATTCGTATAAGTGGCAGAGAGCTACTGAACATTTTTGAAAAAGAGGATTATATAATCAAAGAATGTTTCGGAATGAATTGCCTGTGTTTTAAGGTTGGATGAACACTGAAATCTGTTTTGACCCTTTTCCTTCTGTTGGTCTCAGCATGAAGTAATAAGACCCTTACTGAACTCAAAAGTACACTGGCATTAGAAAAGAGGGAATGGTTGTATAAAACATTTTGAGGAAATATTCCTAAGGACTCCTGTATTCCCATCCTGTATTCCAAACACTTAGGGATCCAAGCTGGAAACCTAGGAGTTGTTACGGACTTCCCCTTACTTTCATCCCTCCACACCAATCAACTACCCTGTCCTTCTCATTACAACCAGATTTTCCCCTTTGTCTTCATCTCCCACTGCTACTATCCATGCTCAGGCCCATAGTTGGATTTTTGCTTGATATTTTTGAAAAGCACATCTGATCTTGTCACTGTCCAAGTTAAAATTCTTCCATGGAGTAGGCCAAAGCCAAGTCTTCCTGATCTAACATAAAAAGGCCAATCCTATATGCTCATGTCCACTTTTCTTACCACCCCAGTGTTTGTAGCTGCCAAAATATTCCACACACTCTCACACCAGGCATTTGTACTTGCAGCCCTCCTGACCCACAGCATCCTTCTTTCCTACTTACCAGTTCTAGGGAATCTCACTGGCCCTCTTGTGTCCTCCCATGACACCCATGCTTATTACTTCTGTCGCATGACAGAGTATAACCTGAGTATGTAAGTATAATCTTAATGGTGTAGCACTCTCACTAGACTATAAACTGTTTACAGAGCACAGAACTGTGTCTTATTTTCTCTGAATCCCAAGTATCTTCAAGGCTAGACACAAGTGGCACACAGTTAGCATTCACTAAATGTAATGAAGAAAAACAAGAAAATGTGGAGACTAATGGGATGTGCATAAAATAAGGAAAAGAAATAAGTTTAAAATGACTTCAAATTTCAAGCCCAGATAATTTGGATATTTCCACCTTTAACAAAAATAGATGTCCAGGAAAAGGACTGGCTTTGACGGGAAGATATAAAATTTGTTTTTTGATACTTTAACTTTGTTGTCAGAGTATAGTTACTAAATGGAAATGTCCAGTATTAGTTGGGCATGAGGAATTCATAGAGCTTAAAGACTTAAAAGGGCATTCATTCATTTTTTTTTTTCTTTTTTTATTGGCCCTTCAAAGTCTAATTTCAGAAACCCCCTATCAGGTGGGCCCTGAATATGTCTGCCAAACTGGGCAAACAGAAGTCTTTGTCTTATGTGGTGCATAGTAGTCCAACTGATATATTCTCTCCTGGCTGGCAGGTAGCTCTAGAGTTCTGGGCCTGGATGTCCTGTGCCAACCCTGAATGGACATTTTCCCTCCCCTGCAATTAGTTTAGTTGATCCTGTGGTCTTAGCCCCAGAAACATTTTACAAAAATAATATGCCATTTTGTTATTGAGCTTTTCTTGAGGTGTCCCTTTGACAAAATCAAGAGCATGGAGGGGCTCCTGGGTGGCTTAGTTGGTTAAGTGTCTGACTTTTTGATTTTGGCTCGGATCATGATCTCACAGTTCGTGAGTTCAAGCCCAGCATTGGGCTCTGTGCTAACAGTACAGAGCCTGCTTGGGATTCTCTCTCTCCCTCTCTCTCTGGCCCTCCCTTCTGCTTGCTCTCTCTCATTCTCTCTCAAGTAAGTAAATAAATAAATAAACTTTAAAAACTTAAAAGAACGTAGAAAATTCCCTTTCTTAATCTTTGAAAAGAGAGAACTTGATTCTAGATCTAAATGGCCTTCAGTTGAGGCTGAAATTAGCAACTGTTGATATTGTAGACATTGTTCACAGTAGCCAGACTTCCTAAGCAGTTGTCTCTTTTGTAGGTTGCTGAATAACCATCATGATGATGCCTCTAAGTTTATCTGTCTCCTGGCAAAGCCCAGCTGCAACTCTCTAGAACAGGAGGATTTTATCCCTTTACTTCAGGTAATTTTCATTTCCTTCTAAAAATGGGTTTTATTTTTAGAGTTTCAGAGGTTTTAAATATTTTTCAGCTGTAAGATATGTCAATTGAGATATACAAATCTAGAAGTCAGATTTGTAGAAGAGTGGCTTTCAAGCTCATTTTAGCAATAAAATCCTCTTGTTAAATGAAAATTAACACAGAACCTATAGTTTTAATAAAACAGATAAAACAGGGCAACTCCCACTGAAGCAGAGAAAGGGGTGCCACTCACCCTCCCCCTTGTCTAACCACAGGAAACATTGAAACACCTTCTGAAACCAGACATTTGGCCTACTTGGCCTAATTGACCTATGCCCAACAGAAAGGGCCCACTTGAGGAGTATTTACATCTAGGCCTTCCAATAAGAATCAGTTACATGCCAATATTGGATCTTTTTTTACTATAGCATTCTTCATAGCCTGATATGTTGCTTATTAATATTATTAATTTCATGTCTAAATATTTGGCTTTCCTAAGCAGATTGCAAATTCCTTGAAGCTAAGGTCTGTCTTTTCATGTCTGTTGAATGCTTATCATTGTTTTAGTTGTTCCAGTAAATCTTTGTTGACCTGTTCATGAAGATGCCTAAAGAAGGACAGAAAAATATATTAACATAGTTTGTTTTGTTTTGTTTTTTCAGTTGTATTCATGGCTGCCATCATTTTTTGGTAAATTTTTTGTTGAAATATAATATATACACAAAAAACATACAGATCAAAAGTGCACCCAACAATCATGTTTCACATATGCGTGAAATCGTATAATGTTTGTCTTTCTGTGATTGACTTATTTCACTTAGCATTATACCCTCTAGGTCCATTCATGTTGCAAATGGCAAGGTTTCAATTCTTTTTTATGGCTGCATAATATTTCATCGTGTGTGTGTGTGTGTGTGTGTGTGTGTGTGTGTGTGTGTATACACACATACATATAAATATATACCACCTGTTCTTTATCCATTCATCAGTCAGTGGTCACTTGAGTTGCTTCCATAGTTTGGCTATTGTAAATAATGCAGCAATAAGCATAGGGATGCATGTATCTTTTCATATTAGTGTTTTCATATTCTTTGGGTAAATACCCAATAGTAGAATTACTAGGTCATATGGTAATTCTATTTTTAATTTTTTGAAGAACCTCCATACTGTTTTCCATAGTGGCTGTACAAAGTTGCGTTCCCACCAACAGTACACATGAGGGTTCCCTTTTCTCTACATCCTTACCAACACTTCTTATTTATTGTTTTGATTTTAACTGTTCTTACAGGTGTGAGGTAATATCTCACTGTGGTTTTCATTTGTATTTCCCTGATGATTGATGATGTTGAACATCTTTTCATGTGTCTGTTAGCCATCTATATGTCTCTTTAGATAAATGTCTGTTCAAAACATTAAGTTTTTTTTTAATTTTTTAAATTTACATCCAAATTAGTTAGCATATGTGCAACATTGATTTCAAGAGTAGATTCCTTAATGCCCCTTACCCATTTACCCCATCCCCCCTCCCACAACCCCTTCCATAACCCTCAGTTTGCTCTCCATATTTAAGAGTCTCTTATGTTTTGTCTCCCTCCCTGTTTTAATATTATTTTTGCTTCCCTTCCCTTATGTTCTTCTGTTCTATGTCTTAAAGTCCTCATATGAGTGAAATCATATATTTGTCTTTCTCTGATGGACTAATTTCGCTTAGCATAGTACCCTCGAGTTCCATCCACGTAGTTGCACATGGCAAGATTTCATTCTTTTTGATTTGCGAGTAATCCTCCATTGTTTATATATACCACATCTTCTTTATTCATTCATCCATCGATTGACATTTGGGCTCTTCCCATACTTTGTTGTTGATAGTGCTGCTATAAACATTGGGGTGCTTGTGCCCCTTCAAAACAGCATACCTATATCCTTTGGGTAAATGCCTAGTAGTGCAATTGCTGGCTAGTAGGGTAGTTCTATTTTTAATTTTTTGAGGAGCCTCCATACTGTTTTCCAGAGTGGCTGCACCAGCTTGCATTCCCACCAACAATGCAAAAGAGATCCTCTTTCTCCGCATCCTCGCCAACATCTGTTGTTGCCTGAGTTGTTAATGTTAGCCATTCTGACAGGTGTGAGGTGGTATCTCATTGTGGTTTTGATTTGTATTTCCCTGATGATGAGTGATGTTGAGCATTTTTTCATGTGCTTGTTGGCCATCTGGATGTCTTCCTTGGAGAAGTGTCTATTCATGTCTTTTCCCCATTTCTTCACTGGATTATTTGTTTTTTTTGGGTGTTGACACTGATGAGTTCTTTATAGATTTTGGATACTAAACCTTTATCTGATATGTCGTTTGCAAATATCTTCTCCCATTCTGTCAGTTGCCTTTTAGTTTTGCTGATTGTTTCCTATGCTATGCAGAAGGTTTTTATTTTGATGGGGTCCCAGTAGTTCATTTTTGCTTTTGTTTCCCTTGCCTCTGGAGACTTGTTGAGTAAGAAGTTGCTGCAGCCAAGATCAAAGAAGTTTTTGCCTGCTTTCTCCTCTAGGATTTTGATGGCTTCCTGTCTTAGCATTTAGGTCTTTCATCCATTTTGAGTTTGTTTTTGTGTCTGGTGTAAGAAAGTGGTCCAGGTTCTTCTGCATGTTGCTATCCAGTTTTCCCAGCACCACTTGCTGAAGAGACTGTCTTTATTCCATTGGATATTCTTTCCTGCTTTGTCAAAGATTAGTTGGCCATACGTTTGTAGGTCCATTTTTGGGTTCTCTATTCTGTTCCATTAATCTTAGTGTCTGTTTGTGTGCCAGTAAAAAACATTAGGTTTTAATAACAGTTCTCTATCCACCCCTTGATCCATTCTTGACCCTGCTCTGACTCCTACAAACTACATATTTTGTGTCCTCTTCCCTGACTAGCTTATGGTTGGGTCTGGTCAGTGGATCATACTGCCAGGAATGGGCATTTCTTCCCCACTTTGTTTCAGCACAGCAACCATATCTATATGCTGCAGCTTTTGCTGAGTGGCCTCTTCTCCACAGTTCTATTGCCTACCTCGCTCCTATAACTCTTTTCCTTGCCTTGTCCCTCTGGCTGTAGGGATTGTAAGGGTATCTTTCTGTTGCTTGTTCCTGGTGCCTCACTGTTCCCTTGTCTGTTCCCTTAACCTACCCATGACTTTACACGTAGTCCCTTCATGAAAGATTCACATGGGTGAAGTCTCTTTCCTGTGGGAACCCTATCCTGACTGAGTTTTACCAGAAGTTTTAATAAGACCTCTGACAGGAGTTTAAATTAAATCCATATCAAGAGAATTACAAATAATAATAAAACTGTAATTATGCATTAGTGGACATTTATACTTCCTTTGCTTATTAGGAGAGATTTTATTTTTCTTTAACAAATGGACTTGTGGAATCTTCAGGTAAAGATGACAGACTGAATAGATACATTCTCCTTCCATTCTGTCCCAAACTTCTCTGAAGTTAAAGTCTAGGAGTTTAAAAGAATAAACATATGAAAATAAATGGAATAGTAAAGAAGAATGCAGGAGAAAAAAATTACTGTCAAGAGGTTACCATATTTCTTAAGGTAGAAGGCAGAAGGGGCACCAGTCGGTTAAGTGTCTGACTTTGGCTCAGGTCATGATCTCACGGTTCGTGAGTTTGAGCCCCATGTCAGGCTCTGTGCTGACAGCTTGAGCCTGGAGCCTGTTTCAGATTCTGTGTCTCCCTCTCTCTTTGCCTCTCCCCTGCTTGTGTTGTGTGTGTGTCTCTCTCAAATATAAATAAAAACATTAAAAAAAAAAAAAAAAGAAGGCAGAAGCAAGCTACGGAAACCACAGCCCAGAATGAGGGGCTATGTATGGGCTATAGTGGAGAAGTGAGCTGCTCTCCTTTATTCTCTCAGCAGGATCCCAAAGTAGCTATAAACTCAGGGTTGGCAGATCTGACGGGAACTATTAGAAATGGGGATTCATTGAAGGGTGGTATATAGAACAATGGACCAGTTGATTCTATTTGGTTTCCAAAAGTAAAGTGCAGCCTGGCATTTTATTCACAAGCATAAACAAAATAACAAACAAGAAAGCATGCTAAGACAAATTCCAATAGACAAGTATTCTAGATAGTACCTGGCCAGCACTCCTCAGAACTGTCAAGGTCATCAAAAACAAGGAAAATTTGTAAAATTGTCACAGCCAAAGGAGCCTAAGGAGATATGACAACTAAGTGTAATAGGAGATCCTGGGTAGGATCCTGGGACAGAAAAAACATATTAGACAAAAACTAAATGTGAATAAAGTAGGGTCTCTCATAATAGTAATATAATACCAATATTATTATAATAGTTGCTTATTATAATAAATGCTAATGTAATGCAACATATATGGGAACTCTCATACTGTCTTCCAGATTTTTCTTTAAAACTGTTCTAAAAAATAAAGTCTTTTTAAACAATTACTATATTCAGAGAGATTATCTAAAATAAGAATAGAATATTATGAAAACAGAATGCTAACCACTGGAAAGAGCTGTTAGAATTTTAAAATGTACCAAAATTTAAAATTTCATCATAAGGCCTAGAAGCTAAAGTTTAGGATATCTCGCAAGGGGGGGGGGGGGGGGCGGGGCAGGGGAGACGGAGGGAGGCGACATAAAGACAAGAATTTCAACAACTAACTGGAGTCTGGAGAAGAAAAAAAGACAAAATGGAGAGAAGGAACTCATCACAGAAATAATATAGAAAGGAGGGGCGCCTGGATGGCTCAGCCGTTTGGGCATCCGACTTCAGCTCAGGTCATGATCTCGCCGTTCCTGAGTTTGAGCCCCGTGTTGGGCTCTGTGCTAACAGCTCAGAGCCTGGAGCCTATTTCAGATTCTCTGTCTCCCTCTCTCTCTCTCTGCCTCTCCTCCACTCATGTTCCTTCTCTCTCAAAAATAAATAAACATTAAAAAAAATTAAAAGAAATAATACAGAATGGAGAGAATTGGAGAGACTGGGGTGATGAGTCCAAAGAGCTGGAACCCAGTAGGATTCCTTGGGATCCCTGTTTCCCTCTTTGGGAGAAACACAACATGCTTGTGTAACTAGCATCTAATCAAAAATAGAAATTGACACTCCCACCCCAGTTTCTCTTGCTCCCTCCATTCTTGCCCACAGAATTAAAGAAATTATATAGAATACAAGTCTTTTGCTTGAAAAAAGCCAAGTACAATGAATAAAAAAAAAGAAACAGACATACACATATCATCTTGAAATTTTAGAAAAACTGATGAAAACAAGATACTAAAAGTTTTCAGAGAGAAAAACGAGGTTCCTTTAACAGGAACAAAAATTGAGGTGCTGTTAGATTCTCCTTGGCAACTCTAGGGAAATGGATTTGAAATCAGATTTCTAATATCTGCCAAGCTATCAGTCAGATATGAGGTTTAGAATAAAGACATTTAAAATTTAAGAAAGTGGGGCACTTGGGTGGCTTAGTTGGTTAAGTGGTTAAGTGTCTGACTTCGGCTCAGGTCATGGTCTCAAGTTTCATGAGTTTGAGCCCCACATCAGGCTCTGCATTGACAGCGCAGATCTCTCTCTCAGAAATAAACAAACATGGAAAAAAAAAACAGCAGAAAGTTTGTCTGCTGTCTTCTTAGAGTTACTTGAATATATATACTATGTCAAATTAAGTAAACCAAGAAAGAGGAATATATGATCCACGAAACAGTGGATTCAATCCAAAGAAGCAGTGAAGGGAAGATCTTAGATGGCAACTGAAGAGCACCCAGTCCAGAATAGAAAAGGTGATGGGGTTTCTCTGGGAAGTTCTCAATAAAGGGGAATAGGGAGGGGAGGAGCTACTTCATGCAGTACTATTATATTTGAGAACAGAAACTAGAGGGTATGCTGACAGCACAGCATTCTGTATGAACAAGTTAAAGAAAAGCAATTCAAAACTCCCAAGAAAACTGAAAAAAACTATATATGACAGTCATGTTTTAAGCTTGAAACAAACTGAAATATGGCATGATTATAAACAACTAATGGAGAGTAAGAAAAGAAAGTCCATTTAGCTTCAGTTCTCCTTTGCCCAAGAGACATGATGTTGGACCACTAAGAAAGTAGGAAATTTCTCCTGGAATGGAAGCAGTGGCAGGCTACATTTTTCTTGCCCTCCTGCCTAGCTGGCCCAAATGTGGGTGGGTGCCAGTTCTGATACTCTGCATGTTCCTTGTTAGCACCATTTGCCCCATTCTAGCATTCCCTTGCAGACTTTCCCCAGCAGGCCCCCTCCAGAGTAGCTCCCACCCTGCCACATCCAGTAGGCACCCTAGTCTAGGAATGGCACTTGCCTCCAAAGCCGTTTCCATCCCATCGTACATAGTGGGCAGCCTCAGCCAGGACCTGCATCCTCAAAAACTACTCCTACCCGGGGGAGTTGGGGACAGCCCTCCTCACAGAAGTTGTGGCCTAGCCACAAAGGGAGGGAACATGCAGGCCACACAGAGTCACCCCTGGAGATCTGGTTCTGGTGACCAGGGAAGACTGTGTTTCTGGGCCCCACAGGATGCCTTCTACATAAGGCCACTCCTTCATGACCAGGAGATGTAGCTGATTTACCTAAAACATAGAAACAAGGAGAGTCAGACAAAATGAGGAGACAGGAATGTGTTTCAAATAAAAGAACAAGACAGAAAACAACCTCAGAAAAAGAACTTTACAAAATGGAGATAAGCAGTCTAGCTAATAGGGAATTCAAATAATGGTCATAAAGATGCTCACTAGAACTATAGAGAAGAATAAATGAACACAGTGAAAACTTCAACAAAGAGAAAATGTTAAAGGGAACCAATCAGGACTGAAGAACAATAATTGAAATGAAAAAATACACTAGAGGGAATCAGCGGCAGTTAGAGGATGCAAAAGAATGGATCAATGATCTAGAAAGCAGAGTAGTGGAAATTATCCAAGCTGAACAGCAGAGTGAAAATTTTTAATATGAGAATAGTTTAAGGGACCTCTTAGACAACATCAGGCTTAGCAACATTTGCATTAGAGGGATCCTAGAAGGAGAAGAGAGAAAAAGCAGAAAACATATTTGAAGAAACAATAACTGAAAAATTTTTTAACTGAGGAAGAAAACAGACATCTGGGTCCAGGAACCTCAGAGAGCCCCAAACAAGATGAACCCAAAGAGGTCCACATAAGTCACGTAATAATTGAAATGTGAAAAGTTAGAAAGAATCTTAAAAAGCAGCAAGAGAAAAGCAGCTAGCTACCCACAAGGGGACACCCATAAACGTATGAGCTAACGTTACGGCAAAAATTTTTCAGGCCAGAAGGGGGTGGAATGATATATTTAAAGTGCTAAAAGGAAAAGGAAAAATGAAAAACCCCACAACCAAGAGTACTCTACCTAACAAGGTTATATTTCAGAATTGAAAGAGAGAAAGTTTCTCCGACAAAAATTAAAGAAGTTTAACTTCTTTAAGTTTTTTTAAACTTTTTTGAAGTGAACCAGCCTTACAAGAATTGCTAAAAGAACTTCTTTAAGCAGAAAAAAAGGCCATAACTAGAAGTAAGAAAATTATGAAAAAAAACCCCAAAACCCTCACCAGTAAAAGCAAACATACAGTAAAGGTAGTGGCTCAACCACTTATAAAGCTAGTATGAAAGTTAAAAGACAAATAGTAAAATCGACTATATGTACAATAGTTAAGGGATGCACAAAATAAAAAGTTGTAAAACATGACATCAAATACATAAAACATCAGGGGATGTGCAGAGGATTAAAAATATGGTGCTTTTAGAATATATTAGGACTTAAGCAACCATTAACTTAGAATAGAAAGTCATCCAACCACCAAAAAACTACCAGAAAACAATGAACAAAATGCCAGTAAGTACATACCTGTCAATAATTATTTTTTTTTAATTTTTAATGTTTATTTATTTTTGAGAGAAAGAGGGACAGAACGTGAGTGGGGGAAGCGCAGAGAGAGAGAGGGAGACACAGAATCAGAAGCAGGCTCCAGGCTCCGAGCTGTCAGCACAGAGCCCAACACAGCCCTCAAACTCACAAACCGTGAGATCATGACCTGAGTCGAAGTCACTCACTCAACCGACTGAGCCACCCAGGCGCCCCCATAATTACTTTAAATGTAGATAGACTAAATGTTCCAATAAAAAAAACACGGAGTGACTGAATGGATTAAAAAACAAGACCTACTGGACACAGACTGGAAGATGGTGGCTTAGGAGGATGCTGGGCTCACTGTGCATCCTGCTGATCACTTAGATTCCACCTACACCTGCCTAACTAACCCAGAAAACCACCAGAAGACTAGCAGAATGGAGTTTCGGGAGCCAAGCACAGAGGAGAGGCCCACGGAAGAGGGTAGGAAGTGGGGAGAGACAGTGCGCAACCACGGACTGGCGGGAGGGAGCCGGGGCGGAGGGGCGGCCCGCTGGCCAAGCAGAGACCCCGAGTCTGGCTCGCAAAAGCGGAGGGGCAGGATGAAGTGTGTTCCCACAGCAAGTGGGGACTTGCTTAGCATCTGGGAGGTCATAAGTTAACAGCTCTGCTCGGAAAGCGGGAAGTCTGGAGGAGAAAGGGAGGGAGAGTTGCTGAGCCCCGGGACGACAGAGCTCAGTTTGGAGGGGAACAAAGGCGCTCGCCAGCGCCATCTCCCTCGCCCATCCCCCAGCCAAAATCCCAAAGGGAACCAGTCCCTGCCAGGGAACTTGCTTGCTCCGTGCAAACACCCAACGCGGTGCTTCTGCGGAGCCACCCCTCCAGCAGCAGGTCTGACTCCCTCCCGCTGCCACGGGGCCCCCTCCTGAAGTGGATCACCTAAGGAGAAGCGAGCTAAGCCTGCCCCTCCTGCCCCCGTGCACCTTGCCTACCCACCCCAGCTAATACACCAGATCCCCAGCTCCACAAGCCTGGCAGTGTGCAAGTAGCCCAGACGGGCCACGCCACCCCACAGTGAATCCCGCCCCTAGGAGAGGGGAAAAGAAGGCACACACTAGTCTGACTGTGGCCCCAGCAGTGGGCTGGGGGCAGACATCAGGTCTGACTGCGACTCCGCCCACCAGCTCCAGTTATACACCACAGCACAGGGGAAGTGCCCTGCAGGTCCTCACCATTCCAGGGACTATCCAAAATGACCAAAGGGAAGAATTCCCCTCAGAAGAATCTCTAGGAAATAACAGCTAATGAACTGATCAAAAAGGATTTAAATAATATAACAGAAAGTGAATTTAGAATAATAGTCATAAAATTAATCGCTGGGCTTGAAAACAGTATAGAGGACAGCAGAGAATCTCTTGCTACAGAGATCAAGGGACTAAGGAACAGTCAGGAGGAGCTGAAAAACGCTTTAAACGAAATGCAAAACAAAATGGAAACAACGATGGCTCAGATTGAAGAGGCAGAGGAGAGAATAGGTGAACTAGAAGATAAAGTTATGGAAAAAGAGGAAGCTGAGAAAAAGAGAGATAAAAAAATCCAGGAGTATGAGGGGAAAATTAGAGAACTAAGTGACACACTAAAAAGAAATAATATACACATAATTGGTATCCCAGAGGAGGAAGAGAGAGGGAAAGGTGCTGAAGGTGTTCTTGAAGAAATAATAGCTGAGAACTTCCCTGAACTGGGGAAGGAAAAAGGCATTGAAATCCAAGAGGCACAGAGAACTCCCTTCAGACGTAACTTGAATCGATCTTCTGCACAACATATCATAGTCAAACTGGCAAAATACAAGGATAAAGAGAAAATTCTGAAAGCAGCAAGGGGTAAACGTGCCCTAACTTATAAAGGGAGACCTATAAGACTCGTGACTGATCTCTCTTTTGAAACTTGGCAGTCCAGAAAGGATTGGCACGAGATCTTCAATGTATTGAACAGAAAAAAATATGCAGCCAAGAATCCTTTATCCAGCAAGTCTGTCATTTAGAATAGAAGGAGAGATAAAGGTCTTCCCAAACAAACAAAAACTGAAGGAATTTGTCACCACTAAACCAGCCCTACAAGAGATCCTAAGGGGGATCCTGTGAGACAAAGTACCAGAGACATCGCTACAAGCATAAAACATACATCACAATGACTCTAAGCCCGTATCTTTCTATAATAACACTGAATGTAAATGGATTAAATGCACCAACCAAAAGACATAGGGTATCAGAATGGATAAAAACACAAGACCCATCTATTTGCTGTCTACAAGAGACTCATTTTAGATCTGAGGACACCTTTAGATTGAGAGTGAGGGGATGGAGAACTATTTATCATGCTACTGGAAGCCAAAAGAACGCTGGAGTAGCCATACTTATATCAGACAAACTAGACTTTAAAGGCTGTAACAAGAGATGAAGAAGGGCATTATATAATAATTACAGGGTCTATCCATCAGGAAGAGCTAACAATTATAAATGTCTATGCGCCGAATACCGGAGCCCCCAAATATATAAAACAATTACAAACATAAGCAACCTTATTGATAAGAATGTGGTAATTGCAGGGGACTTTAACACTCCACTTACAGAAATGGACAGATCATCTAGACCCACGGTCAATAAAGAAACAAGGGCCCTGAATGACACATTGGATCAGATGGACTTGACAGATATATTTAGAACTCTGCATCCCAAAGCAACAGAATATACTTTCTTCTCAAGTGCACATGGAACATTCTCCAAGATAGATCATATACTGGGTCACAAAACAGCCCTTCATAAGTATACAAGAATTGAACTTATACCATGCATACTTTTAGACCACAATGCCATGAAGCTTGAAATCAACCACAGGAAAAAGTCTGGAAAACCTCCAAAAGCATGGAAGTTAAAGAACACCCTACTAAAGAATGAGTGGGTCGGGGCGCCTGGGTGGCGCAGTCAGTTAAGCGTCCGACTTCAGCCAGGTCACGATCTCGCGGTCCGTGAGTTCGAGCCCCGCGTCGGGCTCTGGGCTGATGGCTCAGAGCCTGGAGCCTGTTTCCGATTCTGTGTCTCCCTCTCTCTCTGCCCCTCCCCCGTTCATGCTCTGTCTCTCTCTGTCCCAAAAATAAATAAATGTTGAAAAAAAAATTTAAAAAAAAAAAAAGAATGAGTGGGTCAACCAGGCAATTAGAGAAGAAATTTAAAAATATATGGAAACAAACAAAAATGAAAATACAACAAACCAAACGCTTTGGGATGCAGCGAAGGCAGTCCTGAGAGGAGAATACATTGCAATCCAGGCCTATCTCAAGAAACAAGAAAAATCCCAAATACAAAATCTTAACAGCACACCTAAAGGAAATAGAAGCAGAACAGCAAAGACACCCCAAATCCAGCAGAAGAAGAGAAATAATAAAGATCAGAGCATGTGCTCGCTTCGGCAGCACATATACTAAAAAAAGATCAGAGCAGAAATAAACAATATAGAATCTAAAAAAACTGTAGAGCAGATCAATGAAACCAAGAGTTGGTTTTTTGAAAAAATAAACAAAATTGATAAACCTCTAGCCAGGCTTCTCAAAAAGAAAAGGGAGATGACCCAAATAGATAAAATCATGAATGAAAATGAATTATTACAACCAGTCCCTCAGAAACACAAGCAATTATCAGGGAATACTATGAAAAATTATATGCCAACAAACTGGACAACCTGGAAGAAATGGACAAATTCCTAAGCACCCACACACTTCCAAAACTCAAACAGGAAGAAATAGAAAACTTGAACAGACCCATAACCAGCAAAGAAATTGAATCAGTTATCAAAAATCTCCCAACAAATAAGAGTCCAGGACCAGATGGCTTCCCTGGGGAATTCTACCAGACATTTAAAGCAGAGATAATACCTATCCTTCTCAAGCTGTTCAAAAAAATAGAAAGGGATGGAAAACTTCCAGACTCATTCTATGAAGTCAGCATTACTTTGATTCCCAAACCAGACAGAGACCTAGCAAAAAAAAGAGAACTACAGGCCAATATCTCTGATGAATATGGATGCAAAAATTCTCAATAAGATAGTAGCAAATTGAATTCAACAGCATATAAAAAGAATTATTCACCATGATCAAGTGGGATTCATTCCTGGGCTGCAGGGCTGGTTCAACATTCGCAAATCAATGTGATACATCACATTAAGAAAAGAAAAGAACCATATGATCCTGTCAATCGATGCAGAAAAGGCATTTGACAAAATTCAGCATTCTTTCTTAATGAAAACCCTCAAAAAAAGGCGGGGTAGAAGGAATATACTTAAACACCGTTAAAGCCACTTATGAAAAGCACACACCTAATATCATCCTCAATGGGGAAAAACTGAGTGCTTTCCCCCTGAGATCAGGAACATGACAGGGATGTCCACTGTCACCACTGTTGTTTAACATAGTGTTGGAAGTTCTGACATCAGCAATCAGACAACAAAAAGAAATCAAAGGCATCCAAATTGGCAAAGATGAAGTCAAGCTTTCACTTTTTGCAGATGAAATGATATTATACATGGAAAACCCAATAGACTCGACCAAAAGTCTGCTAGAACTGATAACATGATTCCAGCAAAGTTGCAGCATACAAAATTAACGTACAGAAATCAGTTACATTCTTATACACTAACAATGAAGCAACAGAAAGACAAATAAAGAAACTGATCCCATTCACAATTGCACCAAGAAGCATAAAATACCGAGGAATAAACCTAACCAAAGATGTAAAAGATCTGTATGCTGAAAACTATAGAAAGCTTATGAAGGAAATTAAAGAAGATATAAAGAAATGGAAAAACATTTCATGCTCATGGATTGGAAGAATAAATATTGTCAAAATGTCAATACTACCCAAAGCTGTCTACACATTCAGTGCAATCCCAATCAAAATGGCACCAGCATTCTTCTCGAAGCTAGAACAAGTAGTCCTAAAATTTGTATGGAACCACAAGAGACCCCAAATAGCCAAAGTAATATTGAAGAAGAAGACCAAAACAGGAGGCATCACAATCCCAGACTTTAGCCTCTACTATAAAGCTGTAATCATCAAGACAGCATGGTATTGGCACAAAAACAGACACATAGACGAATGGAATAGAATAGAGATTCCAGAACTGGAGAGCATGGCCAAAAGTATGGCAAACTCATCTTCGACAAAGCAGGAAAGAATATCCAATGGAAAAAAGACAGTCTCTTTAACAAATGGTGCTGGGAGAACTGGACAGCAACATGCAGAAGAATGAAACTAGACCACTTTCTTACACCACTCACAAAAATAAACTCAAAATGGGTAAAGGGCCTGAATGTGAGACTGGAAACCATCAAAACCCTAGAGGAGAAAGCAGGAAAAAACCTCTCTGACCTCAGCCGCAGCAGTTTCTTACTTGACCCATCTCCAAAAGCAAGGGAATTAAAAGCAAAAATGAACTATTGGGACCTTATGAAGATAAAAAGCTTCTGCACTGCAAAGGAAACAATCAACAAAACTAAAAGGCAACCAACAGAATGGGAAAAGATATTTGCAAATGACGTATCATATAAAGGGTTAGTATCCAAAATCTATAAAGAGCTCACCAAACTCCACACCCGAAAAAACAAATAATCCAATGAAGAAATGGGCAGAAAACATGAATAGACACTTCTCTAAAGAAGACATCCGGATGGCCAACAGGCACATGAAAAGATGCTCAACATCGCTCCTCATCAGGGAAATACAAATCAAAACCACACTGAGATACCACCTCACGCCAGTCAGAGTGGCTAAAATGAACAAATCAGGAGACTATAGATGCTGGAGAGGATGTGGAGAAACAGGAACCCTCTTGCACTGTTAGTGGGAATGCAAACTGGTGCAGCCACTCTGGAAAACAGTGTGGAGGTTCCTCAAAAAATTAAAAATAGATCTACCCTATGACCCAGCAATAGCACTGCTAGGAATTTACCCATGGGATACAGGAGTGCTGATGCATAGGGGCACTTGTACCCCAGTGTTTATAGCAGCACTTTCAACAATATCCAAATTATGGAAAGAGTGTAAATATCCATCAACTGATGAATGGATAAAGAAATTGTGGTTTATATACACAATGGAATACTACTTGTCAATGAGAATGAAATGTGGCCCTTTGTAGCAACGTGGATAGAAGTAGAGAGTGTTGTGCTAAGTGAAATAAGCCATACAGAGAAAGACAGATACCATATGTTTTCACTCTTAGGTGGATCCTGAGAAACTTTACAGAAGACCGTGGGGGAGGGGAAAGAAAAAAAGAAGGGGGACAGAGGGAGCCAAATCATAAGAGACTCTTAAAAACTGAGAATAAACTGAGGGTTGATGGGGGGGATGGTGGGAGGGAGGGGAAAGTGGGTGATGGGTATTGAGGAGGGCACCTGTTGGGATGAGCACTGGGTGTTGTATGGAAACCAATTTGACAATAAATTTCATAAAAATAAATAATAAAAGCTGAAAAAAAAAAAAAGAATGAAAGAGGTCCCTGATGAACATGGATGCAAAAGCCCTCAAGAAGATATTAGCCAACCAGATCCAACAATACATTAAAAAAATTATTCACCATGACCAAGTGGGAATTATACCTGGGATGCAGGGCTGGTTCAATATCCGCAAAACAATTAACGTGATTCATCACATCAATAAAAGAAAGAACAAGAACCATATGATCCTTTCATTAGATGCAGAGAAAGCATTTGACAAAATACAGCATCCTTTCTTGATAAAAACCCTCAAGAAAGTAGGGACAGAAGGATCATACCTCAAGATCGTAAAAGCCATATATCAATGACCCAACGCTAATATCATCTTCAGTGGGGAAAAACTGAGACCTAAAACCCTAAGGTCAGGAACAAGACAGGGATGTCCACTCTTGCCAGTGTTATTCAACATAGTGTTGGAAGTCTTAGCATCTGCAGTCAGACAACATAAAGAAATAAAAAGCATCCAAAACAGCGAGGAGGAGGTCAAACTTGCACTCTTCGCAGATGACATGATACTCTGTAGGAAAATCCTAAAGATTCCACCAAACAACTGCTAGAACTGATGCATGAATTCAGCAAAGTCGCAGGATATAAAATCAACGCACAGAAATAGGTTGCATTCCTATGCACCAACAATGCAGCAACAGAAAGAGAAATCAAGGAATTGATCCCATTTACAATTGCACCAAAAACCATAAAATACCTAGGAATAAATCTAACCAAAGAGGTGAAAAATCTATACACTGGAAACTATAAGAAGCTTGAAGACACAAAAAAATGGAAAAAGATTCCATGCTCCTAGATAGGAACAACAAATATTGTTAAAATGTCAATATTACCCAAAGCAATCTACACATTCAATTGCAATCCCTATCAAAATAACACCACATTCTTCACAGAGCTAGAACAAATAATCCTAAAATTTGTATGGAACCAGAAAAGATGACGAATAGCCAAAGCAATCTTGAAGAAGAAAACCAAAGCAGGAGGCATCACAATCCCAGACTTCAAGATAGACTACAAAGCTGTAATCAACAGATACCATATGGTAGCACTCTTATGTGGATCCTGAGAAACTCAACAGAAACCCATGGAGGAGGGGAAGGAAAAAAAAAAAAAAAGAGGTTAGAGTGGGAGACAGCCAAAGCATAAGAGACTGTTAAAAACTGAGAACTGAGGGTTGATGGGGGGTGGGAGGGAGGGGAGGGTGGGTGATGGGTATTGAGGAGGGCACCTTTTGGGATGAGCACTGGGTGTTGTATGGAAACCAATTTGTCAATAAATTTCATATAAAAAAAAAAGTAAAAAAAAAACCTGTAATCATCTGGACAGTATGGTACTGGCACAAGAACAGACATTCAGATCAATGGAACAGAATAGAGAACCCAAAAATGGACTCACAAATGTATGGGTAACTAAACTTTGACAAAGCAGGAAAGAATATCCAATGGAATAAAGACAGTCTCTTCAGCAAGTGGTGCTGGGAAAACTGGACAGCGACATGCAGAAGAATGAACCTGGACCACTTTCTTACACCAGACAGAAAACTAAACTCAAAATGAATGAAAGACCTAAGTGTAAGATGGGAAGCCATCAAAATCCTTGAGGAGAAAGCAGGCAGAAACCTCTTTGACCTTGGCCACAGCAACTTCTTACTCAACACGTCTCCAGAGGCAAGGGAAACAAAAGCAAAAATGCACTACTGGGACCTCATCAAAATAAAAACCTGCACAGCGAAGGAAATAATCAACAAAAGGCAACCGACAGAATGGGAGAAGATATTTGCAAACGACGTATCAGATAAAGGGTTAGTATCCAAAATCTGTAAAGAACTCATCAGTGTCAACACCCAAAAAACAAATAATCCAGTGAAGAAATGGGGAAAAGACATGAATAGATACTTATCTAAAGAAGACATCCAGATGGCCAACAAGCACATGAAAAAATGCTCAACATCACTCATCATCAGGGAAATACAAATCAAAACCACAATGAGATACCACCTCACACCTGTCAGAATGGCTAACATTAACAACTCAGGCAACAACAGATGTTGGCGAGGATGCGGAGAAAGAGGATCTCTTTTGCATTGTTGGTGGGAATGCAAGCTGGTGCAGCCACTCTGGAAAACAGTATGCAGGTTCCTCAAAAATTAAAAATGGAACTACCCTACTAGCCAGCAATAGCACTACTAGGCATTTACCCAAAGGATATAGGTATGCTGTTTTGAAGGGGCACAAGCACCCCAATGTTTATAGCAGTACTATTAGCAACAGCCAAAGTATGGGAAGAGCCCAAATGTCCATCGATGGATGAATGGATAAAGAAGATGTGGTAGATATATACAATGGAGTATTGTTTAGCAATCAAAAAGAATGAAATCTTGTCATTTGCAACTACGTGGATGGAACTCAAGGGCATGATACTAAGTGAAATTAGTCAGAAAAAGACAAATATCATATGACTTGTATGAGGACTTTAAGAGACAAAACAGATGAACATAAGGGAAACAAAAATAATATAAAAACAGGGAGGGGGACAAAACATAAGAGACTCTTAAATATGGAAAACAGACAGGGTTACTGGAGGTGTTGTGGGAGGGGGGGATTAAGAACTCTACTCCTGAAATCATTATTGCACTATATACTAACTAATTTGGATGTAAATTAAAAAATAATAAAGTTAATAAAAATTAAAAAAATTAAAAAATATTAGGTAACAAAATTTTTTTTCAACGTTTATTTTTTGGGACAGAGAGAGACAGAGCATGAACGGGGGAGGGGCAGAGAGAGAGGGAGACACAGAATCGGAAACAGGCTCCAGGCTCTGAGCCATCAGCCCAGAGCCCGACGCGGGGCTCGAACTCACGGACCGCGAGATCATGACCTGGCTGAAGTCGGACGCTTAACCGACTGCGCCACCCAGGCACCCCACAAAATTTTTAAAAATAAGATAAAAATAAATGTTTGTGGACCTTACAACAGACCTTCAAAATGCATGAAGCAAAATCTGATAGAACTGCAAAGATACATTCACAATTATAATTGCAGATTTCCATGTGCTGCTCTCAATAATGAACAAGTTGAGAGAAATCAATAAGGATATAGAACATTTGAACAATACTATGAACCAACTTGACCTAACTGACATTTATATTACTCTTTACCAATCAGCAGTAGAATACACGTTCCTTTCACATGTACACAGAATATTTACCAAGACAGACCATATTCTGGGCCATAGAAGAAATCTCAATAAATTTTCAAAATTTAGTTCATAAACTGAATCATCACAGAATAAAGGATTTCTTTGGCTTTAATGGGATTAAATTAGAAATCATGAAAGATGTTTGAAAATTCTCCAAATATTTGATAACTAGCACTTTTAAATAACCCATGAGTCAGAGAAAAAATCAAAAGGAAAATTAAGAATTATCTTGAACTGAATGAGAACATGTCAAAGTTTGTGGGATGCTGCTAAAACTGTATTTAATAAGAGAGTTTGGAAAGTTTACAGATGACATGATCAGAATACAAAAATCAATTCTCCTTCCATATACCAGCAACAGAAATTGGAAATTGAATGCCATTTGTAATACCACCCAAAAATATTAAATACTTAGAGATGAATCTGACAAAGGTGTGCAAGACCTATACACTAAAAACAGCAAAACGTTGCTGAGAGACATGAAATAAGATTTATATAAATGGAGAGAGGTCTTTATGAATGGGAGAACTTGAAATTGTTACGATGTCAATTCTATGTTAGCTTTGACTTGTAGAACCATAGTAATGTTCAAATACTCTCCCTCTAAGAAATAATGAATTAAAATCAACCTGTAACTGTGGGAAAGAAACTCAGAATAAAATAATAAACAGTAGCAAATGAACTAAACTGTATTAGTAACCCTGGAAAACAGTATTTTAATTGGATACCATATGACTAACGACAAAAAGAACTATGCACAAATACTGTTCCGTTCCGTTAAAGTTACAAAGGAAAGAGGGAAGGTTAGAATGAACCTTGTGGTTAGAACCCATTATCTATATGATTACATAGTTTTTAGCATAAATAGATAAATATAGAAAGAAATAGAAGTGTGTATGCGTGGATTAGTATACGGAGTTCCCCCTTTATATGCAGTTTCATTTATTCAGTTATTGAGGTAACTGCAGTCTAGAAGCAGATGATCCTCCTGACATAATGTCAGTTGGTGAGTAGTGGCCCAAGGCTACGTCACAATGCCTAAGTTAATCACCGCATTTCATCTCACCGTGAGGCATTTTATCATCTCATATCACAAGTAAAAAGGTGAGTACAGTAGTACAATGAGATATTTTGAGAGAGAAATCATATTCACATAACTTTTATTGCGGTATATTGTTACAATTATTCTATTTCATTATTGTTGTTAATCTCTTACTGGGCCTAATTTATAAATTAAACTTTATCATATGTATAGGAAAAAACATAGTATATATAGGGTTCACTACTGTTTGTAATTTCAGGCAGCCCCTGGGAGTCTTGGAACATCTCCCCAGCAGATAAGGGGAGGACTGCTGTACATACATATATTCCTAGTTCTTCCTGCTAAGAGGGTCCAGGAGCAGTGACACCTTAGAAGTAATGAGCACATCTAGCACCCAGATTTCTACATGGTTTTTAAATACCATTTCCCAATAAAGGACCCAGGGCTATTTGGGGAAAAGGGTTGATTCCAGGATTGTAACAAGGAAAATATGAGCCTGGACCATGTTGTGATACCAGAAAGTATAAAAGTGCTTGCAAAAGGATGGGGCATGTCCTGATCGAGTTCCCAGTAGCCACAGCAATATCAATTTGAGCAACAAAATAAATAATGATAGTGTTGGATTGTAACCCATAGAATAAAGTAAATACCCATGAATCTATACTGATATGAACTGAACAAATAAATATGTGGGAGAGGAGGGATAGCTCTTCCTTACAAAAGAATTCTAGTTAATAAATGTAGAAAGAATGAGGAAAATACAAAATAAACACCACAGTATAAATGTCATAGGTTCTACAAATGACTGCTAATATCACTGGGCAAAAATTTGCAGAGAAACAGGATATTAGCAGAGTCTCCAAGTATCTCCCCCTACAAGATTTATTAACTATTGAGGGAAAATAAGAAGCAAACCCAGCAGTCACCATTTCAGCCAAATGTGATCAACATTAACTCTACAAGATATAAGACATATCTACATCATACTCTCATATGACTGAAAAGGACACAATACCACTTCTGTCATATACCTGCCGAAAATGTGTAATCTTAATCTAATCATGAGAAAACATCAGACAAAACCATGTTGAGAGACATTCTACAGAATAATTGACCAGGACTCATTAAGAATGTCAAAATCATAAAATACAAGAGTGAGGAACTGTCAGAGTTCCATGAGACAATGAGACACAAGAACTAAACTAGGATCCTGGAACAGAAAAAAACACTAAGGGAAAAGCTGGTAAAATTTGAATAATGTCTGTAGTGTAGTATTGTATCGATGTTCATTTCCTAGTTTTGATCATTATACTATGGTTTGTAAGTTGTTGCCATTATGGAAAGCTGGGAGAAGGGCATAGAAATCTCTAATATTTTTGTAACTTTTCCCTTGGTCTAAAATTATTTCCAAATAAAAAGTTAAATAGTAAGGTCCATTGCTTTGAGACTGTGTTGGTAGGTATGTATAGCTAACCGTTCTGAAGAATCGAAGAAAAGAGATAATAATTGATGTCTGTCCATTTATAACCAATTAATAGATTATATCTATGTTGGCATTGCTGTTGCCTCTGGTTATTAAATTAACAGTAATCATCTCCAATAGGTTTTCCAGGTTTATTCAAAGTGCTTTAAAATCTAATTAGAAAATAAAAATGGTTGGGTTGCCTGGGTGGCTCAGTCGGTTAAGTGTCCAACTTCAACTCAGGTCATGATCTTGCAGTTCATGAGTCCGGGCCCTACATCAAACTCTGTGCTGACAGCCCAGAGCCTGGAGCCTCCTTCAGATTCTGTGTCTCCCTCTCTCTCTCTGCCCCTCCCCCACTCGTGCTCTGTCTCTCACTCAAAAATAAACAAACATTAAAAAGAAAAAAGAAAAATGGTATTTCAGGGTTTTAAAATTCTAATAGTCTTCCATGAGAAAAAGCAGATTTTAAAATAAAACTAAAATCCTAAATTAAAAATAGATTTGTCCACACAGTTATTCTGATGGACATTAGCTGACCCATACAATTTAACATAGATTTCAAACTACTTGGCTACATGGCTATTTTTTTTCCTCAGATATTTCCCATGTC
The DNA here is from genome assembly GCF_022837055.1 of Prionailurus viverrinus. Taxonomy (NCBI): domain Eukaryota; kingdom Metazoa; phylum Chordata; class Mammalia; order Carnivora; family Felidae; genus Prionailurus; species Prionailurus viverrinus. Next base: position 31,821,405 of record NC_062569.1, read on the forward strand.
TCTAGGTTAAGAAAGAATTATTATAGTTGGCTTGTGTCTTGTCACTTGTGTGTGTAAATTTCTCTTAACCACCCCTACCCCAGAATCTGTGGTGAATTTCCCTGACATGCCTTGACATGTTAGAATTACATATGTCTAAGATACTTGATTCACAAACCACCAAATATAGTTAAATTACAATTTTAATGTTTTATTGAAGTATACTAGCATATCAAAAAGCACACATAAGTATGCTTGTAATAAAATTTGTATTTAATAAAGTGTTAAATTTTAAGTGCATTGTTCAGTATCCCAAAAATAGCAGGTTTGCTCAACTGGCTACTTACTCTACAGGAAGGAAAAATTCTGTTGGCGTTTAGTTTTTTTATTTTGTTTTTTGGTGTGTTTGTTAATTTGGTTTTGGTTTTAATCTTCTTTAGGATGTGGTAGATACACACCCTGGCCTCACGTTCCTGAAAGATGCTCCAGAATTCCACTCTCGCTACATCACCACGGTAGGCTGGGTCCACTTTTGTCTCAATATAACTCTCCAAGTTTCCTTTTTATCACTGTCTACTATTCAGGCTTTCAGATCTTTATGCAAAAAGTAACATGGACTATAATGATTATTTTAAGTGGAAGGAAGGTACAGTAAAATTGGATTCATGATTTATGTCTATTTTCCTTCTTATAAGTAAGTACTAAGTGCTTAAGAGGTCTCTTGTCTACAAACTTAGAGTAATATATTCATCCTGTCTGGTCTTGTGAGGTACCTTTTTGCTTTGTTATTGATATTGACATTTAGCATTTGCAAATAATACTGAAAAGAAATTTCATAACCCTTTCCCAGAAAAAGATATGTCTTTCCCAGAAAAAGATGTGTCTCAAAGTTAGAACCGGAAATGATAATGAGAAATAGCTACATGTAATTAGAAAACAAATCATATAAGAATTTAACAGAACATGCTGACTAGTCATAGGCAAGGCATGAATTATGAGTCAGAGCACACAGGCCTGGAGTGCACATTGCAACCACATCGGCATCTTTGCCCAAGCTCCCAGATTATCTTTAGAGGAATTCCAAAGATGAGCCCCAGGACAAACCCCTCTGTCATAGCCACACTCAAGCGAGATAGCCCTTGTATCTGGCTTACATCTTCAAATAATATTACAAGGCAGTCACCTCTGAGGAGAACCTTCTCAGGGTACTTTTTGTTGACCATGAATATCTTGGGTTCTGTCAAGCTACAGAATACTACCATTTTTCTCCTTTAGGAACTTCATTCTTGGCTTTTACGTTGGCTCTCTTCTGTTGTGAAACTTCGTAAGTCTTTCTTTGAGCCAGAAGGTGTCACTGTCTTCTAAGACTATCTCAAGTTATTTTTTACTGTTAACCACACCACTGTACTAAATTCCTGCCACCACAGTCGCCCTGGTACAGTCACCCTTGTTTCTCACTTGGATTACTTCTAATTGGCCTTCCTGCTTATACCTTCATTGCCCTAAAGTGTAGTCCCACAAAGCAGAGTAATCCTTTGAAAATGTAAGATCATGTCACTCCTCTGTTCAAACCCTCCAGTGGTTTCCATCTCAGAGTAAAAGCCAACATTCTTCCTTGCCAAGACTCTCCCTAATACACCCCCCCCCCCCGCCACACACACACACACACACACACACACACACACACACACCCTTACACACCCTTACAACATATGTAATCTCATCTCTCCTATTACCCTGCCCCTCCTTTACTGTGCTTTGGCCATAGTGGTGTCCTGGAACAAACCAACTCCACTGCCTCAGGTGCTTTTTTCTTACTCTTTCCTCTGCCTGAAATAGTCTTCCTACAGATTTCTGCATGACTTTCCTCCTTTACTTCATGCAGCTATATGCTCAGATATTCCCTTATTAGTGAGGCCTTTTCTTCTTCACCCTTCTTCTCCCTCTGCCCCCGCCCCTATACTCTCTTTCTATTCATTTGTTCTGCTTTATTTTTCTTCTTAGCTCATATATCATCTGATATTTAAATTTTAAATTCTCCTTCTCTGTCGTAGAAACTCCATTAGAGCAGGGAATTTGTCTGTATCTTTCACTGCAGAATCTCCAATACCTAGAATAAGGACTAGCACATATTAGATACACAGTATTTATTGAGTGAATAAATGAAATTATATATTCTTAAGAATTCTACACATTAACTCTGGCTTCACTCCCATAGGGAATTATTGGTTCTGATTGTTGATTGTTCTATAAATCCAGGGCATATTAATAGCATAATTTAAAATCTTAAATGCTGGAAAAGATCTTAGAGATAATCCAGCTCAACCTTCTACCAATTCAGAAAATTCTGTCTACAGAAGAACTCTTTATTGGAATTTATTCTTAGAAAAGATGTTTAAATAATAGAATTGTAAAATAGAGATAAATTTTCTTTCCCTACACCTTCTATTTGTTGAAGTATGATCCTTGGACCCATGATGGTCTGTGGTCATCTAGCAAGTGGTCTCCAGGAAGTTTTATAATTTCAGAATAAAAAGCCATGAAACAGTTTTGTTCACATATAATTCGTATTTTCCTAGAAATTCTGTCATGTTAATCATTGAACAAAGAGAACTAAATTGGTCACTTAACAGAATACAATTAATTATCTCTGCTCACACATTTTCATGGCATTTGCATATTATTTATATCTTTAAAATTTATACTCTGTTATTATTATGCTTCTTTATCCCCACTTCACAAAACTAAATCCATCATTACTCAGAAATACTGGGGCGCCTGGATGGCTTAGTCGATTCGGCTGTGCTGACAGCTCAGAGCCTGGAGCCTGCTTCAGATTCTTTGTTTCTGTCTCTCTCTCTCTCTCTGCCCCTCCCCTGCTCACGCTCTGTCTCTCTCTGACAAAAAATAAATTTAAAAAATAAAGAATTAAAAAAAAAAAGAATTACAAAAGTATAAAACAATTGTGATGAAATAATGATAACAGGGTGATTCAAAACAGCATCATATCATAAATAGTAAACAAGATCCAACTGAGACTGTAGAATATGAATCTCTGTGTACTAAGATAAGTGCATCTATTGTGATAACTTCATAGTGCCATCTAAAAAAGGAAAATGCAGGGGCGCCTGGGTAGTTTAGAGCCCTGCTACAGGCTCTGCACTGACAGTGTGGAGCCTGCTTGGGATTCCCTCCCTCCCTCCCTCTCTCTCTCTCTCTCTCTCTCTCTCTCTCTCTCTCTGCCTCTCTGCTCTTCCCCACTCATGCTCACTTGCTCTCTCTCTCTCTCAAAATAAATAAACATTTTTAAAAATTAAATAAAGAAAGAAAATGCATATAAAATGTATCACATGAATATCTGGAAACAGAATTTTCTTAAAGGACTGGTTATCTATTCTCCCCAGTGCCTTTTCTATTGGGAAATCTGGTCAAATAATGGCATGAAGTCATTACTTCAGAGTACAGTGAGTTTTTCTAGAAGAAATGCAAAATAGGTTTTCTAGTATGAAATTAATGAAATGTTGTTAATGGCATAAAAGTGAATGAGAGAGACATCATTCTCCATCCTGCTCGTAGCAAAAACTGATCAGATCATGCTATTTCTAAGACACTTAGGAAGATCAAGCTTGAAATTTAAGACAGATATCTCAGAAAAATCTAAATTAATTTATTGAATGTTATATAATCTCAGTGCCATATGATGTAGAACAATTAGTATATTCTTTTGTTTGCGTGTCAGAATTATTCAGTTATTTTACTTTGTTTAGTTGGAAGAAACTGACACAAAGTATGACTCAAATATTAGCTTATGTGTGGCACTCATATGATGAAGAAAAGTTGGTCAACTTTTTATTTCTATTTATCACTAAAAACCTGTGCTATAGGAAAAGACTTTTCATTTGTTTAGTTAATTATTTTGCCAGCTGTTTTTAGACGGAAGGAGAGAGCACCAACTATGCATACAGCAAAAAGAACATCACTACTCAAGAGAATGCACCCAAAATTACTCCGTATTCTTCTTTATTTCCAGAGACAAGTTAGCATTTGAAAAATAAGTCTCTTGAAAGTGAATGGAAATGAAAATTGGAAATACTAGCAACTTACAGTCTTGAGTTTGCAGTTTCACATGCCATGCAAAGAAATTGCCAGTGAATAAAAGATACTGCTTATCCTAACTGGCATATGCTGATTTCTGAGGGAAGAGGTGCTCATAGGAGTTTTTAAAATAAGCAATGAGATTGAAAATACTTCTTTGTGATATTGGTGCTGGCAGCAAAGACATTCTCTGGCTTCCTCTGATGATGTCTTAGCGATGTATTCAATGTCTTGATTGGCCTGAAGCCATCACTTCAGACCAAAACGCCAGGATTTTAATTGCTGAGGACAATGTACTGATATTTCCTAAGATGACTAAATTGTGGTGGAGACTGCTGATTACTAACAGCTTGCCTCTTTCCCCTTGAGAACTTCTCCTCTTGACAGAGAAAGGAAGAAATGTGTATTAGATTTTTTTTAAGTACACATTCTGCAGAAGACCATGAAGAAATACTTTTCAGAGCCGTATTAACAAGAGTGGATTAAGAATCTTTTCACCACTTCCTGTCGGGTAGAAGAACCATGCTTCCAGCATTTGAGTCTGTTCATCTGCATTTAGGTTACCTACAATGAGCAATCTCTAATTTCTTTGTCTTCATCCAATCCACTTGTCAAAACCTGTCGGATAGAGCCACCACACATTTACTTGCATTCCTGGTGACCTATACTTGTAAATTAGAGGTTTCCAGCTCAATAGATACAAAGCAAAAGAAAGGAAACTGATTTAAGAGTCAAACTATCAAGTTAACTGGAGATCCCTTGGTAAAAAAAAATTTGTCGAATTTCATTCCGCTCACTGCTAATAAACAATTATTCTTACTATTATTAATTTTTAAATTTTGTTTACTATTTTTAAAATTGGGATTCATTTCTTTTTTATTTACCTAAGAGTTGTAGAACAAAATTAGGGGGAAAAACAAGGGTAATTGATGTAGAACCAAGCAGCTACATGTTCTCACCACTAGATGGTATCCTTACCTAAATAAGCTAAAATGCTGAATCAGTAATGTGGAAACCAATAAACGTGCTGATGAAGTGGGGCAACTGAATAAAGACATTTAGACTATGGAAAAGGAATACATTTTTTAATATTATTAGATAAGTAAGTTAGGGGCTAAAAATAGGAAATGCTTGACAGTCAAAACATTAATTTTAAAAATTCTTTAAAAAATGAATAATAAGCAAAAATAAATACAGGTCAAAACTTTATGATTTTAGTGTAACACAGTACATCCCAAAATAATATATTTGAAGAGTATATAAATACGAAATACTGGTAGGAAACTCAAACGTTAAGAAAATTTATAATCAAAATCAAATAATAAGGATAAAAATATAATCAACACATAAAACTTTGGTGTAATAATATGTATTGAAATTGACTTTTACTTGAGAGAGGAGTCATGGAACTATGATAAATGGTATTCTTAATGTTTATTTTCATATATATAATTTCTGTGCTAAAAAGCCTCCATCTTTTTTATATGAACTTTTGTCAAGCTAGTGTTAAGAATGCATTGTTGAGTAAGCCACATTTTCTGCCGTGAAGCACCTCAAGTCAGATTCTGAATGATTGGAGCCAATAGAGAAATTACATACCAGCTAGTCCTAGCTTGAATCTAATGCAGGAATCCTGTTTTAAATAATTGTGGTGAGAAGAAACCTTACTACTTTATACAACCCATTGCTTCATAGGGCTAATTTTAGGAAATTCTTACTTATTTTAAAGCATTTTAGTATAAGGGGTATCCAGTAGTTTTAGTTGTGCTTCTGGTGCAACACAGAGACAAATCTCCCACCTGATAGTCAGCCATTCAGATCATGGTCACAGGTACACTCTAGTCTTACTTTTTCCTCCAGAGTAAAAATTACTAAATTAATAGTATCCTTTACAATAATTTTGAATATAGTTATCCTTCTCTGTTTTATGTTTTCTGTACACTTTATATGCCATCTATCTATCTGTAAGTCACAAACAACAGTACGGATTTATATGAAATACTAATTAGAGACCTTTCTTGGATTGGCATCCATCTGCTACTTACAATGCTGACTAGAGTTATTCAACTAGCTACAAATCCAACCCATATGTCTTTATCACAGGTACAATATGAAAGTCTTTGTTACACAACTCTCAAACCTCATTAATTTATCAAGCAGTTTTCTAAGGAAGACATACAGATGGCCAACAGGTACATGAAAAGGTGCTCAACAGCACTAATCATCAGGGAAATGCAAATCAAAACCACAATGAGGTGTCACCTCACACCTGTTAGAATGACTAATAACAAAAAGACAGGAAAATAACAAGTGTTGGCAAGGATGTAGAAAAAAAGGAACCCTTGTGCACTGTTGGTGTGGATGTAAATTTGTTCACCCACTATGGAAGACTCTATGAGATTCTTCAAAAAATTAAAAATACAACCACTGTATGATCCAGCAATTTTACTGCAGGGTATTTATCTGAAGAAAAAAAGATACCAACTCAAAAAGATAAATGCACCCCATGTTCATTGCAACATTATTTACAGTAGCCACAATATGGAAACAACCTAAGTGTTCCTCAGTGGATGGATAAAGAAGATGAGGTATATACATACAGTTGACCCTTGAACAACATGGTCAAACATGGGTTTGAACGGCATGGGTCCATTTATATGCAAATTTTCTTTATAGCACTGTAAATATATTTTCTCTTTCTTATGATTTTCTTAATATTTTCTCTAGCTTTATTGTAAGAATACAGTTATACAGTACATATACCATGTACAGAATATATGTTAATCAGCTGTTTTTGTTATTTGTAAGGCTTCTAGTCAACAGTAAGCTATTAGTAGTTAAGTTTTGGGGGAGTCAAAGGTATATGTGGAATTTCAACTGCACACATGGCCAGGGTTGGCACCCTTAACTCATGAAATCTTGCCATCTGCAACAACACAGATCAACTCTGAAAATATTACGCTAAGTGAAATAAGTCAGTCAGAGACAGATACTGTATGATCTCTCTTATATGTGGAATCCAAAAAAACACAAAAAAAAAACAAAGTTAAGCTCATAGATGTAGAAAACAGATTGGTGGTTTCCAAAGGCAGGGGGTAGGTAGGGCAAAATGGGTGAAGAGGGAGTTAAAAGGTACAAACTTCCAGTTATAGAGTAAATAAGTCATGGGAATATAAAGTACAGCATGATGACTATAGTTAATACTGTATATACTATATATAGTTAATAATATGCAGCACAAAAATACAAATATATTGCATATTTGAAAGTTGCTAAGAGAGTAAAGAGTTCTTATCACAAGAAAAAAATTCTGTAACTATAGTGATCATTTTGCAGTATATAAATATATGTAATCATGTATACCTGAAACTAATGTATGTCAATTATTCCTCAAATAAAAAATGTATCAAGCAATTATTAGCTATCTGATATATGCAAAGCACCATTATCAGGCACTGGGATGCAAGTCAAAAGACCTGGTACTTTGGAGTTTGGAGGTGATGATAGGTGTCTGACCACACCAGTGTGTTTAGAATATAACCACAGGAAGAATGGAAGGAGACTCGCATGACAATTGGAGCACGGAAGACAGAGCTCTCTCTACCCTAGTCCCTGTTTTAGGGCTTCCTGTGGAGTTGGCAAGTTGAGCTAGATTTTGAAGGGTCAGGAGTTAGCACTGATAGCAGGAGTAGGATAAGGAAAGCTGGGCAACAGAAATTTGGGCCTTCATTCTGAGGCTGGTATTTCCCTGCTCTGTTCGAGAATCACTGTCTTTGCTAAAGAATCCAGAAGGGGAATGGTCGTGTAGTCCCCCATTACGCCTATTTGGGTAGATGTCCAAATGTCTTCCCTTTTTTGTTCTTCTTGCACCAAATAACTTTTAAAAAGGATCTAATCTTTTCCATGATAAAACCACCAATGATACAGGATTTCTGTTTTATTTGACAATCAAAATCAAAGGCAAAGTGTCAAAAACTATTCAAGTTGCTCTTGCTGCCTTTTTTTTTTTTTTTTTGAGAAAAGAAAAAAAAAAAGTAAAAAAAAAAAAAAGTCAAAGGGAAATTAAATGGGTGTGCATAACCCCAGGTAAAATTGTTAGGAATACACTGTGGCCTCCTCCCTCCAGGATGGCAGCTTTGTCTTCCTTCTCCAGTACTCTCCTGTACCACAACACACACGTTGTCAATCTCAAACACATTTGCAATCCATTCCCTCCTCTCTCGTCCTATCCACGGTCTTCTCCAGAGTTTCCCATCTGTTGTTAAGCTTTTTTAAAACCCTAGCTAATAACAGAATTGTTCATGGCCAAGCATGGACTTGGTAGGAGATATCCCAGATGTATTTGAGTTTCCAGAGAGAGGCTGGAAGACTGGAAGTCTTTAAGATTCTAGTGAATAAGGCTAAAATAACCAGAATAATGCCCTCTTGAATCAGACTATGTTGGGAGCCATTCTTCTGACCCACCAATTGTTAAGCCAACCCAGTGTGTATTTCCTACCTCATTTACCTTCCCAAAACATCCAGCCCAGTAAGCACTGCTTGAATCAGGCATCAATGTATAAGATGAGAGTTAAATAAAGTGACATATAGGCAGCTGGAATGCAGACTTATGAACAAAGAATATCTTTTTATTCTTCTTGGAATTATAGCGGCAGATGTAAATTACATGGTTCTAGTTTTTAAAATACAGTGTTAATTTTTATTAGAAATTACGCTTGACATAATCAGAAAACCAAAACATAGCTTTTTGTTCAAGTACATTCATAAGATGGCTTTTGGTAAAGTAATAGTTATCTTCAATATTTTTATTTGGTTTGTTTTCCTTTTGGAACCAGGTTATTCAGAGAATATTCTACACAGTCAACAGATCTTGGAGTGGAAAAATAACTTCGACAGAAATAAGAAAAAGCAACTTTTTGCAAGTAGGTCTCTCATTGGAATTCATGTATAAAAGCAATTAAGGGGAGCCTGGGTGACTCAGTTAAGTGTCCAAGACTTGATACTGGCTCAGGTCATGATCTCACGGTCGTGGGACTGAGCCCCATGTTGAGCTCTGTGCTGAGCATGGGGCCTGCTTGGGTTTCTCTCTCTCTCTCTCTCTCGCTCTCGCTCTCTCTCTCGCTCTCTGTCCCCCTCTCTCCCCCACCCCGCCCTTTCCCTGCTTGCTTGCACATGCATGCTCTCTCTTTCTCTCAAAATAAATAAACCTAAAAAAAGAGCAGTTTAAATAATACTATTAGTTCATTTAACAAGTATTTGAGCGCTTACTGCATGCAAAGCACTTTCACTACTTTCAGTCATTAAGCATTTATCAGATAACCTGAGATGTGTTGGGGGTAACAAAGGTGAATAACCAGAGATTTTTGTATCGAGGCATGTGGAGTAAAAGAAAAGCACACAGTCACACCTGAGGAAAATTTTCACAGAAATGGGTAACAAATATGCATAGAAGGCCTCACAGGACTGACATGTGATCTTGACCTTGGAGGATATTGGGAGTTTATCAAAATAAAAAATTAGAAGGGGATTCCAGATAAAGGGAGCAGTATAAGCAAAGGCCCATAAGCATGAAAGTGTCTCAAGGCTCAAACGTAACAGTCTACTGGCTGGTGGCTCTGCAGAGACTGACCAGTGATGCAGCCTGGCAGGCTGGGTTAGGAAAGACCTTGCAAAAGGAATAGAGGGATTTTAACGTGATCCTTTTGACAATGACTCTTTATCCAGCTCCTACTGGAGTGGAGAAAAATATTAAAAATTCTTTTAAGAAAGACACATTTCATTCAATTTTTTAATTTATTTTACCTACTATGAAAGTGTTGACCACTAGTGGGAGCCTTTTACTGAGGTAATCTTTGTGCCTGACTGTGGAAGCTTCTGTTAATCTAAAGAATGGTTCATGGTTGAAAGGAAATATTTTATTTTCAATGAATCATACTAAATGAAGCTTAGGGTAATAATACCACCTTATGTACTCTTTTATTTTTCCATGTCTTCATCTGAGACAGACAAAGTAATGAAGACTTGGCAAAATGAGCAGCCCATAATACATATACACACCTTTTTTATTCTAAAATGAATAGTAATCATCACAGTGATTGTTAATATTTATTGAACACCTGGTGCCTGCCTCTCTCAGCAGGTAATATGGGATGGGTCAAAATGGCAGTAATTCCATAAAAAAGGCTTCATACCTTGAGAATGATGATAATCCCTCACATTCCTGAAGCACATTAGAGTTTATAGTTTCTAGCATTATTATAATATATATATTTTTTTAACTGATGATAAAATTTGAGGCTCAGATACGGTTGAATGACAGGTAAGATCACACAGCAAGTAAGTGATTGAATTGGAAACGGAACTCAAATGTTCTTCCTAGAACATGGTTTAATTTTTCCCCTTCTCCCCTACCCCTCTCCTTATTCTTCCTATTAGTGCATTATTCATGAATGTATGCTCATGAAGCATTCAAGTACGTGACATATCTAGAATAACCAGCAGAAGTCACTATTTATCTCTTTATGCTGCCATTTCATTCCTTTTCCCAGACAGAACCCACATTATCTGTGGTTTTATTCCTTTGTATGTTTACATGAAGTATACAGTTTTATTTTGTATGGCTACTGTTACGAGGTTTTGTAATATATGAGATCATTATTCTGTTAATTTGTTTTTTTCCACTAACGGTATATCTTGACATTCTTTTCATTTCCATTCATATAAATCTATCTCATTTTTATGATTCTTCTGCATAATCTGTGGTATGGTTCTACCGTAACTAAATTACATACTCCCCTTTAGAAGATGTTGAAGTCATTTTCATATTTTTTCTTTGGAAAGATGCAGTGAATATCCCTGTACTTCCCTCCTGTTAAGAATCTTTCTAGAATAGGGGTGCCTGAGTGGCTCAGTCGGTTAAGCATCCGACTTTGTCTCAGGTCATGATCTCATGGTTTGAGCCCCACGTTGGGCTCTGTGCTGACAGCTCAGAGCCTAGAGCCTGTTTTGGATTGTGTCTCCCTCTCTGTCTCTGCCCCTCCCCCGCTGACCCTCTGTCTCTCTCAAAAATAAACATTAAAAAATTAAATTAAAAAAAAAAATTTTCTAGAATAGACTACTGGAGGGAAAATCCTGGATCAAATGGTATGTACATTTTCAGTCTGATAGATCCTGCCAAAAACCTGTACTAGTCCACACACATTCACCAACAGCAGAAGTCATCTTTTTCATTTTATGACAATCCAGTAGGTTAAAATGAGAGCTGCTTCTCAAGATTTGTTTTAATGTACATATTCTGCTTTATACATGTTAAAGAACATTTTGTAAAACAAAACATTACAAGCCTTGTTTGGAAAACAAAAAAAATTCCTGTTTTATCACCCTAATACAACTAATAACATTTTTGTATGTGTTTTTCTTGTCTCATATATATGTGCAGATTAAATGGATTTTACATATTCTTAGTGTGTATAATTTTATATACCATATTTTGCTTTTACCATGTCATGGTTTTCCTTTGTTTCTGTGTAGACTTTATAATTTTTACTGGCAGCAGAATCTCCCATTAAGTAGTTTTAGTCTCATAATTTATGTTCTCAGCTTGTCAGGGCATATTGGTTTCCCAGTATTTACATTTTGGAACATAATTTTTTATCGAAGTAATCTATTTGCACTATGAAATATTTATCTTTGTTCCTTATAATGTTTTTCACCTTTAATTCCACTGTATTTTCTAATCATATTGACATGTTTTTTTTGTTGTTGCTGTTAAGATTTAGCTAGTAAATATTTGTCTTTTTTTTTTTAACTTTCCTTTTAAATTTTATTTATCTCTTATGGATAGCATATATCTAGATCTGTTTTTGGGGGGGGGTGGTTTTTATACTCAATCTGAAAATGCTTTAATATGGAGACTCTATTCATTTATATTTATTGTGATTGTTGATATATCTGATCTGACTTCTGCCATCTCATTTTGTTTTTTCTATTTCCTAAGTTTCCTAATGGTTTCTTATATCTTTCTGAATTTTTCATTTCTGAAAACATCTCTATTTATCTGCCCACTTGCATGATAATTGTAAGAATTGTTAAGAGCCTGGGTTTAGCATTATTGTTTCTGGTGTTTTCCATCAGGGTACACAGTGAATCAGGGGAGACCCCGGTTTACTTCCAGCTTAGGGCCCCGCAGCTCCATCCCCCATATTTTCCACACCAGGCCACAGCCCATCAGCACAGTACCATACATAAGTCTCCTTTATAGTAAACTTGATCTCATTACAAAGCCAAACCCTGTATGTAGACTTCCACTCTACATAATAGAGGAGATGCCCAGTCTTCATAATTTTGGAAAGTTAAAAGCAATGTCAGTTTATGACCATCTATTTCAGCCTCTTGTGTGTTCTGGTTTGCTAGTTTGGGGACCTCTGACAGGATATAGTCTCCTTGGTAACAGTCCTTCCCTTTCCCTGCTTTTAAATTCTCCACAGCATCTATCCCTTTGGTAAGCATAATATAGAGTTTGTAAATGTTTATAGATTGGTCAGTTGATTAAAGGTAGGATGAGGTTGCCTGTTACAGTTCCTGGTTTAGTACCAAAACCAAAAATTTTAATTAAATTTAAAATAAAACTTCATTAGACTCTATATAATGGCCAAAGCTGGTTTTCATAATTTTAAAATAAATTAATCCTTCTCTTCATACTTTATTTCAGACTCTAGCCCTTTTGGAAGAAGAGGAAGATATAAACCAAATCACAGATTACTTCTCCTATGAACATTTCTATGTTATTTATTGTAAATTCTGGGAGCTAGATAGTGATCATGACCTCTACATCAGCCAGGCTGATTTATCTCGATATAATGACCAGGGTGAGTGTTTTATAGTTGTTAAGACTTAACTATTTTGAAGAAGGCAAGAGTTGTCTGAATTGTTACATGAATGAGAAATTCCCATTTCTTAAATTCTTTAATCAAGTCCTCTTTTTAAAAAAATTTTTTTTTAATTTATTTTTGAGAGCGAGTGGGGGAGGTACAAAGAGGGAGGGGACAGAGGATCCAAAGCCGGCTCCACACTGACAGCAGAGATCCCGATGTAGGGTTCGAACTCACACCCTGAGCCGAAGTCAGACACTCAACCAACTGAGCCACCTAGGTGCCCCATCAAGTCCTCTTTAAAGAGCCAAGAATTTTTAAGTGGGAATGAGTGAAGGTATTGATTTTTCATTTAGAAGGCAAGTGTAGGAGAAGGGACTTAAGGTAAATAAGCAATTAGAGTCTTTGTTTTGATTGTCTTTGATTAATTTAATTAATTAGTATGTTTATTTTAATTTTTGGGAGAGAGAGGAGAGAAAGAGAGAGCACGTGCAGGGGAGAGACAGAGGGGAGAGAGAGAGTTCGAAGCAGGTTCTGCACTGTCAGTGCAGAGCCCCATGTGGGGCCCAAACTCAGGAGATTGAGATTATGAACTGAGCCGAGAGTTGGATGCTTAACCAACTGCACCACCCAGGCACTCTGTGATGTTTATTTTCTAGTGGTGAGTTGAATTAGATCCATTCCTATGTAGTTTATTTGAAAGAGAGTGTATGTACACCCTGTAAGTTTCCCATTTTACAGTATTTATAAACAGACAAGGATAAAATAATATGCCAGTGTTTTCAAGGACTAATAACAACTTACCTTTTGGGATTTAGATCCAGAATAGATATTTTCTCCGCAGATGAATTTTGTGTGTTTTCTTTTATCAGAAAACAAAAATATTAAACATCACATGATACTACTCCTTTTGCTTCATTTTTACCAGTTAGTAAACTTATAACCTATTACCTGCAAATATTCTTCCTCAAGCACCAAGATACATTGACTCATTCTTTTCTCATAAGATTGTCTCATAAGATTCTCATAAGATTGTTCTATTCTTAAATGTCTTCTCAGGCACTGCTATTTATTTTAAATCAGCCTTTAGCCCTTTAGGTGTAGCAGAGTACAAATCTTAAATACATTGAATTTCACTTCTGTTATTTGGTATCTCTGTGATTAACTGTTTGCATCTTAAGAAGAGTTTCATTCTATATGATCTTAAGTATCATAGAACTTTCCATATATAAAAAAAGAGTCCTTCCTCTCTATTCTCAGGTGCCAACCAGGTATCAAGAGAAAATACTCAGATGTACTTATTGATGAACAAGCATTTTAGTACTATACCTCCCTTTTTCAAGTAGTCATAATCTTGCTGTCACCAGAATAGCATAAAGATGGAGATATTCACAGGCATATCGGGTCAGCTTTATTCGCTGTGCACCTTCTAATCACCGGTGGCCAGATCATCTGTGTAACATGAGGTCATACAAACCTTATGGGCTCTAAAGCACTCTCTCCAGCTGATACAATCATAATTCTCATTAGGTTCCAAAATGTATATATACACATAACAATCCAATAGAGGGTATATTAAAGTGATGATGTCCAAATAAGTAGGCATCTAAGCCTGCATGATGAAGAGCCCATCAAAACTACATAATTGGCAATCCATCAGCCTGTCCTAAATGGGACAACATGATCTTCGATTTTAGGGTAAACCTTCCAAATGTAAAAAAGACTTTAGCTTTGGGATTAAATGTCCATGCCTTTCCTATACAGCCCTCTGTTTGTATAGTACAAATTATTATAAACCAATGTTCACCAAAGTCTAGAAGGTCCTTATATAAGCTTTGTGGCCAGGCATGGCTCTACTGACACCAATATTCCCAACATTCTTCAGCCAAATTAATCTTACCTTTAGGTTGACTATACCTAACTGTGTGCAGAAGAATTAGATGCTGATAGCTACTGTCTAATAACTCCATCACTTATTTGGAAATTTTAGTGTACATGCTATTGCCTGGGGCACTTCTTAAAACAACAGATTCTGTCCTCACCAAATCCCTAGGTCTGAGATCTATTGACATAGCCTTTTGGTAAAACTAAAGGCTTTGGTTATTTTGAACCAACAATGAGGTACACTGCTATAGATTCTCTAGGATCTACCATCAAAAGCAACATGCTATCTTAAGATAAAATTGTATGTTATGTCCTGGACTTTTATGGAATAAGAATATATGAAAAGTATGTTTGTGGTATGTTTAGGTATCTTCTATAAAATTCTACTTGAAAGCATTCTCCATTGTTGTACTCAGAGTCCCTTAGGAGTTGCTGATCAGTTCCCCTTGAATTTAATACGAGGATAAAATTTGTCTTGTTTTAGAGGAAAATTGTCTTAGATACAAGATCAATATAAATCCTATACGTTTTTGTCTTAGTTGTTAGGATGCTCAACTATATTAATACATCACAGCTGTCAGGCATAATCATTTGCCTATTCTTTTTTTTTAATGATTGATTATGCCACTTCAAATTCTTACTTTCAAAATATAAATTATACATAAGTAAAAATTTAAATATTCATATTCTTGTTATAGAAGATTATTATGTTTTAGCTCATAGCTACTGAAAATAAATTTGCCCAAAGTATTGCCTTTATGGAACATGTTCCTAACTAGCTTTGTACTTTCTTATTTACATTTAGCTTCATCAAACAGAATTATTGAAAGGATATTTTCTGGGGCAGTAACAAGGTAAGAAAAAGCATCTGAGTTTAAAAATGAATTACAGGTAATACTTTAACAATCTCATTTTAGCACAGCTTCATACATGTCATTATGACATGTATGTCATGGCTTCATACAAGACAGCAGTAATTCTTTATATACAGACATTAATCCTTTACCTAAGTACAGGTAAAGGTATTTGATCCTGGTGATTATTTGCATTCAAATTAGAAACCAGACTTCTTTTTTCATACCAGCAAATGTCTTCTGGTTTCACCCTTCTAGGCCTTTGAAAACAGGATAGGTTTTGTAACCTTTGTAAGATTTCCAGCCTTCTAATTTTTTTTTTTTACTTTTTATTTAAATTTTAGTTATAGCCTTCTAATTTTTTTAACTTAATTTCCAAAGAAGGTGTTGCTTTATTTCTTAGTCTGTCATCCTACTAAATTCACCCGAGTAATTGCTCAGGAAACTTGATAATGATATGTTTTCTTCAGGGGAAAAACAGTACAGAAAGAGGGAAGAATGAGCTATGCAGATTTTGTTTGGTTTTTGATCTCTGAGGAAGACAAAAGGAACCCAACCAGGTACGACTTCTTAAGATTCCTTTGCCAGTAACATTTAACACTTAAACAAAGCTTAAAAAATTGATGATGCATATCCATTGGATGCCATCTTGATGTAGGGGTACCAAGATGGATTAGACTTATTCTCTGCCCTCTTAGACTGAATCCATAGTCATAAAATATCAAGAGAAGTATTTTTACCCCCAGAAACAAAGGTGAAGTAACATGTGAGCTGGCTCTGAAGAATAAGTAGGACTTACTTTATACAGAATGTAGGAATATATATTGTGAATTTTGTTGTTTTATGATCTTGATGGTTCAGTAATAAATCAGAGAGAGAAAGAAGAGCAAATTGTGGATGACTGGTATAGATAAATTAGAATCATCTTTCCCTTTCCTTGGCACTCTCAAATGTACCTTGATTTGTAGTTTTGAGTTTACACGTGTATTTCTGGCCACTAGTCTCATGTTTAAGCCAAAAATCTAGGCCCCTCTCTTCTTTTTATTCCCAGCTTATATAATAACACAATACCCAATACATAGTTTGTGCTTAGTACCAAGGGAGGGAAAGGCTATAGTTTTTGGTGCTCCTTGCTAGTATAACTGACTCAACTGTGTGCATGTTGGTTGAAGTATTTATCTAAATATTGGATATATGGTTTAGAGCTCAGTGAAGGTAGTGGGGCACCTGGGTGGCTCAGTGGGTTAAGCATCTGACTTCTGCTCAGGTCATGATCTCTTGGTTCATGAGTTCAAGCCCCACTTCGGGCTCTCTATATTGACAGCTCAGAGTCTGGAGCCTGCTTCGGATTCTATGTTTCCCTCTCTGTCCCTCCCCCACTTGCGCTGTCTCTTTCTTTCAGAAATAAATAAACATCAAAAAAAATTTTTTTTAATTTTTTTTCAACGTTTTTTTTTAATTTATTTTTGGGACAGAGAGAGACAGAGCATGAACAGGGGAGGGGCAGAGAGAGAGGGAGACACAGAATCGGAAACAGGCTCCAGGCTCTGAGCCATCAGCCCAGAGCCCGACACGGGGCTCGAACCCACGGACCGCGAGATAGTGACCTGGCTGAAGTCGGACGCTTAACCGACTGCGCCACCCAGGCGCCCCCAAAATTTTTTTAAAAAAGAATTCAGTGAAGTAGAAATCTAAGCTATTTATTGGGCAGCCTATTAGATTATTTTTAAATAACTTTGTTTTTCATTTCAAACAATAATTTATTGTCCGTTAGAGACAATTTAGAAAACATGGGTAAGCAGAAGAAAATAAATTTTAATTCTAACACTCAGAATAAGACACTATTAAAAAAGTTGGTATATATTGTATGGTCTATTTCATATATTGTTACATACATGTTAGACATTAAGATTAGCTCCATTAGATTAAGTCTTAATTACCATACACTCCAAAATTTTGATGGATTGCTTTCCAAAACAATAGTTGCAGCTAAACAGTTGTAACACTCACTACTTTTTTCATTAAAATAAATTTTCCAAGGGGTACCTGGGTGGCTCATTCACTTGAGCATCCGACTTTTGATTTCACCACAGGTCATGATCCCAGTGTTGTGGGAATGAGACCCTCATTGGGCTCCATACTGATTATGGAACCTGCTTGAGATTCATTCTCTCTCTCTCTCTCTCTCTCTCCCTCCCTCCCCCCCCCCCACCCCTCTCCCATACTCCTGCTTTCTCTCTCTAAAATAAAATTTAAAAGTTTTTTAAAAATAAGTAAATAAGTAAGTATTCCTAAATGGAATTGTTAGGTTAAAAGGGTATAGATATTTTGGGGGGAATTTATAAAAATTATTAAGTTGGTCTTTAGAAAATTTTTGTCACTTTATACCTTTATCAACAAGATACAGCATATTACTAACACTAGGTATTTTCCTCTTAAAAATATTTTCCAACTTGATAAATTAAAAATTCAGTATTATGTATATTGCATTTCTTTGATTACTAATGAGGCTGAATTTTTTCATACCATTCAGCCTTTTTTATTTCATTTTAGCCAACTTGCCTTTTCATGTCTTTTGCTCATTTCTGTTTTTATTTTATAACAAATACAAAAAATATTAAAGTTTTTTATATTTAATAATGAAGCTATTAAAAAATATATAAAATAAAAATATCTAAACTACATACATTCAAAAACCTTAATATGAAATTCACTCATAATTCCATGACCCATATTTAATATTGGTACATATCCATTCACTCCTCTTTCTCCCTTTCCTTCTCTCCTGACTCTTTCTCCTCCTATTCTTCCCTGCACCAAAAGATATATTATGCTAAATGGTATCATATTATATAGATTTGTGATACACTTTTTCACCTAACAATATATTTCCATGCCAGTAAGTATGCATGGTTTTTTTCCTCTTTTTTTTAATTTAATTTTTTTAATTTACATCCAAGATAGTTAGCATATAGTGCAACAATGATTTCAGGAGTAGATTCCTTAATGCCCCTTACCCATTTAGCCCATCCCCCCTCCCACAACCCTTCCAGTAACCCTCTGTTTGTTCTTCATATTTAAGAGTCTCTTATGTTTTGTCCCCCTCCCTGTTTTTATATTATTTTTGCTTCCCTTCCATTGTGTTCATCTGTTCTGTGTCTTAAAGTCCTCATATGATATTTGTCTTTCTCTGGTGGACTAATTTCGCTTAGCATAATATCCTCGAGTTCCATCCATGTAGTTGCCAATGGCAAGATTTCATTCTTTTTGATTGCTGAGTAATACTCCTGTGTGTGTGTGTGTGTGTGTGTGTGTGTGTGTGTGTGTGTGTGTGTGTGTATACATATATATATACGTATACACACACACACACACACACACCACATCTTCTTTATCCATTCATTCATTGATGGACATTTGGGCTCTTTCCATACTTTGGCTATTGTTGATAGTGCTGCTATAAACATTGGGGTATTTCAAACAGCACACCTGTATCCCTTGGATAAATACCTAGTAGTGCAATTGCTGGGTCATAGGGTAGTTCTATTTTTAATTTTTTGAAGGACCTCCATACTGTTTTCCACAGTGGCTGCACCAGTTTGCATTCCCACCTACAATGCAAAAGAGATCCTGTTTCTCTGCATCCTTGCCAACATCTGTTGTTGCCTGAGTTGTTAATGTTAGCCATTCTGACAGGTGTGAGGTGGTATCTCATTGTGGTTTTGATTTGTATTTCATCATTCCCCTGATGATGAGTGATGTTGAGCATTTTTTCGTATGTAGTATGCATGTTTATAATTTATCATTAATTTACTATTTTGAAAGCTTAGGTTGTTTCAGTTAGATCACCTAAATTTCCAAAGATTTGAAGGCTATTCTTTTTTCTAATTCTTGCCTTCTCAGTGTTCTGTTGACTCTCTCAACAACCTTTTATCTTTCATATTTCCTCAGTTATGAAAAAGCTTTTCTCAAATAATTCTCATCTATATTTTCCCATTTCTGGAACCTTATTATCCCATAAGGACAAATGAAGAGAGCTAGAAATGGTAATGAAGATTAATATAACAAACGACGAATATATAGTTCTTCAGTCTTCTCTCAGCTTCTTTAAAAAACATAAGTTACAGGGGCGCCTGGGTGGCGCAGTCGGTTAAGCGTCCGACTTCAGCCAGGTCACGATCTCATAGTCCGTGAGTTCGAGCCCCGCGTCGGGCTCTGGGCTGATGGCTCAGAGCCTGGAGCCTGTTTCTGATTCTGTGTCTCCCTCTCTCTCTGCCCCTCCCCCGTTCATGCTCTGTCTCTCTCTGTCCCAAAAATAAATAAAACATTGAAAAAAAAATTAAAAAAAAACATAAGTTACATAAAGTAATAATTATACCATTGTAGTTTTGGTAATATATATATAGTAATGTGTGTGTATATTAATATTATAATATATGTATTATATATTATATATATAACAATAGAAAAGTATAATTAAAAGTAATAATTAGACCAGTATAGTTTTGGTAGTATATATACTAATTAGTATATATTATATATTATAATATATAATTAATAATTATCATATATTAATATAAATATATTATAGTAATATATATAGATGTAATATGAATAACAATAGTAGCATAAAAAGAAGAAGGAAGAAGGAAGAGAGTTATAGGAGTAACATTTCAGTATCTCACTGGAATTAAGAATAAATCTGGGGGCGCCTGGGTGGCTCAGTCGGTTAAGCGGCTGACTTCGGCTCAGGTCATGATTTCGTGGTCCATGAGTTCGAGCCCCGCGTTGGGCTCTGTGCTGACAGCTCAGAGCCTGGAGCCTGTTTCGGATTCTGTGTCTCCCTCTCTCTGACCCTCCCCCATTCATGCTCTGTCTGTCTCTGTCTCAAAAATAAATAAACGTTAAAAGAAAAAAGAAGAAATCTGAAGTAGATTATAAGATAAAAATGTATATGGCAAGCCCTTAGAGGAAACCACTAGAAAATTAATTCAAAAATGTATAGTGAACAAAATCATTAAATGAATTAGAATGTTACACTTAGAATCACTTAATGTAATCACCTAATCACTTAATGTAAAAGAAAGCAGTAAAGGAGAAATAGGAAAAATGCCACACAGATAGAAAACAAAAAGTAAAATGGCAGACATTATTCCAACTATATCAATAATAACAATTTATAAATGTGAATGGATTAAATATTCCATCAAAAGACAGAGGTTTTCCAGACTGGATTTAAAAACCAATATACAATTGGGGTGCCTGGGTGGCTCAGTTGGTTAAACCTCTGACTTCGGCTCCAACTTTGGCTCAGGTCATGATCTCGCAGTTTGTGAGTTTGAGCCCCGCATCAGGCTCTGTGCTGACAGCTCAGAGCCTGGAGCCTGCTTGGGATTCTGTGGCTCCCTCTCTCTCTGCCCCTCCCCCACTTGAGCGTGTGCGCTCTCTCCCTCTCTCCCTCTCTCTCTCTCTCCCTCTCTCTCTCTCTCTCTCTCTCTCAAAAATAAATGTAAAAAAAAAAAAAAAACCATTATATGCTGTCTATATGAGACACAGATTTAAAGATCCAAAAGGGAGAAAAAGGAAATATAAAGATATGTCATGCAAGCAACAACCATAGGAAACTTAAAGTGGTTTTATAAATATCAGAGAATGTAGACTTTAATACAAAAAGAGTTACCCGAAACAAAGAAGGACGTTTTATATGATAAAAGGGTCAGTCCAACAGAAAGACTCTACAATTAGAAACATATGCACCTTACAACATCAAACCCTATAAAATACATGAAACAAAACTGACAGAATTGAAATAAACAATTCAACAATAATAGCTGAAGACCTCAATACCCCACTTTCAGTGGTGGATGAACGGCCAGGAGGAAGATAAACAAGGAAATGGAAGTCATGAACAATAGTACAAACAAAACTATAGACCAAATAGACCTAACAGATATCTATAGAATACTCCACCTAAGAACAATAGAATATATATTCTTGTCAAGTACACATGGAATATTCCCCAGGATAGAACATATGACAGGCCGTAAAACAGCCTCAAATAAATATAAAAAGAAGTAAAATCATACAAAGCATAGTCTCTGACCATAATGAGATAAAATTAACAATAACTTATAGGAACTTGGGAGTTTACAAACATGTAGAAACAACACACTGCTTAAATAACCAGTGGGGGGAAAAAAAAACTAATACATCAAAAGAAATAATTTGAATCTCTTGGTAGATTTTTTTTTTAATTTTTAATGTTTATTTTTTAGAGAGAGAGAGAGAGAGAGAGACAGATTGTGAGTGGGGGAGGGGCAGAGAGAAAGGGAGACACAGAACTCAAAGTGGGCTCCAGGCTCTTCACTGTCAGAACAGAGCCTGACACAGGGCTCGAACTCCCAAACTATGAGATCATCTCCTGAACTGAAGTCAGACACTAAACCAACTGAGCTACCTAGGTGCCCCAAAAGGAAATAATTTGAAAAGAAGGAAAATGAAGGAAAAAGTAAAAAGCTTTGTTTAAGATGAATGAAAATGGAAACACAGTATGCCAAAACTTATGGGATGTAGCAAATGCATTACTAAGAAAAATGTGTAGCTTTAAACACGTATACTAAAATACAAGAAATGTCACAAATCAATAACCTAACTTTCTACTTCAAAGACACTGGGAAAAAAGGAGGAAATTAAGCATAGCAAACACAAGGAAAGAAGAAAGATTGAAGTGGATAAAGTAGAGAATAGAAAAATAATAAAGAAAATCAATGGAACCAAAAATCAAGATTTTTTTAAAGAATTAATAAGGCCTTAGCTACAGGACACCTGAGTGGCTCAGTCGGTTAGGTGTCTGACTCTTGATCTCGGATCAGGTCTTGATCTGAGGTTTGTGGATTCAAGCCCAACACTGGACTCCAGGATGGGCGTGAAACCTACTTTATGAATGAATGAATGAATGAATGAATGAATGAATGAATGAAGCAAGCCTTAGCTACACTGATCAAGAAGAAAAGAGAACATTCAGATTATTAAGGTCAGAATAAAAGATGTAACATGAATGCTGACCTTACAGGAGTAAAAAGGATTGTCATACACATATATATAACAACTTTATACTAACAAATTAGATAACTTAGACAAAATGGGCAAATTCTTGGAGGGACATAAACTGCTATACTGGTTCTAGATGAAACAACTCTGGCTAGGAAAAATAATCCCAGGCTGAGATGGCCTCACTGGAAAATGAAAGGAATTTCTTTGACCTGATTAAGAAAAACCCAAAGCTAACAACTAGTGAAAGGTGAAAGACTGAAATCTATTTCCTGTGATCAGAGAAAAGATAAGGATGTCTATTCTTTCAACATTGTACTGAAGGTTCTAGCCAGGACTATCAGACAAGCTAATGAAGTAAAAAGCATCCAAATTGGAAAGGAACAAGGAAAACTATCTATTTGAGTATAGTTTATACAGGAAATCCCAAGAAATTGACTAAAAAACTACTAGAGGGGCACCTGGGTTAAGTGTCTGACTTTGGCTCAGGTTATGATATCACAGCTCATGAGTTCAAGTGCCGCATTGGGTTCTGTGCTGACAATGCAAAGCCTAGAACTTGCTTCAGATTCTGTGTCTTCCTCTCTCTGCCCCTCTCCTGCTTGCACTGTCTTCTCTCAAAAATAAATAAACGTGAAAAAAAAAAAACTGTTAGAGCTCAGTAAAGGTTAAATAAGGTTGCAGGATATAGTATCAATTTATAAAAAATCTATTTCTATGCACAAGCAATAAAAAAATTAAGGAAATAATTCCACTTATAATAGCAAAGAGAATAAAATACCTAGAAATAAACTTAATAAAAGAAGTATAAAACTTATACTGTGAAAACTATAAAACGTTGTTGAAAGAAATTAAGGAAGATCTAAATGAAATGAAGGCATCCCATGTTCATGGATCAAAAAGCTTAAAATTGTTAGAATGGCAGTACTCTGCAAATAGATTGGTAGATTCAAAGCAATTCCTAACATAATCCCAGCTACTTTTTGTTATTTGTTGTAGAAATGAAAAAGCTGATTCTTGAATTCCTGTGGAACTACAAAGGGATCAGAATAACCAAAACAATCTTGAGAAAGAACAAAATCTTAGGATTCATACTTACTGATTGCAAAATATACAAAGCTGAACTAAAGAAGACAATGTGATACTGGGATGGATACAGATTGACATGTAGATAAAGAGAATTAAAAGTCTGGGAATAAATCCTCACATTTATGACCACTTGATTTTTAACAAGGATGCCAAGATAATTCTAATGGGGAAGAAATGGTCTCCTAAGAAATGGTGTTGGGAGCTGGATACCCACATAGGAAAGAATGAATGTGAACCCTACCTCACATCATACACGAAAATTAGCTCAAGTAGATCACAAATTGAATGTGAGAACTAAAGCTATAAAACTTTTAGAAGAAAATATAAGAGTAAATTTTTGTGGCCATGGTTTCTTAGATATGACTTCAAAAGCACAAACAAAGAAATGGATGAATTGGACTTCAAAAAAATTAAAATCTTTCATGCTTCAAAAGACAACATCAAGAAAGCAAGAAGACAACCAGAGCATGGGAGAAAATATTTGTAGATGATATATCTGACAAATGACTTGTATCTAGAATACATAAAAAGTACAACTCAATAATAAAAAGATTAATTTTAAAATGAGCAAAAGATCTAAATATTTCTCCAGTGAAGGTATATATATGGCCAATAAGCCTGTAACAAGATTCTTGATATCATTAATCAGGGAAATACAAATAAAAACCTTAATAAGATACCACATCATATCCACTAGGATAGCTATAATCAATAAGTGTTGACAAGGATGTAGAAAAATCAGAACCTTCAAATGCTATTGGTAATGTAAAATGCTGCAGCCACTGTGGAAGACATTGTGACAGTTCCTCAAAGAGTTAAACATAGAGTTAACATATGACCCAGCAGTTCTACTCCTAGGAAGATACCCAAGAGAAATGAAAATATTCACACAGAAATTTATACACCCATGTTCAGAGCAGCACTATTAATAGCCAAAAGAAGGGACCTGGGTTGGCTCAGTCAGTTAAGCAAGCAGCCACCTCTTGGTTTCAGCTCTGGTCATGATCTTGTGGTTAGTGAGTTCGAGCCCTGCTTTGGGCTCTCTGCTAAGGGTGCAGAGCCTTCTTGAGATTTTCTCTCTTCCTCTCTGTCTGCCCCTACCCCACTTACTTTCTCATTCAAAAATAAATAAATGAACATTAAAAAATAATAATAATAGCCAAAAGATAGGAACAGCCCAAGTATCCATCAGCTAATGAATGGATAAACAATTGTGATATATCCATATAATGAAATATTATCTGGCAGTTGAAAAAATGTACTGATGCATACTAAAACATGGTTGAATCTTGAAAACGTTATGCAAATTAAAAGACAACAGTCACAAAATACAACATATTATATAAATACATTTACATGAGTTGTCCAAAATAGGCAAATCTACAGATATAGAAAGTAGGTTAATGGTTGCCTGGGCCATGCTATTATATAATGTGCTTATTTTAATAAAACTGTTTTAAATTAAAAAAAAAAAAAAAATGAGGGACCTAGGGGAAAATGAGGAATGAGTGCTAATGGGTATGGAGTTTCTCTTTGGAGGTGATGAACATCAATTGTAGTGATGGTTATGCAACTCTGTGGATAAACTAACAACCACTAAAGTATACATTTAGTATAAATAAAGCCGTTAAAAAGAGTTGGAATAGTACAAAATATATTACCTAACCATAATGGAATTGATATAAAAATAAGAAAATAACAATAAAAATAAGAAAACGATGACTGGAAAATCTCTACCCACTTGGAAATTAACCAACACACTTTTTTTTTTTAATGTTTATATATCTTAGAGAGAGAGAGAGAGAATGTGAGCAGGGGAGGGGCAGAGAAAGAGGGAGACACAGAATCCAAATCAGGCTCCAGGCTCTGAGCTATCAGCACAGAGCCCGACACGGGGCTCAAACTAAAGGACCGCAAGATCATGACATGAGCTAAAGTCAGGTGCCCAACCAACTGAGCCACCCAGGCGCCCCTAAACAACACACTTCTAAACAACCTGTGGCTCTAAAAATATGTCTCGAGAAATTACATAAAAGTAATGACTTAAGTGGACCAATTCCTTTAAAGTCACAAACTAGTAAAACTTATGCAGGAAAAAAAACATAACCTGAATAATCGTTAGGGATTCCACATCCTAGCTGTTAAGGAGATAAACATGCAAACATGCTATCTCATATAACAGACCATACATCATATTGATAAAGAGCCCAGGATTTGGAGTCATACAGAAAATTCATGTCATAATTGAATTCATAATTAACAACGTTCTGAAAAATAAATGTTGGCTCAGATAATTTCACTATTACAGTCTTCTAAAAATTTGAAAATGAAATACCAAATTCTATACCACTTCTTCCAGAAAATAGAAAAAGAGGGAATAATTCCCAACTCATCTTAAGATGCCAGTGTTATTTTTATACCAAAACCAAACACATGCAAAAAAATAATAAAACTATAGCCCAACATCCCTCATGAAGACAGACTCAAAATTCATTAACAAAATAATAGCAAATCAAAGCTCAGCTTCTCTAGCTCTGCAAAAAATGCTGGTGGTATTTTGATAGGGATTGCATTAAATGTGTAGATTGCTTTGGGTAGTATAGACATTTTAAGTGTTTGTTCTTCCAAGCTATGAGTATGGAATGCTTTTCCATTTCTTTGTTTTCTCTTTAATTTCTTTCATAAGTGCTCTATAGTTTTCAGAGTACAGATCTTTTACTTCTTTGGTTAGGTTTATCCCTAGGTATCTTACTGGTTTGGGTACAACCGCAAATGGGATCAATTCCTTGATTTCTTTTTCTGCTGCTTCATTATTGGTGTATAGAAATGTGAAAGGGTCACATGCAACCCAGTGTTTACAGCAGCATTATCAACAATAGCCAAAATATGAGAAGATCCCAAATGTCCATCGATGGATGAATGGATAAAGATGTGGTGTGTATGTGTGTGTGTGTGTGTGTGTGTGTGTGTGTATCTATCTGTACACACACACACACACACACACACACACACACACAATGGAAGATTACTCAGCCATCAAAAAGAATGAAATCTTGCCATTTGCAACTATGTGGATGGAGCTAGAATGTATAATGCTAAGCAAAATAAGTCAGTCAGGGAAAGACAAATACCATATGATTTCACTCATATGTGGAATTTAAGAAACAAAACAGATGAACATATGGGAAAGTGGGGGGGGGGGAAGGAGTAGGGAGGGAAGGAAACCACAAGAGACTTCTTAATGATAGAAAACAAACTGAAGAATTGATGGAGGGAGGTGGGTAGGAGATGGGCTAGATGGGTGATGAGTATTAAGGAGAGCACTTGTTGCCTTGAGCACTGGCTATTGTATGCAAATGATGAATCACTGAATACTGCTCCTGAAACCAGTATTGCACTGTATGTTAACTAACTAGAATATAAATTAAAAAACAAAAAAACAAAACAAAAAAAACCCTCAGCTTCTCAACTTCTCAGGCTCCCCTTCCAGAATCAGCAGATACCCCAAAGGAAAGATGGTCCCAAATACTAGGCTACTCCTCTCAGGATTTCCTTCTAGACCTGGATGCCATAATTCTTCACTGCCCTGTTAATTTAGTCCACTGCCTTCAGACAGTATTTTTCCTCCAAATTTCATCAATGGGAGGGTTAATCCAAAATACTTAGCTTATCATTGCTAGAAGCAGTACTCTTAAGGTCATCTTGTCATATCTTGATCCATAACTGGATCTCTACTTAAAGGAATTTCACCAAAGGAAGTTTTTAGGATCAGAAACTTTTTTGTGCGGCCCCTTTCTGCCATGCCTCTTGCCTTTCTCCTGTTTAATAAGCTAACATATTGTTGAGGCTTTATTTTTTGCTAGATGACAGGTGTTTTATATGCAATGGATTATTTAATCCTCATATTGATGAGGTTTTGGGGTGATGGTGGGGTGGTCTAGAGCCAACAGCCAAGAACGAATTGAAGATGTCTTTGGTGCAAAAAGGTGATTTCATGAAAGCATGATGACAGGACCCATGGGCAGAAAGAGCTGAGCTGGGATTGTGAAGAGTGGCTAGTTATAGACTATGAAGTTGGGGAGGTAAAGTCAAATGGGTGGCCTCCGGAGGGACTTGGATATGCTAAAGAGGACTCCTAAGATACCTGAGCATGGCTTTTGTCAAGCTAAGGTTGTTTTTCCCTCTAGCAAAGCATTAACATTAGGACAGCAAGGGGTTCCTGGAGAAATGTTACACTCTGTATTTGCCTCAAGTATTTGTCCATAGGCTGCAGCTATAAGGAAATTTAATTTTATCTATATTTCCTTCTTGCCTTTGTTCCCCATATCACTATGGGGTGATGTTGGAGCTCCGGGGAAACTGAGTCTATAGGTTTCTGGAGATTAGGCTATTGATAAGATTGCCTTTTTCTTGTAATTTACTAAGATATTTGATAGAGACTCCTGTCATGCAGGACTGTGATCTCTATCAGCTGGCCTTTGGTTTTCTTTCCTTTGCTTTGTCCTTGGGCAGCTGAGAGTGCCTGAGGAATATCACACACATCCAACCTGGTGTGGGTGAGGGAGGCTAGCTTGTGCTTTGTCCTCAGCCCGCCCCACACTCCCTCATCAATATCACTATAAATTTAGTGATCCCATGTTACCGTTGAGGAAACAAGCTCTGAAACCTTGCACAGATAATATGTGACCTAGCTTGGATTCAAATCCAGGTCTTTATGACTCCAGATCCTGGGCTCTTTATCACTATGATGTATGGTCTGTTATGAGACAGCATGTTTGCAATGTTTATCTTAACAACTAGGCTGTGGAATCCATAATAGAGAGTTCTCTTGGTGTCCTGAAATGCTTAAGAGACTAAAAATTTGGCCAATCGTGAAGAACTCCTCTAATTTTGACTTGTTGATATGTTTCCTTGGCTTCTATTGGCACTTACTAGGCACCCAGTATGTGTATTGTTAATGCTCATGTTGCCTTACTAAAGCAGAATGTAAGCAGAAGACAATTAAGTCTCACTGTTAAAAGTAACAGGGGAAATGTCTGTATCAAAACCAAACTCTTATGTAACAAAACATAATAAGCAACACTTTGCAGAAATCAAGTTTGTTCCTTATGAAAGATATGGGTGAAAAATTTAGTTTCTTGAAAAAAGTAATGCTATAAACTGTGATGAGTGCTGTGTAAAATACTACTTATAAAATTCAGATCTTGAGTCTTTCCTATGTCTGGTTCTGTCAGGGTTAGATAAGGAAATTATCTTTGGATAGATTGTTTTTTGTGAACAGGCTCTTACAACCCTTCTTTTGGTGTAAACTTTAACCATCCTTCTATACTGTTTTTCATTTTTGTTTTGTTTTTCGTTTTGTTTTTTATCACATTCTGCTTATACCTTGGTTTTTTAACTAGGTGTCCTCATCAGCAACTATCTCCTTCACCTTTATGTCTGAGAGGACTAGGCCAGTGCCTTTGAAGTTATAGGCACTAAAATATTTATACTGAATATTCAAAGGAATGTATATTTAGCTAATCCCTAAGCAATAATGGAGCTTCCCTTAACTTTCCTCTTCAGTGGCTTACAGGAATTATTAGGGGTAAGAAATGTTTGGTCCAGAATTTTATTTCATTCAGCCTGAGGACAGGGGCAGAAAGTAATCTTGTTTATATCTACAGTTGTATAATTTGTCATATAATTATGCTTTAAAACCAAAAATCAGTGGCAAATATAGTAAAAATTTAACACTAGTTCTCTCTGGGTAGTTATTCCTTTTGTGTGCTTTTCTGTTTGCCCATTTTCCTACAATGGATAGTCATTACTTCTAGACTCTGAGAAAATACTACCTTTAGTAGAGAAAAAAAAAAAAATCTGCATTGGAAGAGAAAAAGCTTTAAAGAGTACCTGGTATTTCCAATAAGAAAATCCCCTCAGAACATGTCCTATATGGCTGGTTTAGCCAACCAGCAGCTCTGCTGCTAAACTTTCAGGGACAAATAACTAAGGTATGTTGTTCATTTTTCTATCTCTAAGCCTAAAAACATTTCTCTTTTGTACACTGATCCTTTTTATGCTAATATATATTTTTTAACATTTATTTTTGAGAGAGTGAGAGCATGAACCAGGGAGGGGTAAAGAGAGAGGGGTGACAGAATCCAATGCAGACTCCAGGCTCTGAGCTGTCAGCACAGAGCCTGATGAGGTGCTCAAACACACAGACCATGAGATCATGACCTGAGCCAAAGTCAGACACCCAACCAACTGAACCACCCAGGCACCCCTCTTTTTATGCTAATAATCACTGAATTATATCTTATTCATCTATCCATGATACTCTCAAACATTTATTTATTTTTTTTTTATGAAATTTATTGACAAATTGGTTTCCATACAACACCCAGTGCTCATCCCAAAAGGTGCCCTCCTCAATACCCATCACCCACCCCCCCCTCCCTCCCACCCCCCATCAACCCTCAGCTTGTTCTCAGTTTTCAACAGTCTCTTATGCTTTGGCTCTCTCCCATTCCAACCTCTTTTTTTTTTTTTCCTTCCCCTCCCCCATGGGTTCCTGTTAAGTTTCTCAGGATCCACATAAGAGTGAAACCATATGGTATCTGTCTTTCTCTGTATGGCTTATTTCACTTAGCATCACACTCTCCAGTTCCATCCACGTTGCTACAAAAGGCCATATTTCATTTTTTCTCATTGCCACGTAATATTCCATTGTGTATATAAACCACAATTTCTTTATGCATTCATCAGTTGATGGATATTTAGGCTCTTTCCATAATTTGGCTATTGTTGAGAGTGCTGCTATGAACATTGGGGTACAAGTGGCCCTATGCATCAGTACTCCTGTATCCCTTGGATAAATTCCTAGCAGTGCTATTGCTGGGTCATAGGGTAGGTCTATTTTTAATTTTCTGAGGAACCTCCACACTGCTTTCCAGAGTGGCTGCACCAATTTGCATTCCCACCAACAGTGCAAGAGGGTTCCCGTTTCTCCACATCCTCTCCAGCATCTATAGTCTCCTGATTTGTTCATTTTGGCCACTCTGACTGGCGTGAGATGATACCTGAGTGTGGTTTTGATTTGTATTTCCCTGATAAGGAGCGACGCTGAACATCTTTTCATGTGCCTGTTGGCCATCTGGATGTCTTCTTTAGAGAAGTGTCTATTCATGTTTTCTGCCCATTTCTTCACTGGGTTATTTGTTTTTCGGGTGTGGAGTTTGGTGAGCTCTTTATAGATTTTGGATACTAGCCCTTTGTCCGATATGTCATTTGCGAATATCTTTTCCCATTCCGTTGTTTGCCTTTTAGTTTTGTTGGTTGTTTCCTTTGCTGTGCAGAAGCTTTTTATCTTCATAAGGTCCCAGTAATTCACTTTTGCTTTTAATTCCCTTGCCTTTGGGGATGTGTCGAGTAAGAGATTGCTACGGCTGAGGTCAGAGAGGTCTTTTCCTGCTTTCTCCTCTAAGGTTTTGATGGTTTCCTGTCTCACATTCAGGTCCTTTATCCATTTTGAGTTTATTTTTGTGAATGGTGTGAGAAAGTGGTCTAGTTTCAACCTTCTGCATGTTGCTGTCCAGTTCTCCCAGCACCATTTGTTAAAGAGGCTATCTTTTTTCCATTGGATGTTCTTTCCTGCTTTGTCAAAGATGAGTTGGCCATATGTTTGTGGGTCTAGTTCTGGGGTTTCTATTCTATTCCATTGGTCTATGTGTCTGTTTTTGTGCCAACTCTCAAACATTTAAAGGCAGCTGTCCTGTCACTTTGGCAAATATCAAGGCAATAATATATGTCTCTTTGCCTCCTAGCTTTATCTCTTACGTGTTACAAAGATTTGCTAAAGTGTCAGTTTAAGCTTTATCATGTAGACTCTTTTATCTTTGTTCTTAAAGTGCAACTGACTATAGTAGTTTATATTTCTCAGTAAAATAAGTTGCCTTTCACTGCAGTCCTATTAGGTACTTGTCAAAACTAAGAGTCTTCCTTCTGTCCTAGTTTTATTATCTTAAGATAAGTAATAAGTAATTTGAAGACTAAGAGACCTTAGAGACTGGTCAAACCCCTTTTCATACAACACAAAACATTATTTCTAAAAAAATAATGACACATTGTATAGCAACCACATATTGCCACATTTATTGTAACCCTCTGCTCATGAGATCTATCTCCTCAAGGTTTTTCTGACAATCTGGAGATATTTTAAAGTGGGGTAGTATTCTTTTGAAACTTCTAAAACTCTTAGAGTAGATGTGATATGACTGGATCTCACCACAGCCAAACTATTGCCTCATGTTCATTGTATCCAATGAATGTCCCCTCTGTTCTTTAATGGTATCATTAAACAGTCAGCTGATACAATTTTTAAAAATAGGTTTCCCAGGGGCGCCTGGGTGGCGCAGTTGGTTAAGCGTCCGACTTCAGCCAGGTCACGTCTCGCGGTCCGTGAGTTCGAGCCCCGCGTCAGGCTCTGGGCTGATGGCTTGGAGCCTGGAGCCTGTTCCCGATTCTGTGTCTCCCTCTCTCTCTGCCCCTCCCCTGTTCATGCTCTGTCTCTCTCTGTCCCAAAAATAAATAAAAACGTTGGAAAAAAAAATTAAAAAAAAAATAGGTTTCCCAAAAGAAATTTGCAAGTATTACTTATTGCAATAGTAGAAAATTCATCTCTCTCAATAAAGATACACATAGATTTTCGTGTGACTTACTTGAAAGTAATAGTCACAACTTAATTAATTTCACCTTACTCTCCTCAAAAGATATTTTTTAAAACCATTAAATATATCGAGGACTACAAATGAGAATTTAACCAAGAGTTTCCTAGAACCTTATCTTGAAAAGTTTTACTTTGTACCAGGAATCAGTGGTCTTTTAGAAATATTTTTCCCTGTCACCAATTAATGCTGTTGGCTTCATATTTTGTAATTAATTGGTGACATGACTAAACTTGCTATTCCAAGTGATAATGCTAAATGATAGTGGCCATAATATAGCATGAATAACTTACCAAGTGAAGATAACAGTTTAGTTATATGTAGTGCTTTTGGTTCCTCTTGAAATTCCATTAAAATGACAGTAAAGAGAATTTTTGTAAGTAATAAATTCATGGGGTACCTGGCTGGCTAGTTGATAGAACATACAACTCTTGACGTCAGGATCATGAGTTTAAGCCCCACATGGGGTGTAGAAATTTTTTTTTTAATTTTAAGAAAAAAAGAATAAATTCATAATAACAAAGGAAAAAAGAGAAAACAAGTATTTGGAAACTGAAAGCAAATAAAGTTAGCAGACTACCTAAATCCTAAGTTAACAGAGCTAAAGACCAGGAAGCAACTGTATATACCTAGCAAAAACCTCCAAACATTCAGGACTTGGGGGACCTTGGAAGTGGATGGGTGGAATAAAGGTAAAGCCAAAAATCAGGAGAATTTAGGAAGGTTTGTTTGAACAGTTGATCTCCAGATCATCTCTGCCCAGGCAGAAGACTGGTACTTTATTCCCTGGAAAATATAAAATAGAGGGCCTCTAAACTGGGGGACACAATTGAAGGTATGAGTAACATATTGAAAACAGAATAAGTGAGTATATACATACTGAATGCTGGGATGCCCAGTCTTCATTCCTCACTCAATGTACAGAATCCAAGCAACCTGTTCTGAACCTCCATGCAAGTGACTAAAAGATGCTTTTCTGGAGAATCCAGAAACTAAGAATAAAGACCTGAAGATTTGACATTGGATCATTTCCAAGGAAAGAACCTAACCAGATTACTTTATAGTAAAGCTCAGAGTCAAGAAACCCATAGATAAGAACTTCCAATCACCTTTTTAGCATCCACCCTTTTTTAAAATTTATTTATTTATTTATTTATTTATTTATTTATTTTATTTAAAAAATTTTTAGAGCTAGAGAGCAGGAACAGGGGAGAGGAGCAGAGAGAGAGAGAATCTTGACCTTAGGATCATGACCTGAGCCGAAATCCAGAGTTGGACACTCAACTCAGTTGCCCCAGTGTCTATTCTTAAATATGAGCAGAGTACAAAGGATCTCTGAATATCTGAGTGAAACCTCTTACATAAAAGGTAGAGAGACTAGGGGCTCCTGGGTGACTCAGTTGGTTAAGCATCTGATTTTGGCTCAGGTCATGATATCGCAGTCCACAAATTCGAGCCCCACATCAGGCTCTGTGCTGACAGCTCAGAGCCTGCCGCCTGCTTTGGATTCTGTGTCTCCCTCTCTTTCTGCTCCTCCCCCACCCACACTCTTCTCTGTCTAAAACATAAACATTAACAAAAATAAAAGGTAGAGACCAAACAGAAGGGGTGAAAAGTGACATAGATGAAACAGACAACTTCAGGGAAAAGAAACCTACAGCAGCAACAACAAGACACTGTAATAGAAGAAATTATATTCACAGAACATGAACAGAATGATACTTTTTATAAAAGGAATATTCAAGGAACCAAAAACCGTGGAAAATCAGAACTATGATAGCAGAAATTAAAAAAAAAACAAACAATGTTCAGTAGATAAAGCTAAATAAACCTCTCAGAAAGAACAACAACAAAGATGAAACAATAGAAAATAGAGACAAAATATAAAAATTAGAGAACTAGCCCAAAAAGTTCAAACACAACTGGAAACTGAAATATGATGCAAGCCATGCATGTAATTTTGAAATTTAGCTGCAAAAGACTGATGACAGCAAGATGGCCGAATAGAAGTTTCCGTTGCTTGTCTCCTCACAGAAATATCAGTTTGAACAACTATCCATGCACAAAAATACCTTCAGAAGAGCTAAGGATTACAGGTAAGAGATTGCAACACCTGGATGGAACACAGAAACAACAAAAGATGAAGAGGGCAGAAAGGAAAAACCTCACATTACTTGTGTCACCCCATCTCCAAAGCCTAGGCAGCCCAGTATGAAGAGAGACATGGGGGAAGGAGTGAAGTGAGCACCCAACTTGACTGTGGACCCCAGCACTAGAACCTCCCAAATAAACAGCAACACCAGGCTAGCACCAGTGGACCCAGCCCCTATGCCCACCCCAGTGTCAGGCCAGCCCCCATGGACCCAGGCTCCAGACCCACACCTGTAGTCCCAGGCTCCAGGCTCACTCTAGCACCAAGCCAGCCCTCACAATTGCAGGCTCCAAACAGACTACTGCAGAACCATCCACCATATTCATTCAGCACCAGGTTGGCCCTTATAGCCATAAGCTTGCCCTAGTGCCAGACCAGCCACTGGCAACCCATCCCCAAGCTCCAGCAAAATGCAGTAGACCTCAACAATGGCCAGTCCCCACAGACCCAAGCTCCAGGTCCATCACTGCAGACCTATATTTCTGACATCACAGACCCATTCCAGCAACAGGCCACTCCTTGCAGACCTAGGCTCCAGACCCACTTAACTACCAGGTCAGCCCCCATGGACCCAGGCACAGGCCCGCTCACCAGCTGGCCTGGGCCTCCTAAGGACTCCAGCCACAAACTCGCCCACAGACCACATCAGACAGCGTGCCCAGAATTTCTGAACAAACTGCCAAAGGGCTTTCCTGCCAAAATCAGTCTTTAAAGACTGAAAGAAGGACGCCTGGGTGGCTCAGTTGGTTAAGCATCTGACTTCAGCTCAGGTCATGATCTCATGATTCACAGGTTTGAGCCCTGTGTTGGGCTCTATGCTGACAGCTCAGAGCCTGGAACCTGCTTCAGATTCTGTGTTTCCCTTTCTCTCTCTCTCTCCCTCCCCTGCTCTTGTGTGTGTACACACACTCTCTCTCTCATAAATAACTAAATTAAGTAAATAAGATGAAGACTGGAAGAGATACCTACTTCTTCAGATACAGAGACAACAATGCAGTGTCACAAGGATCATGAATAACCAAGGGAATGTGACACCACCAAAGGAACAAAATAAAGCACCAGTAACTGACCTTAAAGAAATTGAGATCTGCAAACTGCCTGACAAAGAATTCAAAATAATATCTTTTTTTTTTCTTTGAGATTTATGTTGAGAGAGCAAGCAAGAGGGGAGGGGCAGAGAATGAGAGAATCCCAAGTAGGCTCCAGCATGGAGCCTGATGCTGGGATTGAACTCACAAACTGGGAGATTATAACCTGAACTGAAACCAAAAGTGGGACCTTAACTGACTGAGCAACCCAGGCGCCCCTTAAAACAGTCATCTTAAAGATTCTCAATGAACTATAAGACAAAACAGAGAACTAAGCAAAATCAGGAAAACAAAACATGATGAAAATGAGAAATGCAACAGAGAAACCATAAAATCCAGCCAAACAAATTCTGGAGCCGAAGAACACAATAACTGCACTGAAAAATTCCACAGAGAGTTTCAACAGCAAACTCAAGCAGAAGAAGGAATCTGTGAGCATGAAGACAAGTCAACTGAAATTACCCAAAGGAAAGAAAAGGGAAAAAAAATAATGAAAAAGAGGGCAAAAAGCTTACAAGACTTATGGGACACCATTAAAAGAAACAATAAACACATTATAGGAGTCCCAGAAGAAACAGATAAAGAAAAGAGAGAAAACATATTTAAATAAATAATGACAGAAAGCTTTACTAATCTGGAGAGGGAAATGAACATCCAGGTTCATGAAGTCCAAGGAACCCCAAACAGATAAAATATAAAGAGATCTTCACTAAGACACATTATAAGCAAATTCTGAAAAGTCAAAGACAGAATTTTGCGCTCTCTCTCTCTCTCTGCTCCTCCCCCCCCCAAAAAAATAAACAATTTTTAAAGTTTTTTTTAAAGGAGTGGGAGTACACCTGGGTGGCTCAGTCAGTTAAGCATCAGACTTTGGCTCAGGTCATGATCTCACGGTTCTTGGGTTCAAGCCCTGCATCAGGCTCTGTGCTGACACTTCAGACCTTGGAGCCTGCTTCAGATTCTGTCTGTCTGTCTCCCCCCCCCCCCCCCCCCCGTGCCCGTCTGTCACTCACACTCTGTCTCTCTCAAAAAGAAAACATTTAAAAAAATTTTTTTAAGTCAAAAACATAATTTGAAACAGCAAGAGAAAACCAACTCATCACATACAAGGGAATCCCTAGTAGTAGATTTCTTACTTGACTACCTTGCCGACCAGGAGAATGGGATGATACATTCAAAGTGCCAAAAGAAAACACTGCCAACCAAGAACACTATAGTTGGCAAGGCTGTCCTTCGGAAATAAAGAAGAGATAAAGGCTTTCTCAGTCAACCAAGATCTGTGGGAGTTCATCATAGTAGAGCTGCTTTACAAGAAATGCTGAAGAGAGTTCTTCAAGCTGAAAGGAAGAATGCTAACTAACATCAAAGTATGAAACTCATTGTAAGGGCAAAAATAAAGTCAAATTTACAATAATAGCATGAAAGTGCTTAAATCATTTTTAACTCTGGTTTTAAAAGACAAAAGTATCAAAAAACTACAATAATTAGATACCAGATATAAATATAGAAGAAAAATAAGTTGTGACATCAATAACAAAACGTTGGAGAAGTTAAAGCATACAGATTTCATATGCAATTGAACTTGTTATTGTCAACTTAAAATAGATTGTTACAACTAGGTTTTAGGTAATCTTCATGTTAACTAAAAATAAAGTAGATACACAAACGATAAATTAGATACACAAAAGATAAAGGAACCAAAGTATACCACTACAAAAAAAATCAGTGAATGACAAAGGATCACAGCAAGAAAGGAATAACAGAAATACACAAGAGTTGAAACCAATTAACAAAATGGCAATAGTAAGTCCTTACATAAAAATAATTACTTTAAATGTAAATGGATCAAAATAGCCAATCAAAAGACACAGAGTGGCTAGATGGATTAAAGACAAGATCCCACAATATGCTGCCTACTAAAGACTCTTATAGCTCTAAGGACACATATGGGCTAAAAGTGAAGGGATAGGAAAAAATCTTCCATGCAAATGATAACCAAAAGAGAGCAGGATGGCATTACTTAATATCAGACAAAATAGACTCCAAGTCAAAAACTGTCACAAGAGACAAAGTCAGTATATAATGATAAAGGAGTCGATTCATCAAGAGGATATGACAGTTATGAATATATATGTACCCAACAACGGAGCACCTAAGTGTATAAAGTAAGTATTAACAGATTTGATGGGGAAAATAGCAATACAATAACAGGGGACCTCAGCAGCCCACTTGCAACAATGGATAGATCATCTAGACATAAAATCAGGAAACAGCAGACTTGAACAGCACTGTAGACCAAATGGACCTAACACGCATATGAAGAACATTCCATCCAACAGCAACAAGATACACATTCACAAAGAGAATTCCCCAGGACAGATCATATTTTAGTCCACAAAACAAGTCAATAAATTTAAGTATATTGAATTATAACAAGTATCTTTTCCAACCACAATGGTATGAAACTAGAAATCAATAACAGAAAAACTGCAAATATGTGGAAAGTAAAAACACTCATGATCAATTAATCAAGAAATCAGAAGAGAAATCAAAATATCTTGAGACAAATGAAAATGGAAATAAAATATATCAAAACTAATGGAATGCATCAAAAGCAGTTCTAAGAGGGACCTTCAATAAATGCCTATAGTAAGAAAAAGATTAAACAACCTAGCTTTATACCTCAAGAAACTAGAAAAAGAACACACTAAACCCAAAATTAGCAGAAGCAAGAAAATAAGATCAGAGAAGAAATAAATAGAGACTAGGAAAAGCAGCAGAAAAAGATCAGTGAAACTAAGAGTTAGTTTTTTGAAAAGATAAAATTGACAGATTTTTAAGTAGACTAAGACTCAAATTATAAGTGAAAGAGGAGACATTACAATCAATACCATAGAAATAAGATCACAAGCTACTATGAAGATTTATATGCCAATAAATCAAATAATGTACCAAGAATGGATAAATTCCTAGAAACCTACAATCTGCCAAGACTGAATCGTGAAGAAATGGAAAATCTGAACAGACCAGTAATGAGTAAGGAGATAGAGTCAGTAATCAAAAACCTTCCAAAACAGAAAAGCCAAAGACCTGATGGCTTCATAGATAAATTCTACCAATTAAAGAAAAATAAAATGCAGTGCTTCCCAAAGTCTTCCCAAAAATTGAAGAGGAGGGAACACTCCCAGACTCATTTTACGAGGCCAGCAATATCCTTATACCAAAACCAGATAAGGATACTACAAAAAAAGAAAATTATAGATCAGTTGCCCTGATGAACATAGATGCACAAGTCCTCAACAAAATGTTAGCAAACCGAATTCACATTAAGAGGATCAACACCATGAGTAATTGGGGTTTATCCCTAGAATGTAAGGATGGTTCAACTACACAAATCAGTAAGTGTCATATACCACATTAACAGAAATGTAAATATTGTATGATCCACTCCAAAGATGCAAAAAAGCATTTGACAAAATTCACACTATTTTCATGATTTAAACACACACACACACACACACACACACACACACACACACACTGGGTAGAGAAAGAATGTATCTCAACAAAATAAAGGTTGTGTATATGTTCACAACTACCATCATACTCAGTGGTGAAAGCGGAAAGCTTTTCCTCTAAGATCAGAAACAAGGCAAGGATGCCCACTCTTGCCACTTTGATTCAACTGGGAATTCTAACTAGAATTTTTAGGCAAGACCAAGAAAAGGCATCCAAATCAGAAAGGAAGAAGTAAAGTTATTTCTTTTTGCAGAGGACATAATATTACACAGTTGACTCTTGAACAACATAGGGGTTAGGGGTACTGACCTCCCACAAAGTCAAAAGTCCACATTTAACTTCTGACTCCCCCAAAATTTAATTACTAATATCCTATGATTGACTAGAAGTCTTACTGATAACATAAACCATTGATTAACACATATTTTTTATGTTACATGTATTATATACTACATTCTTAGAATGAGGTAAGCTAGAGGGAAAAAAGAAAATTATAAGGAAGAGAAAATACATTTACAATACTGTACTGACCAAGAAAAATCCATGTATAAGTGGACCCATGCAGTTCAACCTGATGTTGTTCAAGGGTCAATTTTATATATAAAACCCTAAAGACCACCAAAAAACTATTAGAACCAATGAACTAATTTAGTGAAGCTATAGGATACAAAATCAACCTACAAAAATCAGTTGCATTTCTACACACTAATGATATCTGGAAAAATAAACCCATGTACAACAGCATCACATAATTTTTTTTTAATGTAGGAAGACATTTAACCAAGGAAATCAGAGATCTGTACACTGAACTCTATAAAATCTTGACGTAATAATTTGAATAGGACACAAAAAAATGGAAAGCTATGCCATCTTCATGGATTAGAAGAATTATTATAATTAACAACTGATATTATATATATAATATATCGTTAAAATACTACCTAAAGCTATCTACAGATTCAATGCAATTTTTGTCACAATTCTAATGACATTTTTCACAAAAGTGAACAAAACAATCCTAAAGTTCATTTGGGACCACAAAAGACTGAGAAATGCAAAACCAGTCTTGAGCAACAAGAACAAAGCTAGAGGCATCACACTACCTAATTTCAAAATATACTACAAAGCTATACTATTCAAAAAAACATGGTACTAACATAAAAATATAGACTATTGGGCCAGGGTAAAGGGCCCAGAAATAGATGATAGTGGTGCCATGAACACACATGGGGATAGGGCAGTCTCTTCAATAAATTATGCTGGGAAAACTGGTTATCCACATGCAGAATGAAGTTGGACACTTGTCTCAATTTTAAAAATATCTACTCAAAATGGATTAAAGACTTAAATGTAAAGCCTGTAACTATAAAACTACTAGAAGAAAACAGAGAACAAGTTTCTTGACACTGGTGTGTGCAATTTGATTTTTTTATATGACCCAAAAGCACAGGCCAATTAATAATAATAATAATAATAATGGGATCGTATCAAACTAAAAAACTTTTAGTAGGAAACAATCAAGAGTGAAAACAACCTACAAAATGGAAGAAAAATATTTGCAAGCCATATAGCTGATAAGTTAACATCCAAAATATATAAGGAATGTAAATAATTCAGCAACAAAAAAACTCAATTTAAAAATGGCCAAAGGTAAAATCAATGTACAGAAATCCGTTGCATTTCTGTACAAGTATGAAGCAGCAGAAAGAGAAATCAAGGAATCAATTCCATTTACGATTCTACCCAAAACCATGAGATACTAGAATAAAACTAACCAGAGGTAAAAGATCTGTACTCTGAAAACTATTGAACACTTATGAAAGAAATTAAAGAGGACACAAAGAAATGCACAAACATACCATGCTCATGGATTAGAAGAACAAATATTGTTAAAATGCCTATATTACCCAAAGTGATAGACACATTTAATGCCATCCCTGTCAAAATACCACCAGCATTTTTCACAGAGCTAGAAACAAACAGTACTAAAATTTGTATAGAACCACAAAGACCTCAAATAGCCAAAGCAATCTTGAAAAAGAAAAAGCTAGAAGCATCAGAATTCTGGACTTCAAGCTATATTACAAAGCTGTAGTGATCAAGAAAGTATGGTATTGGCACAAAAACAGACACATAGATCAGTGAAACAGAATAGAAAACCCAGAAACGAACCAACAAATGGTGTTGGGAAAACTGGACAGCAACATGCAAAAGAAAGAAGCTGGGACCACTTTCTTTTTAAAAAAAATTTTTTTAATGTTTATTTTTGAAGGAGAAGAGAGAGCATGAGCGGGGGTAGGGGCAGAGAGATGGAGACACAGAATCTGTAGCAGGCTGCAGGCTCGGAGCTGTCAGCACAGAGCCTGATGCGGGGCTTGAACCCACGAACTGTGGGATCATGACCTGAGTCAAAGTTGGACGCTTAACCGACTGAGCCACCCAGGCACCACATTGAGACCACTTTCCTTCACCATAAGAAGTAAACTCAAATGGATTAAAGACCCAAATGTGAAACCTGAAACCATAAAAATCCTAGAAGAGGGCACAGGCAGTAGTTTCACTGACATCAGCCATAGCAACATTTTTCTAGATAGGTCTCCTAAGGCAAAGGGAAAGAAAAGCAAATATAAACTTTTGAGACTACATCAAAATAAAAAGCTGCACAGTGAAGGAAAGAATCAACAAAACTAAAAAGCAACACACAGAATGGGAGAAGATATTTAAAAATGACTTATCTGATAATGGGTGAATATCCAAAATATATAAAGAACTTCTAAAACTCAATACTGAAAAAGTAATCCAGTTTAAAAATGGGCAAAAGACAGGAATAGACATTTTTCCAAAGACCAAACAGTTGGCTAACAGACACATGAAAAGATGCTCAACATCACTCATCACTCATCATCAGAGAAATACAAATCAGACCTACAGTGATATATACCACTTCATGCCAGTCAGAATGGCTAAAATTACCAATACCAGAAACAACAGGTGTAGTTGAGGATGTGGAGAAAGGGGAACCCTCTTACACTGTTGGTGGGAATGCAAACTGAGGCAGCCACTCTGGAAAATAGTGTGGAGGTTTCTCAAAAAGTTAAAAATAGAACTACCCTAAACAACAATTTTTGTGCACTACTAGGTATTTACCCAAAGGATACAGAAATACTAATTCAAAGGGGTATATACACAACAATGTTTAGAAGAGTATTACCAACAATAGCCAAATTATGGAGAGAGCCCAAATGTCCATCGACTGATGGATAAAATGGATGTAGTATGTATATACAATGGAATATTACTTAGCTATCAAAAAGAATGAAATCTTACCATTTACAACAATGTGGATGGAGCTAGAGAGTATTATGCTGAGCAAAATAGGTCAGAGAAAGACACATACCATATGATTTCACTCATATTGAATTTAAGAAACAAAATAAGTGAACAGGGAAAAAAGAGACAAAACAATAAACAGACTCTTAACGATAGAAAACTGATGGTTACTGAAGGAGAGGTGATGTGGGGGGGGGGGGTAGATGAGTTAAATAGGTAATGGGTATCAAGGAAAGCACTTGTGATGAGCACTAGGTGTTGTAAGTAAGTGATGAATCACAAGTTCTATGTCTGAAACTAATATTTCACTGTATGTTAACTAGCTAGAATTTAAAAACTGGGGGAGGCGGGGAGGAAGAGATATATAAAAGTAAAAATGGGCAAAGGCTCTGAATAGACATTTCCCAAAAGACCTATAAATGGCCAACAGGTAAATGAAAAGATGCTCAACATCACTAAGAATTGGCAAGAATGTGGAGAAAAGGGAACCATGGTAGACTGTTGATGGGAATATAAATTGGTACACCCATTATAATAAACAGTATGGAGGTTCTTCAGAAAATTAAAAATAGAACTAAACCATATGATCCAGTAATCTCACTTCTGTATATGTATCCAAAGATGATAAAATCAGTATCTATCTTTCTTTTCATTTACCGTTACTGTGCCAAAATGGAAAATATGCTGGTAGCAAATGGGACAATTTCTGAGGTTCAAAAAAATCTATCTTTTCTCAAATTATGACTGATTTGTAAGCAAATGTAATGGTGCTTTTAACCACAGTAAATAAGTAAAACAAATTTTTTTCTAACTTGAGGCTCTTAAAAGTACAGGCTGCAAAGACTGACCTCAGATTACTTCACTACAATTCCAACTTCTTTTCTTAAAAAATTATTTTTATATTGAGGTATAATTGACATGATAGTTCTAGATGTACAACATAATGATTTGATATTCATATATATTGCAAAATGATCACTAACGTAAGTCCCCTTAACATTCACCACTATATACAGATACAAAATTTTTTTTCTTGTGATAAAAACTTTTAAGATCTCTTAGCAACCTTCAAATATGCAGTAAAGTCACCATGCTGTATATTACATCCTCAGGACTTACCTTATAAATGTAAATTTGTACCTTTTCACCACCTTCACTCTGTTTGCCCATCCCACCCTCCACACTGGTAACCACCAATCTTTTCATTGTATATGTGACCTCAGTTGTTTTTTTTTTTTTTTTTTTTCTTAGTTTTCAAATATAAGTGAGATCATAAGAGTATTTGTGTTTGACTTATTTCACCCAGCACAATGTCTTCAAGGTCCATCCATGTGGTCATAAATGGTAGAATTTCATTCCTTGTTGTTGTTTTTTTATATTAACATATGGTGTTATATTTGTTTCAGGTATACAATATAACTATTTCACAATTCTATACATTTCTCAGTGCTCATCAAGATAAGTGTACTCTTAATTCCCTTAATTTATTTCACCTATCCTGCCAGACCCACTTCCCCTCTGGCAACCACCAGTTTGTTCTCTTTATTTATGAATCTGGGATTTTTGTTTGACTCTTTTCTCTCTGCTTGCTTGGTTTCTTAAATTTCACATGTGAGTGAAAACATACAAATTTGTCTTTCTCTGACCAACTTATTTAACATTATACTCTCTACTCCATCCATGC
This sequence comes from Prionailurus viverrinus, assembly GCF_022837055.1. Lineage (NCBI taxonomy): Eukaryota > Metazoa > Chordata > Mammalia > Carnivora > Felidae > Prionailurus > Prionailurus viverrinus. Next base: position 31,865,707 of record NC_062569.1, read on the forward strand.
TGTTTACAAATGACAAGATTTCATTCTTTTTTATAGCTGAGTAATATTTCATTGTATGTATAAACCACTTCTTCATCTATTCATCTGTCAGGGGACATGTGAGTTTCTTCCATGTCTTGGGTGTTGTAAATAACACTGAAGTATACATGGGATACATATATCTTTTTGAATTAGTGTTGTTTTAGGTAAATACCAGTAGTGAAATTATTGGATCATATGGTAATTCTATTTTTAATTCTTTGAGGAACCTCCATACTGTTTTCCACAGTGACTGCACTAGTTTGCAGTCCCACCAACAGTGCATAAGGGTTCCTTTTTCTCCACGTCCTCGCCAACACTCGTTTTTTCTTGTGTTTTAGTTTAGCTGTTCTCACAGGTGTGAGGTGATATCTCATTGTGTTTTTAGTTTGCATTTCCCTGATGATTAGTGATACAGAGCACACTTTCAGGTGTCTGTTGGCCATCTATATGTCTTCTTTAGAAAAATGTCTATTCATGGGGTGCCCAGATGGCTCAGTCATTTAAGCATCAGACTCTTGATTTTGGCTCAGATCATGATCTCATGGTTTGTGGGATTGAGCCCTGTGTCAGGCTCTGCAAAGTCTGCTTGTGATTCTCTCCCTCTCTCTGCCCCTCACCTGCTTGTGCTCACTCTCTCAAAACAAATAAACATTTTTTTTAAAAAAGTCTATTCAACTCTTCCACCCATTTTTTTAATCAGATAATTTCTTTTTTATGGCTGAATAATATTTCATTGTGTATATATACTGCATTTTCCTTCTTTATCCATCAATGGACACATAGGTTGTTTCCATATCTTAGCTGCATGGGGTTGAAAATGGGGGGTAGATATATCTTTTCAAGTTAATGTTTTCATTTTCTTCAGATAAATAACCAAAGGTAAAATTGCTGGATCATATGGAAATTCTGTTTATAATTTTTTGAGGAACCTCAATATTGTGTTCCATAGTAGCTGCATTAATTTACTTTCTCACCATGGTATACATAGGTTCCCTTTTCTCCACATTCTCCTCACCAACACTTGTTATTTCTAGTCTTTTTGATAATAGTCATGCTAACAGGTGTGAGGTAATACTTCATTATATTTTTGAATTGCATTTCCCTGATAGTCATGTAGAGCATCTCCTCATGTACCTACTAGCCATCTGGGTGTCTTTGGAAAAATGTTTATTTAGACCCTCTGCCCATTTTTTAATCAGTTTTTTTGTTTGTTTGGTTTGGTTTGGTTTTTGCTATTGAGTTGTATGACTTCTCTATATATATTTGGATATACACCCCTTACCAGATACATACTTTGCAAATATTTTCTCCCATTCAGGATTGCCTTTTTATTTTGTTGATGATTTCCTTTGCTTTTGGTGTTATAGCCAAAAAGTTATTGCCAACACTGATATCAAAGAGTTTGCTGCTTATATTTTCTTCTGGAAGTTTTATACTTTTATGTTTTTAATAAATTTTGAGTTGATTTTTGTGTATTGTATATGATAGTGGTCCAATTTCATTCTTTTGCATGTGGCAGTTTTTTCCAACACCATTTGTTGAAATGACCGTCCTTTCTCCATTTTATTTTTTTTTAAGTTTATTTATTTTGAGAGAGAAAAAATATGAGCGAGGGAGGTGCAGAGAGAGAGAGAACCACAAGCAGGCTGCATGCTGTCAGCTGAGAGCCTGATGCAAGGCTTGAACCCACAAAACTATGAGATCACAACCTGAGCCAAAACCAAGAGTGAGACGCTTAACCACTGAGCCACCCAGGCGCCCCTCCTTTCTGCATTTTATATCCTTGGCTCCTTTGTCATACATCAATTGACCATATATATGTGGGTTTATTTCTGGGCTCTCTATTCTGTTACATTGACCTATGTGTCTGTTATTATGCAAATAACATACTGTTTTCATTACTATAGCTTTGTAGTAGATTTTGAAATCAAGTAGTGTGAAATCTCCAGCTTTTTTCTTGTTGCTCAATACTGCTTTGGGTATTCATGGTCTTCTGTCATTCCATACAAATTTTAGGATTGTTTGTTCACTTTCTGTTAAAAAAAAATGCCATTGGAATTTCTATAGGGATTGCACTGAATCTGTAGAATGCCTTGAGTAATATTAACAATATTCTTCCAATCCATGAACATGAACTGTCTTTGCATTTACGCAGGTCTTCAGTTTTATCAGTGTCTTAATAGTTTTCAGTGTACAAGTCTTTCACTTCCTTGGTTAAATGAATTCCCAGGTATTGTATTCTTTTGGATGCAGCTGTAAACAGGATTGTTAATTTCTTCTGCTGCTACTTTGTATTGATTTTTGCATCCTGCAGTTTTATAGAGTTTATTACCTCTACACTTTTTTTGGTGGAGTCTTCAGGGTTTTCTGTATATGTCATCTGCAGAGTTAACAGTTTTACCTCTTCCTTGTCCAATTTGGGGAAAAAAGGGAAATCCTTCCCTTTTATTTATTTTTCTTGTTTAATTGCTCTGTCTAGGTCTTCCAGTACTATGTTGAATAAAAATGGTGAGAATGGGTATTTTTGTCTTGTTCTAGATCTTGCAGGAAAAGCCTTCAGCTTTCTACCACTGAATATGAGGTTAGCCATGGGCTTCTCATACATGACCTATTATGTGGAGATATATTCCCTCTGTCCCCACTTTGTTAAGAGCTTTTATCAGACATGGATGTTGAATTTTATCAAATGCTTTTTCTACATCTACTGACATGACCATGTAATTTTTATCCTTCATTTCATTAATTTCATCTCATTGATTGATTTGCAGATGTCGAGCCATCCTTGCAACCCCGGAATACCCACTTTATTATGGTTTATGATCCTTTTAATGTACTGTTGAATTTCAGTTGCTAATACAAGTAAAACCTTGGTTTACGAGCATAATTCATTCTGGAAACATGCTTGTAATCCAAGGCACTTATAGATCAAAGCAAATTTCCCCATAAGAAATAATGGAAACTTGGGGTGCCTGGGTGGCCCAGTCAGTTAGGCATCCAACTTCAGCTCAGGTCATGATCTCACAGCTTGTGGGTTCGAGCCCCATGTTGGGCTCTGTGCTGACAGCTCAGCCTGGGGCCTGCTTCTGATTCTGTGTCTCTCTCTCTCTCTCTGCCACCTCTGCTTTGTGCTCTGTTTCTCTCTCAAAATTTAAAAAAAAATTTTAATTTTAATAAAAAAATTGAAAACAGAAATAATTGAAATTCCCACAACCCAAAGATACTCATATAAAAATGATTACAATACTATAATCTGATACAAAATAATAAATGCAAAGAAAAATAAGTTAACTGGCACTTACCTTTGAAAACCTTCATGGCTGGTGTGAGGAAGACAAGAGAAAGGAGGCTTATTGTATAGGATGAATTTCACTATCGCTAACAGAATCACTGCTGTCTTGGCTCAGTGGAACCTTTTTCTGCATGGGAGCCATTGTATATGCTCACATGGATGCTGACTAGAGTACAGTATTAATAAATTCTTGTCATATACTATATTTAATGTAACTGGCAATAAGGCAGCAAAGGAAAGGGTCTATATCTGCAGGCAGCCTGACCTGGAATGAAGTAAAGCATTCCTAAGCTTAGTCTTGCATGGAAAAGCAAAGGACTGTCCATAGGTGCTTTGTAGTGACAAAAAATACACTAGTACCAATTGTGGGCACCTTCCAACATTCTGAAAAATCACTGATTCCTGCCAAACACCACAACCTGAGACCGAGCATCCAAAAACAGGATACAATCCCACCGAGAGAGGGAGGGAGGGAGGAAAGGAGAGAGAGAGAGAGGGAGGGAGGAAAGAACCATTGGCTCAGTTGTGATCATGTGACATTCGGCATCACGTACTACTCATATTTCAAGACATTGCTCGTTTATCAAGTTAAAATTTATTAGAAATTTTGCTTGTCTTACAGAACACTCACAGAACAAGGTACTCGCAATCCAAGGTTTTACTGTATTTTGTTGAGGATTTTTGAATCTGTATTCATCAGTAATATTGGCCTGTAATTTTCTCATAGTGTCCTTGTTCTGTTATCAGGGTACTGCTGGCCTTGTAAAAGGAGTTTGGAAGTATTCCCTAATCTTCTATTTTTTTCACATTTTTCATTCTTTTTTCTTTTTGCTGCTCTGATTGAGTTCCACTGCCCTGTATTCAAGTTTACTGATCCTTTCTTCTGCTTTATCTAGTCTGGTTTCAAACTCTTCTGATGTATTTTTCAGTTCACTTATTATATTCTTCAGCTCTATGACTTCTGTTTAGTACATTCTTATATTTTTCATCTCTGAGTTCTGTCTTCATCCATTCATCTCCCAAGTTCAGTGAGCATCTTTGTGACCATTATTTTAAACTCTTTATCAGGTAAATCACTTAACTTAGTTTTATTAAGGAATTTTTTCTGACGTTTTCTCATTTTTTAATTCAGAACATATTTTTTTGTTTCATCATTCTGCTTGACTGTGTTGATTTCTGTGCATTAGATAAAATAACCACCTCTCCAAGTCTTGAATAGTAGCCTTGTGTAGTAGGTAAACTTTATTGTTCAACCCTGTCCTAGCCCTTATATCTTAAACCTTTTAATTGTCCAAGCATCCTCTTTTATTTTTAATGGCTCCTAATAGTCGAGGTTGTGCCAAGACCTGTCATTATCCCAGAGGGGAAGATTTCAGCACCTAGATGGAGGCTGGTTGTCATCTTTTAAAAGTATGCACATATATACAGTCCTGTGGGACCACAAACATAAGCCTCACTGGCCACCAGAGCTAGGCAATCTTAAGTATCCCCTGGGCATCAGTCTCCAAAATTGGGGTACCATACAAGTGCATAAGCTCCTTTCTAAAAGATACCAGCAGCTGGAATGAGACAAAGGGAGAACACAAAGATGGCATCCACTTGCCTCCATACCCTGAAAGCAACTCCATAAGCTCCTAGATGTGTGCTAAACCTGAAACCTACCTTTTGGGCTGAAACTCCAACACAAGCAAATAGCCCTCTTTCACAGAAAGCCTGGGAGTATGTTTCAACCTCTTGTCTGTGCAGTACCCCGGATATAGTAGCCTGCTAAGAACTAGGTCTCCTATTGTTACAGTCTCATGGGGCCCAGGAACACAAGCCCCCCTGGCCACCAGAGCCAGGCTATCGGTGAGCATCCCTGGGTGGCAGCTGCAAATACCAGGCAGGGCTCCAGACATAAAAACAGGGCACCAGATGCATGTAAAAGCTCCCCTCCAGGAGATAGTGGCACTGTGTAGTGCAGCAGAGGAGAAGAGTGAACATGGTATCCTCTAGCCTCTGTCCCCAGAGAGTACCCCAGCAGGCCCCTAGATATGTGTTTTAAGTTAGATACCTGCCCTTAGGCCAAGGCTTTAAGATAAGGAAATGAGTGTCTTTCACAGAAAGTCTGAGTGTCTATTGGCTGCTTCTGCACTGGTCGCTAGCATGGGTGAGTCCAAGCACATAAGCCCCTTACGAGCCATTTCTCACTTAACTGTACCCTTTTGGGTCTCATGGACACAAGCTCTATAGAGATTTCCAAAGCTAGATGTTTTAGGGAGTCATCTTTTAGTTTCAGGTCTTAAGAGTTACGGTGCCCAGTATGAGATTCAAACCCTTCACTCCTCGGAAGAAGTTCCAGGTTTTAAGTTTCCTCGATTGTAGGTCACCATGACAGAGGTGGGGATTATAGTGAGATTGTGTGTCAGCCTGTCCTACCCACTTAGATGTGGGGTTTTCTTGTCTGCACAGTGTGTAGGAGCTACTCAGTTCTAAGGAGTCTTTTCAGAAGAACTTGTTCCATATATAGCTATAGATTTGGTGTGTCTGTGGGAGAAAGTTCAGGATCTTCTTACATTACCATCTTGAATCAGAACTCTGAAATAAATATCATGAAGAAGTACCTGTACTCCTATGTTCATTGCAGCATTATTCACAGTAGCCAAGATATGAAATGACCCTAAAATCCCTCAGTGGATAAATGGATAAAGAAAGTGTGGGATACACACACACACACGCGCACACACACACACACACACACAGGAATATTATTCACCCTTTAAAAAGAAGGAAATTCTGTCATTTGCGACAACATGGATGATCTCAGAGTACACCATGCTAAGTGAAATAAGGCATGCACAGAGACACAAATACCACATGATCTCACTTACATGTGAAATCTAAAAACTGTCAAACACAAAGAGTCATAGAGTAGAATTTTAGTTAGCAGGAGTTGAGGGAAGAAGGAAATGGGGAAGTACTAGTCAAAGGGTACAAAGTTGCAGTTAGAATGAAACATACAACATGGTGAGTATGGTTAATAATACTGTATTAAATATTAGAAATTTGCTAAGAGTAGATTTCAGGTCTTCTCATCCCCCTCCACCCCAAATATAACTAAGTGAGGAGATGATATGTGAAATAATTTTACTATAATAATTATTTCACAATGTATATATTATCTCATTGTACCCCTTAAATCGTTTTTACTAAAAATGTTTTTAAAAACTATAAAGGAAATTTAACCACAGTAAAGATGTAGAAAAACATAAAATTAATTGTAATTAAATATCTTATTTAATCCACTATATCTAAAATGTTATTGCAACATCTCATCAATATAAGAATATTGATGTTTTACCTTTTTTTCATATTAAGTCTTCAAAATCTGTTTTGTATTTACACTTAAAGATATCTCAAATTGGACTAGGAACATGTGGATAAGTGGCTACAATATTTGACCATGCAGATGTGAATAACAAGAGTTCCAGAAAAAAAGAATGGATAAGGGTGAAAAGAGGCAGGGAAGAAATAAAATAATTGAAGAAAATTTCCGAGAACTAAAGAATACTAGCTTCCAAATTGTGTAAGCTCTCAGAAAGCCCAAGAAAGTAGATGAATTAGACCCAGACCAGGATACTTCATCATGAGATTTCAAAATACCAAGGACCCAGAGAAACCTCTATAGGCTTCAAAGGAAAAAAAAAAAAAAAGTTATTATAGTCAAAGGATCAGACATCGGCATGGCTTTAGACTTCTCAACAATAGTGGATAGATAGAAGATAGTGTAGTGAATCATTGCCTTTAAACTTCTGAAGGAAAAGCACCACCAAGGTATAATTCTGTAACCAAAATATCAACCAAGTTAGGAGGTAGATAAACAGTATTTTCAACTATCTAAGATCTCAGAAAACGTATGTGCCTCACTCCCTTTTTTTTAGGAAGCTGCCGAAGAATATGTTACACTAAACAAGGAAGTCAACCAAGAATGAGGAAAGTGTGAGATACAAGAAATAAGAGAAAGGTGAAAGGAATCCCTGGGATGAAACCATGAATCCAGTCTAGAGAGCAACCAGTGCAGTTAAAGTAGGTCAGAAGGAAGCAAGAAAGACTTCATCAAGAAAATCCAGTTCATAGAACCCTGATGAGAATGATTATGGATGTAGAAAACTGGCACATATGGGCACTGAATAGTAACATGTACACAGAAATCTAAGCAAATAAGAGATAAAAGAAAAAGTTGAGTAATTTATATTACGAGGTTCAGAAGGGCATGTAGGTAAAGTAGAAAGAGAGGTAGAAGAGCTAAAACCTCATTTTTCATTGTATGAAATTAATACACAGTTCTTAAAACAGAAATGTAAGGAAGGAGCAATATAGGCATCTTATCTGAAAATATAAAAACCAAAATAATCTGGTATTGAAAGTGGTTGATTCTGGGGAAGGGAAATAAAGGGAAGAAGGGGTCTGGCCAGTTTTTCTAACAAATTTTATAAAACTGTGTTCCTCTAAGTCTCAAGTATACACATATTAACTTATTTTAAAAGAAAATATACACATACTGACTTATTTTAAAAGAAACATGGGCAGTAATAAATCTGGGTGAATAAAGGACCTTACCAGGCCATTGCTAACGAGTGTCCTTATCTTCTAGCATTGAGTATTGGTTCCGCTGCATGGATATGGATGGAGATGGTGTACTCTCCATGTATGAGCTGGAGTACTTCTATGAGGAGCAATGTGAACGGATGGAAGCCATGGGCATTGAGCCCTTGCCATTCCATGATTTGCTGTGCCAGATGCTTGACCTGGTGAAGCCAGCCAGTGATGGTAAGATTGAGTAAAAGACCATCTGCACTACTCACCTATGTAACAGAGGGGGGCCTTTAATCCTGGATTGTCCCAAATTACTGAACTTCCAGAGTCTTCCATACTGGCTTCCCAAATACAGAAATATTTAAGTTTCTCCTTTACCATTAGTTTAGAACCAACAACTAATGGCAAATCAAGTTTAAGAAATTTCCCCATAGAAACAGAAGGCAGATTAGTGATCGCCCTAGGCTGGGTAAGGAGATGGGGAACGTCTGCTTGATGAGTACAGTTTCCTTTTGGAGTGAGGAAATGTTGTGGAACTCGGTAGTGGTAATGGTTGTACAACACTGTGAATGTACTAAAAGCTGCTGAATTGCACACTTTAAAATGGTAAATTTTATGTCCATTTTACCTAAAAAAATCGGATTTTATATAATAAAATTGGCATATTCATATACTCTTATTAAACTTCAGTAAAAGTTTTTTTCACTTGCCAAAAAGTTCTTGAAATTTACTGGATTTGTTTTTACATAGGCAAAATAACACTACGAGATCTGAAGAGATGCAGAATGGCACACATTTTTTATGATACTTTCTTTAATCTGGAGAAATACTTGGACCATGAACAGAGAGATCCTTTTGCGGTCCAGAAGGTACTGGTTTTAACTTCCCTTTGAAGGCTGCAGTATCAGGGGTTGTGTGCTACAGATAAAAACGGTCTTTCCCTGTGAGAATCTTGTATTTAAAGAGGTAACATTTAAAACATTTTCTCTCCTACTGAAAAGAGAGAAAAAAGGACCTAGAGCACATGTCTCTCCATAGCTAATCTTCAAGTTTAGGTAACCTGCATCTGCCTATCACTGAGTGAATTTTGTGGTCTGTATACTTATATATTAGACACTAGTTACAAAAAAGTTTTGAAAAAAATTTGTCCTAACTTTTAAAAAAAAATGTATCAATAGAACCATCTGTATTAGAAAGTATATTGGGGTTAACTGTACCATTCATTTCCAGGATTACATTGTAAATAGCTCTCCCTAATGAAAACTAGACGTTCTCCATAATAGACAGCCCTCAGATAACAAAACACTTTTTCAAGTGTTAATGACTATTGTGCATGACTATCAGTTTGAAGTCATTCTACACCTGAATAGAGATGAGCACCCTTATGCGTACACAAAAACCTGTGGACCCTCAAAAAGCCCTGAACATATGGTCTATGTCAAAACAATAATAATAATAATAATAATAATAATAATATCATCACCACTTCCCCTTCTCTTGTTTAAAAAGTAAAAATTATGTGGGGGTGCCTAATGGCTCAGTCGAGTTGGTTAAGCATCCAGCTCTTGGTTTTGACCCAGGTCATGATCTCATGGTCCTTGAGTTCAAGCCCTGTGTGGAGCCCCACATTTGCACTGACAGTGCAGAGCCCACTTGGGATTCTCTCTCCCCCACCCCTACCCCCTTCCTTGCTTGTGTTCTCTCTCCCTCAAAACTTTAAAAAAAAATTTTTTTTTAATTCTGTTAGTAGAAAAGGAATGTTTGAGTTGAGTCCTACAGGAATACCAGAAACTACCAGAAACTTTCAGTCTTTTTCTTCTACATGTTGACCTAAATAGTAGTAAGAATACAAAGATCACCTTATTATTTTTTAAGTTCATTTATTTGTTTTTGAGAGAGACAGAGATAGTCACAAGTGGGGTAGGGGCAGAGAGTAAGACAGAGAATCCCAAGCAGGCCCCACGCTGTCAGTGCAGAGCCGATGCAGGGCTTGAACCCACAAAACTGTGTGATCATGACCTGAGCCAACACCAACATTTAGACATTTAACCAACTGAGCCACCCAGGCACCACATACGTTATTTTTTATTTTTATTTATTTTTTTAATTTTAGATAGCACAAGCAGGGGAGGGGGGCAGAGGGAGGCAGAATTTCAAGCAGGCTCCACACTCAGTGCGGAGCCAATGCAAAGGTCAATCCCATGACCCTGGGATCATGATCTGAGCTGAAATCAAGAATTGGACACTCAACTGACTGAGCCACCCAGACACCCCCAAAGATCACCTGCTAAAAACAAATATTCTACGCCTGATCTTGGGGCCTATCAAGGCACATTATCACTAGCTTTAAAAAAAATTTTTTTCCCGGGCACCTGGGTGGCTCAGTTGGTTAAGTGTCCACCTTCAGCTCAGGTCATATCTTGTGGTTCGTGAGTTTGAGCCCCACGTCGGGCTCTGTGCTGACAGCTCAGAGCCTGGAACCTGCTTCGAATTCTGTGTCCCCCCTCTCTCTCTGCCCCTCCCCCACTCGTGCTATCTCTCAAAAATAAACATTAAAAAAATTGCCAATTATAAATCTAAGATGTAAGTTTCAAAGACGTCAAAAGGATGGAGTAGGGGTTCTTAAAATGAGTTAAGTATCATAATCCTATTGTATGGTCAGTATTTAGGTATTTACATTCTTCTGGGCATGACTAACCTTACATCTGAGGGCAGTGCTAATAACTCATTTTAATCATGGAAAAGCATTTTACCTGGAGTATATAATCCAAGATACTGCCCAGATTGGAGAAGGAAAAGAAAATGTATATAGCCTTTTCCCCCTTTATAAAATTTGTAAGAGATGGCAGTATATCAAGATTTATTCTGATCTGCAGAGAACATTTTTAGTCAAAAAGTGCTCAGTAAATTCCAGTGACTGTGTTGAAGAGACATATGGTCATATAGAGATAAAAAGAAGAGCAAAAAGTAGCAATCGAGCATGTACAGTATAGCAAAGGAAATTATTTGGGGGAGAAGGGCTCTTTCTAGGAAAATAGCACAGATGACATGGTATCTGAGCTGGCTTTTACAGAAGCAATAAAAATATGCCAGGGAGGGGAGGAAGCGATGGTCTGTTTCAGGTGGGCATATGTAAACCACAAGTCACTCCAGATAGCTGGTGTGCAAAGTGCCAGGGAGAAGAGCCCAGACAAAGGTCTCTGATTATAAGGCTAAAGAATCTAGACCTAAAGAATTCACTGCTGAGGAGTTCACTATAATTTTATGATTGGAGGCATACAAATCACTTTAAGAGTGTTACTTTAGCACCTCTCTTAACATGTTAAAATGAAATATTTTCAGGCAGGTCATCACAAATGTTCACTGAAGAAAACCAATCTCCAATTCTTTGTCTTTGATTATTTTTGTTTCCTTTCCTCTTTGCAATCAGGATGTTGAGAATGAGGGGCCTGAGCCCTCTGACTGGGACAGGTTTGCAGCTGAGGAGTATGAGACTCTTGTTGCAGAGGAATCTGCCCAAGCACAGTTCCAGGAAGGGTGAGTGAGGTCCCTGGGTCTTATAGAAGTTTTTTAACAGGGGTAATCATATCAGGAATGGTAAAACCATCTTTAAAAAATCAAACTAGTAATCCTTTCTTATTTTTGGATATCCTGAGTGATTATAACCAACTTTAGTTGAAAGAATATTTTTCCAGCAATCTTCCCTTCTTCACTAATTTCCTAAAACTCTTCTCATGTCCCATTTCCTTTAATGGAGTTGTACTTTTCACTGGAAGCTAAGATCATCGTGCAGTCATTCTACTTTGTTAGTGATATCACATGCTGTAAAAACATTTAGCATTTACTAAAATGCTGTAAATACAGGATGAGACTAAAAGAACTGAAGCTCTTTTAAATAATCAAACCATGTTTAAAACAAATCTTTACCATACATGTTTTTTTGTATTCAACACTGAACAAGAATTTACTTCTACAACAAATTTGTAATAGGGTATATATAATTCCATAAAGGGATCATGGTAAGAAACTATTCAAGACTTCCATTGCTTAGATCATTTCAGCAACTTTATAATTTGTTGGCTCTTTCCACCATCTTCTAGTGATTTCTTTTGTAGTTCCTCTAAGGCTCTTAATGCTTATTAATGTAATATTTTTTGAACAGGTAATATATTCATATATTTTAATATTCAAAGAAACAAGGATAGTTTCCTACTGCCCAGTTTTCCTCCCTAGAAGCAATCACTGTGACCTTTTTTTTTTTTTTTAATATTTATTTATTTGGGGGAGGGTGCAAGCAGGGGAGGAGCAGAGAGAGGGGGACAGAGGATCAGAAGCAGGCTCTGCACTGACAGCACCAAGCCCGATATGGGGCTCAAATTCACGAACCATGAGACCATGATCTGAGCCGAAGTCAGACACTCAAACCGACTGAGCCACCTAGGTTCTCCCACATTTTCTTATTACATGTCCTTCCAAAGACACCCTCCACTTTATTTCCTATAGATATATATATACACATACATATATTCAGATACGTGTGTATATATAAAAAAGCACATATACATTCTTTTATTTCTTTTTTCTGTACACATATGGTAGCATATTATATTCATTGTTTGGTATTTTGCTTTTTCCACACTTATGTAAAGTTTCTGTTATAGAAGATGAGTAAGTTCTAGAGATCTGCTATACTACTTAGTGCCCATAGTTAAAAATGTGGGTATTCTGCATTTTAAAATGTTATGAGAACAAATCTCATGTCTTCCTACAAAACACACACAAAAAAATACCATGAAATTTTTGGAGGTGAACAGATTTTTGGAGTACCTTGATTGTGGTATCACAGATGTATGCGTATATCCACACTGATCAAGGTGTAATTGTTAAATGCATATAATTTTTGTGTATCAAACCTAAATAAAGACAAAAACAATAACAAAGATTGGGAAGACAACATGGTGAACCAAAAACACTTGTATTTTACAATTACTGAGGTATAAATAAGGCTTCACAAATATTTTGGGGGCCTTGGGTACATGAAAAAATTTTTAAAAGCCCAACAAATGGGAGATTATTTCATGCATATATCTGATGAATGTTCTAAGTTTTTCTACAGCTGCACAATATTCTACTGTACAGTTATGCCACTATGACAAATAAAATGTTCTAATGAATAATCTTACATACATGTAATTTTATACATATGTAAGACAAATTTCTATAAGTATAGCAAACAGAGGAGGGTTTCAGAGAAACCAACAAGAAATAATGCAGACACCCAGAACTAGCAACAGTGGGGAGCCACTTCCATCCTTAGGTCTAAAAGGACAAGGAGATAAAACCATCATCAGAACCCAAAGAGAGTAAGTATATGGAGAGAGCTGACAGGAGTTGTGACCTTCAGTAATAGAATTCAGTCAAACTATGGCAATCTAGGTGAGAGCTGCTAGAATAAATACCCAATTTCACTTTGCTCATATCCCTTAGTATCCTGCTGGCACTTCTCATTGGTTTCCAACCAGAAACAAGAAGAGAACTGATGTAGTCTGTTTGGATCAGCCTCCTTATCCACCTAGCTAAGGGGAGAGTAGATATAGAAGGATAAACATCAAATATCCAGCTCAGTACAAATGCCAACAGAGATTCTACATTTCACACCCTTACCATTAAGTCTTCAATATCTTTTTTGAGAGTACTGAAGAAGCCATCACCAAACTACTTTCTTTAATCTTGAGATATCCTTAATATGCTTACTCACAAAACTGGGGTCTTATTTTTATGTCATGGACCCAGAAACCCAGAAAAATCATTCATCATTATTTTAAGCCTGACTGAATAAGAAGGGAAGATAGGCAAGTGTATTCATAAGCATAATCTAAAATTTTTTTGGCACTGAGCTTCCTTAGTAGGAATTAGAGTAAGGTTACTTATGAAGCAGCATCACTACTGTTAAGAGCATCTGTGGTTGTTTGTAATAGTGAAAAATTGGAAGGTCTGATAGGAAGATTAATAAAATTACCCTGCATATACATAGTATAATTCCATGTAAACATTACAAGTCATTTTGTGGACGTATATTTCTTGACTATTATAAAGAAAAAATTAAAATGTGGAGGAAGGCTTTAAAAGATCAAGTAAGGGGGAGGCTAGGTGGCTCTGTTGGCAAAGCATCCAAGTCTTGATTTTGGCTCAGGTCATGATTTCACAGTTCATGAGATCGAGCCCCATGTCAGGCTCTGCACTTACAATGCTGAGCCTTCTTAAGATTCTCTCTCTCCTTTTCTCTCTGCCCTTCCCCCATTCATACATGCATGTGGGCACTCTCTCTCTCTCAAAATAAGCAAACATTTAAAAAAGATCAAGAAGGAATAGTAAAGTGTAAGAAAGAAAATTAGGTATACATAAGGAAAACAACAGGGATCTTAGTATGTATTAGACATACAAAGCAAATGGAACACAAAAAATTCAAAGATAATAGAAAAGCTTTTTTTTTTTTAAATAAAGTTCCTGAAATCCAAAAGGTCAGAAGTCATACCATATCCAGGAAATACTGATAATGATTGATTCCCAATATATGTCATGAATTTGCCGGAGTTCAAAGATAAATATTGGATAAAGGGTTAGCATCCAAAACCCATAAAGAATTCACCGAACTCAACATCCATAAAACAAATAATCCAGTGAAGAAATGGGCAGAAGACATCCAGATGGCTAACAGACACATGAAAAATCATCAGGAAAATAAAAATCAAAACCGCAATGAGATACCACCACACACCTGTCAGAATGGCTACAATCAACTTGGGGAACAACAGATGTTGGTGAGGATGTCGAGAAAGGGGGACCCTTTTGCACTGTTGGTAGGAGTGCAAACTGTTGCAGCCACTCTGGAAAACAATATGGATATTCCTCAAAAAATTAAAAATAGAACTACCCTACAACCCAGCAATTGCACTACCAGACATTTATCCAAAGGATACAAAAATGCTGATTTGAAGGGCACTGTGCACCCCAATGTTTATAGCAGCACTATCAACAACAGCCAAAGTATGGAAAGAGCCCAAATATCCATCCACTGGAAAAAGGATAAAGAAGATGCATACACACACATACATACAGTGGAATACTACTCAGCAATGAAAATGAAATCTTGCCATTTACAACTATGTGGATGGAACTAGAGAGTATTATGCTGAGTGAAATCAGTCAGTCTGAGAAAGATACCATACGATTTCACTCATGTGGAATTTGAGAAACTCAGCAGATAAACACAGGGGAAGGGAAGGAAAAATAAGAAAAACAGAGGGAGGCAAACCATAAGAGACTCTTCTATACAGAGAACAAACTGAGGGTTGCTGGAGGAGAGGTGGGTGAGGGGATGGGTTAAATGGGTAATGGGCATTAAGGAGGGTACTTTTTGGGATGAGCACTGAGTATCATATGGAAGAGATGAATCCCTGGGTTCTACTCCTCAAGCCAAGACTACACTATATGTTAACTAACTTGATTTTAACTTTAAGAAAGAAACTTTAATTGGGTTTCTTTTCCACTTAAAAAATTCAAGTCCTCAGACAAGGGGAAAATAAAATCACCCTCGCCTCAGATACCTCCATGGTAAAAATGAATATTAGAAGATCATAAAACAACACATACAACTTTTTCAGAGAAAAAATTTCTATAATCTCAAATTTTATACTAACCTCAGATGACATTCAAGCATGAAAACACAAGTGGGTATTTTCAACATGTAAGAACTGAAGGGAATATAGCACCCATGAGCTCTTCTATAAAAAAGACAATCATAAAACCAAGAAACAAACCAAAATAAAGAGCCTGGAAATGTAGCAACCATTGGGGAAAAGAAATAAATAGCATTCAATCCATTCAAATGTAGAAAGAATAGAGATCTGGAAAAAAAAGAAATGTAAAACTAGGATGTAGAGAGGAAGAGGAAATATATGTATAACATCCTAGAAATAACAATTTAAATGAAAATGGGAGGTAGAGAGGAGGAAGAAAGTATGTGTAAATTTCATTGGCAAAACCTCAGTAGATACCCTTTAAAGCTATAAGTCAAATTGAGGGTTTAGGAATACTAATTTAACACTTGAAAAACCAAAGCTAGACTATTCCAATTCAATCAGAAAATGTGTATACAGAAAAGAAAAACACAGACCACAAAGCCTGAAGATGACAGAACTAAGGCAATGAATGTAAATGGAATAAACTCACTTATTTAAAGAAAAGGATTCAATTTTGTAATAACAACAAAGGTTGCATTAAAAAGGAATGAATGCTTTGGAGCAGCCACTCTGGAAAACCACATGGAGGTTCTTCAAAAATAGAACTACCCTACGACCTAGCAATGGCTCTACTATGTATTTAGTCAAAGGATACAAAAATACAGATTCGAAGGGGCACATATACCCCAATGTGTACAGCAGCGCTATCAACAATAGCCAAATTATGGAAAGAGCCCAGATGTCCATCAACTGCAACGACGTGGATAGAACTAGAGTGTGTTAGGTGAAGCAAAACCAGTCAGAGAAAGGCAGATATCCTATGATCCCACTCATATGTGGCATGTAAGAACAGAACACATGAACATAGGGGAAGGGAAGGAAATATAAGATGAAAACAAGGAGGAAAACCATAAGACTTAACTATAGATAACTGAGAGTTCGTGGAGGGTTGGTGGGTGGGGGAATGGATTAAATGGGTGTTGGGCATTAAGGAGGGTACTTGTTGGGATGAGCACTGGATGTATATGTAAGTGATGAATCACTAAATTCTCCTGAAGCCAATACTACACTATATGTTAACTAACTTGAATTTAAATAAAATCTTGGAAGAAAAAAAAATAGTCAAAAAAAGCTATGCATCTGACAGCATCAGATTTTTGAAACAAAAACTCCCAAAAGAAAATAAAAGGAGAAATTGGAGCCTATTATTGCAGCCATAGTAAACTATACCCTGAAAATAGGTAAAATACCTTTGTAGGTTTTGTCCATAGACCATCTACAAAATATATATTAGGCTACAAACAAAACTTCAGTGGACCTCTAAAGAGTAACTGTAATTCAGACCAGCTTCTCATTTTAAGGAGGTAGTCTGAAAGCATACTGTAGTTTTCAGTCTCTTCACACCATTTGAAAATACAGAGCACCACTTAAGAGGAGAAACTTTCAGTGGACTAAAAGACGAAAAGGAGATGGGATCCGATTGAAGAGGCAGTCTGTGCAGCAGCATGCAGAAGATAATTGCTACAAATAAAGGAAGCAGCACTTAAGGATGATCCATACCTGAATTTGGCTGAAACTCCACACAAAAAGGAGATGAGAAGCAGCAGTGTCCAGGTAGGTCAAACCTTGTATATCTCATCCTATTCCTAAAGGAAAGACAAGAGTGTGGGATCTTGGAGCAGAGAAAGCACAACCACTGAAATATCCACACCAGCAGCATGGTCCATCTAGCCCCTCATTCTCATTGAAAACACTAGCAACCTCTCATTGCCCCCTCCTAATAAGAAGCCAGTGCAAACAGAGGGAGTGGTCTGTTCCCAGCTACATAGAAAAATGGACAAATATCAAACAGTTGGAAGTAATAAAATACTCAACAAATGGAAGAACTTTCACTCTTGGAAGGCAATTTACTACAGCAGTCAGAACAAGACCTCAAGTTGAGTATTATTTACCATTTTTGGATGGTAAGAGAATACTGCCCTCTTGAAACAAGACTGACCAGTTTCTTGGAAATTGAAAAATTTTTAAATGAAAAACACAGTCATTGAGCTGAATAATAGAATGGACACAGATGAAAAGTTTTTGATTTGGGATATTGATTATGATACTACGGTAAGAAATCTTTATAGAAAACAGTAGAAATAACAGCCAGATAATTCCCAGAATTCTGTTTAAACAAATAAAAATATACCCAGGGACCAGCAAATTTTTTCTGTCCAGGTAGTGAATATTTTAGGCTTCACAGTTCTGTTACAACTACTTACCTCTGACATATATATGGCTGTAACAGTAGCCATAGGAAATATGTAAGCAAATGAATGTGGCTGTTTTCCAATGAAATTTTACTAATATGCCCTGAGATATAAACTTTATTTTTTCATATGTCATGAAATATTCTTGTGATTTTTTTTTTTTTTTTCAAATTTGAAAAGGTAAAAACCATTCTTAGGTCACTGGGCTATACCAAAACAAGTGGAGAGATTTGGCCCACAGACTGTAGTTTGCCAGTCCTGCACTAGAGTGAAATTTCAGAACATAAAAGATAAAGAAGAACTGAAAATCTACCAGACAGAAAAAAAACAGATTACCTACAAAGTGAATGCAAAAAGAAATGGAGCAATATCATTCAATTACTGCAAAGAGAATAACTTTAAATCTAGAATTCCACTCCTATTTAAATATGAGGGCCCAATAAATACATTTTCAGACACCCAAAGATGCAAAAAGTTACCAACCACAGACTATCTCTGAAAGAAGTATTAAGGGATACTCTTCAGCAAGAAGGTAAACAGATCCTCGAGGAAACAGTGGGATGCAAGAAACAAGCATGAGCAACAAAATTAGTAAAATCTATTCTTAGAACTAAAAAATATTGATCACATACTATTAAGAGTAAAAAGAGGTCGTGGAAATACACTATGAATCTTTATTAGAGAGTATTAACGCTGATGAATTTATATTTCTCTAACAATGACTAGAGAGTTAAAATATGTGTATTAAAAATTTAAGGTCAACCACTAAGAATAAAAACAAAATGGAAAACTCTAATCATTTTTTTAGAAAAAGACAATAGATTATTAAGCTGAGAAAAATTGGGTAAAGAAAACTTAATCTGCTAAACTCAAATCTACTAGAAGACAAGCGTGTTATCAGCATTGTTTTGGAGGCAAGTATCCTAACCATAAGCCAAAACAAAAAACAAAACAAAAAAAACCCCAGAAATACTGGCTTACAGAACTGAAAAGTCCAGGGGGTAGTACTAACTTTAGAGACTCAGATTTCATCTCTTTCATCTCTTAGATAATATTCTTCTTTCATCTTTTCACTCTTAGCAAGTTTTTCATATGTGGCAGCAAGATGATCACTTAATAGCTTCAAGTTCAAATAAATGACAAAATCCCTTTCCCCTAAGTTCCACCCAAAGCCTAGGATTTGTATCCCTTTGGCTCTAATTGGCTTAGTTTAGGTCCAATCCCTGAACCAGTTCCTGAAGGAGGCCTAGAACCAAGCTTCTACAAGGGTCAGGTCTATCCAAACCATGTTTTCCAAAGGGATATCAGAAAATATGGCCATAGGGGCACCTGGATGGCTTGGTCGGTTAAGTGTCCAACTTTGGATCAGATCATGATCTCACAGCTCATGAGCTGGAGTCCCGAGTTAGGCTCTGTGCTGACAGCTTGGAGCCTGGAGCCTGCTTCAGATTTTGTCTCTCCCTCTCTCTGCCCCTCCCCCACTCGTGCTATATCTGTCTCTCAAAAGTTAATAAAAACATTTAAAATTTTTTTAAAAAAAGAAAATAATGGCCATAAAAAAGGAGAATACTATTCCAATACAGGAACAATGGATGTCCACCACAGTAAGAAAGAAGAGACAAAAAGATATAGACAGTACAAAATAAACGGCCAGAATAAGTCCAAATATAGTGTCAATAACAAAATTTACATTGAATTAAAAATCAAACTGTATACTATTCTTTAGATCCATCCCTAACACAGAGTTAAAAGTCAAATGAATAGTAACAAGAATAAACCAGGTATGGTAACATTAATGAGACAAGTAGAATTCAAAGCTTTAAAAGAGACTTCCCCGTATTTCAGCAGTTGGCCATGAAAATAAATTCATGAACTTTATGCAACATAAAATATATCTGATAGAAATACAAGGAAAAATTGACATCACAGTCTTGTAAAAACCAACAAATCAAATAGACAAGAAAGAAAGAAAGAAAGAAAGAAAGAAAGAAAGAAAGAAAGAAAGAATAAAAGAATATAGAAATTAGAAAGTTTTCAAAGAGGTACTCAACAGCATACCTGGTACCCAAGAAATACACATGGAGCCATCACAAAAGTGCCTATTTATTAAGGCATGAAGGAAATTGCAACAACTTAAAATGTAACCTGAAATTAACAACAAAAAGTTAAAATACACATACTAGAAAGTCAAAAATAAAGTGGAAAAATGCTCTAAATATATTTCAAAATAACTGTTAAAGTGGAAGTCAAAATTCAAATTCTAGTCTTTTTAGAACTATGCATTATTTATTTATTAAAACATGGGATTTGGACAAGGGGAAATTTGTAACCTGTGGACTAAAATAAATTGATTAGGTTTTACTCTCAAAATGCATGAGAAAGGATGACAGTATAGACCTAAGTACATAGAAGAAGTTAAATAATTTTATTCAAACAAAAATAAATCTATTAATTTATAAACACAAACACACACACACACACACACACACACACACACACAGCACACTATGTACCAAGCACTAGTCTAAATATTGTAATTCATTGGGTGCTCACAAACCCTTTTTTTGTAGATGCTGATATCCCATTTACATATGTGAAAACTGAACCACACAAGGTTAAATAAGTTGTCAAATCCACCAGTATATAAAAGAATACATCATGCCAAGACTGCTACAGTGGTTCAACTTTGTAAAATCTGTCATTAACAAATTAAACAAACAAAATATAAACTGATTCTCTGAAGGCATATGATAAAATTTAATACATTTTCTGGTTTGGAAAAAAATCTTAAAACTAAGCAAACTGGAGATGAGTACCTTGTTAATGATAAAGATGGTTAATCCCACACCCCAGAAATAACCAGTTAAAAATACAATAGGGAAAAATCCCATTCATTAGTATCAAGAAGAAAAGTGACTTGGAAAATATATATGAAGAAAATATAAAATTTTACCAAAAGGTGTAAGACAATTCACCATGTTAAAATTAATTCGTTAATTTGATATATTCCCCAAAATATGTTGTGGAACTTGATAAGCTAATTCTAAATAGAACAATAAATATACAAGAATAGTAATGAGTTTAGGAAAGAAAGGTGTGGTGGACTACAGGGCATGTGTGTATGATAAAGACAGTGTCTTAAATGTGTTATGAAAAGACTAGTCAGTAAAATGTTGCTCTCTGTGGTGGGTGAAAAAAAGTGCATATGAAACTAATGTCTGCGTGTTAGATAAATAGACTTTCAGAGCTTAAAAGTAATGGGAGAAATTTATAAGGAAATACTTTCTAGATGTGACATTTAGGAAGTGACAAATTCTGTATCACAACTAAAAGACAAACAAATTGGACTGCATCATATGATCAATAGTATTCTTTTATAAATCAGATTCTTCAAGGGGTGCCTGGGTGGCTCAGCCGGTTAAGGGTTCTACTTTGGCTCAGGTCAGGATCTCACAGTTTGTGGGTTCAAGTCCCATGTAGGGGTCTTTGCTGACAGCTCAGAGCCTGGAGCCTACTTTGGATTCTGTATCTCCCTCTCTGTCTCTGCCCTTCCCCCATTCACACTCTCTCTCTCAAAAATAAATGAACATTAAAAATTATTTTAAAAATCACATTTTTCAAAATCAACAGTAAGAACATGAATATTGACCACTTCTAAAACAGAAGAAATTTCACCCAGGAAAGAAACAGGAAAATTCCCACTTCACCAACAGTTAAAATACAGTAGCCAAATAATTTTAAATGTATTTAAATATTGAACAGAATCCCCAAAATATATGAAACAAAAATTGCCAGACAAGTCAGTATAGTTGGAGATTTCAACAACTTCTCTTTCAGTAACTGACAGAACTAGATAGACAGTAAGGATACAGAAGAATTGAACAACACAATGTACTTTAATCAATAGAGAACCCTCCACAAAACAACAGCAAAATGGGCATTTTTTTCAAGTGCACATGAAACTTCTCCAGGACATACCATATGATGAGTAAAATAAGATCCAATAAATCCAAATGGATTACAGTTACATAAATTATGTTGTCTGACCATAATAGAATTAAAGTAGAAATCAATAACAGGAATCGGGGAATCCCAAAATATTTGGAAATTAAGTAACACTTTTAAGGACACATGGGTCAAAGAAGAAACCAAAGGGAATCTGAAAATTACTGTGAAATGAATGAAAAAAAAAGAACATATGAAAACGTATGAGGTGCAGTCGAAGCAATGCTTAGAGGAATATGTATGCCTCAAGTCTGACATCAATAATACAAGTTTCCACCTTAAGAAACTAGAAAAAAACCAAACCAGAGCTTAAATAAATAGAAAGAAGGAAATAATAAAAGACCAGAGTAGAAATCCATGAAATAGAAAATAGGAAAACAATATGAAAGAGTTCATGAAACCTAAAGTTGGTTCTTTGTAAAGATTTTAAGATAAATCTTTAGCTGGATTAAGGGGGAAAAAAGGCATACATTAACAAAATTAGGAATAAAGGAGGCATTACTACAGACACTACAGAACTTAAAATAATTACAAAGAAATATCATGAACAACTTCATCCCAATAAATTTCACACCTTAGATGAAATGGAACAAAATCCTAGAAAAAGTCAAATTACCAAGACTGATTTAAGAAGAAATGGAAAACCCGAATAGACTATATATCAACTAAAGATAATGAACTAGTTATTAAAGGTCTTCAGGTCCAGATGGTTTCACTGTTAAATTCTGTCAAATAGTTAAGGAGAAAAAAATATCAGTGTTTCACAAATACTTTCAGAAAATAACACTAGTGGGGAACACTTCCAAACCTGCTTTATAAAGGCAGTACTACCTGATACCAAAGCCAAAGATACTACAAGAAATGAAAATTACAAACCAATATCCCTTAAGAGCTTCAATACAAAAATTATTTTTAAAAAAATTAGCACATCAAATCCAGCAATATATAAAAAAGATTATATACTTTAAGTGGGGTTCATCCCAGGAGCAGAAGGCTGGCTTAACACCCAAAAGTCTATTGATTTAATATACCATACTAATAAATGATAAGGATGCCTGGGTGGCTCAGTCAGTTAAGCGTCCAACTTCGGCTCAGGTCATGATCTCACCATTTGTTAGTCTGAGCCTCAAGTCAGGCTCCGTGCTGACAGCTTGGAGCCTAGAGCCTGCTTCAGATTCTGTCTCCCTCTCTCTCTGCCCCTCCCCTGCTCATGCTCACTCACTCTCTCTCTCTCTTCTCTCAAAAATAAACATTAAAAAAAATTTTTTAATAAATAAATGACAAAAGTAATCTCCATAGACACACAAAAAAGCATTTGACAAATCAAACATCCAGTCACAATAATTCTCACTCAAGTAAGGATAGAAGGGTAGAAGTAAGGATAGAAGTAAAGATAGAAGTAAGGATAGAAGGATCCTTAACAGGATAAAAGGAATCTACAGTTAAATCATACGGTAAAAAACTGAATGCCTTCCCCCCCCCTAAGATCAAGAACAAAGCAGGGATGTTTCTATTCATAATTTCTACTCAGCACTGTAACTTAGGTCCTCCTATCTTCTGCAGTAAGACAAGAAAAAGACACTGAACGTGTTCAGATTGAAAAGGAAAAAGTAAAACTATTCATAGATTATGTAACCTGACAACAGTAAATACTAAGAAGTCTACCTGAAAGCTATCAGAACTAATGAATTAGCAGTTATCAAGATCTCAGAATACAAGTTCAATATGCAAAACTTAGTCGTATTTCCATATACTAGCAGTGAATAATCCAGTAGGGAAATCCAAATAAAAAGAATAATTCTACTCACATTAACATCAAAAAGAACAAAATATTTAAAAATTAACATAACCAAAGAACTATAATACCTGCACACTGAAAACTGCAAAACAGTGCTGACCTAAATGGGATTAGGAAGTTAAGTATTGTTAAAATGTTGGTTCTCCCCAAATTTACAGATTTACCAAAATTCCCTATCAAAATCCCTGCAGGCTTTTGTTGTAGAAATTGGCAAACTGATCCTAAATTTTATGTAGAAGTGTAAAGTACCTAAAATAGCCAAACTCTTTTTTAAAGGAACCAACTTGAGGCACCTGGGTGGCTCAAACATCCAACTCTTGATTTCGTCTCCAGTCACGATCTCATGATCAAGCCCTGCATTGGGCTCCATCCTGAGTGTAGGGCCTGCTTGGGATTCTCTCTCTGCCCCTCCTCTCCTGCTCACACTCTTTCTCTCTCTCAAAATAAATAAACATATTTTTAAAAATAAAAATAAATAATAAAATAACAAAATTGAAGGACTTAGTCTGCCTGATTTCAAAATTTACTATAAAGCAAACAATTGAGACACCTTAGCATATTAGCATGTATATACATAGATCAATTAAACACTCTAGAAATAGACCCTATTATGAATGGCAAATTTTTAATCAGTGGAGAAAGAATAGTCTTTCCAAAAATGATGTTGAAATAACTTGATATCCATAAAAAAAAGGAACCAAAATCCATACCTCACAGCATATGCAAAAATAACTACACGTGGATAAAAGACCTAAATGTGAGAGCAGAAACTCTTAACACTTCTAGAATAAAACAGAGGAGAAAATCATTGTGACCTTGGATCAGGCAAAGAGCAATAAAAAATTACTTTCAGATTAAATGGACTTCCTTTAAAATTAGAAACTATTGCTCTTCCAAAGGCACCATTAAGAAAAGGAAAAAATTGGGAGAAAATATTCCCAAAACATCCTGATAAAGGAAGGATTCATATCCAAAATATATAAAAAGATTTCTTACAGCTCAGTAATAATAAGACTAATAACCTAATTTTTAAACAGACAAAAGATTTGAATAAATACAATTAGAGATACAAACAGCAAATAGCTATATGAAAAGATGCTCCACATTGTTAGACATTAGAAAAATACAAATTAAAACCACAGTGAGATATACCACAGTGTAGATACACCAGCTAAAATCACTAGTTGGCAACAATGTGGAGAAGCTGGAACTTCATACATTGAACTGATGGTGATGTAAAATTATATATTCTCTTTAGAAAATTTTGGCAATTTCTTAACAAGTTAAACATACACTTATCATATGAATCAGCAGTTGCACTCCTAGGAATCTACCCAAGAAAAATGTTTACCCAAAGACTTGTCCGTGAATGTTTATAGCAGCATTATTCATAGTTGCCCAAAACTGGAAATAATCCAAATATCCATCAAACTGGTAAACTGATAAAATATATCCATAAAATGGAATGCTACTTAGAAAAAAAAAAAAAAGGAATAAACCATTGATAAACACAGTATGAGTGGATCTCAAAATAAGCTAAGTGAAAGAAGCTAGACAAAAAAGTATAATCCATTTGATTCCATTTATTTAAAATTCTAGAAAATGCAAATTAATCTATCATGACAACAAACTAGTGGTTAACTTGGGGGAGAGGAGCAGTGATTATATAGGGGCATGAACTTTGGTTGGGAGGCAAGGAAATGGATAGTTTTGTGATCTTGAATGTTGTAATGCTTTTACAGGTATATACACAAAGTCAAAATTTATAAATATAAGTAACCCATTGTATGTCATTTATATGTCAATAAATAGAAGAACTAATACATGCAGTAACATGGTTGAGTCTCTCAAAAATAACACTGTGTGAAAGAAGCCAAACACTAAAGACTACATATTATATGATTCCATTTATATGAAATTTCTAGAAAAGCCAAAATTATATAGCCAGAAAGCACATCAGTGGTTGCCTAGTTCCAGGAATGAGAGTGGAGAGTGAATCCAACAGGCACAAAGGAGAAGAGAGGCAGATGGAAGAATGAAAATTAGATTGTGGTATTGTTTGCACAATTGTAGAAATTTACTAAAACACACTGAACATTTAAGATCAGTGAATTACATATGCCATGTACGTTATATTTCAGTAAAATATTTAAAAAGCACAAGTCCAAAAGTTTTTGGCTTATTGGCAACAATCTTTTAAAAGATAATTTGTTAAAGGATAATATTAATTCAGTAGATGATTGCTGTCCTACTATATACTAAGCATTATCGGATATTGGAGGACAGGATTCCTGCCTAAGCAGGGAAAACAAACAGATGCAATTAAAGTATTTTAACTGCTTCTCATAGAAGCATTTTTTCCAGTTGTGGTTCTCAGAGTGCTTCTCATAGAAGAAGCATACCTACAGTAACACCTCACTCTAGGCTCACTGTCCAGTAAGATAAGCACTTTCAGATATTGTTGGTAGAAAAATTGGCCCAACCTCCCTGGAAAGTAATTTGACAGTATGTAGCAACAGCCTAAATTTATACCCTTTCACTCAGGATTCCAGTTTGGGGTATCTATTGTAAATAATCAGAAATTTGGATAGAATTGTTCTATCCAAACAACTGGCATTGGCCACTGGTCATTCTAAAATTTAAAAATCAAACTAACACAAATGTACAATAATAGAGTAGTTCAATAAATCATGGTGTCTATGTGTCATATTATGCAAACATTTAAATTTTGTGCTTACACAAAAACTAACGGGGGGGGTTAGAAAATTATAATTTCATTATTACAAATCTGTACATCTATATATACAATCTAAAAGATAAGGCTACAAAATATTAACTCTGGGCTGTGGGATTGCAAGTATTTTTTTTATACTGGTCTATAATTTATAAGTTCTTTTAACAAACATACATTACTTGAATAAACAGGAAAAAGAAGTGTTATCTGTTTACATAGGTAATATGTTTAAATATGTGATACATAGGTGATATGTATACACAGCAGAAGAGGTAGAAAATATAGATAAACAAAAAAACTTCATCTAAAATCCACCATCCAGGGATGCCTGGGTGGCTCAGTTGGTTGTGGGTCCGACTTTGGCATAAGTCATCACCTCACGGTTCATGAGTTTGAGCCCATTGGGCTTGCTGTTCTCAGCACCAAGCCCACTTCAGATCTTCTGTCCCCCTTTCTCTTGGTCCCTCCCCTACTCATGCTCTCTCTCAAAAATAAGTAAGACATTTAAAAAAAATTTTTTTTTAGTGATAAAATAAAACCCACCATCCAGAGATAGCATAGCCTGTCCTCCCTTCTAGACATTTCAATGCAAACAGATAATTTTACAAAAAACGTAATTTATACTACATACTGTTTTGTAACCTGCCACAAAAGGAGAAAATAGAGATAGCAGGCATCACTACTTAGAAGTTTGTTAGTCTAAAAAGAGAAACTGATGGCAGCTAGAGAGTAAATAACTGGCTCAAGCAGAAGTTTTTTCCAGTTGTGGTGCTCAGAGAAGTGTGTCTGGAGGGAAGAGAGGGGAGGCATAGGGATGCAGACAGAAGTACAGGTGAGGGGTCACAAGAGGAGATGCAGGGACCAGGTGTAATGAAATTCGACCAGTGTATATGAGAGGCTTCTGCTGGACACTCCTCATGTTGTAGCAGATAAGATAAGGCCTCCATACAGCACACGTGGGTGATGAGGTCCTGCGGGCAGAGAAGGCTTACAATAGCCATACCCTGTAGAGTGAGAACTGGAATGTCAGAGGAATAGACCGGTTTACAGTTGTTAATAGCTGACTGATGTGGTTTTCAAAAGTAAGGCCAGACTCAGAATCCCAAGGTTACACCACCTTGAGATGAAGCCCTCAAGAGGAATTACAAATACATCAGGGTGAGTCTGTAAACAAAAATTACCAGACTCAAATATCAGAAATGGAGGAAGAATGGCAGTACTATGGAAAGAGCAGAGGCTTAGGAAGGAGCCAGATAGATCTGGTTCTACCTACCACTCACCAGCTGGGCAGGTTATCTGACTCCTGAGGCTCAGTTTCCAAAGACACCAGCAACTACCTTACAAAGTGGTTGTGAGAATCTAAGATAATATATCTAAACACCTGGCACATAGTAGATACCTGATAAATAGTAGCTATTACTACTGTTAATACTCCCTGTATGGGAAGAGAGGAGATATAACATCATGGTTAAGGGCATGGAATTTGGAGTTAGACAAACCTAATAATTTCAAACCCTTGCTCTAGCACTCACTAGCTGTGTAATCCCAGGCATCCAAGCCTCAGCATCATCTATACAACGAGGATACCACCTGCCACAGTGAGCTGTTTAAATTGAAGGATTAAATAAGTAAGACCATGTGTAAATATCTTTATACTTTGCACTTAGGGATAGTACCTATGTAATCAATAATAAACAATGGATATTATTACTACCACCTCTGTGATCTTGGCCACATTACATAACCTCTCTGAACTAAAATTTAATCAGCTATAACATCACCATTCCACTACCCACCTTATTCCTGTCATTCCCAGGGCACACAGTTGGCACACAGTAAATATGTTACATAAACAATGGGACTATACTGAGGATTGGAGCTAATGCATATAATGTATCCAACAATGGCATATAAATGCTGGAAAAAATGGAATTGTTTCCCACTAGAACCTGGGCTCCTCCAGGGCAAAGAACATTGTTTCATTCATCTGTTAATAACAGCACCTAGTAAAATGTTAGGGACGTAGGAGATCCTTAGGAAATGTTTACTGAGTGACACAGAAGGCAACAATCATCCAGCAGCCACCCTCACCTCACTATAAGGATAACTGCAGGAGTCCAGACATTTTGACCCTCTAAGTACAACTTGAAATTCTCCATCTACTTTATCATCTAACAAACACCATAAGTAGCCTTTGTGCCAGGAACCTGTACCACCTGATTCAAGGCTGGTACTTAGGTGATGCTTTCAAGAATAACCTAGTAATGACTCCAGATTTCAATGAGGTGAAAGAATGCAAACACAGAAGCTGCAAAAATTGTGAATTATCACTTCTAACACACAACGTGATCACAGCATACAACACCATTTGTATAAATCCAAGGTAATGAATGGTCATAATAGAGGAAACCAGATAGGGTACCAGTTACATAAACCAGTTCAACTGTATGTCCCACCTATATGAAGATAATAGGTTAGGATGCCAAATTTCTTTATAATTAACATTTTTATGATTTCTGCAATAAAGAAATTGCAGAAAAAACTTCAGCAATAAAACAATTATGTAAAGCAGGCAAAAGGGTCCTCCATGTTGTTATATTAGGAAACTGAGACCTGTTTTGTGTTTTTATTGATTAGTAGAGAAATATAAGCTTGCTGCACAAAAATTGTAAAATATAAAGAGATTTAAATCACCCTTGGTTCAATCATCCAGAGATAACCATTATTTACACTTTAGTATACTTTTTGATGCTTAATTCTACTAGGGTGTTCAAAAATATGGCTTTTAATGATTCAGAAGTGTTCTCAAGCAGTAACTCACATCCATTTCCCTATTATTGGACATTTAGAGAATTCAGAACTGTGCACTACTGAATATTTTTAAAGGTAGCTTTTCCCCTTATATTAAATATAAATATATGAATTATTCCTTTAAAGAGTTGTTACTTCCACCAGCTTTGGAAAAGAAAGTGCTGTAGGCAAAAAAGGCCACTCCCAAACCCACCAGATCATCTTCCAGGACTGCAGCTAATAAGAGTCAAGTGTGGAGTAAGGAGTTGTGTGGAGCCTGTCCTCAGCAAAGTGGGAAAATTTAAGAGGAGCAGGCATAATGGGGCAGGAGGGGGAAGGGGAGGCGACATGTATGTATATTGAGGCATGAGAAGAGAAAAAGGAATGACAGGAATTAATATTCTAAAGCATGAGTTACAGCCTTAAAAGAATAGTTCTAAGTTACATTGTATAGTGCTCATTAAACAGCACCTTTATATAGACCTGAATTTAATAATATAGTTTTAATTTTTTTTCTGCATTGAACAAATCAAAGCCCAATTTTATTTCAATAGATATTCACTGGCACTTACTCAATGCCAGGCACTGTGGTTAGTAATAGAAATGAATGAACCCTATTCCTCCCTTCAAGTTCATAATTAGAATATATTTAAACCCAAATTTTTATGCTATCTACACACGAACTAAGTAAGAATAAACAACAGATGGCTTACGACCCTAGGGAACTGCAAGAGACCAAAAAGGAAGTGCGATCAACTTCTGAGGCAAGAAGAGTGGGTAGTAGTACATATTAAGAAACTTTAGCAAGAGTTGGAACAAAATTTCTAGTTACTGAATGGGTCAATAGGGAAATTCATTGATCCAAATGTCCAACTTCCCAAGTATTTCAGTTAATCTATTTTACGTAAGTGCTTTAGGATTTAAAGGTGTAAAGGTAAGATTGATCCACTCCTATTTCTAAAGCATTAGAGACTCCAAATTAAAGAACTACTTAACATTTTATTCTATGCTTATAGCCAACATGTGTCTTAAGTTTCCTCAAACCCTGAATCAGATATTCTTGCCCTTTACCCCTGAAAATAGAATCCCAAAAACAGAATCAGACCACAATTCCCAAATAAACCCTGAAACCGCACAAATCCTTTTTCTGACCATATATGTGCCAATCATTATTTCTACTAATTCCAGGAATCAGCAGAACCAGCCTTAATACTTTTGTCCAGAAATTGCTCATCTGAGAGGGAAAAACTTAGGGGAACAGGTTTTTAAAGGCAACATATTGCTAGGAAAAATATATGACCATTATTTTTCCTTATACTAACAACACTGTTAATACTAGGTTAAATTTCTTCTCAGTTTGATACGTAGGCTTTCTAATGAACTATTTGTGAACCCAAGGAGTTCTGCTTCAATCCTCTGACCCTGCTACTCATTCAAAAATAGCCAGTTAACAGAGAATATTTCATAAAATCTTCATTTGTGCCCAGAGAAATCCCAGTTACCTACAAGTAAACCTGGAAGTGGTCATTTAGAAGGAATCAGCTCGCTCTCTCAGGAATTTTTCTAGAGAACAGGATAAAGTTTAGACTCTCACAGCTCTAACTTAAGTGACTTCGAGATGACTTTTGCACTCTCACCCTTTTACTGACTTCAGCCTTCCCTGACAATGTATCATTTCACAAGAGCCTTACTTAGGACATCATTTTTTATTAATCATTTTGAGCATCTAGTGCCAGGCACTATTCTATAGCCCAAGGAAATTAGTGAGTTGGCAAATGGATATTTTATAATCAAGTGGAGAAGACAGACATTTAATTATGTAATTGTGAAGGAAACAGAGTGAGCCAATAATGGAAAGAGACTTACTATTTAGGGTGCTGAGAAAAATTCCTGAGATGATGAGAACCTACAGGTTAAGAAGGAAATCGCTCTGAAAAAAGCAGGGAGCAAAAATGTTCTAGGGAGAGGGAAAAATATATTCAGTGGCTCTGAGTCAGGAAACAGTCTGTTGAGGACATTTTAAAAGGCCAGTATGACTGGAATATAATGACCAATAGGGAAATACAGGTGGAAATATACACGGGAGCCAGATCATGCAGGGCCTCGGGAAGCTATTGAAGAAGAATTAAGAAAGTAATATAATCCCATTTCCAGTTTTTGAAGATAGTAATCTTCAAATTGCTAGTGGTGCAAGAATAGAAGCAGGGAGACTAATAAGGAAGCCAATGCAAACATCTAAATAAGAGATGGTCATGGGGATTAAAGAGGGTGCTTGTGATGAGCACCCGGCATTGTATGAAGTATTTAATCACTATATTGAACACCTGAAACTAATACTACACTCTACATTTACTGGAATTTAAACAAAAATTTAACAAAAGAGATGGTGGTTACTCAGGCACTGGGAACCAAGAAACTTTTAAATGACCTTTCAGATTAAAAGATGAGAACAAGTTAACCAAAAGGTAAGGTCACTGCAGGCCACAGAAGAACATTTACAAGGGCATTAGGTCCCAAGACCAGAACCATTTTGACAAGCTAAAAAGCCTGGTATGGCAATAGCAAAGGGTATGTGACAAGAGTGAAGGCAGAAGACCAGTTGTTAGAAAACTATTGCAATCCAAGCAATGAAATACAGTGCCCTGAACTAAATCAGTGGCAATGGGGAGAGAGGGGCAGGACTGTGTCCATGTATTATTCTAAGTGGTATAAGAAACTGGCTGGATTTGAAAAGGGGAAGGCAAAGGAGGGAAGAGAAACTTGGCAATCACTGGATTTCTGGCTTTAAAGGGGTAGATAATGGTGGAGCCAGGGTGTGGGAAGGAGGAGTTCAGCTTTGTATATACTGCTATAATGGAAGGGCCATAAGAGTAGGTAGTTGGATACATGGCAGTCTCCAGCTTAGAGGCTGAGGCTGGATTTGTACATTTAGAAACTGCAGGTAAACAAGTGGTGGATAAAGCCATAAGAAAGAATGACCGTCCAGAGAAGTACAAAATAAGAGCTTAGTCCAGAATTCGGGGATGCATTAACACTGAAGGGGCAAGAGTTAGAGCAGTGTTTCTCAGTGCCACTGATGTTCTAAGCTGAATAATTCACTTGTGAGGTGTTGTCTGGCACATTATAGGATGTTTAGCAGCATCTCTGAACTCTACCAACTAGATGTCAGTAGAGAACCCACCCGGTTGTGACATGGCCGAATGTCCCAGGGTGGGGGGAATCGCCTCCATTTGAGAAACACTGAGGTAGAGTACGAAAAGTCTCCGGGACACTGATAAAAAAATTCTAGGGGTGCCTGGGTGGCTCAAGTCCATTAAGCATCTGATTTTGGCTCAAGTCATGATCTCACAGTTCGTGAGTTCAAGCCCCTCATCGGGCTCTGTGCTGACAGTTCAGATCCTGGAGCCTGCTTTGGATTCTGTCTCTCTCTCTCTGCCCCTTCCCTGCTCATGTTCTCTCTAAAATAAACATCACAAAAAAAAAAAAAAAAAAAAAAAAAAAGACAAAGATTCTAAATGAGCTCCCTCAATCCAGAAGATTCCTCCAAAGCTTCCATGCATAGTACTCCTCTTGGTGCCTTGAAAGTACAAAAGAAATGCAGGTGGCTTTCCTCTGTATGCAACCCACAGGGCATTAGGATATCTTTATGTACTAGATTGGATCAGATCCATTGCTAGAAATCCCATTTCTGGTATGAGGCTACAATGGGAAAAAATACTTTTGTAAAAATTTGTATTCACAAATAACATACACAATGTGACCCTGACCCCTTAATAGGATTAGGTGTCACCATCCTGCTCCAGTAGTAAGCCCCAACACTTCTCTATCATGAAAATAGTAGGTCCTCTCACCCAATCTCCACTTGACCCTTATGAGGGGGTAGGAACTGCTATTACCTCATTAGTTGAGGAAACTGATGCAGAGGTGTTAACATACCCAAAATAACATTAAGTGATCAAACTGAGATTGGAACCTGACTTTTCCAAAGCCCATGCTCTAAGGCTGTAAACCACTTAACCATTATTCCAGATGGCCTCCATTATAGTACAAGCTCGGTAGGAAGGGGCTAGATATTTATTGAACGAGTCTTAGTTCAGACCTCTTGAACTTACTCCCAGATCTGCACGGAGAAGAAAATGTCTTTCACTCTTGACAGGAAATAAGCACAACATCTGACACTGCATTGCTAGAATTAGCTTTTGAGAATTTTGGTCCAGTAATGGAGAGGCTCAACCATCAACCCTTAAAACAAAGTTACCCTCCCTTCTGCCTCCTTATCCAACAGATGCCAGTTACACTGAGGCCTCAAGGAGATGGGGAGAAGAATAGAAACGAAGTATAGAATGGGGTATTTCTGCAAAATGATGTTGTAAATAATATTTGATAGGATCATGAATTGGTACTCAAGAAGTTTTCTAAACATCAGCTAGGCTTTTTGTTTGTTGGTTTAATATTCTCTACCCTCTATTCAAAAATGTTTTAAAGTTGAATAGGTACCACCTCTACTATTGGGTATACCTGTCTCACCACAGGTTACATTAGCCAGCCTTGGTACCTTTTTGATGAAAGAACTATTATGTTCAGGAATTTCTGCACAGATACTGTGTAAAAAGTCCTTGCAAATGGTAAGGTTTTAATAAGCTTGGTGATGCCAAATACTATAACAAACATTGGTAATAACTATCTATATTTCTCTGGGCCTAGATGTAGCCTCAGCATATTATTTATCAATACTTCAAGCAGCCATCATTCCCACTAGATATAATATTGTCATCCCTGCTTAAGGCCACCCTCAAGAATAGCCTGGAAAATAATGGAACTCAGGGGATTCCAAGAACTTCTAAGGGGAGTAGGCAGAGGGAATATGCTGGGAGTTCTGTAAAGAATGGAAGGAAATCCATGAATAGGCTTTAACCTACTCTATGTACACACTTGCACATCTAAATGTACTTCTTGGAAACCAAAGAAGCTATAAAGCAATTTGAGCTGAACATTCCCCACTCTGCATGAAAGCCACTTCAATGAAGGCAGTCATATAAAGTTGTACTTTATGGACCTCACACCCTCCCTAACCTAGTCGCCTCCATAATGCTCTCATTCATACCAACGCTCCTAGGGAAAGCTAGATACAGCACATTTTCAACAAATCCTAACATGAACTTGGGCTTTAAGGAACAAAGAAAGTATGTTTTCTATTCTAGATGAAACCATGGTCTCCTCCAGCATGGTTCAGTTGTTCACAACTGTCATTTAGCAACTGAGGGTAGTTTTGCAAGCTGGTGGTTTCCAGTCTCTAGTTTGCCATATTGACTTCTACCCAATGAAGTTTTTGTTTTTTTCAATCGGTAACTCACTTTTGTTTGTTCTTTCAGCTCCTTTGAAGATTATGAAACAGAAGAACCTGTCTCTCCCTCTGAAATTGGAAACAAAGGCAATAAAAGTCAAATAGTAACCTCAAGCCTTTCAGAGAAATGTGGAAAGCTTCAGTCAGTGGATGAAGAATAGCTGCCAAGATCTACATGAAAGAGATATGTATTTTAAATCTTTTTCTTGTGGAGATGCTCCAATTTGCATACTGCTTTTTAAAGGCTTTGATTTCTGCAAGTGTGTATCTGCACTAGGAACTTTAAGACATTAAGCAATAGATCTGGATACACATGCTCAATTTGGGGGACT
Organism: Prionailurus viverrinus; assembly: GCF_022837055.1. Classification (NCBI taxonomy): domain Eukaryota; kingdom Metazoa; phylum Chordata; class Mammalia; order Carnivora; family Felidae; genus Prionailurus; species Prionailurus viverrinus. The sequence goes on from NC_062569.1 coordinate 31,900,589, forward strand.
CCTCCAGTTTGCCTCGAACCCCTTACAAACCTTTTTCTCCAAACAAATACAGTGATAAACATCACCTTCCAAAGTCTGTGAATCTGCACTCTTCACCCCTGAATGTACCAGCGATCTCTTGGGGACAGTGCCAAGCACAATTCTCTGCACAAAAGCAGGAGTTGCCTCTGTTGTCCAGCATCCCTGAGGTCCCTCAGGGCTCCTATGGAGCCCAGAAGCCTTCACTTGCAGAAAACTTGAGTCAGAAAAACTCTGGAACTTGAGAAAGCAGTTAAAGGGCCTCCAGAAGTGACTTACCCCTGGTAATAAAAGCACTGCCAGAACATCTCAGACTTTTTAATATGTGTACTGGAGTTCAAAGATCTTGAACTTATTACTTGGTTTAACGTAATTTCACAATGACCTGCCAAACTGCTAGTCACTTTACATCCTCAGGTATTGTAACCACTGGGCCTTCCAACCTTGCTGGCAAGCTCTGCATAATCTCTCCCCATCCTCACTGTGGATCTTATATAAAATAGGATGAAAAACACTTCTAAGTACAGAATTTGACTCATACTTGAAAAAATTTCCTTTTAACTTATCTAACATTTGTGGAGAATTACTGAATGACTTATTAATCCTCAAATTAGTTGATGCCCCCCCATCTACACTTCCTATCAGAAGGCCTACTTGAAGACTTAGTGATATATGAAAATTTTTACTAGATGTATTCATCACTGAATATTACACTAAGCCAACAGTAAAGGCCTCAATCTAAACATTATCCACTCATGTTGAAAACAAACTATTTCAAATATTCCATCACCTCAATATTTAGCACAAAAATGGAAGAAAACCATGATGCAAGAAACCCATAAAGGAAACCAGTTTCATTTTTACTATATAGTAGATGTGTTCATTACAGAATTCTACCTTTTTTTTAGCAAGCCACAATGCAGCCAAATCCTGCAATATCCTTAAAAACTGAAAATAAATTATTTAAAAGGATGGAAATTTCTAATAGCGTAAGTGAAAGAAACCCCCAAGAAACTTTTTAACAACTATCTCTGTCAAAGTCATCACCTTTTCCCTGGGTTTTCTGCTTTAACCACAGTCCTGAATGTCCGAATAGCTTCCCTTGCCACCCTGCTTTGGTTCCCCCTTACTGGTATGAAAAGTCAAACAATGAAATAATCAAACCTTGGGCTATGGTAGGCAAAAAGTGGAGATAAGGGCAATTTAGGAAATGCACCATCAACCAAAAGTTATTTTACTGATACAGTTTGCTGTTATTTTACCTTTTATGATCAGAACTAACCTTCCATTTAACTGTTACAGAAAGCATAAATATTAAAATTTGGTATCTAACAGTTCACAAAGAACTAAAAGCTTAAAAATGACTAAATTTTTAGGAAAAATTATATGCAGTAACTTAAATAGACTAGTAAATTAGGATTAAAAGTTTATGTATTTGTGATACATGAACTTTACCATCTATCTCATCCACCCTTTTACCAGGGAGAGAAAGCAATTTTATTTCATTAGCCAAGATAGGATTTAAAGGTTTTATTATCCATAATGGTCTAAAATATTTCTAAGCCTCAACAAAAAGTAAAAAAAATTCAATATACATTTGATTTTTTTTTTAATACTATTTGGCTTTTTACCTCTGTACCTTGTGTCTCCTTACTGAAATCCTCTTGCTTTTACTTTGGTCTGTACTTTGTTTCAAAAGTCTGTAATTATAAAAAGTAACAGCTAACAGTATCATTCCATTAAGATAAAGCTATTTTAATTTAGGTTACCCAAAGTATCGTATTTTCAGACAGAAGCGTTTTACTGTACTCCTAAGAGTTGAATGCAAGAAATGTGAATTCTGAGAACTAGGACAGTATATATATGACTTTCTGGTAAAGATTTCACTAAATATAATCATTACTGCCCAACTGGAAATTTGAAGTTTTTACAGTATTTCTGACTCCTTGATAAAAACTGAAGGTTATCATGGTCTTAATGCTAGTCAATGAAAAATGAATTTCATAACATTAATTGCCGAGGTAATCAAACTAATGAAATTCCGTGTATTTTCTCTGCATCTTATCTATGTCACCGTGTCAAAGTATTTATAAAATTCTAGAATCTAATGAGGTAAGGCATTTGCTCAGTTTTTGGAAATGTTAAAGTGTGTTTGGGTGGAGAAACCTGCATGACTTGTTTTTGTTTTTCCCTTTTTGCAAAACTAAATAAAGACAAGTTGTCAAATATGAACCATGTTCACGAAGATAATCACTACACACTTTTGGTTTTATTCACCCTTGCAACTCATTTTTATGTTTGAGAGAGTAACACTGTAAATTTGAGTTTCAAAGAATAACTCTTTGAACCCCTGGGGAAAACTATAAAGAAAGATTTAGAAGGATAACACCTCATAACTGAGAAGGGATTTCCTCTGGAGAGGAATAAGGAAGAGGACTAGATATTGGGAATAAGAGGTTTACAAGGATCAAAAACTTTAGCCTTGTATATAATGTATTCTTTTTAAAAAACTGTACCTAAACTTTTTTAGAAAGGAGGGAGAAAAGTTAAAATATCATCCAAGTATTAGATTCCAACACTATACTTTGAACTCAGTATTCTCTAAAGCATTTTTGTATTTGTCACCTATGATACGGGAAAGAAAATTTTATTTTTCATCTAAGACTTTTCTTCAAGGTCACCACAGAATTGTTTCAAGAATACTAAGAGCAAAAAGAAATTCTTTATCCTAGATCCATATTATAGCTCTGCACAGAAATGTAGACTTAATGAAGCTAACCAAAAAGATAAATCAGCAGCTATAAAAATTCTCTATCAACTAAGTGAAAGATCATTTGATTACATACATTAATAACAAAGACTCAAAGAACAAATGAAGATGTATCATATTAAAAGCTGTTATTGTTTTGGTGGTTTCAAATCCTGATAAAGTAAATCCAGTTACTTCAGTAATAATTTCTTAATCATCCCTAGTTAGCCATTGGTCAGCATTCCTAAATAACTCATGGTATAAAGAAAAACAATATAAAAATCAAGGCACTGTAATTAATTATTCTTCCCCAGATGTATATAATATAGGCCATTCAGAGCATGCTATCCCAAACTCCTCAGTATTCTACAACATAGAATTAGAAAACTAACATTTATTGATAGAATTAAGGTGTAATACAGGTTTCCAAAAATGTGGCAGTGAGAATACCAGCATAAAAAAGAGAAACTTGTGCTAAAAACAACCTGAATTCATCATTGGCAATATTACATAACAATCAAGGCCCTCACATACTAATGATTTCCGCTTTGTCTATATTGCCAACCTCCCATGCATCAAAAAACACAAAACTAAAATTATCAAACTTGGGAAGCAATAAAGTATTCTATGAATTTTAAGATCATAATATTAGGAAAGTTTGGGAGATTTGCAAAATATATCCTAATCATCCATGTGTACAATCTCAGTTCTAGTCATTTTTGCAGTGATCATTAGTGAATAAAGAACAGGTTTACAAGTTTATATAGCAGGGCATCTGAGTTCAACACAAAACTGTTACAAACTTTAGGCAAATACATGTTGCATAAGACACTGCTAACACTTAGAGGAATTAAATAAAATTCCAAAACTTGGAAAGCAAATAAAGACAAGACAACTAAGAAGCATTTTCCACCATTTACTCTTGTTATCAAAAATAGTTCAACTCTTCTTGCAAAACAAAAACAAAATAGTACATACTGGACACATACATCACATTTTCTTCCTATGGCTTTAGCCCACCCCCACCCCACCAAAAGAGACAAAAAAAAAAAAAAAAAAAAAAAAAAGGCCCAACAACAACAAAAACAACTCTACCTGACCACATTCACAGAAAATGACACCAGGATACACTACAAAACAGAAGGAGGTGTCATCTGCTCTGTGTCCAAAGGTTTCTTCTCCATGTCTTGTACTAGGTGAGTAACCATCATTGAACATGCTGTGTGCCAAATCAAAACATAACTTCAACATGTCAGATCTCATCAGAGATGGTGAACGTAGTAGAAATTGGAAATTTTCCAGCAGTATTTTTCTTTAAATAAGCACTGTCAAAGCAGCAATTCTTCTTTTAAATCATAAGGTCATTTCTTTACAACCTAGTCAGTCCTTGTTTTGTTTGGGCTGTGCTCTTTTCAAGCAACTGACTAGATTTCCCTTCAACAGAATGTTTGTACTTGTCTCCCCCATAAAAATTAAAGGGAAGACATGCATTTAAACTGAAACACAGTTTGTGCTTTACATGCAAAAGAGCATTCTAAAAAAAAAAAAAAACAACCTCCTAGCTTCAAACCTACCTAAATGCACAGGCTTCATAAAAAGGCATTTTTATTTGGCCTCTATAAAGAAGCCTTCATAACAAATAGCACCGAAAGAGAAAGAAAGAAAAGAGAAGGGGCATATTCAAAATAAAGGATGAAACTATCAGAGGAACAAAAAAAAAAAATCAAAGAAGTGGCCAATAGCAATAAATACAATGCATAAATCTGGTTAAGTTTGGGGGCATTATTCCAAAATTATTTTAAATAAATCCCAACTTCTAAATAAAAATTTTTATAATTTTTTTAAAAATTGTCACATTTTATAATCTAAATTCAATTACCTTCAGAATAAAACTGCTCTTCTCCACTTCATTTATCTAATCATAACATTGCTAAAAGTGAAGGAAGGATTTCAAATTTTTTCCTAGAAATGAGTCAGACGTGAACTATAAAAGGGACTCAACTCAGAAGAGTTCTATAGCATAAACAGCTAAACATCTGCAGTCTGACAGAATTTCAGTTTGTTCACTTTTTAAAAGACAGATTTCAACATTCTAATGAGGGGCAAATTTTCTTTCATAATACTGCTGATTTAAGAACTGCTACATACACCAGTAGCCAATTTTCATGATCAGAAATGGTATTACATCAGCACAAAGGTTGAGCTGGACACATCAGCTTTTCAACAGGAGAAACATCAATAGCATCTGAAGGCAGCACTGAGTCTCCTGAACAAACTAATGGCTACTTTTTCACAAAATATTAGCACAATCTTTATGGACTGACTAGATACCACTTCCTTACACTTTAATCATAAACTTTGATTATGCACAAAGCATGACCATAAACAATGAGGTTAATGTTATTTTCCTTGCCAAAGTTCATTTTGTATAAATCAGTTGCATCAGCATTTGTTCTCAAACTATGAGGTTCTGTAAGAACTAAGGACATATAGTTGTAGGGTTACTCCTCCATTATCTGCAAACTATTTCCCCGACACTAACACATATAACTTAGCAATGAAAACACTTGATACAAGTGATCTATATGCAGGAGCTCCGGCAAGTTAAACCAACAAAACCATAGCTGCCGTAAAACTGTAGCTATTTCCCTACCAGAGGTAGGTTTAAAGACCCACTGATTTAACAGTCGAATCTCATGTCTATAGCTTCATCCAAACTTTTATCATCATGTGTACTGGCAGCTAAAAACGTTGTTACTGGGGACCCTGTGACATTAATTACACTGGTGCTGGTACTAGCATTGCGTACAGCAATGCTAGTCACATTAATGCCCAAAGTGAGCCTGGTCTGCTCCAAGGCCTTTTCTGGCACAGCAAATGCCTCCAGCTTCTTCTCCCCATTGGCCATATAGGAGTTTTGGCAGCCACGACATATACAATCTAAGCAGGCTTTGCGGTTAGAGTAGCAAGGGCAGCGTTGGCCGCGGCATGTAAGAACACTTGGATTTTGAGTAGCACGCCCACATTTACACCCTTTCTTTTCCTGGGGTTTTTTATACACAGTCTTGGTAGGACTTCCTGGCATAAAATGGTGACTAGGAATCTTTTCCTTTACTGTTTTGTCTTTTTTAAGAATACCTGGCTTGGTTTTAGAGTGAGATTTCTTGGATCCATGTTCATGACTCTTTTTCATGCTTTTAGTAGATAAAAGTACAGTTTTGCTGATTTTGGGTGTTGTGCCTCCATTGGGAACAGTTGCTATAGGTTGAAGAGAAATTTTGCTCTCTCGTTTCACTGTCACAGGAGCAGATGCCCCCAACGTTGGGCCTCGGATAATAGTAGAAATTGGAAGTGGCTGAACCTTCTCACTGTCACTTTCTGATCTGGATCGTTTTCTATTCAATTTTGCTACTTTCGGAGTTGCTGCCGTACATGATAACCCATGAAGTGCAGGGCTGGTGGACATAAAAACATTATGGCTAAGAGATTGGGAAGAAAGCTGCAGAAAAGGTCCATTGGATACAGTGGCTTCCAAGTTGGGCTGCAAATTAGGGCAACAAACCTCTGTATTTGAAACAGTTTCTAAGCTGCGAAGCACTTCCTCAACACTCAGTAATAAAGAATCACCAGGTTTTATATCTTCACTGAAACTGCAGATATCAATGCCTGTGGAGCATAAGTCAGTGGCTACTGTGTCACAGACAGGTGGCAAGCTGTCGGACAGATCCTCGGTTTTTATGTCAACAGTGTTACATACATCAATTGTGTTTGAATGTTCAGGTGAAGGAATATTTATACCAAATCTATCTATCGAAAGCCCATTATAAGTAGGCAAACCATTGATAACAGAACTGCCAATAGCAATGCTGAGGGTGCTTTCAGATATTGGAGATAAACTAGCTTGAGGATCAGCTGTGGGTTCTGAGGTCGAAGGTAAAGGGGAATGTGTTAAACACAAAGTAAAGGATGAATCTGAGGGTTTTTCTGTCTCCTCACAAAACAATGATCCATCATTAAGCAAAGCCAAAATATCAGAAGAACAGTCGACCGCTTCTATTATATCCCGTGCCAATGTAGTCTGTGTTATATATTCACATAGTTTTTTGTAGCAGTTCACTAGGATGCTTAACTGTTTGTTTTCCTCAAATTGCTCATAGTCTTTGCACCAGCTACATGAAGGTTTCATCATCATTTTCTTGCCTTTACAAGGTTTGCAGACATAATGTTGGCAGGTGGAGTTGGTGGGTGCAATAGGATCTTGTAGCAAATGTCCTAAGAGGGAAAAAGGAGGAAAGCAAAGATTTTAGTAAAACAAACTTATGACTTCATATACTGAAGTTAAGATGAGATTTTAAGTAATCTATTGAGATGGGTTAAACTCACCAGACCAGGTAACAAAAAACAGATCTTACAGGAAATGGAAAAATACTCAATAGTGTACTTCACTTCCATGCCATATTCCCCATTCCTTTATCTCAAACCAGAATCTTCCTTGATTCTATGTTTCTCTCCCAAACAGTATGTTCTGGTCCACTTTCTTATGCTCTTCTCCAAAGGCTATAAAGAGGTGAAGATCAGTCACCAAAAGCACAAACTAAGCTTAAAACCCTTGGAACTTCAACCTAATGCAACACAATAATGCTACAACGTACTGAACAAAATCATACTGTTTATTTTGTATTAAACATTGGGAAAGAGAGACACTTAGTCCCCACCCTCATTAAACTCTGTTGAAGGGTATTAGTCAGTACCAAGGCATCTTCACCCAAAAAAGTATAATTTCAAACAATTTTACATTATATACACTAATCATAAACTAAGAAAAGATTAAAATATAGTTAAGATGAAAAAGAACTATGTTCATGTATCAAAAGAAAAAAGGAAGTACTACACTAAACTCAAATTGTTCTCCTACAGAAAATCAAAATACAATGACAAAAAAAAAATTATGTTTAAATGTTTCAAAAGGAAAAAGGGGGCATATTACCTGACTCAAATTCTTCTGACAAAATACAAAACGATCCTACTCATAAACCACAAATATCTGAAGTAAAGCAGTATTGTATAAAAGTGAAAGTAGTCTTCCAACCAGATATAACTCCCAAATTAAAAATGACCTGTGTAGGTTGTGTGTCAGGAAGGGGAAAGCAACTAGATTCAGTCCCTATTTCCATCCTACTCCTCAAAGAAGCAATGTGCTTGGTCCTCAATTCAGGACAAATAGTTAGCAATAAAATCAAAGCAGCACCTATTTTCTCATACAAACTATGTAATTTAAGACTCAGGCATAGGAAAGAAGGTACTTTGAATTATAGGCAAGTGGAATCAGCAAACTTTCTCCCTTAAAAGCAATTATAAACCTGAAATTTTTTTACAAAATGAGTCATTTTCATTTCCAAAGACATAAAATTATTTGAGAAGCATTTATGTTTGAAAAATGCTTGATTTTTATGCTAATATGGATGTAAATTTAAAAAATAAAATTTAAAAAAAGTAAAAATAAAATATTAAAAATTTTTTTAAAATAAATAAAATAAAGTAAAATAAAATAAAAAAATAAAATAAAATAAGCTTGATTTCAACTAACAACATTGAGAATCTGTGGTGTTCTGGTCTGGGGCTGCACAGTTCTCCCTGACCACCACCCAGCTCCATCAGTGTTACCCTATGAGGACCAGAAGCTGCTGTGATGGCAGGGGACTCACTCCATTTTTAGTGCAGAGGATAAAGCCAAGACCCAGAGACATGATCACTCAAAGTGACTTCTCGGAAGCTACTCAGCTGGAGAAGGCAAACAGCACAGTTCTTAGCAGCCTGAGGCTGCATAAGCCCAGGTTAAACACAAGATGAAAATTCACCCCGGGGCGCCTGGGTGGCTCAGATGGTTAAGCGTCTGACTTTGGCTCAGGTCTTGATCTTGCAGTTTGTGGGTTTGAACCCCACGTTGGGCTCTGTGCTGACACCTCGGAGCCTGGAGCCTGCTTCAGATTCTGTGTCTCCCTCTCTCTGCCCCTCCCCTGCTCATGCTCTGTCTATGTCTCTCAAAAATGAATAAATGTTTAAAAAAAAAGTTAAAAAAAAAAAAAAGAAAACTCATCCCAAGTTGATCTATAAATTCAATGTAATCCTTATGAGAATCTCAGGTGAGTTGTTTTGTTTTTTTTTAATTGATAGATTGTTTCTAAAATTCTTAGGGAACCAGAGGACCTGGGATAGCCAGAACAATTTTTTAAAAGAGCAAAGTCAGAAGACTTATTCTATCAAATTCCAAAATCATCTTTAAAGCTACAGTAATCAAAACAATGTGGTAGTGCCAAAAGGATAAGCATATAAATCAATGGAAAAGAGTCCAGAATGAAAATTCTTACATTTATAGTCAAATGATTTGTGCAACGAGTGCCCAGATAATTCAAAAGGGAGAGTATTTTCCACACACCACGTGGGACAATTCAATACTCAAATGCCAAAAACAAAAACCAACAACTGTTCAGATCCTTATCTTACAACACACACAAATATTAACTCAAAATGGATCACAAACACCTAAACGTAAGACCTAAAATTCTAGAAGAAAAACACAGGAGAAAATCATAACTTTGGGTTGGGCAAAGTGTTAGATGTGGCATCAATACACATTCTTCAAAAGGGAAAAAAATATAAAATGGATTTCCACAAAATTAAAAATGTGTGCTTCAAAAGACACCATTAAGAAAATGAAAAGATAATCCACAGACTGTGAAAAAGTATTTGTAAATGTATTTGTAAATACATTTGTATTTGTATATACAAAAAAGTATTTGTAAATGTAAATTTGAAAAAGTAAATGATAAGGGGCTTACAACATATTAAAACATTTCATACAAATGAGTAAAAAGACAACTCTATTTTAAACATGGGCAAAAGATTTAAACATTTCACAAAAAAAAATGAATGTCTAATAAGCACATGAACACATTCTCAATATCATTAAAAGTAAAACCTTACCACACTGCTACACACCTATTAGAAAGGATAAATTCAAAATGACAGAAAGTACACCAACAGTTGGCAGAGATGTGGAGACACTAGAACCCTTCTGTATTGCTGGCGAGAATGTAAAGTATAAATCACAATGAAAAACAGTCTGGCAGTTTCTTTAAAAAGTTAAACATACATTTTACCATATAAACCAGGAATTCTGCTCCTAGGAACCTTCTCAAAGAGAAAGGAAAATATACATCCATATAAATGTGAATATGCAAAGCTGCATTCCTCACAATAGACAAAAACTGGAAACAATCCAAATGTCCACCAACTGGTAAGATAAACAAAATGTATATATTCATACAACAGAATACTGTTCAGCAATTAAAAGAACCACTGGTATACATGCTACAACATGATTAACTTTAAAAACATGCTAAGTGAAAGAAGCCAGATGTAAAATAGTACATTACTGTATTATTTCATTTATATAAAATATCTAGAAATAACAGAAAAGTGGACAGTGGCTGCCTAGGGCTGGGACCAGGAACCAGGATTAACTGTAAATGGGCACAATGGAACTTTTTGGCCGTGATGAAAATGTTCTAATATCCTGGCAGGGTGATGGTTGCACAACTCTAAAATTAAAAAAACAAAAACAAAAACAAAAAAACCAAAGCACCAGTAGTTATGAAATCCAACCTTCCACTCAATATAAGACTTCTTAGAATAAATACCCTTGAATTTATTTAAGGTAGGATGGGGAAGATATGAATATAGAGATATATATGTATATGCTTAAAAGAATAAGCTGTAAAAAAGAATACCCTACCTATTGGAGAGAATGAACAAAGCAAACAGGGAAAGAACTACACTATTCTGGGTTTAACCTGTTTTGTAGCTTTTAACTTTCAAACCATGTAAATGTTTTACATAATTATATAACAAACTATTTTTTTTTTTTAATGTTTATTTATTTTCGAGACAGAGCGGGAGACAGACTTCTTCAATGCAGGTTCTGCAGTATCAGTGCAAAACCCAACATGGGTAAGAACCAATGTGGGTAAGAACCCACGAACCATGAGATCATGACCTGAGCCAAAGTCAGACACTCAACCAAGGCCACCCAGGTACCCCACAAACTAAAATTTTAAAGGAAATCCCTAAAAATGAAAAACAAGTAATTATAATTTTATACCAAATTGATGGTATAACCATTCAAAGATTAACTATTTTAAATGACTTTATAACACAGAAAACTGACTAATCCTAGCATCCTTGTTTTGTTTTTTCAGTAATCGCAATGTTGGTGTCAATAGTTACTGTGAAAGTGTTGATGTGTAAATGTGGATGTCCTTGAAAGTCTGTTTTTTTGTGGTTTTTGTAGTAGGAAGAAGTCAGAAGATAGAAAAAGTTAAGCAGAAAATCCTGTAGTTCTGAATTTCAATTGATTTATCAGTATAAATTCATGTTTTCTTCTTAAACATGGAGATTTCCTAGCACTACACACTGAAAAGGCCTGGAAGCAAGGGACTAACCCCAGTAGCAATAAACTCAGATAATGGTACTGAAAAACAATTTCCTCTTGAAAGGAATCAGGGCTTCTTGGACAAATAACTGTTTCCAGAACTGTGACATAAATTAGACAAGATGAATTTTGATTACCTTGTTACTAGAAAGCAAGGAAATTATTAAAGATCATAACTGTGTTAAAGGGACTCAGGAGCAAACCTGAAGAGGTTCCTGCTGACCAAACATGAACAAATCTGAACATGCATAAATAAAATGGAATGAAGCATATCTAAAAAGTTCAAATCTCTGAGTTCATGGATGGATTTAAGGGAGGGAGGGAGGGAGGGAGGGAAGAAGAAAAGAAGGAAGGAAGAAAGGAAAACTCAGTTTCAGGATGCTAGTGAACCAGCTCATTACTTTCAAAAGTGGTAAATAAAGAGCAAGCATTCTTCAAGTATTCTGACTTAACTATATATCAACTACACTACCAAGTAACCCAATCATAGATGAAAAATTTCTCTTTACAGGAATAATGCAGCTAGTAAATGAAGAACACACGATATAATTTGAATGTCATCATTTTGTAACCCCTAATAATATGCAAATTGTACAAGCTAAGTGGTAAGGACTGCCTTCATTCTATCACTGATCTTTACAACAGTCACTTCAATCAAAACTCCCCCTGAAATACCAAACACCTTAAAGGATTTATACTTACACATCTTTGTATCCCTTTCTGAGGTATTAGGAGAGTATGTCTAATACTGAGAACTGAAAATAGACTAGAAAACATCCAAAAACTCTGATTCAGTATTCCACCACCACTGAGTTCTTAAGAATCTCCATTACCTGGTTTCATATTACCTACTGGATGTCCAATCATTCCCCAACACAAATACTTTGATCTGTAACGTACCGTTAAAGAGGCCTTTAGGCAATCTTGTTTTATGCACTGAGCTAATCATCCTAACTCCCAAAAGCTTCCCAGAGGGTTCTTTACACTTCACAACAAAGGCAGCTCCAGCAATAGGAGGAAGAATTGAAAAAGATTCAGGGGGTTCTTAGAGTTAGGTAAGTGTTAGCCATATACCTATTATATGCCCCCAAGGAAACTCCTCCCCACCATCCAAAAAAAGAAATGTTAGATAACACTTCTACAACTGTAAAAATACATCTTATCATAGAAAATAAAATGGATGGGCATTATGAATCAAGGGGAAATGTATCACTCACTGCAGACTCTACTATAAAAACTGAGGAGGAGGGACACCTGAGTGGCTCAGTTGGTTAAGGATCTGACTCTTGATGCTCAGGTCATGATCTCACGGTTCGTAGGTTTGAGTCCCACAGTGGGCTCTGCACTGACAGCACGGGGGAGCCTGCTTGGGATTCTCTCACTCTCTCTGTGCACCTCCCTGGCTCGTGCACCACTTGTGCTCTTTCTCTCTCAAATAAATAAACTTGGAGTGCCTGGGTGGCTCAGTCGGTTAAGCGTTCAACTTCGGCTCAGGTCATGATCTCATGGTTCGTGGGTTCAAGCCCTGTGTCAGGCTCTGTGCTGACAGCCCAGAACCTGGAGTCTGCTTCAGAGAGCCTCTCTCTCTTCCCCTCCCCCACTCACACTGCCTCTCTCTCAAAAATAAACAATTTTTTTTAATAAACAAAGTTAAATAATTTTTCTAAGTTTAAAAAAAAACTGGGGAGAATTTGCAAAGTTTAATTTTAGCTTTGATCATATTCCACATAGTTTCACATTCAAGTGCAAAAAATAACTTGCTCAAAAAAACACATCTGATTTCAAAAAATGTATTGTTCGTGATAGAAAAATTTCTCACTGCATTGCCTTGAATCCTGAACCTGCAATATATCACAGGAAATATTTCCTTTACATAATACAAGTTGTCTAGTAACTAAATGAATTTGATAATATGTGCTGTTTTAAACATTAAATGATGCTATACTGACCCCAAAAGACTAACGACTCAATACTCATATTTTTACTTCTCAACTAAAAAAAGTTACTAATTGTTTATCTGTTCTCCCTCTTATTAACTGTTCCCATCCCCAAATCAGCCAATTATAATTTGAAACTAAGTCTTAGTTTTAGATTACCACAATGGCAATTCTAGGAATTTCTGGGAATACAGAACTGCAGGTAATTAATTTACTAATATACGTAATACCAGATTTTTTAATGTCCTTAATTTTGTGAAACTTTTTATTACAATAAAATTTTCAGACAAAATCAGAAAACAGTACAATTACCCCTCATATATTACCACCCAAATTTAATAATTATCCAGATTATGCTACATTTGCTTCATATACCCTTTTGTTAAGTATTTCAAACAAGTCCCAGATCATTAATTCACTTCTCTATATATATACACATCAGTATTAATCACTACAAAATACTTTTTCTTCTAAGCTGCAATGCCATTATCACACCTAAATCAACAATCTAAGTAATTTTTAAGCCATACTTAGCTTTGAGAAAAAACTTTTAAAGCACTAGAAAAGGGCTTTAATTCAGCCATCAAAAACATATTTCATAGGGGCGCCTGGGTGGCTCAGTCGGTTAAGCATCTGACTTTGGCTCAGGTCATAATCTCGCGGTCTGTGAGTTCAAGCCCCCCATCAGGCTCTGTGCTGACAGCTCGGAGCCTGGAGCCTGTTTCGGATTCTGTGTCTCCCTCTCTCTGACCCTCCCCCGTTCATGCTGTCTCAAAAATAAGCGCTAAAAAAAATTTTTTTTAACAGATTTTATAAACTATACTTTTCTCAATAAACATGCTTTTTAGCCATAAAACTTTCCTACAGATTTAACATACATCATTCTTTTCAGTATTAGTCTATCAAAGCTAGCATTTGGATTGGTTGCCATGCATTTTATCCCTACCACTGAAGAGAATAAATGCATCAAGATTTACAGAGCAGCCTAAGTTTGAAAGACCACCACCACCAAAATAAATAAACATTTTAACTAGGTCCCACATCAGCCTGCCCATTCTCCATTCAAGGAAAAGGTACTCCTCCCTGGCATAAGCAAACAAGAATATCATTAATCTCTGAGCAAACTCTTCTAAACACATAAATTATCCCAATTTTTAAAAAAGCAACTAACTGGCAATTCATTCACTTCAAAATACCACTGGTAAAAGTAGCCATACTATACATTTTATGTTGACATGCAGACTACCAAGTAAATTAGGTCTTACTCAGGTACAAAAGCAAGATCTGCTTCTCCACTTTAACTGTGACAGCACTTAATTCCACTAATATTTTCACCAGATTACTGGGGAAAATTAAGTTTAGGGAGTGCAGAGAGGGGATACAAGAAAAAGAAAAACTGGTTATTGTTCAAATGTTTAGCAAAAGTTGTTAATGACTAAAAAATGATCCCGTGAACACTGGAACTGGCAATAACAATAAAATAAAACCTACAATGGCAAAAGCTACTACAGGTTAAAATGTAATATAAACAAATTAGACATGAACAACAGAGGGACTAAAGAATCACTGGTTCTCATTTTAGAGTTTATATGGGAAAAAAAGATCCCAATGTAAGTAATTTCTGTAAAACGAAAACTGATTTAAAAAAATGGAAAATGATGGGGCGCCTAGGTAGCTCAGTCAGTTAAGCATCTGACTCGATTTTGGCTCAGGTCATGATCTCAACTGTTTGTGGGATTGAGCCCTGCAATGGACTCTGAGCTGTCAGTGTGGAGAGCCTGCTGGGATTTACTCTCTTTCTCTCTCTCTCTCCTCCTCCTCTCCCTCCCTCCCTCCAGCATGCACTCACTCTCTCAAAATAAATAAATAAACTTTAAAAAAACAGAAAATGGTTTAAGGAAGTAATCTATCTCAATGGCTTAATTTTGGCATTTGACAAAAATGGATCATATAATTCTAAGTAAAATGGCCTATGCACAAAAAGAGCATTTATCAGAACCAAAACATTCTGTATTTATCACCAACCCCTCTCCAGAACTTCTCCCAGAAATGCTTCTATTATAGCAACAAGGATTGCCTAATCAATAACCTCAAATATAATGCAAGTAATTTTATATAAATCTTACTTGTATCTGAGATGATACTTGAGGATCAGGAAAAATTAGCCAAAGACTCACATGAACAACATCCTGAAATGCCACTATCAGAAAGTGAAAAATGCACACAGGCAGGTCATGGTTAATGATTAAAACCATAATACCACTTCTCAAGAAGCATTCTTGGAAACTAGAATATTAAATACTCAAGGAATCCACAAGAAGACACAAATCTTACAATACTTATATATATGGGAAAATATCTGGGAAAAGGGGAAAAAAAGATCAATCTTTTTAAATAATACCTCAACCAGTTTTACCAAAATAATGAAAGAGAAAAATTAAAATAGCACAGAACCCATCAATTGTAAAACATGTGGCATCCTACAAAAGACAGGAAGCAGTTTTTTTGTTTTTGCTGGTAACGCAAGCAACATAAAACAGAACAGATACCACAAAAGATACATTCCTATATATTAACTCAGTAAAATGTTTCCCTAACAATCTAAATTTGCTTCCCAACAAATGGACCCATATCAAAACTAATTAGAAAATAAAAAGCAACCATTAACTCTTACTAAAGTTATAAAGCAAAGGGAAGAAAAGAATAAATGACAAAACTTTACTTGCTAAAATGAAATCATTATATTCCACAAGATTTTCTTAAAATCATTCCTGAAGAAACTTAAGAAAAAAATAGTACTGACTGGTTATCTTAAAATACTCAAAAAAAGTAGAGTTCTTAAATAGAAAGTTTTCCAGTTTCACGCATATTACTGAATCAAGTAATTACTTTTGAATAAGTTAAGGTACATTTCATCAGCCATTCCTTTCCAAATGGCACAGATAACTTCACTGACCACCTTGAGTATGTCTACAGTCACATAAACAGAAATACTGACAAAGAGAGGGGAGCTTTATTAAAAGCAAGAAGAATGTTGTTGCCAGCCAAATGACATTGCTCTGAAGCTTTTGGATCCAAGACAGGATGGTAACTTATAGCAATGACAAAACATTTGACTGAATGATGACAGGTGGCACACTTGATCTTGGAAAGGCACTCTCAAAATGCTGCAGGCAGAAAATCAAGTATTTTGTTTAGGAATGTAGTCTTGGATTCTGCTAGGCACATCTTTCCTCAACCATGAGGGCAAGACTTTTGTATAGACTCAATCTAACCCTATTTGTTTCAAATATACTTCATAGACTTCCATTCTCTACAGTATGACCACAAAAGAAAAATTGGCCATATTTTTAAAATTCTCAAGAAAAATCAATGAAAACATGAGTCTGATCTCAAATGGGGTGAAGGTCAACTTTCAATTTACATAGGCAATAAAAACAAGACAGCAGAAATACAAACAATGAATGATGGGAGAAGGAGGGAAAAAGCTAACTAAATGCCAAGATCTTTGTTCAACATGTTTAAGAAAGTATTCCTCTTTTTATCCCATCCTAAAACAAGTCCTAATGATTTTTTCTGTATGTTTGGCACTATAAAATTAAATTTTTTATTACATTACTACACAATTTTATCTTTCAACATTTGCCTGGATATTTCCCAGAAACATGGAAAACTGGTAGATGTTAATCCTTTAAAGTTTGGCAAATCTGTTATAAATCAAAAGAAATTTTAAAGTTCATCAGTGTTGGAAGTCAGGTCCCTAGCCACTCAAACTCTTAAGTGTGCCAGAAGTTTCCCTGGGGCACTCAGGATTACCACTTGCAGAGAAAGGAAGGAAAAGGAAGGAGCTGACAAAGATCAAGTTAGGCTGGGATAGAATCACAACAAAGGCCTCAGACGACCCCACTGGAAGCTCTGAAACTCAGAACTAAATGGGGCTTAAGGATGCCCTACGTTGAGGCAAGGGACCCAGGTCTTTAATAGACTGGTCTTCATACACAGGCTACTCCCAGGAAGGGGTGTGAGCTTGACTGAGAGGTTCTCTTCGTCCAAGGGCAATTCCCAGGAAGGTCTGACAGCCCCAGCAACACTCTCAGTGATTAAGAGAATGAAGTCTTTCAATCTTGAGTGGGGATTTGGGAAGTGCATATATGGCATTCATTATAATTAGTTAATTCTGTTAACTGTCCAAATCTGATCAATTTTGAGTAAATATATGTAATGAATAATAATGATGTGCTTTTAAAAGAGACTTGGCCTGAGGTGCCTGGGTGGCTCAGTCAGTTGAGCATCTGACTTCGGCTCAGGTCTTGATCTCATGGTTAGTGGGTTTGAGCCCCGCTGTCAGGCTCTGTGCTGACAGCTCAGAACCTGAAGCCTGCTTCAGATTCTGTGTCTCCCTCTCTCTCTGACCCTCCCCCGCTCCCACTCGCTCTCTCAAAAAAAAAAAAAAAAAAAAAAGAGACTTGGTCCTCCATTTATTAAAGCTATAAAGGGACTATCTAGGTTCTTTCCAGTCCTAAAATTTGATGATTATAAGATTTTATGGCAAGATTCATAGAGTGTATCAAAAGTCTTACCGTTGGCTATCATTAATTATTGAGGTCACAGAAAGTTCTATTTGGTATGTTGAAATTTTCTATAAAAGTTTCAAAATAAAATCCAATAAATGTGCAAATCACCAGAGGCTCTACATATTTAAATATTCTCCCTCTTTCCCCACTTCCCACTGTCCTCACACCCACTCCTGTCCAACATACACACACACAAACACCCTTTTCTTCTTTCCTCCAAGGTAAGTCTTCCATCCTCTACTGCTCTGGCTCCAATCCTCCCTTCATCAGTTACCCACCTAACTATTCATACCTTTTCACATTTCTACTTTCAACCTTCCTTCCCTATAGCAATTTCCCTTCCAGTTGTTCATATACTAAAGTATTTCCCTAGACTCAATCTTCTAAAGGAAGGTAAAAATTGCTGCTCTCAAACCAATGGGCATTTCTTGTTGATCATTCTTCCTTAAAAGGAAGGGTTGCTCTCCTCTGTTCTCTCCTAACACTGTCTCCTCAACGTCTTACATCTTCTTCTTCTGTTGTCTCCTTAATTTCTGTATTCCCCATGTTTCTGTATTAAGATCCATCCTTCTTACTCCATTCCAGTGTTCCACAGTAATCTTGGTTCACAGACCCCTTTGAAAATCTCATTATACACACAGGCAAAAAAACAAATTGCTGTATGGAATCTCATAGGGATCATTAATCTTTCTGAAGGAGAGATACGATACCCCAAGTTAAAAACTGCTCCACACATTCCTTCCAGAGTGATTTGCCCATAAAGCTGGTTCGATTACCATTTATAAACTGAATCTTTACCTCTGGCTCTAATCTTCTCTCCTAAGTCCAGACCCATTTATCTAACTGCCTACCAGGAATCTCATCTCTCCTTTGATCACTCAAACTTAACAAGGGGAAATATAAACATACTTCCCCTAACCCCCCACCTAAAAACCTGCTCCTCCTCCTGCATCCCTTATTCTCTTGGATGCTGACATTATTCACCCAGAAATCAAACCAGATAAACTTGATACACCATCTAGTCTCTTCACCAGAATTCCACATCTGGGCTCCAGAGTCTCACTGCATGTTTCTAAGTCTGCCAGGTCCACCCTTCAGGTTTTATCCCCATGACTACTCCTGCCTTAACTTAACCATCATCATTTCTCACCCTGAATACTGCAAGTTTTCTAGCTTCTCTTCCTGCCTTGACTTCACCTGGTCCAGGCCACCTTCCACACTACCACCAAGTAATCTTTCTAGAACACAAGTCTGATTTTGTCTCTCTTTTCAAAACCCCTCATAAAGACATAAAAAATGTAAAACAAAAAACCTTTAACCAGCCTTTAAAACCTTTAAGCAGCCTTTAAAAATCCAAGGACCTTTCAGAATCTGGCCCCTACCAAACCTCCCCACCCAAAACTTCATACCATTAAGCTTTTTCCATCTCCATTCCATTCCATACAAACTCCATATTCCATCCTCAGCTACCACTGGACACTCCAAAACATGCCATGCTTACTCATTCCTCTGTGAACTGTTTTCCTAGAATGTCCTTCCTTCCTTGTGAAGTAAACTATTCTTAAAAATCAACTCAAATATGACCTCCAAGAGGAAGCGTTCCTTAATTCCTACCCCGCAGCTTATTTAAAAAGCACTCTGCACAGTCACCTAATATATCCCTTCTCACAATATATTGTCACCATTCACTTGGTTTCATTCAAGGCTAGAAACTTACTTAGCTCTCTATTTTTAAGCCCATGTTGGCACATAAGCCAGCACCTAATAAAGTACAATGAATGGATTACAAAAAGCACATTAGAGCTGGGAGCGACCTTGGAAATCAACTTGTGCCATTTTAACCCAGATGGACTTTCATAAGATTATATAGCTTGTTACTGACAATAAGAAATAGAAGCAGAATCTACTGATTCCCAACCTAGGGTTTTTTCTACTTACCCAGCATCATCCCTACTTCTGCTATTAAGTCCATGACATCCACTGAGACATTTCAGTTTCCTTCATCAAAAAGAATGATCACTGAAACTGGGCCATAGAAGAATCAATAATTAACCATAAGATGTGAAACCTTTTGAAGGGAAAGAATAAACAGGCATGGGTACTGGCAATAATGGATAGTGGGGGGGTGGGGTAGGACAGAAAAAGTGACAGTAAGGGAAGGATGGATGCGCAACAATAGTTTTGTGAGGGTCAGGAAATCCTTACTGCACAGAAACTGAGGCTACAAGAGTCCTGCCTGGATTCTCTATACACCAACTTCAATTTCTAATGAAGTTCAATTTCTTTTTTTTTTTTTCAACGTTTATTTATTTTTGGGACAGAGAGAGACAGAGCATGAACGGGGGAGGGGCAGAGAGAGAGGGAGACACAGAATCAGAAACAGGCTCCAGGCTCCGAGCCATCAGCCCAGAGCCCGACGCGGGGCTCGAACTCCCGGACCGCGAGATCGTGACCTGGCTGAAGTCGGACGCTCAACCGACTGCGCCACCCAGGCGCCCCTGAAGTTCAATTTCTAAAGTTAAGCTTAAATGTTCCAAGTGAACACATATGCTATATAAAGCATTGCACTATGTTCCTACAAAGAGATTCCAACAAAAAAGCTTAGTCTACGTACCAGTCTAAGAAGTTACAACATTAGAAACCTTAAATGAAGACTCTGTGTATACATTAAATGTGTACATATAACCTATCATACAAAATAAGTAAATACATATGTATTAAACTACTATGATTAAAATGAGATAGTCCAGCCTACATCCAGTCTCCAAAAGCAGTATTAATGTACACGTAAGGAGTGGGAAAATACACTTCTAACCAGTGTCAAAAGTCTGACATAAGGTCTCAATAATCCTTCCATAATCCAACCCACTGACCTAAATATCCCCATTCTTCACCTTTGCCAAAGAGTTAACTTTTTAGGCTACCTTCATTTAAGAAAGCATTTCTCGGGGCGCCTGGGTGGCGCAGTCGGTTAAGCATCCGACTTCAGGCAGGTCACGATCTCGCGGTCCGTGAGTTTGAGCCCCGCGTCAGGCTCTGGGCTGATGGCTCGGAGCCTGGAGCCTGTTTCCGATTCTGTGTCTCCCTCTCTCTCTGCCCCTCCCCCGTTCATGCTCTGTCTCTCCCTGTCCCAAAAATAAATAAACGTTGAAAAAAAAAAAATTTTTTTTAAAAAAAGAAAGCATTTCTCTTTCCTCAATCCATTAAACAATTTCTGAGGCCCAGCTACATGACACTTACTGTGATAGATAGAGCCTACCGCTCCCCTTTAAAAAAGGATTCTATGACCTTTTTTACATCTCTGAATTATAGCACCAAAATTACACTCCAAAACTAAAGATGTAAAGAATGTTTTCAAAACAATAACTAGTAGGGTATCTCCTAGAAACATACAAGGAAATAATCTCTGGATTCAGTTAAGAACAAAAATGACAACACCATAAGAAGATCATACATATCACTTAACAAACGAACACAAACGAATTAACTGTTTTAGACAATTAAAACTGTTCTTAAAGCCAGTTTTTAGTCTTGCAAAAAAAAAAAAAAAAAAACCTGTGCCAAATATAGTTTTGCAGGCATATGTTGAAGCCTAAACCTCTTAAAAATCTTTTCATTAGGCAAAATTCATAAGCATGACTGCTACTATAATGAGCTCAAGTCAAAGAGAAATGAATTTCAGATCACAGAACAACTCTCCTAAGAAGACAGCACTATTTTCCTCTTGCTAGAGACTCCTGATCCAGGTCTGTTTTTCTTAAGTCTTTGACTGAAGACTGAACAGCACTTAAAAAATAGGTTCTCTTACACTTCGACACGTTTATTTTAGTAAACCAAAAAGCAAATATATGCCTCAAAATATCAACAGGTTAATAAAATAACAAACTAAGGTTTCAAAAAAAATATTAGTTCTCTTATTCAAGCAGCCACACCCATTAGCTCCCTAGTATGACAAAAAAATATGCATTTTAACTAAAGATAGGAAGGAAAGAATATGACACATATGCATAAATCACTAAAAATGGTGATACAGAGTAGAGTATCTTGGCCAATAATTATAAACTTGACCAATTATTATAAAGTTTATTACAACAATTACATCATTTTAAGTAAGTACTACTACAATGACACCAATGACAGCTAAACATGTATGCCAAGAAAGCAGTGGGGTGAAAAAGAAAAATCTATTTCCGGTTTGGGGAAAGGAATAAAACTAGTTTGCTGTGAAATGAAAACTAACAGTCAAATTTTAAAAGAATGAACATTACTCAAGCCAAGCTCTTCACCAAATATCTGAGTGGTCAAACTTCAGAATTTCTTTAACTTTTATGTCTTTGGTTAACCTAAAACTATGAAAAAATACTTTCTGATACTCTTGGTGATGTCAATAGTTTTTATACAAGGTAAGCTTCACCAGCCAACTACTATCATAAACTAAAAAAAACCCAAACACACCACAGATTATTAAATGAATGATGTATAACCACTCAGACCGACAACAAATTCATAAACTCAAGTTATACCTCATTTCATATTCTATTAAGATAAGTGATGTCTGACATTCTCTTTTAATTTTTAATAATTACACGAGAGATTTTTATAGTGTTTTGCAGTTACAGAGCACTCTGGTAATATTCCACTATTTTTGTATTTTAGCAAAGCAATGATGGTCTTTTATTAAATTATACCAGTAAGAACACAGGCTGGTCAATTAGTCACAATTAAGTTCATCAACCAAACATTAACCAAATTAGTCAATATAAATCTAGATCCAAATTCCTCAAACTAGTGTTCCACTGAACCAGAAGACATAAAGAGGTTTATCTTAATAACCCTTGGAGAGTATTCCCAAAATATGTTAGTGTCTTAAAACCGAATACTATCAAGAAACTGGCCTAATACAGCATTGTTACTTTTTTTTAAAATGCACCTATTAGCTGGACATGAAGAGTATTCCAATACACACTACTGTCATCCAGGGGCTAATACTAGAATCACCTATGTGGCCTACTCCAGAATTTCTGGAGAAGCTGCCCCGGAATATACATTTTTTAAAAAAACGTTTATTTATTTATTTTGAGAGAGACCGAGAACACGAGCAAGAGAGGAGCAGAGAGAAGAATTCCAAACAGGCTCCACACTGTCAGCACAGAGCCCCAAGTGGGGATCGATCTCACTAACCCTGAGATCATGACCTGACCCAAAATTGAGTCAGATGCTTAACTGACTGAGCCACCCAGGCACCCCAGGAATGTACATTTTTAAAATCTTCTCAAGTAATTTCCTGTACACAAACAGAATTGGGAACTACTAAATACTTTCACCTTTTTTGCCTTAATGCCATCTTTCACAGTAACAAGAATTTGGGAGGATTTGTTCTAATCATTTAAGTGGGAAATCTGATGAAGTAATTTTGGGGCAAAAAAGTTTTAATCAGGATTTTAGTAAAGACTATACTATGAAGTTCATTTTAAGAAAAACTACAGGGGCGCCTGGGTGGCGCAGTCGGTTAAGCGTCCGACTTCAGCCAGGTCATGATCTCAAGGTCCATGAGTTCGAGCCCCGCATCAGGCTCTGGGCTGATGGCTCAGAGCCTGGAGCCTGTTTCCGATTCTGTGTCTCCCTCTCTCTCTGCCCCTCCCCCGTTCATGCTCTGTCTCTCTCTGTCCCAAAAATAAATAAACGTTGAAAAAAAAATTAAAAAAAAAAAAAAAGAAAACCTACAAATTCTTAACTTCTAACAAAGGCTACATGCTGTTTTATTTAAATTGTGTTACAAAATGCATTTGGGTGACATTTCTACTCTAAAATGATTTATCTTGTCTATAAACTCATGAATGTTGAAAACATGCTAAAATTGAATACATTATACAAGGATAAAACGAAGAATGTGACTTAGTGTTTGGAATTCTTGTATTTTTTACTAAAAATATTTTTTAACCGTTTCTGCGTTTTGTCACTAAGTGATGAATTAAGAGTGACTTCAGATTGGTATTTGCTAACACTTCAAATAACACACTTCAAGTGTAAGTAATTCTCATTCTCTAAAAATAAAAGGCCACACTGCATATCACTACATTTTCTTTTAACATTGCTTTTTGAGTAATTACCAATACATTGTCTATATTATATGCAGGATATTAGAACACAGACAATTAAAAGAGCATGAATAATAATCATGAAGCAAATATTTAGAATCAATATTTTTATGCTCCTTACCCAGTATTTCAATACCAACTTAATTTTCTTAATGTTTCTGGTCCCTAACCAGTGGCCCATTGAACGGATATAGGAAGAATTAAAAGAACTAAAATAGTATGACTAAGATTTAACAAAATAATATGACTAACAATTTAAAATACGCATAGCAGATGAGATGGAAGGATTCCAGAGAATCGTTAACTGGTTATGGCACCACTATTTGGTCCAGTATTCACCTGGCATCTCCTCAACTGCCTTATTTTAAAGGAATAAAAACAGTTAAACCACTTCTTTTTTATTTTTTTTTTTTTAAGCTTTCCATTTGGACGCAGTGATGGGTAAACCATGTAAGCACACCTTTTTTTTTTTTTTTTAAACATTTATTTATTATTGAGAGACACAGAGAGACAGAGCATGAGCAGGGGATGGGCAGAGAGGGAGAGGGAGACACAGAATCCGAAGCACGCTCCAGGCTCCAAGCTGTCAGCACAGAGCCCAATGCGGGGCTTGAGCCCACAAACAGCAAGATCATGACCTGAGCCAAAGTCGGATGCTTAACCGACTGAGCCACCCAGGCGCCCTGAAACACTTCTTTTTTAAATATCAGAAACCTTTTAATACACGAACATTGTGGAACACTTTGTTGAATCCAATTCACTAACACAGATTTGGGGAAATTGTCTATAAGCATACAGTGGTGAGCTCCAGTGATCTGTTCATAACCCCATCCAGCTAAATGTCTTAAAACCAAAACTTGAGGGGTGCCTGGGTGGCTCAGTCAGTTAAGTGTCCAACTTTGGATCAGGTCATGACAGGTCAGAGCCTGGAGCCTGCTTCAGATTCTGTGTCTCCCTCTCTGCCCCTCCCCTGTTCAAGTTGTCTCTCTCTCAAAAATGAATAAACATTAAAAAATAAAAATAAGAAAGTAAATAAAATCTTGAAATGAAACGAGTGAAGGCAGCTTTCAATGCTCATGAACAAATCCAAGTTCTCTTATTGTAATAGCACTGTCCAGTAGAACTTTTATGCAATGATAGGAAATGTTTTATATCTGCAACATTCAGTGAGGTAACTATTACCTACATGTAGCTACTGAGCACTTTAGATGTAAGCTAACTATAACTAAGAACTGCATCAACTAAATTTAATTAAAATTTACACCATCACAACAGCTGGTGGCTGCTATATGGGACAGCATTAAGTTTAGAATATAATCTCTTTTCAGACAAAATGGAATATTTAGATTTATTCTTCTACCTGAAGTAACAAAAAACTGAACACAACAATGGTTTTCAGATACTGGGCAACAGAACAGTTATGATGAGAGGGTGAACAAACAAGTTGAGCCATACAACTGCCCCAGCTTACTGCCTGGAGCACTTTCAAGCCACAGAACAAGGAGGAAAAACCCAGACAAGCCTCATGGTCTCCCTGAAGTGAGAGAACAGAGCTGGAAGGACAAGACACCTGGACTCCTGCAGGCAGAGTACTAGAGATGAGAGATGCACAGTGAAAGAGCACTAGAGATTTATAGAAGGTCTTTCTTTTTTTTAATTCCAGTTAGTTAAAATGCAGTGTAGTATTAGTTTCAGGTGTACAATACAGTGATTCAGCATTTGCATACATCACCAGGTGCTCATCACAAATCACTCCTAAATCACCATCCTTCCACTTGCCCCCCCTTCTGGTAACCATCAGGTTGTTCTCTATAGATAAGAGTTATACAAGATCTCTTTCAAGTCTTCAGCTGAGTACTAATGAGCACATTTGTATGAGGAAACTACCTCAGGCTGAAGAACCCCCAGAAAGGAGCAAAGAGGACAATGCCTATAACTCATAGGCAGCACCTATTCGCATCACCCAGAGTGAGAAAACTCATAATTCACAAGGGATCAGAGAGGGTACAGACGGTTCTTGTCTCAGTAGTATGAAAAAAAATTAACCCCTGAAGGCTGCTTAAAAACAAGTCTCAAAAGGATCAAACTCTTTCCAAGTAATTTAACCTTATCCCAAGAACAAACCTCATCCCAAGAATAAAGAACAGTTACAATAGAAAAATATCCATCAGTAAGGTAAAATTTTAACAAGGTAAAATTTGTAGTATCTGGCTTTGAATCAAAATTAACTGGGCACGCAAAAAAGTAGGAAAATATGACCCATAATGAGCAGGAAAATCAATAAACAGCAAACCTAGAAGGAACAGGTGACAGAATTAATAAAAACAGAATATTAAAAATTATATAACCATGTTCCACATATTCAAAATTGTTTTATGTACCTAAAAACAAAGTTTCAAAATACATGAAGCAAAAACTTATGAAACTCCAAATTGACAAATCCATAATTATAGAGATTTCCAACACCTCTCAAAAACGGACAAAATACAAATCAGTAAGGATAGAGAAGATATGGACAGCACTATAACCAACTTGTGAAAATGTCTTAATTGTTCTGAAATACTATGAACCAACAAATGTCCTCTGACTGCATAAGATAAAGCAGTCTTGATTCTGATCCAGGTAAGGTTTCACAAAATAATTCAAGATCACAGCATCAGAATTCGATGGCTCAAGATAGTATCTAGGGCACAATAGACCTTACAAAATCCTCCATTCCTGAGGATTAAGAATCCTAATGCCTATAGTGACAAGCATGCAAAGTTAAAAAAAAATAAATGCAACAAAGGTTAGGTGAGACCAAGGGTAAACTGGAGAGGGCAAACCTCCAACCCCCAAGACAAACCCCCTCTCAACTACAGCCAGTGATGCCATGCCACAAGGTATCCACTGCTGCCAGAGTTTACAATTTTCCAGGAGATACCTAAAATTTGGGGTTTTAAGTGAACTCTAGATTTTAAAACGTTGGCCACCAACTCTATAAATTTTTAGCCAAGCTAAAATATGTCTGAAACCAAGTTCACAACCAAATCTCTGCTCTACTCCAACAACTTCATCTTACAAATGAAAAAGAGAAATTAAATAATTCGCCCAACAACTTCATCTTACAAATGAGAAAGAAATAATTTGTCCAAATTGTCAAAGTAGATAATGCCATCTAACCACCTCCAAAATACTATGGGCATGGACACCAAAATCCACACTTTCAGAGGAAACAGAAACCAGGATGCTTCCAGGACAGGTAATTTAGTGATGCTTTAACTTCTCAGGAAAAACATGAAAACTGTCTTCAGTCAGTTAAGCATCTGACTCTTGATTTCCGCTCAGGTCATGATCTCACGGTGAGTTCGAGCCCCATGTTAGTATGGAGTCTGCTTGGGATTCTCTCTCTCCTACTCCTCCCCCAACTGCACTCTTCTCAAAAACAAAACAAAACAAAACCATCTTCCAAACAGTTGAAGGTCATAATTTTATCAAAGACTTCCTGAATTGTTCCAGAGAACAAAAAAAAAAATCAGTGGGAAACAATTAAAAAAGGAGGCTTGGGAAAATGGAAGGAAGAACTTTCTAAAAAGAAAGTTCTTTTTAAAAGTTGTCAATGAGGGGCGCCTGGGTGGCGCAGTCGGTTAAGCGTCCGACTTCAGCCAGGTCACGATCTCGCGGTCCGTGAGTTCGAGCCCCGCGTCAGGCTCTGGGCTGATGGCTCGGAGCCTGGAGCCTGTTTCTGATTCTGTGTCTCCCTCTCTCTCTGCACCTCCCCCGTTCATGCTCTGTCTCTCTCTGTCCCAAAAATAAAAAGGGGCGCCTGGGTGGCGCAGTCGGTTAAGCGTCCGACTTCAGCCAGGTCACGATCTCGCGGTCCGGGAGTTCGAGCCCCGCGTCAGGCTCTGGGCTGATGGCTCAGAGCCTGGAGCCTGTTTCTGATTCTGTGTCTCCCTCTCTCTCTATCCCTCCCCCGTTCATGCTCTGTCTCTCTCTGTCCCAAAAATAAATAAACGTTGAAATAAAAAATTTAAAAAATAAATAAATAAATAAATAAATAAATAACGTTGAAAAAAAATTAAAAAAAAAAGTTGTCAATGATATAGTTATTTCGTAGAACAGAATTTAACTCAGCTCCCTACCCTAGAGGTATTCAAGAAAAGCCTTGCATGAACTTTCAAGAATATTACAGAAAAGATTATTTGATGTGAAAAATGGCTGTATGATTTGTGGTCCTTTCTGCCTAAAGCTTTGTAAATTGTCATCATGAAGAACAACCTAGTAATATCTTCCTTGTGTGACCGATGTAAAAATTGAGCTGGTAAGCTCAATGACACCATAAAGGGATCCCTCAGACAGCCCACAGCTTCTGATGAGTAGGACATCATATGTCATACCCTGAATATGTTCAGTCACAGGCCAGACAACCAAGTGATTAACTGTAAAGGGTATTCAGAAATCACAAGGATGCCTGAATTGGAATGCTCCCTTTTAATCCTAGATTTCTATATTATATCTGGCCAGAGTCCCAAATTTCACATCAAGTAGACATTTACATTTTGAAGGAACAGCATTTAGCAAGATTGACTAGGTTATACACTAGACCACCCACCCATACTTTAGGTATGCCTTTAATGGTTATACAAAAAATTTCAAAACCACTAAGCTTTGCCAGAAAATATTATTTCCAAATTTGAGACCAGACATCATTTTAAGTGCACATTTTCTGTGTGTTTTAATAAAGAAAATGGACAAAGGCTGACAGCTAAAGTCAGCAACAGAAAACACAAAAGCTAGAAAATTATATTAAAACAACTGAGGGGCGCCTGGGTGGCTCAGTTGGTTAAGCATCTGACTTTGGTTCAGGTCATGATCTCATGAGCCCTGCATCAGGCTCTGTGAGGACAGCTCAGAGCCTGAATCTTGCTTCAGATACTTTGTCTCCCTCTCTCTCTGCCACTTGCACTCTGTCTCTCAAAAACGAATAAGCGGTAAAAAATAAAATAAAAATAAAAGACAAAAACTTGAGAAAACCAGATATTCTAACTTCAAAAATTCAAAGTATCTGGAGTACAAAGGCAATGAATGAAAATAATTCTGCTGAAATATTATGGACTGAGAGCAAATGAAAGATTAGGTATATAGGAATTAATGTAAAATTTTATCTAAATTAATTTCCTGATAAGGGAACAAAATATTAATTTTTAAAAGAGAAAAGTCAAAGGTGACAGTTGGACACGGGAAAATAAGAAACTAGAATAAAATTTTGAAATATCACTTTTTAAAATAAAAGATAAAATTTAGAAAGTACATCAAAACTCACAAAACCTCCAATTAATCATATATAAAAG
This sequence comes from Prionailurus viverrinus, assembly GCF_022837055.1. NCBI lineage: Eukaryota > Metazoa > Chordata > Mammalia > Carnivora > Felidae > Prionailurus > Prionailurus viverrinus. The sequence goes on from NC_062569.1 coordinate 31,929,789, forward strand.
TAGCCGAGTGGACTCTGAGAGAAGCCAGTATAATAAGGCATTAGCCAATTATTAAAGTCATGCTATGCAAGCACAAAGAAAACAAGGAATGCAAAAAAAGGAGGACAGGATGTTTTAATTAATCTGAGAATGACAACCAAAACCTCAAATCTCAGAAGGTATGTTGACTGTTTTACTATATCAAACATATAAAACTATTTTCAAAATCAACGTTTCCAACAAAAATAACATAAAAACAGGGAGGGGGACAAAACATAAGAGACTCTTAAATATGGAGAACAGAGGGTTACTGGAGGGGTTGTGGGAGGGGGGATGGGCTAAATGGGTAAGGGGCATTAAGGAATCTACTCCTGAAATCATTATTGCACTATATGCTAATTTGGATGTAAATTTACAAAAAAAAAGTTAAATTAAAAATTGTGAACAGACAAAAATCAACAAAAAAGGGCACAAAATAAAAAGATTATAAAACAAATACATTGTATTTCTATCCTTTCCTAATTTCCAATACTTCTTTAGAACCCCAATCCCCAGGGACCATCATATTATTCAATGATGTCTCATCCTTCTCAGGCCCACACCTAATCCACTCTAATTCCTATCCTACCTGCAACCTCTCCCAAACACCTGACCAAAATCCTGTATCAAACTGCTCAATCCCTGAAGAATATTTTATTAGGTTGTCTTTATATTATTCCAAACCAGCCTATCTAAATACTTCATGTCCTTCCAAAATCAATGTCCTTCCTGACTTCACTTCTGGTATCTAAGCTACCTTTGCCTCCTTTAATCTTTCCCAAGCCATCTGTATTAAACTGCCAGATTTTGTCAGTTCTTCAATACAATTCAGGGCATTTTATCAGGTGTTATGTGAAAGCACTGTGCTAAACATTGTAAATTTGAGGGTGGAAAATGTACTCATTTCATCTATTCACATCTATTCACAGTAAAATATGCCCAACCATAGCAAAGTATAATACATACAGAACAAAGAATTCAAATGTTATGATAACCATAGCCATAATTATCTGATGTTGTTCCTTTTCCACTCCCACCACTATTCAGGCTTCTATCTAATACAAATACATCTGTTATCCTTCGTAATTGAAAGTTTCACCATACTCTAATAATCAATACCGTATTCTACCCGCCAATTAATCTTTCCTAAAACAATTTTTTTTATTGCTTGTTGATTTTTGAGGGAGACAGAGTGCAAGTGGGGCAGGGGCAGAGAGAGAGGGAGACACAGGATCTGAAGCAGGATCCAGTCTCTGAGCTGTCAGCACAGAGCCCCATGCAGGGCTCAAACCTGTGACCCTCAAAATCATGACCTGAGTTGAGGTCTGATGCTTTACGGACTGAGCCACCCAGGCACCCATCCCAAAACAGAATTTCAAACACAACACTCTCTTTTTAAAATGCCATCTCACAGGCACCTGGGTGGCTCAGTCAGTTCAGTGTCTGACTTAGCTCAGGTCATCATCTCACGGTCTGTGGGTTCGAGCCCCACGTCGGGCTCTGTCCTGACAGCTCAGAGCCTGGAGCCTGCTTCGGATCCCGTGTCTCTCTCTTCCCCTCCCCTGCTCACACCCTGTCTCTCTCTCTCAAAAATAAACATTAAAAAAACATTTTTTTTTTAAATGCTGTTTCTCAGGGGCGCCTGGGTGGCACAGTCGGTTAAGCGTCCGACTTCAGCCAGGTCACGATCTCGCGGTCCGTGAGTTCGAGCCCCACGTCAGGCTCTGGGCTGATGGCTCGGAGCCTGGAGCCTGTTTCCGATTCTGTGTCTCCCTCTCTCTCTGCCCCTCCCCCGTTCATGCTCTGTCTCTCTCTGTCCCAAAAATAAATTTAAAAAAAAGTTGAAAAAAAAAATTTAAAAAAAAAATTAAATGCTGTTTCTCAAATGCTTACAATAGTGATTTGCAAAACCCCCTCCCCATATCAAGATGGTAAAGGTAAAACACAGATTACAAGAACGTGCTCACAGAGTTCCAATTCAATTAGTCTGATATGATAACTTGGAATCTGGATTTTATGGAGCCCTTTAGGTGATTTGATTTAGGTGGCCCAGAGAGCATATTTTGGGGGGTATCAGGGCTCATCAAACAAAGACCCCTGAGTCTCAACAAACAGGGCAAGGTCTCTCCTACAAGAATTCCAACTACAGATAAACTTGACTTTCTGCAGTCAACTGTTCTCTCCCTCTAACCTTGCTGAAAATGTCCACCAATTTCACCATTCTTCTTGGCCCATCTCAAGCTCCATACTTTCTAGATCTCACCAAACTGAAACAATTTCTACTGACTAATTCTACAGTACTGTACTGCTTGTCTTGAACCATTATTTAAACTAGTATTTATTAACACTTCAGGTGGTTATGTCATACGACAATGAACTGTGGATCAAACCTCTTTTCATCTCTTTCAGCATCTGGAACACACTTAGAAGGACTCAGAAGTCCTTTCCCCAAGGCAATTTCATTTTGCATAAACATACCTAAGTAGGAATGAATAAATGAACTAGTTTTTAAAATACCAAAAGGGAAAACTATAGAAAGGAGATTTTTATTAGAAAAAGAAAACTGTTAAATAAATATATCTGGAATAAAAGTATATCTATCTGCCAAGACAAATTAGTAAATATTGTTCTTCCTTATCAACCTACCAAATAAATGCTCCATAAAGAACTTAAGTCCCAAGAAAAAAAACCTGGTAAACCACATTCTGCTTAACACCAATCAGGTATGTTTAAACTCTGACCCAAACAGGTATTCAAAAAACAAGCTACATGGAGGGAAAAATTCACTTGTGATTAATTTCTGAAACTTTTACACATGCAACAAAAGCTAACTTACAAATGTTCTATTATGATGCTTGAGATTTTGGCATAAGTGACTCTAGCACAACACTTCGGCAGTAATTGTTGGTCTACTCATCTGTCTTCTCCGTAACAATGAGTAACATGGGTAATAACGATGTGTCTTATTCATCTTACTATTCCAGCACTTTGAACAGGTAATTAATAAAGATGTAATGAGTTATCTTTTCAAGATAAAAAATGATAGTGATTTTCCAAAAATAACACTAATGGCCCACAAGCATATCAAAGGATAATCAACATCACTAGAAAAATGGAAATCAAAACCACCACGATATCACCTCATGCCCATTAGAATGGCTACTATTAAAAAAAAAAAAAAAGTGGGGGTGCCTGGGTGGCTCAGTGTCTCATGCTCTCTCTCTCTGCCCCTCCCCCCACCTGTGTTGTCTGTCTGTCTCTCTCTCTCTCTCTCTCTCTCTCTGTAATAAATTAAAAAAAAAATTTTTTTTTTTTTTACAAAGTGCTGGCAAGGATATGGAGAAATTGGAACCCATGTACTATTGGTGGGATTGTAAAATGATGCAACAACTATGGGAAACAGGAGGTTCCTCAAAAATATTAAAATGGAAATACTATATACACAATCCAACCATCCCATGTCTGGGTATATACCCAAAAGAACTGAAAGCAGGGTCTTGAGAGTTGTTTGCACACCCATGTTCACAGCAACATATTCACAAGAGCCAAAAGGTGGAAACAACCCAAAAGTCCATTGACTGATGAATGGATAAACAATTGTGGTATACACATACAATGGAACATTAGTCAGCCTTAAAAAAAGGAAAATCCTTGGGGTGCCTGGATGGCTCAGTCAGTTAAGCATCAGACTTCAGCTCAGGTCTGAGCTCATTCTGATCTCTGAATCATTCATGAGTTCAAGCCCGGTATCCAGCTCTGTGCTGACAGCTCACAGCCTGGAGTCTGCTTCAGATTCTGTGTCTCCCTCTCTCTCCAACCCTCCCCCATTCGCACTCTCGTGTGTCTCTCTCTCAAAAATAAATAAACAGGGGCGCATGGATGGCTCAGTCGGCTGAGTGTCCGACTTCAGCTCAGGTCATGATCTCGCAGTCTGTGAGTTTGAGCCCCAAGTCGGGCTCTGTGCTGACAGCTCAGAGCCTGGAGCCTGCTTCGGATTCTGTGTCTCCCTCTCTCTCTGCCCCACCCCCGTTCATTCTCTCTCTCTCTCAAAAACAAACAAACATTAAACAAACAAACAAACAAACATAAAAAAATTAGGGGTGCTTGGGTGGCTCAGTCAGTTAGGCGTCTAACTTCGGCTCAGGTCAGGATCTCATGGTTTGTGGGTTCAAGCCCCACATCAGGCTCTATGCTGACAGCTCAGAGACTGGAGCCTGCTTCAGATTCTGTGTCTTCCTCTCTCTCTGCCCCTCTCCCATTCATGATCTGCCTCTCAAAAATAAATGAACGTAAAAAAAAATTTTTTTTTTAATTAAAAAAAGGAAAATCCTTACACATGCTGTATGATGGATGAAACTTCAGGACATTATATTAGTCAATCAAAAAAAGACAAATACCTTATGATTCCATTAATATAAAGTACCTAGAGTAGCCAAATTCAGAGAGACAAAAAGTAGAACGGTGGTTACCAGGGGCTGCAGAGGAGGGTAGTTAGTTGATGAATACAGAGTTTCAGATTTGCAAGATGAAAAAGTTCTGGAATTCTGTTTCACAACAACATAAATTTACTTAGTGTTATAGAACTGTACATTTTAAAATGGTTAAGATGATAAACTTTACATTCATTACAATCAAAAATTTTAATTACACTGACTTTAAGTACAATAAAAATAAATTCTTACGTATCAAAGAACTAATGCTTGAAAATATGTAAATATAAAACAGCATTAGATCTATGTATAATTATTCAAATGGCCTTTTAATTTAGCTTCCACCTAAGAGATAAGCAGCTTAAAAATAAAATATAAATAGCTTAAAATAAGTCACTCTGGAGGCACCCGAGTGACTCAGTCAGTTAAGCATCCAACTCTTAATTTCAGTTTAGGTCATTATCTCACAGTTCATGGGATCAAGTCCCTCGTGGGGCTCCACACTGACAGCACGGAGGCTGCTTGGGATGCTCTCTCCCCCCTTTCTCTCTCCCCCTCCCCTGCTCCACTCAAAATAAATCTCTCTCCCCCAAGATAAATAAGTAAACATTAAAAAAAAAAAAAATCACTCCAAGCTGTATGTTCAAATTTCAGTGTAGAAGATTCTTGCTAATTATAAATTGAATGCTCAGCCAAAAAGTATTTCTGGTAAAAGAAGACAATTCTGTAACTGAAAAATATTCTTGGGATCATCTACTACACTAATTATAATGTGGGTCCACAAACAACGGCAAAGGAGAATAGTAAGGAAAATTAAAAGTAGTTTTTCATAAAACTAATCTACTTAATTTTAAGGCATATACTTTATTCTGAGACCACATCTCCCCTACTCTGAAACTTTCTTTTGAATGCTAATTTCATCCATTCAACAAAAACGTGTTGAGCCAGTAACTCTCAGGTGCAATGCTGTTAAACTGAACAATAGAAGCAAGGTGCTCACCCTCAGGGAACTATCTCTTTCTAGTGGAAAATAAGAATAGCAATTGTAAAAGATGATAGGGTTTTAAGTGTTTAACACTCAAAACAAAAACCTGGCCAGCATAAGTAACCCTATGTCAGTGGAAAACACTAATCTATAGCCCCCTTCCATTTTATAAATGAGAACCTGGATGCCCAAAAGGTTTCACAATTTCAATAAACCCAAAGCCAAAACCACCTTGTTTCTAGACTCTAAAACACCAAACTATCCATGTGAGTGAGTAGAGATTCAAACATGATTATTTACAGGACTCCAAATATCTCGGACTAATATTTTTCTACTTACTGTGTCCTTCCAATTCTAAGAGGATTTGATTCTATATACCAACCTTGTATCATTTGTGGACTTACAAGTTTAATGAAAAACTTAAAATCCCTAGGGCAGAATTTATCAAATCTCATGCCAGCAAAAGAAATTCTACTTTCTGATAAATGATAAAGCCAAGTCCAACATTGTAGAACAAGGGGAAAGAAGAGACACAAAAATAGCATCCACAGTAATACTGTCTTGGTCACTGTTTCTTTGGCCTAGAAAGTACAGTAATTCTCTGGAGCACTGCTATCCCATTCACTAGAAGCTTCAGACAGTTTAAATACACAAAGGAACTGAAAAACAAATAGTGATAATCAGCTAATTAACATTTCAAAGTACCACAATAACAAAACTTGTAGTTTCAGTGAATAATCTAGGTTTGACAATAACTGACCTGACGATACAGTCTCTTCCCTCACCTCCTCCTACCTTTCTCTAGTTCTGTACAAGGGTGGAATACTAAGCTTATAATACGTGCCAGACAACAAGTCCATAGGCTTGTTCTCATGGGTTCAAAAAGTTTTTCTCCACTTAAAAATAAACCCATGTATAATACAAATTTGGGGGAAAAACCTGAAGGTGTAACTATCCCCTTTCATAAAGGAAACTGAGCCACAAAGTTAGAGACTTCCCCACACAGTAAGTAGAAGAGCCAAGATATGAACCTAACTGCAAAGTTTGTAGGACTCTCATTTTGTTCCCGAATCTGTCATAAACACAAGTGCCTGGATAGGAGAGAGTGGATGAGGCAGGTGAAACACAAAAATGTACAAAAATAGTATTTTTCCCTGAGATATCAGAAGATTTAGATACAAAAACTGCACTGGAAGAGTTCTAAGTGCTTATGACTGGAACAAAGGGTTACAGAGGTTCAAAGGACAAACGACTTTTTGCTTGCAGTGAGCAAGGAAGAATTCAGTGAAGAGGGAGGAAATTGAGGAGTTAGACCACAGAGGAAAAAAAAAAGTGTATTTTAGGCAGAAGAAACTTCAGAGAACAAAAGCGGGGTAAAGAGGAGGAAGACATAGGGCATTTATGTTTAGAAAAAGCAAAACAGCCTGGCTGAAGCACAGAAATTATGTAAGAGAACAGTTAAATGTAAGGCTGAAAAGGTAGGTCTAGGTCAGACTTCAGACAACCTGGTGAAACTCCCTATTTACAGCACCAGGATATAATTAAACTTTTACATATTTGTTAACTTCATGAAATAATACACATGGCCTATTAACTTGAATGAATTTATGCTTTTCAGCTAAGAAAAGGAATCTAGGACAGCACCTGATACAAGATGATTAAATGCTGGATCTGAATTCAAATAACCAATTTTTTTCTTCCTATCTCCTGACAACTAGAGACTTATGGGGGGGGGGGGGGAGGTCAGAGAAGGCAGGCTGAACCTACACCCAGATTGCTGAAATTTATGGCAGCTACTCAATATAATTGGGGAAAAAATAGAACCCACAAATCTTTTCCATAGGAAAGCTTGAGCAGAAAGAAATAATGACCAAAAAATCCCCCTCGTATTGACAAGACTAGCTTAAAAGAAAAATAAAGCTGCAATTGGATTTTTTTAAAGTAGCTTTATCTTTAATTTCATGTTTTAAAATCCAAGCTAGAATTTGGCAAAATGTTCATTTAGACCACAACTATCCTGAAGCAACTGATAAGAAATTAAAATTCCAAACACCTACTCGATTCAAAACTACCACTTCCCCCTTAAATTAGAGGGTTAAGTCCCATCCCCCTAATAAAAAGGAGACCTACTAGATCTTTAAGTGTTACCTGGATAATGATATCACTCTCTATTGCTGTTCTAACAGGCCAGGGCTACCCTTTGCCCTCTCTTTCCCATACAAGAGTAGCGAACCCCGCCAAAGAAAAGGAAGTTATAGCAGCTCTATCTCCTCAGTTCAAAAACTATCAAAAGCTGTTAAGACATAAAAAGAAGCACTCCATAGAAAGTGGAAGTGGAGTAGGGGAGTACACTGAAACCAAGCAAATTCTTATTTATAAAATTTAAGTTGAAAGGAAACTTGGAATCTAGCCCAAAGCTCTTTATTTTACACGTTAAGAAACTGAGGCCCAAGGCAGTGGTGATTTGCCCAGGGCAAACGCTTCCCTATAAAGGTGTTAAGTGTCTGTTACCAGTCACAGTAGCACTTAATCACATTCTAACAGTTACTTAAATGTTTATGAGATTAAGTACCTGGGGTGCAAAAAACACAATCTTCATCTCCTCTGCATCCCCTTCAGTGCCTTGCCCCATGCCCCAGAGCTATTCAGAAAATCCTGAAGAATTCTCAAATGAATACCATGTCCTCTTTCTGATACCATAGCTACAAAATTTATTTTATCTAATATAAAATGAAAGGCTGAAATGCTTAATCAAGTTGTGACTAAATGAGTGGATCAGCAAAACCTCAAAATTTGGGGCAGAATATGAAATGGAATATAGTACTGCTTATTTTTTTTCCTCTTTGATAGTTGCCATTTCCCTTGTATTAATGTTTTTAGTCCAGGTTTTATGAAAAACTATCATAGGTGCAAAATAGGTGCAAAATTAATCCAAATTATCAGCGCTTTTGAGACATTTCGATTTATTAAACAACTTAGCGTATCTTCATCTCTCAAAAATAACTTGAAAATATCCTACCCAGCACAAAATAATATTTTCGGGGGGGGGGGGACCTAAAATAACGGTCTACCAGTCCACAACGTATTAAAACCACAAAACAGAAACACTCCTGTAAAAATCCCACCAGCTAAAGAGTACTATCAGTCTTCCTTGGCTCACTGCTTACCGTCAAACTGTCAAAGCATTTGTTGAAGAACACGGGGGAAAGTTCTGCACCGAGTTCACAGGCTGTGGGTGCATCAGATTATACCACCACCCACACATAACACCAGTTTGGGGAAATGCAAACACGCCACATGTACATGTTTTAACCAGGCTTAACCAGGTTTAACCAAGGTAGGTATTGTCAGCTCTTGTATCAAAGGTTTAAAAAAGGCAGCAATATGCAAACATACTTCAACTCATTTATATCATCATCAGAAATGGCAAGGTATTGACCCGAAACGAATTAAACAGTTCTGAACCTTAAGGCCGCCGTACAAAACAGTTTAGAAGGGCTGTCTTTCTGAAAAGTCGGGCAAAAATCCTTTGACGAGTTTGAAAACTAATGACCATACGCTAATGCACAAATAACAAAAGCTTAGTACAAACCACCATGCCACCAAACCGTTCTTGCTACCACTGCCCAGGTTTTCTAAAACAAGCACTGAAAGGGAACAATAAAAAGCGTCTCACCGCAAACACAGCAAGAGAGGGACTGTCGGAAGTAAGGCAAGAGCCTGTTAATCTCTGTAAACGCCTTGGGGTCTCCGGGGTCGTAGTTGAGCACTAGGCGGCTCGCGGAAATGTAGAGAGCAGTAGCATTCACGGGGTTCATTGCAGACACTTCGACACCGATGGCTCCCGGTTGAAAAAAAATTCCGGATCCAACTTTGTAAGCAGCCAGGGAACAATGGCGAATTTGCAACAATTCGGAGGAACTCAGAGAAGAACCACTGGCCAAAGTAGTAACCAAAATCCGCGCAAGTTTGTGGAGCTGAAGCAGTACTCCCACACATGGGGCCTTGGCGCCCCTCCTCCGTCCCTGAGACTTGCAGACGAAAAAAAAAAAAAAAAAGGAGAGAGAGAGAGAGAGAGAGAGAGAGAAAGCAAGGGAAACCAGCGTTCGAGTTTGTTCCAGTCAGCCTCGGGGCGAACGAAGAATGCAGCAGCTTCGGCGCTCGGGTCAGGACTCGGCGCTCAGTCTAGCCCCGCGGCTCGGCGGGCGGCCTTCGCTGCATCTCCGGACACGGAGGCACCTCCTCAGGGCGAGCTGAGCGGGCGCGGGAGCAGGCCCCGGCCCGGTCCGAGGAGCGGGCACGCTTCTCACGCGCTGCAGGGTCCTTACTCCATCACAGCGCACGACGCAGAGGTAGGGGCGACCGCAAAGAGGACGGCTCGGGCGTCGGCTTCCTCAATCTAGTGCACCAAGCCGCGGCGGCGGCGAACGTTGCAGTTGCGGCTGGCGGAGGCCGCCGCCGCTCTCTCCATATCGGACGCGGGGCCGGACTGCGCCTGGCTCTCCGCCCCGGCGGTTACAGCCCCGCGGTTCCCTGAGGTGGCGAAGCGGGCAGGAGAGTCCCCCACCCGCTAGGGGAGGGCCGGAGAGGAAGTGCGCGGGCCGGAGAGGCCGGCGGCGGCGGCGGCAGCGGGAGGGGGCGGGGAGCAGGCCCGGCCGGGCCGCGGCGGCGCCCCTTGCTCCTCAGTCGCTCACTCCGAGGTCACCAGGCGCAAGCGCCGCCCCCTCACTGCCCAGCCATCTTCTCCGCGCCGCGCACACGGAGACCTCCGCCGCCAAGCACGACGGCCGCCGCCGCCCACGGCTCCCGCCCGGCCGCAACTAAGGCGAGCGCTCACACCGCCAGGCCCCGCCGCCGCCCAGAGCACACGGCAAGGCCCCGCCGCAGGCCCCTCCCCCCGTGCCTCGCCGCCCTCACCCTGACTCCACGCGCCACTCTAACTCGGTAGGGCCCAGGCTGCTGCGGCCTTAATGAATCCCGCGGGCTGTGCGGCGCCTCAGGCCCTGCCGGCGACGACGACCGTTACCCCAACGGGCAAAGCCACTGTCATCCCCGAGACTCCCCCGCCGCCGTCGTCGCTAGCGCCCGCACGCATGCGCAGAACACACTCTCACCCCTCCCCCCGCCCTTCCCTTTCCCTTCGCTTCCCTTTTCCCCTGCTTCTCCTCTAAGAGCCCCCTCCACACCCTCCCAGAGCTACCGGCTCGCTCCGCGCATGCGCATTCCACTACCCAGCTCCGCTGCCTTTCGCCCTTACGCGTGCGCTTTGACCGCCCACCCAGAAAACCGGATAAACACAGCAGCCCGCTCACGCCAGCCCCTCCCGGCTGCCAATCCACCCTCACCTCACTGCGCATGCCTGGCTCTCCACTTACGGCTCTTAGAACTGAGCATGCCCTCTGCAAGCCGCCTGTTCGCCCCTCCCCCAAGCGCTCTCAAATTCCCTCCTAGGCGTGTGGGCTGGGGTGAAACATTCGTTGGTTGACCCATCTTTCCACGGCGTGGACTGTAGGCTTCTCGCACTACATTGCTTCCTCGGTGCCCGCCAACGATGAGGCCGGCCTTGGTCGCGCCATGTGGCGCTCCGCCCTGACAGCCTCTCCTCGCCCTGACTGACCACTGTGTGAGGAAATAGTTCCACACTGCCCCAAGCCCCGCCCTCGCGGCCTTTCTCCTAGAACCGCGCCTGCTCTAGCACGGAAAGGGCGCTGCCCGCATCTGTTTGCGCTCCTGGAGTAGCGTAGGCCAGCAGCAATCTGCGTGGCTGCGCGCCCAGCCGGCGTGCAAGCGACATTTGCTAGGTTAGGGTCTCGTCCTGCGTCGATGGCAGCCTGAGGTCACTAAGACCCCGACAGGCTGTCTGTAAGCGTTGGGGCTCGGACCCACCTCCCCTCTCCTGTCCATCAGAGCAGGGCTCTTCCCGCGGCCTATGGTCTTTGGAGTCGGACGGACGCTAGCGGCCCGATCTTCCGGGGGCGCCGATCAGTACCTCACCGAGCTCCTACGGAAACACTGTCCGGTTCCAAAGCAAAACGATCCCCTCTTTTGGCTCCTTTAGCCGACCTAACCCTTCTTTGTGAATAGATCTCTTGAGGAAGCCACGGTCCTGCTTCAGAACAGACCCAAGTCCTTGAAAGTATTGGGTTTGTTTTAAAACAAGCTTTTGCCTGTTGTTTCTGCAGGAGACAAGGACACATATAAATAAAAGCTTAACTTAACGTCGGATTCCCCTCCCCTCAAAAAGTACAAAACCGCACAGGAACCATTTTTTATCTCTGGATAACACCAAAGCTCTTCAGCATGGTTTTTTGCACAAAATAAATGTGGGTGCACACACGCTTGCAAAGCGAAATTTATGACATATCTTTTGGGGCACAAATAGTTTTAGGGACTTGCTACTTAAAGTAGAAATTGAGAAGCCATATAACTTCCGATAATTTCTAGTGCCACTTGAAGACAGTTTTATTTTAGTATATTATCTGCACTTATATATTAATAAGAATCTAACTTCCTAATTTTGTTAGGTAGCAAGCAGAAATTAAAGCTGTGCAAAGTATATTTGGTCATCTTGTATCTGGAAACCGACAAGTGTTCTCAAATTCATTCTCTTGTTTAAAAGCCCCATCTTCCTTGGGTTGGTTGGTTGATAAGTGATGTTTTCTAAGCTCACCTTCAAGTAAAACTGTTACATTATACATTTCTATTTTTATTTCAGACTCTAACTTCTTCCACAAACCACAGGTTGTTTTCCTCCAGAGGAGCAACATGGAGAGTAAAATAATCAGTACTGTTTTCCATTCAGACAACATAAATTATCAAGTGATTACTTGCAGGCCCTTAACCTTGCTGATTTTCTCATAACTGGATTTTTTTAAATCACTTGAGATGTGCACAACCCAAATTAAAATTAATTTTATTGATGGTTTGTGTGTGTGGGGGGGGACTTAAACCAGTTTTTTTTAGGGTCTGAAATTGCTTACAACTGGTGATAGTTTATGGCACTGAGAGGCAAAGCATGTCATTGAAATATAGTACCTGGTTTAACTATTTGGTTGCTGGAGGCTTGCCTAAAAATAAAATAAATGAACAATTTATAGAAAATGAAGTGTTTGGATCAAATATTTAGGAGAAATCATATATAATGTAACTCAAATCTCAAGTTATCAATTGAATATAATTTTTTCATATTTTATGTTTAATTATTATTTGGCAGTAACAATGTTAGTGTTGCTAGATCTAAGGAATACAAGATACCAGTTTAAAAAAATTTAATAAGCTTTTTACTTGAGAACAGTTTTTAATTTTCAGAATTATTGTACAGATAGTACAGACAGTTCTCATATATTCCATTTCCCCTATTATTAACATTACATTAGTATGGTATATTTGTCACAATCAATTAACCAATAGTAATACATTATTATTAAACAAAATCCATATTTAATTCACGTTTCTTCAGTTTTTTCCTAAATGTCCTTTTTCTGATCCAGGATCCATCCAGGATATCACATTATGTGTAGTCATGTCTCCTCAGGCTCCTCTTGGCACCCAGCTAAATATTCATTTCAGACAAACAACAAATACTTGTTTCCTTCTTATTGTCTGTATTTCCTACCTATTTTAAGTTAAAGCTCACCTTTTCCATCCTCCAATGTTGCCAACTCCTTGCTGCTTTTATTGCACTTCTCAAACTACATGGCAGTTGTTGGCTTTACCCTGCCTTCTCCCTATCATACTATAACTACTAGAAAGTCAGAGTTTCTCCCTCTTTGCCTTTTATCATCATTGCCTAGCATAGGGCTTGACATATAATGAGTACTCGGTAATTGTTAAAACAATGATAAATTGCTAGAAATGCAGTAATGTAAGTAAACTCCCCAGTACAGTGTAAGATGCAAAATAGGCATGGACAAGCATTTGCCTTTCCTTAGGGAGATACACAAAATGTCTTATAAATTTAGAGACAGTTCTTATCTCAGCTTGATCAATGTCGATTCTAAGATCCTTAATAAAACCAGAAGTGTGGATTGATTTGAAATACTCAGAATAATCAATCAACAAGTATTTATTGATTGTACTTAAGCACTTTGAGGACAATGAAGGAAATGCATAAGTAGTTGTAGCTATACTTTCAAAGAACAAAGATCAGGATGGCAGTAAGTCAGAGGGACTTTATGAGTGGTTAGTCTCTTTATAAAATTATGAAATAGTTGTTTGTCTCCCTTCCCCCCCCCACCCTCCTTTCTCTGCCCCCACCCTTTTTCTTTCTCCACCAAAAGTATCCAGAAGTTATGTTCCCTCTCTCACCTTCCCAGGTTGCATTCTCCCTGACCTCCTAGTATCTCCACTCCACTGCCTTCAGTATTATCTTCAGTATTATCTCTTATGGACTGAATGTTTGTGCCCTCACCTGCTCCCCAAATTCACGTACTGAAATCCCAGCCCCTACATGATGGTGTCAGAAAGTAAGGCCTTTGAGGGGCAATTAGGTCATGAGAATAGAGCCCTCATGAATGGGATTAGTGCCCTTACAAAAGACCCCAGAGAGCTCCCTCAGTCTCTCTGCTATGTGAGGATAAAATGGGAAATCAGCCTCATCTTCAACCCAGAAGAGAACACGCACCAAGTGACCATGCTGGCACCCTGATCTCACACTTCCAGCGTCCACAACTGTGAGCAGTGTTGTTGCTGTTAAAGCCACCCAGTTTATAATATTGTATTACAGCCACCCAGGTAAAACACCATCCCTACCAAATTTTAAGAAGCACTTACTGTCATTGTGGAAAGAAATCAATCTGATCAACCTCAATCTATGGGAGAGTGATAATACTTTAATCTAAACTAACAACAAATCTTCAGAGACTGGCCAGAGCAAATACCTCTTTACAGAGAGCAATAAACCAGGGGAAAGTAAATCAGGGCCTAATCCAAACCAGTCCTTTCATTTTTCCCTGACCCCTGTTCTCTGTTACCAAATCTTATCTTCTCCTTAGCTGTGGTCATACATCTCCCCTCCTTGGTCTTAGAGCCCCTGAAAAGAACTGCTTCCCTTTGCATATCAACTCCTGTTGATATTTTTTCTGTGACTTTTTTCAAATCTGTACATCTATCCACTTGCTTCATCCAAAAACATTTTTTAAGCAAGTTTAGCACCCACTTTATACCTTAAATATTAAATTGCCTCCAGCATCTTCCCTACCTCTAGCCCAAACAAAGCAGTTTGCTTTATTGGTCATCTGCCTAATACAGTGCCAGACACTTATTAAGGTACCCACTAAATGTTACTGTTTTTATTCCCTAGCACACTTTCAACTCTATTCAAATGCCTATTAAATTTGTTCATTCATTTATGCAACCAACATTTATTGTCAGTTATATGCCAGGCATTCAGAACACAAAATGAATAATTCAACAGTTTCCAGCCCTCAAAGAGTTCACAGTCTAGTTGAAGTGGCAGCTACGTACATAGCTAATTTATAATTCAGAGTGGTAAGGATTTAGGGATGCACTCAATGTAAATCCAAAATGTCTTAGCAGATATTTCTGCAACATTATGGGTTAAACAAGCTTGTGTGGACTTCCCTGGGAAAATAACTGCAATTATTCATAGCATTGTTTCTAAGGGAAAATGTGTTCTGCATTCCAAACAGTCAATTTAAAATTGAATTTTTGGAACACAGCCCGTTTGTCCCTGGAGGCTATTTCTCCATTATCTAAGGTCTCTATCTGTCTTAGGACAATGTATATCTTTTTACAACTCCCACCTGTTTCCATACGGCCGGGGGTGGGGGGGGTGGGGGTAGTGCTAGCTGAGGGTTGCTGGTCAACTTACTTTCCAGGGCTCAACGCTGCACAACTGAGACTGCTCTGGTCAAGCAGGTTGAGTCAAGCAGGGGATCAAAGGAGGCTCAGTCTTAAATTTGTTCAACATTTTGCTCTTTTACTATTAGGGAAAGTAGGAAAAAAAGTACATTGAGTGCTGAAAGTTTGAAATTGCTGCAATATGAAATGAGAAAGGGAGCTGCTTAGGGACAGGAAAGGATCTTATCTCTATTTTAAGGAGAGAATCAAGACCTTCTCTACATCAAATGTTCCATAATTCCCCATCACTCATTCTTCCCTTCTGTTTCTTGATTCCAGAGTTTTCTTCAATGGTTTTCCCAAGGCTTACTTCTTCAGCCTGCCACCCCTCTTGCTATATATATATATATATATGTATCCCCCCTTCTGCCTTGCTATGCCATATGCTTCAAAAACCGTCTTTCACATATTCTCTCTTTCTCTCTAATCTGTCAAACTTTTGATAGAGCTCAACCTCATTTCCTTTCTTTCATTAACCATTAATTTCTTGACCTCTTTTTTTTTTTTTTTTTTTTAATTTTTTTTTTTTTCTTTCAACATTTATTTTTTTGGGGACAGAGAGAGACAGAGCATGAATGGGGGAGGGGCAGAGAGAGAGGGAGACACAGAATCGGAAACAGGCTCCAGGCTCCGAGCCATCAGCCCAGAGCCCAACGCGGGGCTCGAACTCACGGACCGCGAGATCGTGACCTGGCTGAAGTCGGACGCTTAACCGACTGCGCCACCCAGGCGCCCCAAATTTCTTGACCTCTTTTAAAAAAAACTTTTTTTTAGGGGCACCTGGGTGGCTCAGTCAGTTGAGCGGCCGACTTCGGCTCAGGTCATGATCTCACGGTTTGTGAGTTCGAGCCCCACGTCGGGGGTCTGTGCTGACAGCTCGGAGCCTGGAGCCTGCTTCTGTTTCTGTTGTCTCCCTCGCTCTCTGCCCCTCCCCCATTTGCGCTCTGTCTCTCTCTGCCTTTCAAAAATGAATAAATGTTAAAAAAAAATTTTTTTAAAACCTTTTTAAAATATTTATTTACTTTTGAGAGAAGGAGAAACAGAGACAGAGAGACAGAGTGTGAGTGGTGAGCAGGGGAGGGGCAGAGAGAGAGGGAGACACAGAAGCTGAAGTAGACTCCAGGCTCTGAGCTGTCAGTACAGAACCCCACACAGGGCTCAAACCCACAAACTGTGAGGTCATGACCTGAGCCAAAGTCAGACGTTCAACAACCAGGCCACTGGGGGACCCCTTCTTGAACTCTTGAAGTAAGATATCTTTCTCTACCACTTTGCTGAAACTATATTCTTCAAAACCGCAGAGTGTCCCACTGTTTGACTTATTTATTGTTCAATCACTGCTTTCAAAAATGTCATATTAAAATGTCCTTTCTGGGGTTGCCTGGGTGGATCGGCCTGTTAAGTGCCTGACTCTTGATCTGGCTCAGGTCATGAACTCATGGTCCATGAGATGCAGCCCAATGTTGGGCTCTGTGTAGTCAGCCAGAGCCTGCTTGGGATTCTCTCTCTGTCTCTGTCTCTCTCTCTCTCTATCTCTATCTCTGTCTCTATCTCAAAATAAATAAACTTAAAAAAAAAAAAAAAAAGAGGAAAAGGGACAAGTGCAGTAGCATTCTTAGGCCCAGACTAGAAAGGGCAGTTGTGGCAATGCCTTTCTTCCTGTCAAGTTGAGGCATCCACAGAGGAAAAGAGATTTGCCCAAGACCTGAGAAGTGGTCAAAAGACAGCAGTTGGTAATAGAGATTGGATGTTTGGGTTGAGGTGAGGCCAGTTAGTATCCTTGAAGAATGAGGAGTCAAGGTAGGAAGAGAAGGGAGGTGATCCAGGATTTATGGTTGGCAGACAAATTCTGCCACATTCTGGAGTGAGACTCCGAGGATTTCAAAAATTCTAAATTCAAACCTGGCCTTTCATGTTGTTTTGAAAATATACTTGTCAGAGTAGGAGGATGAAACATATTTTATTTAAAATTTTGTTAGTTTGATTTATAACTTGTAAATTTGTACACATATGGTATGTGGGCTGCCAGTGGTACTCTTGCCCTGGGCCCTGCAAATGATCAGGTGGACCTGTACAATTGTCTGCTCAACTGAGAAGGACTGCATCTCTCATTAATGGTTGCCACTGCTTGTCTGGCTAATGTTAACTACCAACTGAAGTTCTGAGTGGCAGGCATCCAAGTTCAGAGTCTCTCTTAGGGGATGCATCTGCTTTTTTCTAGGACTACTTCTGAATGTTCACTCCCATGTACCCTCATGTGGGAGAATTATCTCTGGCTTGGCGACTTCCAGAGCCTCTTTGGTTCCCATTCCCAACATTCTATCCCATAGCCTCTTGCAGCTAGGACCCTTTTGTGGTGATAGATCCCTTAAGTGGAGTATTGCCAAAATGGTTCAATCCAAGTTACTTTTGTTAAGGCCCATCAAATAGGAAATACTCATCTTTGCTATGACAAAATGGTGGGACCTTAGACTAGACTATTCCATAGCACACCTCCAATCCCTGCTTGACATATCTCTTCAGTTTCTTTGCCTTTGCTCAGATCGAGTCACCTGCCCAAGAATATGTTCAATCAGGAATCAGCTTCCCCTTCCCACCCACCTCCACTCCAGCCTCACTTGATGTTGGGAATAGAGAAAAAACATGGCTTCCCTGTGAGAGGAACCAAAAGCCTCTTGCCATAAACCCACAACCGTAAGGCTGGACTCTGACTCTCTATTTCCTCTCTCCTTTTCTGTGAACTGGGAAGAGAGAAAGGGTTGGGGTGGTGGCTGCTGGTGGCAGGGCTAGTTTTATTGTCTCTTGGTCCTGAGGAAGATGGTTGCAACGTTTGAGGTCCACAGCTTCATTGTCCCTAGCTGCGGGCCCTAAGTTCCAATCCTGGAATAAAGGATTGCCAGCATTCAACAATATCAGCCTAATTTACCAAATCTTAACCCTTACTTTCCTTCACTGCTCTGTCTGAAAAAAAAAAATTATCATATTACATCTCCCTTCTGAAAACATTCTCCATTATTCTGTGATTTTTCACTGTTTTCCTATTTCTGTGTATTCTCTTTCTCTTTCTCATTTGCAGATTATTTCCTCCCATTTCAGTTTGATATTTAAGATACCCCTAAATTGAAATCAGCTATTTACATCTCTGTCTCACTTATTAGACTGTATTTTGAAAGCTTGAAATATTAGTTCATTTATTTTTGAATGAATGAATGAGTAGTTGAAAGAATGAATTCAGGCCACAGTCATTAGCCCTTCTTATTTCATACTCTCACTCTGGCAACTCATTCACTTAAATGGTGTAAGCTATTCCTTCTTCTTAAATAACTATTATATCAATATCTCTACTTTGATATCTCTTCGGAGCTTCAAATTCATGTCTCTAACTTCTTGCTTCCATTTTCACCTAGATATTCTGCAGTCACCTTAAAATGCATATATCCAAACCCAAATCATGATCATTTTCCCAATATCCAGAACTTTACTCTTTTCTATGTCTTTTTCACTTTCTCTTTCTCTAAAGCGTATAACCTTGGAGTTCCCACTTTGACCACTCCCCACAAGTCTTATCAATTCCTTTTCTTAAAAGCAACAGCAAATCACTTTATTACAATTATTATGATTCCACTTATATGAGGTATTTAAAAGACTGAAAGTATAATAGTGGTTGTCAGGAGATGAGGAGAGGGGATAATAGAGAGTTATTATCTAATAGGTATAGAGTGTCAGTTTTACAAGATGAAAAGAGTCCTGGGGATGGATGGTGGTGGTGATTGCACAACAATGTGAATGTACTTAATACCACTGAACTGGACACTTAAAAACGGTTAAGATGGTAACTATAATGTTATGTGTGTTTTACCACAATAAAAAAAAAGTGAAAACAACAAACTATTATAAATGTTAACTACAAACAATTTACAAACACAAAAGAGACCTATAAACAAACCTGTTAGCAATTTGTTTGTCTTAAGAGACTTCTATTGATGTGTACATAAATACATATATTTTTCTACCAAAATGAGATCACGACTATAATTTTATTTTGGAATCTTTTTTTCAATTGACAATATGCTATAAGCATTTTTCCATGTCGTTAAATTTTCTTCTTCAACAGTGGTTCTCAAATTGTGGTCCTTGGCAAAATCAGCATCATCTAAGTACTTGTAAATACAAATTCATTTTTTAATATTTATTTATTTTAAGAGAGAGGGCTTGTGAACACAAGTGGGGGAGGGGCAGGGAGAGAGAGAGAGAAATCCAAGCAAAGAGAGGACAAGTGGGGGTGGGCAGAGAGAGAGAATTCTTTGCTGTCAATGCAGATCCTGACATGGGGCTCCATCCCACAAACCATGAGATCATGACCTGAGCCTAAATCAAGAGTTGTATGCTTAACAACTGAGCCACCCAGGTACTCCAATGCAAATTCTTGCTCACTGCCCCAGACCTGCTGAATCAGAAACTGCAGTAGCTCAGTAGGCTGTGTTTAAACAGACCCTTTAGGTAATTCTGATGCACTCAGAAGTGTGAAAGCCTCTGTTTTACAAATATAACTTTTTTTTTAAGTTGATTTATTTGAGAGAGAGAGAGAGAGAGAGAGACAAAGCGCAAGTGGGGGAGGGGCAGAGAGAGAGGGAGACACAGAATACAAAGCAGACTCCAGGCTCTAATCTGTCAGCACAGAGCCCAACATGGGGCTGGAACCCACCAACTGGGAGACCATGACCTGAGTTGAAGTCAGACTCTTAACTGACTGAGCCACCCAGGTACTCCTACAAATGTGCCTTTTTAAGAGGTGATGGCTATTCCATTGAATAACAATGCCACAATCTACTTAAATATACTGCTTTGTTGGATATTGAGGTTATTAATTTATCACTATTTAAATAATACTCTAGTGAATATTGTTGCAGGTAATTTGTTTCATCTCTACACCTAACGTGGGGCTTGAACTCACAACCCTGAGGTTAAGAGTCACTCCCTCTTCTGACTGAGCCAGCTGGGTGTCCCTGTTGCAGGTAAATTTTGAAGACATCCATGAGAGAGAAATACACTTTTATTTCATTGAAGCCATTGTATTTAGGGGTTCTTTTATACAGCAACTTAGCTTATACCTTAATACACTGTCTTTACCTCTGCCTTATAATTGACTTCTAACCAGACTCTGTCATCTAAATCTCTCTAACCTATAATTCGTTTTAACCAGTATTTACTTATTAAGTTATCTGAAACTCTATTTTGCACAAACATCACCACCCTCCTCTGCTCAAGAACTACTGATCATTCATTCATGAATTCATTATCTATGATACTATGCTAAATATGTTTTAGTTTTTGTCCTAAGTGATAAAAAAAGAATAAAAGTATAGACACAGTGCTTGCCCTCATGTGTCTTTACAGCATAGTTAGAGAGACGAACACCACTGACATTAATCAGATATTCACACAAATAAATATAAAATGATAACTTTGATAATTACAAATAAAAAGAGCACAGTACTGAGGCATATACAGAAGATCTGATTTTGGTAAAGAAGTAGGGAAGGGTTCTGTAACAAGTGTCACACTGAAATATGAGGTGAGCCTTCCACCTAGTGAAGGCAAAGACCCTGCAGAAGGAGAAAGATGGTGATTTTGAGGAGTTGACAGAAGACCAGTGTGACTGGAACAGATATTGGGGGATGGTACTTGATGAGTCAGCGCGATCAGTAGGGTCTAGGTTGTGCAGGGTCTTACAGGCCATATTAAGAATGTTTGTCTTGGGGCGCCTGGGTGGCTCAGTCAGTTGAGCGTCCGACTTCAGCTCAGGTCATGATCTCGCGGTCTGTGAGTTTGAGCCCTGTGTCAGGCTCTGGGCTGATGGCTCAGAGCCTGGAGCCTGCTTCCGATTCTGTGTCTCCCTCTCTCTCTGTCCCTCCCCTATTCATGCTCTGTCTCTCTCTGTCTCAAAAATAAATAAACGTTAAAAAAAATTAAAAAAAAAAAAAGAATGTCTTATCATATGAACATTGAGAAGCCATTAAAGAGTTCAGGTTTGAGAGTAGCATTATCATGAAATATGTGCCTGGATAGATTGATTCATGAAATAACTAATTAGTTCTACCTGTAGACCTCTGCTCTACTCCATTTATATTCTCACTTGGGCAAACCACCCACTTTCAAGTCATGGGAGACTGCACAAAGGAGACTGAGAATGAGTGGCAAATGATACAGGAGGAAAGCTAGCAGTATGTTACACCAAGGAAGCCAGAGGATTATTTTGGAAGGAGGAAGTAAAACAGGACAGAAGGATCATTATTTTTTAGTTCTACTGAGAGGTTAGGTTAAATGTAGATCTACTGTCCATGGCTTCCCAACGCCTATAGGATGCAGTCTAAATTTCTTACCCTGGTAATCAAGGTATTCTATATTTACCTACCTCTCCAACATTTTTTCCTAAGACACTGCTAAAATGAGGCTTTTAGATAAGGTGTCCTTCAGATAAGGTGCCCTATTTATTTTATCTAGAACACAATAGTACACTCTGCCTACCTATCTATGGTCAGTGAATGTATCTTCTGCCCATCACCGCTTCACTAAATCCTACCTATTTCCTAGGCCCTGATCCTATTTTGCCTCCTCCGTGAAGATTAATGTGGTGGCCATGAGGATATACTTCTCAGATCTCTGAATGCAGTGAGCATAATTGACTGAGGCCTCAGCTACTACCCTCTGAAATTTATCACTGTGTTTGTGCCATGGTTCTTCTTCCTTGGGCTGCTCCCAGTCAATGACTGAGCATGGCAGATATACTAAAACAGGCCCATTCCTGGGAGATACCAGAGTCCTCTGACAAGTGACTGAGAAATCCCAAACGATCCTGTTAACTTGCTTTAGAACTGCACTGGGATGTAAGATGCTTCCATCCAAACTTCCTTCCTTCCCTCCTCCCTTTCTTCCTGCCTTCCTTCTTTCACTCAGGAGCAGACTTGCATTGTAGTCTCTTGGCTTTCGAAGCCTCCTTTATTTGCCTCCCCATTTTCTCTTATAGGCATTTTCTCTAATAAATTTCTTGCACTGTTAATCTTTTAAAAAAATTTTGTTTATTTAAATTCAAGTTAGTTAACATACGATGTAGCATTGGTTTCAGGAGTAGAACCCAGTGATTCATCACTTACATATAACACTTGGTGCTCAGTGCCCAGTGCATTGTTAATCTTATCTGGCATCCATTTCTTAGGGACCCAGACAAACACAAGTGGTACCGAGAGTGGTCCAAGAAAAAAGGGGTAAGATAGGAATTTGGACTCGCTCACCTACTGCCCATCAGGCAAAGAGGTTGCCACCCTGGTTAGTAAATGAGACATAGGTACTTCCTGGCACAAATGATAGGTCAACTGCTGAAGTTTTCACCAGTGTTGACCTGGGAGAATGTCCCAGTGGAGAGGAATGTTGTGGCAGATGTGATGATGCAGGCATTTGAAAAACATGGGGCAGGGGGAGGGACAATGCCTACAAAGATAGTAAAATTGGGTGATCACTGTAAGTTGTATTGACGTCTTGCAGAGAAATCATGAGGGACTGAGGGCCATTAATAAGCAGTTTTTGGTTAAGTGAAAGAGCCATAGGGCCTTTGGGAGAGCTTACAAAGAGACCTTTATCTCTGTCAGGGGAAGGGAATGCACAGCTGAGTGGCAGGATGAAGACCTAATTGTTAGAGCAGCAGAGCTCCAGAGACATTAAAATGCTCAGCCAAAGCAGGTCTAAAATGACCTAACAGCACTGAAGTA
The DNA here is from genome assembly GCF_022837055.1 of Prionailurus viverrinus. NCBI lineage: Eukaryota > Metazoa > Chordata > Mammalia > Carnivora > Felidae > Prionailurus > Prionailurus viverrinus. The sequence goes on from NC_062569.1 coordinate 31,952,849, forward strand.
CAGTACAGAGGCAGCGGTCTGGATTGAGGAGTGGGGCCCTATAAGACGCAGTATATGTTTTTTTTCCAGTATATGGAAAAAAAATTTTTTTTTTTCCAGACGCAGTATATGTTCTCTCTCTACAGAGAGAGAGCGCGCGCGCGCGCGCGCGCGCATGAGTGGGGGAGGGGCAGAGAGAGGGGGGAGACACAGAATCTGAAACAGGCTCCAGGCTCCGAGCTGTCAGCACAGAGCCCAACGCAGGGCTTGAACTCACGGATAGTGAGATCATGACCTGAGCCAAAGTCGGACGCTCAACCGACTGAGCCACCCAGGTGCCCTGGACACAGTGTATGTTTTAAATCACAGACCTCTATATAGTGCTGTCTTCAATAGTGAGAATACGTGGGTCTGGGAACCAAGAGATAGAAGCAGGAGTGACTCTACTTACTATCACACCAAATGCCCCATGGAGGGATTTTTTTGTGCTTCCTGTCCCCGCAACTCTTAACTCTGCAGGATTAGAGGTCCTAGTCCCCAAAGACAGCATACTTTTGCCAGGGGATAGAGCAAAGATCCCATTGAATTACAAACCACAGCTGCTGCCGAGACACTTTGAACACCATGTGTCCAGGAACCAACAGGAGAGAAGAATTATCATCCAGCAAGGGTAATTGACCCTGATCAGCAGCGGGGGTTGGGGGAGTGCTTTTATACAATGGGGACAAGGAGGAACACATATGGAAGTCAGGTACTCCACTTTGGTGCCTCCTGGTATTCTCTTGCTTTGTTGTAACTATCAATGGACATAGGAAGCAACTCTGCCTTAAGAAAGGTGTGATTACCAACACCTCAAAACCTTACAGAATGAAATTTTGGGTCACACTACCAGGTAAGTCACCAATACCTGCCAAGGTGTGGGGATTTGAGAATGGATAGTGAAGGACCAAGAGGATGAGTACCAGTTATGACCCTGAAGTCAACTGCAGCAACAGAATTCCACTAAGTACCTTCAGGAAGAAAGGACCACAGGAAGCATGGAGGAACTGATTCCCAAACCTGTGGGAAAGAGGTAGATCTGTGTGAAACATAGAGTAGGCTACGATGGCCATGAGAATGTACCTCTCAGAACTCCACTTGCAAGGAGAGTAATTGACCAAGGGCCCCAGCTTCAGCCCTCTGAATTTTCATGGCTGGTTCACTCTGAGGCTACATATCTTGCAGGCTTCACCCAGGCAATGCTTGACTGTAGCAGGGAAACTGAAGCAGGCCCTTCCTGAGAGATGTGGGACTCATCTGACAGGTGATTTTGCTCAAGGATTCCCTTGATAGTCTTTTTTTTTTCCCCAAGTTTATTTATTTTGAGAGAGAGCACATGTGCACAAGTGGGGAAGGGGCAGAGGGGGAGAACCCCAAGTAGGCTCCACACTGTCAGTGCAGAGCCAGATGCAGGGCTGGAACTCACAAACCATGAAATCATGACCTGAGCTGAAGTTGGACACTTAATGACTGAGCCACCTCACTGCCCCTCCCTGATGGTCTCTTTCCATTTTCCTTAACCTGCTCTACAGTGTAGAATGCTTCCACCCAGCCTGACTTCTCTTCATTCCTCTCTCCTTCCTTCAGGGTCAGATTTGCCTTATGTTTGCAGTCTGAAAGCTCTCCCAGATTCCCATGGCTCCCTCCCCGTTTTCTCTCACAAGCACTTATCCTAATAAATTTCTTACACATTCAATCCTGTCTTGGCATCAGCTTCTTGGAGGACCTGGACTAAACACATGCCCTAAGCTTCCAGCTGTCAGTGATAACTTCCCACTTTGAACCCTTAAAGTGTAGTACTTCCCACTACTTCCCAAATGCTACCCAGAAAACAAAACTTATCTTTCTATGTACGTATCTTCCCAATTAGTTTAGAAGCATTCTGGAGATGGTTACCATTATGTCACCTTTGCTAATCTCTGTGCTTCACCAAGTGCCCTGTACATAGAAGGATTTCAATTCAACTGTCATGGGAAAGAAGTTGTTAAGGGTGCTGAGTTGTTCAGACAATCCTATACCCTAGAATTAATGTTCCCCACCTACTTCAACTTCTCAGCGTATTATCCCATTTCCCACTCCCCAAATCACCTACTCAAATGGTTCCTTGTCTTCTCAGGGTCCTTTAATCCTCAATTCCCTGCCCTACTCCCTATATATTTTACCATATGCATTGACCCAGCAGAGGCTGTGGCATAGACAGCTATTCACCAACCAAAGGTTAGTGGATCCCCACTCCCCCCCACCCCCCACCAGCCACAAACTTTCTATAGTGTGGAGTTGTTGCTGGAAAGTGGCTGGCCAGCAAGGGACTACATTCCCAAGCTTGACCCTATATCAAGTGGTAGCTAGGGTGTTTAAGAAGCAGACCTCTTCCTGGGTGCTGGGTGGCTCAGTTGACTAAGCATTTCACTCCTGATTTGGGCTTAGGTCATGATCTTGTGGTTCGTGAGTTCAAGACCTGCACTGGGCTCTGTGCTGACAGTGCAGAGCCTTCCTGGGATTCTCTGTCCCTCCCCTTCTTGCTCTCTTTCTAAACAAACAAACAAACAAACAAACAAACAAACATTTTAAATAAACATTAAAAAAAAAAAAGAAGCAGAACTCTTCCTCTACCTATATCCTTCATGATCTCCAGTTGAATACAGAGGACTCTAGGGATGGTGAGGCCACAAGATGAGAAAAGCCTGTGTCCCTGAACTCCCACATGGAGGAAAGCTGCCCACTGGAATGTTACACGAGTGAACAGTACTGGCCTACACTGGAATGTTACATGAGTGAACAGTAAGCTTCTCTTATTTACGTTAGGTCACTGAAATTTGGGGTTTTGTTATAGTCGTTAGCATTATACTAAAGAATACAGATATCGTTGTCCTTCTTTTGGCTATTCCCATCTTTAAATTTTTCTTTAACATTTATTTATTTTTGAGAGACACAGAGCATGAGCAGGGGAGGGGAAGAGAAAGAGGGAGACACAGAATTCAAAGCAGGCTCCAGGCTCTGAGCTGTCAGTGCAGAGCCCAATGCAGGACTTGAACCCATAGACCTCGAGACGGTGACCTGAGCTGAAGTCAGATGCTTAACTGACTGAGCCACCCAGGTGACCCTTGGCTACTTCCATCTTAACTCCCTTTTATTTAGAAGGAGTCTCCCATTATGGGATTCTTGATGCCAAACGGGTTAGATCCTTCTCAGGCTGGGGTGTAGGCATGTTACTTAGTCTCTGACAATCTGATGCATTCCCAGTCAAAACTATGAATGTGGGAGTAATGCAAAAATACATGACAATATAGAAACTATTCACAGTGGTGGTATGGCCTTGAGAATCCAGGGGCAGTGGCAGCAAGGCCTGGCAACAGTGGTTTTAGGTGCATTAATTATAAGGTTGAAATCTGGGGGGAATTGGATGGTATGAACTATACCTTGATGATACTCATTACTTTTGATGTTCCTCAGTAAGCGTGCCTCAAATGTCAACAACACCTTCAGAAAACAAGGTTCCCCAAGCCCCATGAGAAAGAAGCTGCCTCTAGTGATGGAGGTGAGGGTCAGATCATTTCATTTTTCAAGAGAAACTGGAGTAGGGAGAAACACAATTCATTCCGTGATCGAATATCTTTCATATATCAGGACCCATTGGGCAGTGGAAACATAGAAATATAAATTATAAAATCCTTCCTCTAAAATTTTTTTTTAACGTTTATTTATTTTTGAGACAGAGAATGAACGGGGGAGGGGCAGAGAGAGAGGGAGACACAGAATCGGAAGCAGGCTCCAGGCTCTGAGCCATCAGCCCAGAGCCTGATGCGGGGCTCAAACTCACGGACAGCAAGATCGTGACCTGAGCTGAAGTTGGACGCTTAACAGACTGAGCCACCCAGGTGCCCCTAAAATCCTTCCTCTAAAGAAGCTCATAATCCAGTAGAGTCATATCTAGTTAATTTTTCCAGTTCTAGATGTTAATTGTAATTGCTTTAGAACAGCATAATTCATACCAAGTGTTTAAAATCATCTATTGTAATAGAAATGATTGTGAAATTAGTATAATCCATAGAGACTTTTAGAATTGTAGCAGGAATTATGAAAGAAAAAGAAGTTAGGAGGCAAAGGCACTCATTAAAAGAAACATTTATTAATCTAGTATCATGACTCTTAGACTTTTTAAGTAGTTGGAAGAGGGCTAGGAAGGAGGAGGGTGAGAGAAAAAGGAAGAGTCCTTGTTGTATCATGGCTTCATTTTAGCTTAAATGCAATATACAATATCTAGAATGCAAAATCCAGTATCCAGAAATGTAGAGAATCACTAAGACTCTTTTGGTTGAGAAGAGAAAGGGCATCCTCAAGGGTGGTAGAATCACTATATTCGAAAGGCAATAATGGAACTGTCCTTGTGAGCTCAAAGACTCTTTGAATCTCCATCCCTTTTCATATCTTTAACCATTGCAGCTAGTGTACCCAGTATTTCACTGTTCTGAACACATAAATCCAAACCTCAGGTATAGCTATAAACTATAACATGAGTGGGAAGGGTGAGGTCAGCAAAACGTGAACAAGCAATTTTAATGCAACATATTAAGCAAGTACTCATAGAAGTAGGGACAAACTGTGGGAAAAAGAGAAGAGTGCACAACTTTTGTGGGATTAAAAGCTGTTGGGTATCAGAAGGAAGTGAACTAATACCTCAAGAAAAGCCAGGAAGGTGAAGAGTATTCTTGGAGAAAGTGAAGGATATCTAGTGGGTCAGGTACAGAGGTTGGAGAAGACCTCCAAGGAAGTACTGAACTGGTGGAGGAGAGAATAAGGAAGCAACTGGTGGCCTAAGGGGCAGAACTATGCTTCACAGGTCTGAAAAAGGTGGGAGACTGAGAGGGGAAAGTAGAGAAGGGGCAGGTTGCTGAGCAGAGGACAGGGGAAAAGGAGAAGCTAAGAGGCAGGAATGCAGGGAACTGCTTAGGGAAGAGGAATCACTAAAGTTCTATTGGTTGAGAAAGACAGGGACCTTTAGATAGAGGGACCAGGGCAGCATGTTCAGTGATGGCAGGAGCAACACAAATGATTCTAGCCAGACCAAAGTTTCCAAAGTGAAATTTGCCGATGGGACAGTAGGGAAGCACTTTCTGCAATCCAGGTAGCCAGAGAAAGTGTAAAAGCTCTCTCATATAGATAGCACCCATACAAGGTAGAAATTGATGAGAGCCATAAATGAGCAGGGGGTGGGGTGGGGAGCAGATGTGAGTTTAGAGAAAAGAGAAGTTACTTATAATGGGAAATAGTGGAAGAGGTGATGTTTAGAATTGGATACATTAGATTTGGATACACAGAGATGGGGTTGAAGAGAACAGCAAGGAATAGTAAGAATCATCAGTGGTTTAGTATAGTGTAGTGAATTGTGTCCCCCCACCCCAAGAAGACATATTTAAATCCCTAATCCCTGGTGCCTGTGAATGTGACCTTAATAGCATAGAGTTTTGCACATGTCATCAAGTTAATGATCTCAAAATAAAGTCATCCTGGATTTGGGGTGGGCCCTAAATCCAATGAATTGTGTCCTAACCAGAAAAAAAAAAAAAGGAGAGGGAGATCACAGACATGGAGACAAACGGAAGAAGGTTGTGTGAAGATGGACGAGAGATTGGAGTTCCTCAGCCCCATGTTAAGGAACACCAGGAACCTCTGGAAACTGGAAAAGGCAAGAAAGTATTCTCCTCTAGAGACTTTAAAGGGAGAGTGGCCCTGCCAACCTTTGATGTTGGATTCCTGGCCTCTTTCTAGAACTGTGAGAATAAACTTCGGTTGTTTTAAGGCACCAATTTTGTGGTTATTTGTTGCAGCAGTTCTAGGAAATTAATATAACTGGTATGATTTCTGTGACTTCTGCCAGCAACCGAGGGTGTCTCTGACTAAAGTCAGAGTTATCTAAAAGAAGGGTTGGGCCTTCACATGATGATCATGATGGAAATTCAAGGGTTTGAGAGACAGGAGTGTTAGAGTAGGCAGAGTTTAAACACTTACACAGAGGGAACCAAAGTGTTATATTGAGGGCATGGACCAGGTGCAGTGTGAAGAAAGGGTTTGGGAACAGTAGGAGGAATGGAGGTGGTTGAGAAAAGTGCCTGGTTCCAGCTCTTAGAAGTGGAGCAATTTTTAGGGATTACAAGGTCCGGTGTGTTGGTGGCTGAAGTGGAACAGAGTTGAAGGCATTTCATGTCGAGAAAGCTGAAGAATTCTGAGGCCAGGGAGCCAGGGCATATCAGCATGATGGCTGAATGGACTCTTTAAGAATGGTGGTGGACATGCATCTTTTCCTGCCCTAGGACGTCCATGCTCTAGTTCTAATACTTTCAGACTCAGATGCAGGCTTACGCCATTAACCCTCCTGCTCTCCCTTTCTCAGACCTTTGAACTCTGACTAAATTGCAACGCAGGCTTTCATGGTTCTCCATCTTTTTAAAAAAATAAAACCATCTGATCTTTAATATTCATTGATATATATGAAAAACATGCAATACACTATAAATATTACAGAGCACTTTTTATTGAGGTATAACTGACATACTATGTTAATTTCAGGGGTACAACATAATAATTTGATATTTGTATATATTGCAAAATGATCACTATAACAAGTCTGGTCACCATACATAGTTACATTTTTTTCTTGTGATGAGATTTTTAAGCTTTACTCTCCTAGCAAGTTTCAGTAATGCAATGTGGTATTATTAACCACAGTCACCATGCTGTACATTTCATCCCCATGAGTTACTTATTTTATAACTGGAAATTTTTACCTTTTGACCCTCTTTGCCAATTTCACTGACTCCCCACCCCCCACCTCTGGCAACCACCAATCCATTCTCTGTATCTATGAGCTTGGTTTTATTCTTTCCTTTTTCTTTCTTTCTTTCTTTCTTTCTTTCTTTTCTTTCTAGATTTCACATATAAGTTAAATCACACAGTATTTGTCTTTCTCTGCTTAATTTATTTCACTTTATGCCCTAAAGATCCATCCATGTTGTCACAAATGGCAAGATCTCATTCTTTCTCATGGCTGAATAATATTTTGATATTATATCTCATAACTTCTTTAGCTATTCATCTGTCAGTGGACACTTAGGTTGTTTCCATGTCTTGGCTATTATAAATAATGCTTCAATGAACATGGGGGTGCATATGACTTCTTGAGTTAGTATTTTTATTTTCTTTGGATAAATACCCAGACATGGAATTGCTGGATCATATGGTAGATCATTTTTTAATTTTTTTTGAGGATTATCCATACTGTTTTCCATAGTGGCTGCACCAAATTACCCTCCCACCATCAGTACACAAGGGTATCTCCCATCCTTACCAACACTTGTTACCTCTTATATTTTTTAAATTAACCATTTTAACAGGTGTGAGATGATACCTCATTATGATTTTGATTTGCATTTCCCTGATAATTAGTGATGTTGAGCATCTTTTCTTATACCTTTTAGTTATCTGTTTGTCTTCTTTGGAAAAATGTCTGTTCAAATCTTCTGCCCATTTTAATTTTTATTTTATGTTTTTGGCAATTTTTAAATTATTTATTTGAGAGAGAGAGGGAGGGAGAGAGAAAAAGGGGTAGATGAAATCCCAGCATGGAGCTGGACATGGGACCCCATCCCATGACCCTGGGACCATGATCTGAGCTGAAATCAAGAGTTGGATGCTCAACTGACTGAGCCACCCAGGTGACCTGGTTCTGCCCATTTTTAAATAAGATTGATTTTTTTTTATTGAATTGTATGAATTCTTGATATATTTTGAATATTAGCCTTTTATTAGATATATGATTTGCAAATATTTTCTCCCACTTAGTGGGTTGCTTTTTCATTTTGTTGATGTCCTTTGCCACACAGAAGACTTTTAGTTTGATGTAGTTCCACTTACTTTTGCTTTAGTTGCCTTTACATTTGGCATCAAATCAAAAAATCATCGCCAAGGCCTATGCCAAAAGCTTACTGCTTATGTTTTTTTCCTAGGAGTTTTATGATTTTTGGGTCTTATATTCAAGTATTTAATCCATTTTTAGTAAATTTTTGTGTATGCTATTTGGTAGTCGTCCCAGTTTCATTCTTTTGCATGTGGCTGTATAATTTTCCCAACACCATTTATTGAAGACATTGTCCTTTTACCATTGTATATTCTTGGATCCTTTGTCATAAATTAATTGATCATATGTGTGTGGGTTTACTTCTAGGCACCCTGTGTTTCTTCCAATACCATACCGTTTTGATTACTATAACTTTGTAATATAGTTTGAAATCAAGGAGTGTGATGCCCCCAGCTTTTTTCTTCTTTCTCAAGAGTGCTTTGGCTACTTGGGTTTTTTCGTGGTTCTATACAAATTTCATATTTTTAAATTGTATTTCTATGAAAAATGCCATTGGAATTTTGATACAGGTTGCATTGAATCTACATACTGCTTTGGGTAGTATGGACACGTTAACAGTATTAATTCTTCCAACCCATGAGCTTGGAATCTCTGTCCACTTATTATGTCTTCTCCAACCTTACATTAACCTCTTACAGTTTGAAGTACACAGGTCCTTTATCTTGGTAAAAATTATTTTCAGATATTTTATTCTTTTGATGCAATTGTAAATGGGATTGTTTTCTTAGTTTCTGATAGCTCATTGTTAGTGTATAGAAACATGGGGCGCCTGGGTGGCGCAGTCAGTTAAGCGTCCGACTTCAGCCAGGTCACGATCTTGCGGTCCGTGAGTTCGAGCCCCGCATCGGGCTCTGGGCTGATGGCTCAGAGCCTGGAGCCTGTTTCCGATTCTGTGTCTCCCTCTCTCTCTGCCCTTCCCCCGTTCATGCTCTCTCTCTGTCCCAAAAATAAATAAACGTTGAAAAAAAATTTTTTTTTTTAAAAAAGAAACACAGTGGATGTTTGCATATTGATTTTATCCTGCAACTTTGCTGAGTTTATTAGTTCTAATGTTTTTCATTAGAGTCTTTAGGGGTTTCTCTATATAATTTCATGTCATCTGCAAATAGTGACAGTTTTATTTCTTTCTTTCCAATTTCAGTGCCTCTTGCGTATTTATTTTTTTCTTGCCTACTTGCTCTGGTCCATCTTTCAGATAGAAGAATGCATGACTTCTTAGCCTCAATAACAACATGAGCCAATTCTTACAATAAATCTATTCATATATATATCTACATATATCTTAATGGTTCTCTTTCTCTGGAGACCCCTGAATAATACAGCAGGAGAGAGGAGGAAAGTGAGCCTTATGTGGAAATCACAGGAGAAGGGAGAGGGGTGTGTGTTATGGAGGTCAGAAAATGCTGAAAGGTGGCACCAACAGATGACAAAAACTTCAAAGAAAGAACAGCTCAACAATGGTGGAAGAATGGTCTGGAAGTGCCTCTGGGAAAAGGTACAGAAGAGCTCTGCTCATTTCCCACAGAGCTCAGGGAGTCAGAAAAGATGAGGATTTTGGTGTGTGGTGTGGGAAAACCAGTTTCCAGTTCTTAATAATTACAGTTTCTTTAAAAAAATTTTTAAATGTTTATTTATTTTTGAAGGAGAGAGAGACAGAGCATGAGACGGGGAGGGGCAGAGAGAGAGGGAGCCACAGAATCCGAAGCAGGCTCCAGGCTCTGAGCTGTCAACACAGAGCCTGACGTGGGGCTCGAACCCAGAGCCGTGAGATCATGACCTGAGCCAAAGTCGGATGCCCAAACAACTGAGCCACCCAAACGCCCAATAATACAATTTTAACTGAAATTTAAAGACAGGGTTCTTATGACCCAATCTTAGCAGTCCAAGGCACGCAGTCTAGAAAAAAAAAAAAAGTAACTAAAGCATTTCATTTTTTTTCCATTAAAAAATAAAACACTAAGGAGAGAAGTACATTCATAAGGCATAAGAAACATCTTAAAAATCCTCTCTTCTTATACGGATGGCAGCTCCTCTCCAAAATTTCCTCTCACACCCTTTTACTTTCAACCACCTCAAACTTGCTAAAGTGACAAGACACCTGGGTTGCATTAAGAGTAATTGACTGATCTGAAATTAATTGCTGCATTTGTACTGAGGCCACACCTCTCATGGGCTGCTACCAGCCAAGCACAGGCAGGAGTATTTTGGCTTTAGGACTCCTTGACAGCCTTGCTGAACTTTCCTTAAACGTGCACAGTAGTCTAAGGAGCTCCTAATCACCTTTTTTCCTTCCCTTTCTCCTTGGCTGGGGTTCAGACTTGTACTGCAATCTGATAGTTCTCCCAGCCTCTCCCAGCTGCTGCCCCATTTTCTCTCCCAGGTCGTTCCCCTAATTGATTTCTTGCACATTTAATTCCTTTCTTGGCAGCTGCTTCTCAGAAGATCTGGATAACACGCTCACCCAAATATGTGTGACCTTTTCCAAATTTACTCCTTCCTTCCATTTCACCCATCTTCACTGACAGTGATCACTGACTAGGATAGAACAGCTAGGTCAGGGTGACTTCTGTTTCAAAATGGAGAAATAATGCAAGCAAGGAGGACTAGGGGCAGGAAAACAGCCCGGAGTATGCTAGGATTCCAGAGGGTAATTACCAGGTAGTTCAATCCTCCTTCTACCCCACCTCCACCCATCCTAGGCTGGGAATTCCATCTGAGGTAAAGAATAACAGTATAGATCTATAGGACTGTATATATAATACCCATGGTAGGGCACTAAAACAGTGAGGAGGAAGAATGAGAGGAGGGGAAAGGGAAAGTGGAGAGAGAGGGAAAAATTGGGTTCAGTCTAACAGTTATTTATGGATCCCTCCTGGGCTTTCTGCTAAGCACTGGTTATTCAAAGTTAAATAAGAAAAACTTCCTTGCTTTCCTGAGGGACTGATACTTTCCCTAACCTAGGCAGAAGGGGGATCAGAGTACTGCCTTGAGGAGATGATACCTGAGCAGAGCTTGGAAGGATGCATAGGTGTAGGAGAAAACCTCTTGAGCCACATGCAATTGCCTATCTGCTAGCTCAATTCAATTCTGCAAATACATTCTGAAGGCTTCCTATGTACAAGGCCTTGTTCTAGGTGCAGGGGCTACAGTGGTGAGCAAGCCAGCCACAGTTTATGCCCTCTGACTTGGGAATCTAGCTGAGAAATGAGCTAACCAATCTTACCACAGTGTGAGATGTGCCACTGGAGAGGGATCTGCAAAGCACGTTAGAACAAGAGTCTCATGGCCCCCAGCCCAAATGAACTCCCAATTTCTGAACATGGCAAAATTCTTCATACTTTAACTCTGTTATTGCTTTGCAGTCTCATTTACCACCATTCCCAAAAAGTGGATGGTAGAACCATATGGGAATCTGAATATGCTACATGCAGTTACATTTCAGAGCTACTCTTCTTGACACATCCAGCCTTGCCCAAATTCTCCCCTGTGCTACCAGGCAGATCCTTTGTCTCTCTCTCCAGGTTGATGAGGTTCTTAAAGCAGGGACCCAGATGCCGGGCCAACAACATCTACTATGGGGTCAGGCACATGCAGGTAGGCTTTGTCCAGTCACACAACCTCAGACTTTGGACCCTCAGCTTCCTTGCATGCTAGGTGAACAATTCCTACTCCAGGAAATATGAAAAACACTGGTGGTTCTTGGCATATAGTAGGTGCTCAAAAAGATTTGCTGAATTGAATTAACATCAAAGTCCCAACCCAGAATTTGGACTTTATGAAGGCTCTAGCTGTGAGCTGGAGCTTGGAGGGTTTAATGATCAATTTTAGTAGTTTTCTGTAGTTAAGAATGCAAAATAGACACCTTGCACTTTGCCTTAAAGAGCTGCTTGTTAGCTGGGGAAACAGATGGACAAGCTCCTAAGAGTTCAGTTCTAAATTCCTAAAGGAGTAGTTCTCAAAATCTAGCAAGTGTCAAAATCACCTAGAGGTCGTCTGGTGAAACAGATTGCTGGCTGCTCCCTCAGAATTTAATTCAGTTGGTCTGGGGCGGAGTATGAGAATTTGAAAGTCTGCATTTCCCACTTTTTCCCACTGCTGGGCTCACATTTTGAGAACTACCCACTAGAGGTTAAGTGACCTGTGCTCAATATGCGGCACATAGTTGGTCTGTGTGTCTGAATCCTGGTTCCACCACATCTTTAGTGTTGGCTCTTGATCAAATCACTCTACCTCTCTGTGCTTCACTTGCCTCATCTGTGAAATCAGGATAATAAGCTAATGCACGTGAGGCTGGCAGTGTTTAATACATGTTGGTTAGCTCCTATTACCTACTCATTTTCTGGAGGTGGTGGGACGACCAAATTCGAGGTCAAGGTAGCCAGAGAAGAGCAAGGATTAAGTCCATCTTCTGTGCAGCAAGGAAGGCACCAGATCTGAGGACAGTACTATCCTTCTCAGGATGATGTCCCAGAGCGGTATGGAGTCTCGAATTCTCAGGCTTTTCTTCTAAGCGCGCTGCGACGTCCAGCCCATAGGCTGTCTACGTCCCACCCATGCTGCGCAGGCGCAGAACCCGATACCCACGCTTGACGCAGAAGCGTACTCAGGCGCACCGACTGGGAGCTAGCCGCGGAGCAAAGATGGCAGCGGCAATGCGCGTGGTGGCGGCTGGAGCAAGACTCAGCGTTGTGGTGGGCGGTCTCCGCGGTGCGGTCCGCAGCCTGTGTAGCCGGCCCGTCTCGGTTAACGAGCGCATAGAAAACAAGCGCAGCGCCGCGTTGCTGGGAGGAGGCCAGCGTCGCATCGACGCGCAGCATAAACGAGTGAGTCCTAGGGAGACCCGACCATCCCCCTGGCGTTCGCAACCTATTACAGAGTTTCCGGCTCGCGGCGCCCCAGTCCTTTCAGCCAATCCGCGCGATGCCGAGGAGGGGCGGGGACGAGAAGGTTCACCCTGAGAACCTGTAGCCTTTCACCAAATAGCAGGTAAAACGAGAGTAAGTACCTTTGTGCCTCACTGCCCTGTGCTTTACTTCTGGATTTTTAGTCGCAGCTGCTCGGCCCCAGACAACTCACCATTTAACTTCTATAAACTTTTGGACCAGTTAATCACTAGGAGTCAGTTTATTGAAAGGAGAAAATAGTATTTTCCCCCTCACAATCTTATTGGTAGAGCTACAGAAGCGATGACGGGCACTTAATAAAAAAACGAAACAAAACAAAAAAAAATTCTGCGTGTTCTTCTCATGCCTGGAGGAAGAGTGGTAGGTAGTATACGGTTCTTGCTCCATCATGGTAGCAGGAAAATCGAAGCATATGGTGGGGGAAGTAACTTGGGCAAACTCTCACATTAATCTGGGGTGGGTTGAGCTCCCGGATCTTGTGGGAACTTCTGCCTCCTCAGTGCTGGCTGAACGCCTTTAGAATCTCAGCATGCATAGACATGCTGGGTAGGAAAGGCACGATGCGCGACGGAGGCAGGGAGGTTTTTGAGGCGAGAATTACAGCTGGCCTTCAGAGATAAGCTGGGTGGCCATTTATCAGCAGGAGAAACTGAGGCCCAGATGGGTGACCAGGGACTTGGAAGTAGGCTCACGCGGTGTGTCACTGACATGTGTGTGAAACGACCTTTGTGCTGGGTGAGTTAAATAACCGGGAAGATGCAGAAGTGAAATTCTTAGCGGTGAAGGGCACCGAGGCACATGTCAAGCCTGGGGGTGGTGACTGGGGTGGAAGGCTGGGGGTCTTCAGTGAGGAAATTCGAACTAGTTCTTGATTGAATTCTAGGTGTTGATTTAGATGGAAATCCCCATTTGACAAGAGCATGAAGGTGACCATTCCTTTTTGACAAGTTACTTAATCCTGAGGAGTCAGTTTATTCTAAACAGAAGATAGTAATAATTCTTAACTCTTGGGAGCAAGATGTAAATTTGGTTGTGTGTGGTGCCAGGAGTGCTTTCCCTTCCTCCCCTGGGGTGGCTCTGTCTGGGTTGAAGGAATTTTTACATCATGCTTTGGAAAGGCCTGGCAGTGCTCCTGTGCACGCTTTGTATTGGGGCCCGTTGCTGAATTCTCCCTGGAACATCACCCCACCTCTTTGCTAGGTGGACCCTACTGAGTTTTGATGCAGGCTCCAGAAGCTATTTTTCTTTTGCCAGAGCTGACTTAGGAGGCTGACTTGATTTAAATCCCCCACTCCACCCCCTTTTCAACAATTTTTGGATGACTTCCATAGGGTAGATTTCCAGAAATGGAATCACTGGGTCAAAAGATAGGAATATTTTGAACACTCTAATATATGTTGCTAAATTGCTTTCTGGAAAACTTACTCCACACAACAGTGTATATGTTTGTCTGTTTTAAAACGACCTCACTGGCTTTGGCTGCTTTATTATGGGGGAAAAAAAGAGCCAAACTTTCCCTGGGGTGGAGAGAGGGCAGAGGACAGTAGGCCTGGGTGTTTGGCTTAGTCTAAGGGCTTGAGAGTCCAAGCAACAGAGGCTCTTGATAAGTTGAAGGTTCCAACCTCATCTCCAAGAAGCATTTTTTCACTCCTCTCACATGAGCTCTTTACCACTCTAACTCCTTTTCATCTCAGGCACTACCTGCTTTGGGGTTGTTGCCATATTATAGTATCACTGTCAGGTGTGGGGTTTCTAAGCCGAGCCCCAATGTAGGATAGTAGGAGAAGCCATGGAAGGGGCAGAAGAACCAGGAAGTAGTCCTGAAAGTGTCTTTGGGGTTGGACACTAGTGAGGTGAGTTTGTGTGGGGTTCCCTAGAAGAAACTTGTGAATGTGGGGGTGTAGCCTTAGGCCCTTCAGTAAGCCTGATTTAATTTTCCACCTCCTACTTTTCCATTCTTCTTTTTATTACTCCTTAGGTCTCCAGTAAATGTTTGTGGAACTAGTTATCTTGTTCCAGGGTCAGGCTCTCCTTACCCCCACTTCTCTCCATCTTTTCCTCTTCCTACTTCCTTATTTACCCTCCACAGTTGGTAGCTCCTGGAGTAGCCTGTCTGCCCTGATTTACTTACTGGCTGATATCTACTGATAACACCAGTGTTTTGGGTGGGTTGATGGAATAGAGGCTTTCATGTGAGGTGAAGGGGCAAAACCTGTCTTCGTGGCCCACTCACAAGCACTCCTTGCTTACTGACCTCTATGATGACATGACTGAATGGTTTTTGTTGTATTTTAGGGAAAGCTGACTGCCAGAGAGCGGATCAGCCTCTTGCTGGACCCTGGCAGTTTTGTTGAGAGCGACATGTTTGTGGAACACAGATGTGCAGATTTTGGAATGGCTGCTGATAAGAATAAGGTATCTTTTTACAATGGTGGTGTGAGCCTCTAAGTTGCACTGTCTAGCCGTGGCCCTGCTGACCTACTCATTAGCCTAATAATGAAGGCCATCTGGAACTCAAGGTACATTTAATAGTTTTCAAGTTAGAGGCCTGAAACTGTTAAGAGTGCCTCTGAAGAAGTACTATTGGGCCTCCAGATTCCCCCAGTTACCTTTGCAGATGAAGGAATGGAATGGGACTGTTCATACCTTGTGCAGTGTGACTATGGCCCAGTTTCTAGGTCTCTGGTTGTGGGTTCAGAGTTCTTGCAGGTATGGAGTGACAAACTTAGAAGGAAAGGCGAAAATGTCTTGGTTGTGTTCTGGTCCATCTAGGCACCAGAGACCCCTAAAGCAGGACCACTTGCCTCTTTTGACACTTTGACTTTATAGAGTTTTTAAAGTCAGAGTCACCGACACTTTTTTTAATTGGATGTTCTCCATGGGTATGCAGAGTTCTCTGTATTCACTTTTGATCAGTTTTCCTCAGGTCTGTATATATGCTGTTATTCACCAAAGATTTGTGAACTTGGCATCGCATCAGCTGGCTCCGTTTGAGTCATTATGGGCTACACAGTATTCCAGGATTCCAAGCAAAATGATGGGTTTTCCCTAAGGCTTGGAGGTGGGGTGTGTGGCTTTCTAGAGTTGCTATGTGTCATTATATGCCCTTCTCCTTCCTGTGGCATTTGGTAGCAGTGGCCCTAGGGGGAGTCTTGATTATTTTACTGTTAAGAAGGAAGATGAAGCCTAACTATAGTGCCCGTTACTTCTGTTGATGAACCAGTAGCCTAGTGCTTGCTATTGCAGAGCTGAGAAGGGGAAGGGGAGATTCCTTCATGTTCTTGATTCATATTGAATTTTAAGAAATTTAGGGTGGGTTATTTTATTTTTTTGGTCTTTCATTCGGGCATAATTGTCAAATTCATTAAAAGATGTATTTGGTTTTTTTAACTTTTATTTTTCTGTTTTTCTGGTAGTTTCCTGGAGACAGTGTGGTCACTGGACGGGGCCGAATCAATGGAAGATTGGTTTATGTCTTCAGTCAGGTATTTAATAACTCGAATAGGCTGAGCTTTCCTGGAGGGCAGAGCCAGGACCAAATATGTGAGAAGAAAGTCTTGAGGAATGAAAACTTGCCTGTAGTGGGGGCAGAAGAGGGATATACTTTGTTTTTCAGTGCATGTGTCCAGAATATTCTACCATAGTATGTGTTTTTCTCAGAATCCTGAGTCTGTTTTAGGGATAATCACAGGGCAGTAATCATGTAAAAAGTCCCAGGAACCAGGAGTTTATTCTAAGTGAATGAGATGTTTCTTGGTGGGTTGGGTGTGTGCCTGGAGGGCATCCATGTCCTGGGCAATGTGTGGGCCTAAGAGAGTGCTGTGAATGCAGCCTGGGTGGAAGGGACTTGAGTCTCAGGAACATAGACCCCTCAGTTTTGGGCTTCATGAAACTATTCAAACAAGTTTTGTTAGGCTTCATAAGGACAGATACAGTTTCTTCACACTGAAACCATAGGAAAATATAGTAGGCAGAATAGCTCCCAAAGATGTCCAACTCCTAATTCTCAAAACCTGTGACTATATTACCTTACATGGCAAAGGGGAATTAAGCTGCAGATGGAATTAGTGTCACTGATTAGCTGGCCTTAAAATAAAGTAGGCTGGGTTACCCAGGTGGACACATATAATCACAAGGGTCCTTAAAAGAAGGAGAGGCAGAAGAGGAGGTCTGAAGAATGTGCTGAGAAGGGCTTCACCTGCCATTGGTGTTTAAGAAGATGGAGGAAGGAGGTCATGAGCAAAGGAATGCATTTGGTCGCCAGAACAGGGAAAAGGCAAGAAAACAGATTCTCCCTTGGAGCCTCCAGAAAGACATCTAATCATGCTAACCTTGAGAGTAGCTCAGTGAGGCCCATGTAAGACTTCTAAATTACAGAACTGTGAAGAGAATAAATTTGTGTTGTTTTAAACCACTGAATTTGTGGTAATTGTTACAGCAGCTAATAGTAAACTAACACTATATTATTTTGGGTTTGATTACCACCCCTCTCCACCTCAAGACGTGGAAGAATACGTATAATTCTAAATACTTAGTTCCTTTTACAGATCTAAAATTATAAAGCTTGTTAAATATTAAAATTATGGGTTCAGTATTAAATAACTGGTTAATTTTAAATGTACTTAGACAGTACTCATTCACTTAATGAATTACCTTTGACATGTTTTAAAACTGTTATAAATGGGTCTACCAACTACTTAACTAGAAGAAATTATGAGAGCTAGGCAAAAACTTGTACAGAAAGAAAGATGCAAAAACGTGTACAGAAGGAATTATTAATAAGATAGCTAGAACAAAGTAAGTTATTGTACTTTCTGGACTCAACCTTCTAACTTTTGAGCAAATACAAAATTCATTGAATTGATACTTTTGATTACCTCTTATGCCCATGGGGTAGGGTAGGATGAGGATTGGGGGCGAGGAGAGGGAGATGACTGAGCCACAGTTCCTGCCCTGAAGAACCTAATCTCATTTTGTAGATAAATTGGGGCAGAACAGGAGTTCTGTACAGATGAGGGCAAGAGTGATTCTGGGTAAGTGCTGTGGGCCCGGGACAGTGGACGATCACATTTAGCCTTGAGGAATGCTTTAGGGAAAATGGGGCATTTGAAATAAGCCCTGAAGGATACTTAGGGTAGGGAGTGATGAGCCAGTTTTTTGTACTGATCCCCAAAATGTTAATATCTGCAGTTTTTTCTGGGGATCTTCTGCTTTTCTGTAGAAGCAGCCTTAGTCTCTTGACTGATAATTGTTCATAGGTATGTTCTGGGGGAGGACAATCTATTCTTGTATAGGTTCCTAATCTCAGATGTTTTTAGCCTCACCTTTGCTTTCTTTTGCCACTGGTGATTGTGAATCCAGAGTCCTTCTGGTGAAATTGCTTTAGAGAATAAATGTTTCCTCTTCTCAAGGTGAAGGAGAGGCCCTGTGGGGTCCAACTGCTCCTAACCCAGAGTTTTTATCAGTCTGTTCCCCTGCCCCCCCCCCCCCACTTCCTATAGTTCCTGGGTTGTTCCATCCTTGTGGTTACTCCCCCTGCAGTATATAGGCTTCCATTTGCTCCAAGTCAGATATTCTTTTTGTGCTTTCAGTTCCCCTGAGTTTGTTGTTCACTCTCTCCTCTGCCATTGTTTCCTCTTCCTTTTTTGTCCTCCTGGGCTGACTCTGTTTTTAATTACTCGCTTTTTGAGGTGGTTTTAGAAAGGAGGTCCTTCCCACAAGAAGCCCTTTATATCAGAAGGTAATGAAATTCCATAAGCAAGAGGAAGCCGTGAGGGCTCTGATTGTCTTTTTTTTTTTTTAACCTCTCGTCAAAATGGCAAATATTTCTTTTTCTTTTTTTTTTTTTTAACGTTTATTTATTTTTGAGACAGAGGGAAACAGAGCATGAACAGGGGAGGGTCAGAGAGAGGGAGACACAGAATCTGAAACAGGCTTCAGGCTCTGAGCTGTCAGCACAGAGCCCGACGTGGGGCTCAAACTCACGGACCATGAGATCATGACCTGAGCCGAAGTCGGACGCCCAACTGACTGAGCTACCCAGGCGCCCCAGAATGGCAAATATTTCTAGTAATAGAAATGCCTGCCTGACATCTATAGAATCTGATTTTTCAGGTTAATTCTGCGTGAAAAGTTTTCCTTAGAGAGCTAGGATTCATTTTTGTAGAGCAAAGACTAAGTCTTTTGCTGTTGACAATACATGAATTCCCTCTAAGGTACAAATTACTCCATAGAATAGTGAATAAAAGACCATTCCTAATTTTTTGAACTCCTGAAAATCCTTCAAAAACTTTTGACTAAGAGTTTTTCATTTCATCTTCCTCCTGGCTTTTCATTCCTGGCTAGTGACTATATTTTGTTGATTTGTTTTCTTTTTAGGATTTTACAGTTTTTGGAGGTAGTCTGTCTGGGGCACATGCCCTAAAGATCTGCAAAGTAAGTATTTAATCTTGAAAACCCAGTACTTTCATCAGTCACATAGTTCATATTAAATATTGGGGTGCAAGACAATGAGGTGTGTATGTGGGGTGGGTGCAGACCCAAACATCCCTTTAGTCCAAGGCAGGAATTCTTCACATTTTTTGTATCATGGATCCCTTTGGCAGTCTGGTAATGATTTACATGCATAAGATATGTAGGATTACAAAGAATTAAAAAATATTAAAAAAAATTACAATTGTAATATTCATGCTTTTTATGTTTGTTTATTTTGAGAGGGAGTCACAGGGAGGGAGAGAGAGAGAGAGAGAGAGAGAAAGAAAGAAAATCCCAAGCAGGCTCTGCACTGTCTGCACAGAGCCTGACACGGGGCTTGATCTCCCCAACTGTGAGATCATGACCTGAGCTGAAATCAAGGCTTGGATGCTTAATCAACTGAGCCACCCAGGCACTCCTATTTGTAATCTGTGTGCTTTCAAATTTATCAAATAACAAGATTTAGCTGTGCATGTAAACCTCTATAGTTTCAAAGTAGGCATGAGTGAAAATGCTACTTCAAGGGGCGCCTGGGTGGCTCAGTCGGTTGAGCGTCTGACTTCGGCTTGGGTCATGATCTCGCAGTCTGTGGGTTCGAGCCCCGCATCGGGTTCTGTGCTGACAGCTCAGAGCCTGAAGCCTGTTTCAGATTCTGTGTCTCCCTCTCTCTCTGACCCTCCCCCGTTCATGCTCTCTCTCTCTCTGTCTCAAAAATAAACGTTAAAATTAAAAAAAAAAAAAGAAAATGCTACTTCAAGATACCTGCAACTTTAGTGTGACATAAAAATATCCATGGCTTCTTTTAATATAAAGTCACAGGTATTTCTCATAAAATAATGATTTTGTTTCCTGTGTTCATAAATAAAAGGTATGGTAAAGATCAGCTAGAGTTAATAAAGGTAAAGATTAAATTTTTTCCCATCCAAGCAATGCATGGATGAAATCTATTACAGACCCCTTGGGATTCTGAAGACTCCAGGTAAAGAGCCCATGATCTAGGTGGAGAGTCCAGGTACTAAAGGATAAAGAACAGTGCAAGGATTACATGATGGTATTTTAAAAAACACTGCTGGGGCTCCTAGGTGGCTCCTAGTCTGTTGAGTGTCCAACTTCGGCTCAGGTCATGATCTCACAGTTTGTGGGTTTGGGCCCCGCATCAGGCTCTGTGCTGACCACTTGCTCAGAGCCTGGAGCCTGCTTCAGATTCTGTGTCTCCTTCTCTCTCTGCCCCTCCCCTGCTCATGCTTTGTCTCACTCTTTCTCAAAAATAAATAAATGTAAAAAAAATAAAAAAAATAAACCTAAAAAACCTCCACTGCTAGTGATGAGATGCTCTGGAGATGAATAAAAGTATAGATCATACTTGGAGAAATGTGGAATTAAAGGTACGGTTGACTGTTAGTAGTCAAGCAGTGCTTCCCTGTGTAATGGAAAACCTGGATTCTAGATGTGATCTTGTCATGTATTGTTTCTGAAACCTTGGGCCAATCACTTAACTTTTAATCCTCTGTAATTTTTCTTTTCACTGCCTCTGTTATCAGGTTGAATGAGATAATGGAAGTGGAAGTACTTTGTGAACTGAAAAGGTTCTTAGGAATGTTGCTTATTAAGCCCTCAACTACTGACCCATGAGGAAAATATGCCTTATTACAAGTGAAATCAGGCTTGGGCCTGGCTCTGGTTAACAGATGGATCTACATGTACTTTCATAAAAATACTATTTTGTTATTGTGTTTAGTGTCAGTTCTTTCAAAAGAGTAAGGGGGGGCGGGGGTAGGTGGTGACGCCTGACTGGCTCAGCCAGTAGAACATGTGACTCTTGATCTCAAGGACATGAGATCTCAAGGTCATGAGTTCTCAAGGCCATGCCCAAGCCCTACGTTGGGCATGGAACCTGCTTGAAAAAAAAAAGTTGGGAACAAAACTGGATACTGGAAAATATTATAGCCTGGGCCTGTGGCTCAGAAATGGTTGCTATGAGCAGTCTTATCCCCTGCTGGTGGGAAGTGCTTTGGCTCTTGGATGCCTGAAGGGCTTTAATCAGCCCTTAAAATTTTGGTTCTGTTTTCCATGGAGGTACCTAATCATCATGGGGAATGAAGCCAGTGTTAATGATTCCTGTTTTGAGAAGTGTAATTAGGGGCGCCCAAATGGCTCACTTGGTTAAACATCCAACTCTTGATTGCGGCTCAGGTCATGATCTCATGGCTCATGAGATTGAGTCCTGCATCGTGCTCTGTGCTGACATTGTGGAGCCTACTTGGGATTCTCTGTCTTCTCTCTCTCTGCCCCTCTCCCTATTCACATGCGCGTGCTCTCCTCTCTCTCTCTCTCTCTCTCTCTCTCTCTCTCAGAATGAGCATTTAAAAAGAAAAGTGCACTTGGAACATTTTCCAGAAAACACCATGGTACTTTATAAATTGTTTTTGATAAAAGGATCAGTTGTCTCATAAAAGATTGCTTTGCTGTCTCAGATCATGGACCAGGCCATGACAGTGGGGGCTCCAGTGATTGGACTGAATGACTCTGGGGGAGCACGGATCCAAGAGGGAGTAGAGTCTTTGGCTGGCTATGCAGACATTTTTCTGGTAAGAAACCTGTTAATAGCATTTACAGAATAAAATAATACAAGGCTTAATTTCTAAGCTGTGCCCTGGTTAGAGCTTTCCCATCCCTATTCCTTGTTATCTACCTTGTGTCTGTTCTGTGGCTTCTTCCTGTGTCACTGGGGAAGGCATGGAAGGTGTACAAAAAGCAAGAGAGTAGGTGGAGAGGGTTTACTTTTTTTTATCACAGAGGGCAACTCTTAGGGGAAAACAAAATTAAAGATCACTTATAGGGGAAATCACCTAATTATTTTTCTCAAAAGCAAGGGACATGGAATATTATGAAAGTTTAAAATGAATTGATTTGCTAGAATTAGAAATTAAAAAAATATGTAGTATTTTATTTTGTTTAAAACACAATATCATCATATGAAGTTCAAGTTGTAGTACAAAGAAGAAAAATCAGCCAAATCCCACTATTCGGAAACATTTGATGAACAGTATATCAGATCTTTCTGCTTACTTACAAACTAAAATTACAAAGAAAGAAATGAAAAACACAAAAGTAGATTAGATGTATTACTTGAAGTAGGAAGTATGTTATAAGAAGGTAAAGGAGGTTGGGGTAAGGGAGAGAGATACTGCCAGATGGAAACTTGAGGAAAGGGAGAGGTCTGTATTTCTGGGGAGGGGAGGAAATAGGGAGAAGGCAGGAAAGAGACAGGCAGACATTGTTTCTAATCAGGCCAGCTGTTCTTGTCATCTCCCTGGCCTGCAGGCTTATGAATGTTTTATCCCTGGCTACTGCCCTTTGTGATCCATCAGAAAAATGTGTATTTGTGTAAGCTGCTCTGCTAGTTGTGGGAATACACATGTTTGTTGAGAAGCCACTTTGTGAACCTACTTTTTAATCTTTAATCTTGAGCTCTAGGAATAACCTACTGGGGAGAATTAGCACTTTGGGTGGCATAGTCAGAACAGTTTAGGCCTGGAAAATCTCCTTTGCCCCCTAACCTGGTAGTCATGCCTGTGTTGGAAATGAAGGAAAGAAAGCATGGCAGTAAATCCCCACATTTTAGAGGTTATCAGGGTTTTAGAATATCTCCTAGTCTAACCCATCTTTGTGAGTATAGGCTGCAGGTTGTGTTGTGTTTTCTTTTCAGGAGATAGGCTTCAGTGACTTTAATAAATTATTTACTAATGCTGCTTGTCATTTCTACACCTCCAGCCACTTCCTGCTACTGTACTGTTTAAAATTTTTTTTGTAGTTTTGATAAAATTTCAAATTTTACATAAAAATTGCAAAAACAGTTCAAGGAACTCCCTGTATGCCCTTTACCCAGATTCACCACTTGTTTACATTTTGCCCATTTGCTCTATCATTTCTCTCCATAAGTATATATTTTCAGGTTATATTTCTCTGAAACATTTGAGAATAAACTGGAGATTGTACCTCCTTTAGCCCTTAAATCCTTCATTGTGTGTTTCCTGAGAACAAGGACATTCTGTGATAAAACGAGTATAGTAATAGAAATCAGGAAATTTAATATGAATTCATCAATATTTTTATCTATGGCAATTCAGATTTCATCAAGTGATCCTAATAAAGCCTTTGGTAGCTGTTCTCCTCTACCCCTGTGCCCCATCCAGTCCAGGATTAAGTACTGTCTTTAGTTGTCTTAGCTATTTAATTTCCTTTAATTTGGGACAGTTTTAGGGGCGCCTGGGTGGCTCAGTTGGTTAAGCGTCCGACTTCAGCTCAGGTCATGATCTCACGGTCATGAGTTTGAGCCCCGCGTCAGGCTCTGTGCTGACTGCTCAGAGCCTGGAGCCTGTTTCGGATTCTGTGTCTCCCTCTTTCTCTCTGACCCTCCCCCGTTCATGCTCTGTCTCTGTCTCAAAAATAAATAAACGTTAAAAAAAAAAATTTTAATTTGGGACAGTTTTTCTTTTTCCTCTATGACCTTAACATTTTTTTGGAAGTCTTATAAGAGGTATAATTTACAAACCCTAAAATCCATCCATTGTAAGAATGTAACTCTGAAAAGAACAGATACTACACTTGATCTTAGCCAAAAGGCTGAGAAGAATGTAAGCATGTAATTCAGTGACTTTTTGAATTCCAGTAAAATAAACAACAGTATTAGTTTCAGGTGTATAATGTAGTGATTTAACAGTGCCATACATTACTCAGTGCTCCTTATTGATAAGTGAACTTTTTTTTTTAAGTTTATTTATTCTGAGAGAGAGTAAAAGTGCAAGTGGGGGGGGGGGTGGAGACAGGGGGGCAGAGGATCTGAAGCGGGCTCTGCCTTGACAGCAGAAAGCCCGATGTGGGGCTCGAACTCATGAACCATGAGATCATGACCTGAGCCAAAGTCAGACACTTAACTGAGTTGAACCACCCAGCTACCCCACAATAAGTGAACTCTTAATCCCTTTTACCTATTTCACCCATCTGCCTCCCCCAGCTCCTTTCTGGTAACCATCAGTTCTGTATACTTAAGAGTCTTTTTTGTCTTTTTCTTTTGTTCATTTTTATTTATTTATTTATTTAGTTATTAAAAAAAAAAATTTTTTTAACGTTTATTTATTTTTGAGACCGAGAGAAACAGAGCATGAATGGGGGAGGGCCAGAGAGAGAGGGAGACACAGAATCTGAAGCAGGCTCCAGGCTCTGAGCTGTCAGCACAGAGCCTGATGTGGGGCTGGAACTCACAGAGCGTGAAATCATGACCTGCGTCGAAGTCGGACACTTAACCGACTGAGCCACCCATGCGCCCCCATTTTTTTTTTTTTTAAGTTTGTTTATTTTTGAGAGAGAAAGAGAGACAGAGCTGAGTGGAGGAGGGACAGAGAGACAGGGAGACACAGGATCTGAAGCAGGCTACAGGCTCTGAGCTCTCAGCACAGAACCCAACACGGGGCTTGAACTCATGAACCTCAAGATCATGACCTGAGCTGAAGTCAGACACTTAACTGACTGAGTCACCCAGGCACCCTGCGTTTGTTGTGTTTCTTAAGCTCCACATATGAGTGAAATCACATGGTAGTTGTCTTTCTCTGACTTCTTTCACTTAGCATTATACTCTAGTTCCATCCATGTTGTTGCAAATGGCAAGATTTTATTCTATTTTTATGGCTGAGTAATATTCCTGTGTGTGTGTGTGTGTGTGTGTATCACTTTTATCCGTTCATCTATTAATGGACACTTGGGTTGCTTCTCTAATATGGCTATTGTAAATAATGCTCCAGTAAACATAGGGGTGCATATATCCCTTGGAATTAGAATTAGTGTTTTGTATTCTTTGGGTAAATACCCAGCAGAGCGATTACTGGATCATAGGGTAATTTTGTTTTTAATTTTTTTTGAGGAACCTCCATACTGTCTTCCACAGCGGTTGCACAAGTTTGCATTTCCACCAGTGGTGCATGAAGGTTCTTTTCTCTTCATGTCCTTGCCAACACTTATTGTTGTGTTTTTGATTTTTGCCACCTCACAGGTGTGAGGTGGTATATCATTATGGTTTTGATTTGCAGTTCCATGATGATAAGTGATGTTGAGCATCTTTTCATGTGCCTGTTGGCTAAGGATGTCTTCTTTAGAGAAATATCTGTTCATGTCTTCTGCCCAGTTTTTGATTGGATTATTTGTTTTTGGAATGTTGAGCTATATCAGTTCTTTATATATTTTGGGCACTAACCCTTTATCAGATACGTTATTTGCAAATATTTTCTCTCATTCAGTAGGTTGTTTATAGTTTCATTGATTTGTTTCTTTCACTCTGCAGAAACTTTTTTATTTTGATGAAGTCCCAATAGTTTATTTTTGCTTTTGTTTCCCTTAGGAGACCTATCTAGAAGAATGTTGCTATGGTCATTATCAGAGAAATTACTGCCTGTGCTCTCTTCTAGGACTTTATTATTATTTTTTATATATTTCTTAATGTTTATTCATTATTTATTGGTGAGCAGGGAGGGGCAGAGAGAGAGGGAGACACAGAACCCTCCAGACTCTGGCTGTAAGCACAGGGCCTGACATGGGGCTCGAAATCACAAACTGTGAAATCATGACCTGAGCCAAAGTTGGACACTTAACTGACTGAGCCACCCAGATGCCCCCTCTTCTAGGACTTAAATGGTTTTAGGTCTTTTTTTTTTTTTTTTAATGTTTTATTTATTTTGAGAGAGCATAATCAGGGTGGGCCAGAGAGAGAGAGTGAGAGAGAATCCTAAGCAGACTCTGCCCTGTGAGGGTAGAGCCAGATGTGGGCCTTGATCCCATGAACCTGTGAGATCATGATCTGAGCCAAAATCAAGACTCAGACACTTAACTGACTGAACCACCCAGGCACCCCTAATGGTATCAGGTCTTACATTTAGGTCTTTAATCCATTTTGAGTTCATTTTTTGTGTGTGGTGAAAGTGGTCCAGTTTCATTTTTTGGCATATAGCTGTCCAGTTTTCCCAATACCGTTTGTTGAAGAGACTGTCTTTTTCCCATTGCATATTCTTGCCCCCTTTGTTGAAGATTAATTGACTATATAATTGTGGGTTGATTTCTGGAGTTTCTAATGTGTTCATTGATCTAAGTATTTTTGATCATTGATCTTAGTATCCTATTGTTTTGTGTACTACAGCTTTGTAATAAAACTTGAAATCTGGGATTGTTGTACCTTCAGTTTTGTTTTCCTTTTTTATTGCTTTGGTTACTCAGGATTTGAGTGGTTCCATACAATTTAGGATTATTCTAATTCTGAATTACTGTTGGTGTTTTGGTAGGGATTACATTAAATCTATAGACTGCTTTGGGTAGTATGGACATTTTAATAATTATTCTCAGTCCATGAACATAGTATATATTTCCATTTGTATTGTTTTCAGTTTTTTTTCTTTTCTTTTACCAGCATTTTATAGTTTTCACAGTACAAGTGTTCCACCTCATTGCTATTTTATTCTTTTTGGTGCAATTGTAAATGTGATTATTTTCTTAATTTCTCTTTCTGTTACTTCCATTATAAGTGTATAGAAAAATGCAGTGGGTTTCTGATGCTGATTTTGTATCCTGTGACCTTATTGAGATCATTTATCAGTTCTAGTAGTTTTTTGGTGGAGTCTTTATAGGGTTTTCTGTATATAGTATCCTGTCATATGCAAGTAGTGATTTTTTCTTCTTCCTTACCAATTTGGATGCCTCATTTTTGTTGTCTGATTGCTGTGGCTGTTTTGTGTGCTGTATTGAATAAGAGGGGTGAGAGTGGACATCCTTGTCTTGTTCCTGACCTTAGGGAAAAAGCTCTCTATTTTTCATCATTGAGTATAATGTTAGTCCTGGGTTTTCATATATGTCCTTTATTATGTTGAGGTATGTTCTCTCTGACCCTATTTGTAGAGGTGTTTTTTTTAATTATTTTTTTTAATGTTTATTTTTGAGAGAGAGACAGAATGTGAATGGGGGAGGAGCAGAGAGAGGGAGGCACAGAATCCGAAGCAGGCTCCAGGCTCTGAGCTGTCAGCACAGAGCCTGATGTGGGGCTTGAACTCACAAACTGCAAGATCATGACCTGAGCTGAAGTTGGACACTTTCCGACTGAGCCACCCAGCCAACAAGGTGCCCCTTGTTGTTTTTAATCATGGATGGATGTTCTACTTTGTCAAATGTTTATTTCTGCATCTTTTGAAATCATGTGGTTTTTATTCTTTCTCTTACTGACCTTATGTGTATCATGTTGATTTTGCAAATACTGAATTACCCTTGCAATCCAGGAGTAAATCCCATCGATGGTGGTGAATGATTTTTTTAAATGTATTGTTAGACTTTGTTTGCCACTATTTTGTTGAGGATTTTTGCATCTATATTCATCAGAAATATTAGTCTGTAGTTCTTTTTGTTGTATCATCTTGGTTTTGGTATCAGGGTAACGCCTCATAGACTGATTTTTGGAAGCTTTTTTTCTTCTATTTTTTGCAATAGTTTGAGAAGAATGGTTATTAACTCTTCTTTAAATGTTTGGCAGAATTCACCCATGAAGCAGTCTGGTGCTGGACTTTTGTTTCTTGGGAGTTTTTTGATTACTGATTTAATTGCATTGCTGGTGATTGGTCTGTGCAAATCTTCTATTTTTTCCTTGTTCAGTTTGGGAGGTTAAATTTCTAGGAATTTTCCACTTCTAGGTTGTCCAGTTGGTTGGCATATAATTTTTCATAATATTCTGTTACAATTATTTGTATATCTGTGGTGTTATTTCTCCTTTTTCATTTTTTTATTAAAAAATTTTTTTTAATATTTATTTTTGAGAGACAGAGATAGCATGAGAGGGAGAGGGGCAGAGAGAGAGGGAGACAGAATCTGGAGCAGTCTCTAGGCTCTAGCTGTCAGCACAGAGCCTGACACGGGGCTCGAACTCACAAACTGCAAGATCATGACCTGAGCCCAAGCAAGTCACTTAACTGACTGAGCCACCCAACCACTCCTCTCCTTTTTCATCTCTGATTTTTGAGTCCTCTCTTTTTTTTTTGATGAGTCTGGCTAAAGGTTTATTAATTTTGTTGATCTTTTCAAAGAACTAGTTCCTGGTTTCATCGATCTGTTCTATTGGTTTTTTTAGTTTCTATTTCACTTATTTCTGCGCTACTCTTTAATTCCTTCTGCCTGTTTTGGGTTTGGTTCTTTTTATAGCTCCTTTAGGTGTAAGGTTAGGTTGCATATTGGAGATTTTTATTTTTGCGGTAGGCCTCTATTGCTATAAATTTCACTATTAGGACAGCTTTTGCTGCATCCCCAAGATTTTGGACTGTTTTCATTTGCCTCCATTTTTTTTTTTTTTATTTTTTTAATTTTGATTTCTTTGTTGACTCATTCATTGTTTAGTAGCATATTATTTAACCTCCATGCTTTGTGTTATTGACAGATTTTTTTCTTGTGGTTGATTTCATAGTGTTGTGGTTGGAAAAGATGTATATGACTTCAGTTGTTCTTAATTTGTTGAGACTTGTTTTATGGCCCAATATGTGATCTATTCATAGAATGTTAAATGTGTGCTTAAAAAGAATGTGTATTGCACTGTCTTAGGATGGAATGTTCTGGCTATGTATTAGATCCATCTGGTTCAGTGTTTCATTCAAAACTATGGTTTCCTTGTTGATTTTCTGTTTGGATGATGTATCCATTGAAGTGAGTTGGGGGTTAAAGTCCCCTGCTATTACGGTTTTACTATAGAGTATATTTGTTATTAGCTGCTTTATGTATTTAGGTGCTTTCATGTTAGATGCATAAATATTTACAATTGTTACATCATCTTGTTGGATTGTTCTATTGATGATTATATAGCGATGATTATATAGTGTTCAAACTTACGAACCATGAGATCATGACCTGAGCTGAAGTTGGATGCTTAACTGATTGAGCCACCCAGGCACCCTGGTCTGCATGTGTCTTTGTCTGATATGAAGGTAGCATATTGATTGGTCTTGATTTTTTATGCATCTGTCATACTATGTCTTTTGATTGGAGTGTTTAGTCCATTTACGTTTAAAATAATTATTGATAGCTATATATTGCTATTTTGTTACTTGTTTTATGGTTGTTTTTGTAGTTCTTTGTTTCTTCTCTTGCTCTTTCATGGTTTTCTGGCTTTCTTTAGTGATATACTTGGATTCCTTTCTCTTTATTCTTTGCATATCTATTACTGGTTTTTGGTTTGTGGTTACCACTGGGTATATAACATCTGCATATAACAGTTTATATTAAGTTGATGATACCTTAAATTTGAACCCGTTCTTTACTCCTCTGCCCCCCACGTTTTAGGTATATGGTGTCACACTTTACATCCTTTTACTTTGTGTATATCTTGACTGATTTTTTTTATAAATACACTTAATTTTACTGCTTTTGTGCCCCCTACTGACTCTTATGATCTGTCCTTTCTATTCAAAGAGTCCCCTTTAATGTTCCTTGTAGGGCTGATTTAGTGGTGATGAACTCCTTTGGTTTTTGTTTGAGAAACTGTATATCTCCTATTTTGAATGATAGCTTGCTGGATAGAGTATCTTGGTTGCAGATGTTCTTCTTTTTTTTTTTTAATTTTTTTTTTAAATGTTTGTTTATTTTTGAGAGGGAGAGAGGGACAGAGTGTGAGCAGGGGAGGGGGAGAGAGAGAGGGAGACACAGAATCTGAAGCAGGCTGCAGACTCTGAGCTGTCAGCACAGAGGCTGATGCGGGGCTCGAACTCAGAAACCATGAGATGATGACCTGAGCCCAAGCTGGATGCTCAACTGACTGAGCCACCCAGGCGTTCCACAGATGTTCTTCTTTTAGCACTTTTTTATTAAAAAAATTTTTTTTTCATGTTTGTTTAATTTTGAGAGGGAGAAAAAGAGAGAGCAAGGAAGGGTCAGAGAGAGGGAGACACAGAATCTGAAGTAGGCTCCAGGCTCTGAGCTGTCAGCACAGAGCTGACATGGGGCTAAGACTCACGAACTGTGAGATCTTGACCTCAGCCGAAGTCAGATGCCCAACAGACTGAGCCACCAGATGCCCCTCTTTTAGCACTTTGAATATATCATGCCATTACTGTCTGTCCTGTGAAGTTCCTGGTGAAAAATCAGCTGATAGCCTTAAGGGGTTTCCTTTGTATCTAACTGTTCTTTTTAAATGCTTTTAAAATGCTCTGTTTATTGCTGCTTTTTGCCATTTTAGTTACAAGGCTTTGGTGTGGACCTCCTTTGCTTGATTTTGTTGGGGACTCTCTGTGCCTCCTTGATCGGGATTTCTGTTTTCTTCCCCAGATTTGAGAAGTTTTCAGTTATTCAAGTAAATTTTTGTCCCCCTTTCTCTTTCTGGGATCCCTATAATGTGAATGTTATTTTGCTTGATGGTGTTGCTGAGTTTCTGTCTCTATGGTTTTTGTATCATTTTTCACTTAAGATAATTTTTTTTGAGGTTATTTCATATTGTACTTTGTGTCAGTTGTCATTTTTTTATTGCTGAATAATGTTACATGGATATACCACATTTTATCCATCTATCAGTTGATGGATGTTTATGTTGTTTCAACTTTTTGGCTGTCAAATAATGCTGTGAACATTTGTGTATCACTCTCTGTGTGAACAAAGTTTTTCATAAGAGTGGAATTATTGGGTCTGATAAGCTTATGAGTTTTTTTTTTTTTTTTAATTTTTTTTTTTTTTCCAACGTTTATTTATTTTTGGGACAGAGAGAGACGGAGCATGAACGGGGGAGGGGCAGAGAGAGAGGGAGACACAGAATCGGAAACAGGCTCCAGGCTCTGAGCCATCAGCCCAGAGCCCAACGCGGGGCTCGAACTCCCGGACCGCGAGATCGTGACCTGGCTGAAGTCGGACGCTTAACCGACTGCGCCACCCAGGCGCCCCAGCTTATGAGTTTTTAAGAAATTGCCAAATTTTTTTCCAAAATGACTACCAGTTTACATTACCACAAGCAATATATTCAGGGTTTCATGTTCTTCACATCCTTGTCAAGCCTTGAGTATTTCATTTTTTTTCATTATGGTCATTTTTATGGTATGTTGTAGTAACTCAATGTGGTTTTATTTGTATTTCAATGCTGACTAAATCATGTTGAGCATCTTTTCATGTACATGTTATTCATATGTATGTCTTTTACAAAACATTTTTTCTAATATTTATTTTTGAGAGACAAGGATGAGTGGGGGAGGAGCAGAGAGAGAGGGAGACACAGAATCAGAAGCAGACTCCAGGCTCTGAGCAGTCAGCACAGAGCCTGACACGGGGCTCAGACTCACAAACTATGAGATCATGACCTGAGTCAAGGTCGGATGCTTTACCAACTGAAGCACCCAAGCATCTTCCTATGTGTATCTTCTTTGCTGAAATGTCTATTTAGATCTTTTGCTCCTTTTATAATTGGGTTTTGAGTTGTAAGAGTTCTTTATATATTTTGAATACGAGTCCTTTATTAAATACATAGTTTGCAGGTATTTTCTTCTAGTCTTACGGCTCTTCTTTTTTCACTTCAAATGTCACCATTAAGAAAGAAATGTTTTAAGTGTTGAATTCCAAAAACTCAGTTTGTTTCCTTTGCAGATTATACTTTTATTGTCCTATGTAAGAACTCTGTGTAATAATACAAAGTTATGAATATTTTGTCCAGTCTCTTTTATGTTAGGTCTGTGATACATATAAAATTTTTGTCTATAGTGTGAGGTCAGGGTCAAAATTCATCTTTATCTCACATTTATTGACATGACTATTCTGTCTCCGTTGAATTGTCCTGGCACTTTGGTGCAAAATGAATTGGCCATAAAGGTAAAAATTTCTGGACTCCGTTCTTTTCCATTGATCTATATGCTTATCTTTATAAAACAACCTCTCCCCCCCCCCCTTTTTTTTAAATTGAAGTATAGTTGATGTATAATAGTTTCAGGTGTATAGCATATTGATTTAACATTTACATAAATTATGAAATGCTTGCCATGGTAAGTATAATTAATGTCTGTCAGCATACAAAATTGTTACAATATTGACTGTATTTGTTTTGCTGTATTTTTTCATCCTTAGGAGTTTATTTTATAATTGGAGGTTTGTATTTCTGAATCCCTTTCACCTATCTGGTTCCCCCACCCCCTCTAGCAACCATTAGTTTTGCATATTAGCATCTGTTTCTGTTTTGTTAATTTAGATTCCATATGTAAGTGAAATTATATAGTATTTGTCTTTCTCTGACTTAATTCCCTTAGCATAACACCCTCTGGGTTCATCTGTGTTGTTGCAAATGGCATGATTTCTTTTTTTTTTTTTTTTATGCGCGCGCACGCACACACACACACACACACACACACACACACACACACTACCTCTTTAGGCATTCCTTTACCTTAGGTTGCTTAGGGTACTTAAGTTGCTTCCACATCTTGGCTATTGTAAATAAAGTAGTGAACATAGGGGTGCGTATATCTTTTTGAATTAGTGTTTTCATTTTCTTCCCATAAATACTCAAATGAAATTGCTGGATCATATGGTAATTCCATGTTTAACTTTTTGAGAACCCTACATACTGTTTTTTATAGTGGCTGACCTGATGTACATTCCATCAATAGGGCACAAGCGTTCTCTTTTCTCTATGTCCTCACCAGCACTTGTTATTTCTTGTCTTTTCAATCTGAGCCATTTTGATAGGTACGAAGTGATATCTCATTGTGGTTTTGATTTGCATCAAAAATGTTGAGTGTATCTTTTGTGTCTATTGGTCATCTATATATCTTCTTTTGAAAACTCCATTGAGGCCCTCTGCCCATTTTTTAATTGGAGCTTGGTTTGGTTTGGTTTTAAATTAAAGGAGTTCTTGATATATTTTGGATATTAACCATTTAATGGATATGTGACTTACAGGTAACTTGACCCATTCAGTAGTCTTTTTGTTTTGTTGATGGTTTCCTTTGCTGTGCAAAAGCTTTTTAGTTTGATTTAGCCCTAGTTGTTTGTTTTTGCATTTGTTTCTCTTGCCTGGGGAGAAAGATGAAAAAGATAATGCTACAACTGATGTCCAAGAGTTTTCTGCCTTTGTTTTTCTTCAAGAATTTTATACTTTGGGTATTCTTACATTTATGTCTTTAATCTATTTTGAGTTTATTTTTGTGTGTGGTGTAAGAAAGTGGTCCAGTTTCATTCTTCTGCGTGTCGCTGTCCAGTTTTTCCAGTGCTATTTGCTGAAGAGACTGTGTTTTTTCCATTGGATATTCTTTTCTGCTTTGTCGAAGATTAGTTGACCATACATTTGTAGGTCCATTTCTGGATTCTCTGTTGATTTAAGTGTCTGTTTTTGTGCTGGTATCATACTGTCTTGATGATTATAGCTTTGCAATACAGCTTGAAGTCCAGAATTATGATGCCTACAGCTTTGGTTTTCTTTTTTCTTTTTTCTTTTTCTTTTTATTTCTTTTTATTTTTTTTACTATATGAAATTTATTGTCAAATTGGTTTCCATACAACACCCAGTGCTCATCCCAAAAGGTGCCCTCCTCAATACCCATCACCCACCCTCCCCTCCCTCCCACCCCCCATCAACCCTCAGTTTGTTCTCAGTTTTTAAGAGTCTCTTATGCTTTGGCTCTTTCCCACTCTAACCTCTTTTTTTTTTTTTTCGTTCCCCTCCCCCTTGGGTTTCTGTTAAGTTTCTCAGGATCCACATAAGAGTGAAACCATATGGTATCTGTCTTTCTCTGTATGGCTTATTTCACTTAGCATCACACTCTCCAGTTCCATCCACGTTGCTACAAAAGGCCATATTTCATTTTTTCTCATTGCCACGTAATATTCCATTGCGTATATAAACCACAATTTCTTTATCCATTCATCAGTTGATGGACATTTAGGTTCTTTCCATAATTTGGCTATTGTTGAGAGTGCTGCTATAAACATTGCGGTACAAGTGCCCCTATGCATCAGTACTCCTGTATCCCTTGGATAAATTCCTAGCAGTGCTATTGCTGGGTCATAGGGTAGGTCTATTTTTAATTTTCTGAGGAACCCCCACACTGCTTTCCAGAGCGGCTGCACCAATTTGCATTCCCACCAACAGTGCAAGAGGGTTCCCGTTTCTCCACATCCTCTCCAGCATCTATAGTCTCCTGATTTGTTCATTTTGGCCACTCTGACTGGCGTGAGGTGATATCTGAGTGTGGTTTTGATTTGTATTTCCCTGATGAGGAGCGACGTTGAACATCTTGTCATGTGCCTGTTGGCCATCCGGATGTCTTCTTTAGAGAAGTGTCTATTCATGTTTTCTGCCCATTTCTTCACTGGGTTATTTGTTTTTCGGGTGTGGAGTTTGGTGAGCTCTTTATAGATTTTGGATACTAGCCCTTTGTCCGATATGTCATTTGCGAATATCTTTTCCCATTCCGTTGGTTGCCTTTTAGTTTTGTTGGTTGTTTCCTTTGCTGTGCAGAAGCTTTTTATCTTCATAAGGTCCCAGTAATTCACTTTTGCTTTTAATTCCCTTGCCTTTGGGGATGTGTCGAGTAAGAGATTGCTACGGCTGAGGTCAGAGAGGTCTTTTCCTGCTTTCTCCTCTAGGGTTTTGATGGTTTCCTGTCTCACATTCAGGTCCTTTATCCATTTTGAGTTTATTTTTGTGAATGGTGTGAGAAAGTGGTCTAGTTTCAACCTTCTGCATGTTGCTGTCCAGTTCTCCCAGCACCATTTGTTAAAGAGGCTGTCTTTTTTCCATTGGATGTTCTTTCCTGCTTTGTCAAAGATGAGTTGGCCATACGTTTGTGGGTCTAGTTCTGGGGTTTCTATTCTATTCCATTGGTCTGTGTGTCTGTTTTTGTGCCATGGTTTTCTTTTTTAATGTTACTTTGGCTTTCAGGGTCTTTTGTGGTTCCACACAAATTTTAGAATTGTTCGTTATAGCTCTGTGAAGAATCCTGGTGTTTTGATAGGGATTGCATTGAATGTGTACATTGCTTTGGGTAGTAGTGACATTTTAACAGTGTTTGTTTTTCCAATCTGTGAGCGTGGGATGTTTTTCCATTTCTTTGTGTCTTTAATTTCTTTCATAAGCTTTCTGTAGTTTTCACCATACAGATCTTTTACCTTTTTGGTTAGGTTTATTCCTAGGTGCAATTGTAAATGGGATTGATTCCTTGATTTCTCTTTCTGCTTCATTATTGGTGTATAGAAGTGCATCTGGTTTCTGTATGGTGATTTTATAGCCTGTGACTTTGCTGAATTTATGTATTTGTTTTAGCCGTTTTTTCTTGAAGTCTTTCAGGCTTTCCATGTAGAGTATCAAGTTGTCTGCGAAGGGTGGGAGTTTGACTTTTTTGACAATTAGGATGCCTTTTATTTCGTTTTGTTGTCTGATTGCTGAGGCTAGGACTTACTACACTGTGCTCAACAGTAGTGGTGAGAATGGACAACCCTTTTGTGTTCCTGACCTTAGAGGGAAAGCTCTCCATTTTTCCCCATTGAGTAGGATAGTAGCTGTGGACCTTACATATATGGCCTTTATGATCTTGAGGTATGTTCCTTCTATCCCTACTTTCTTGAGATTTTTTAATCAAGAAAAGCTGTTGTATTTTGTTGAATGTTTTTTCTGCATCTATTGAGAGGGTCATGTGGTTCTTATATTTTATTTTATTAATGTGATATACCATGTTGATTGATTTGTGGATATTGAATCACCCCTGCAGCCCAGGAATAAATCTCACTTGATCGTGGCAAATAATTCTTTTAATGTATTGTTTGATTCAGTTTGCTTTCTTGGGAATTTTTGCATCCATTTTCATCAGTGAGATTGGTGTGTAATTCTCCTTTTTAGTGGGGTCTTTGTCTGGTTTTGGAAACAAGTAGTGCTGGCCTCATAGAATGACTTTGGAAGTTTTCCTTTTATATTTTTTGGAACAAATTCTAAATAATAGGTATATCTAATAATAGGTATTGAGGAACATCTTCCTCAAATGTTTGGTAGAATTCCCAGGGAAGCCATCTGGCCCTGGACTTTTTTGTTGGGAGAATTTTATTTACTAGTTGAATTTCTTTACTGATTATGGGTCTGTTCAAATTTACTTCTTCCTATTTCAGTTTTGGTAGTTGATATGTTTCTCTTTCTCTGTCAGAGGAGTGCTTTTCATGCATGATTTTGATGCACTGCACTCCCCCCGACCTTCTCTTTTTCTCTCTGACCTCTCTCTGCAAAAAAATGGCTCTCTACCCTCTGTCGCTCTGTGGCTTTTCTCTCACCTCTCCACACCATGTACCTGCCAAGTTCTCTGGTTCCAATTATGCATATTGTTCCATTAATCCTCAGATCAATTTCTTAGGTGTTCAAAATGGTTTGATGCAAATAAAGCTGTGTTTCAGGGATGAGACAAGCTTAGGGTCCCCGTGATGTTCTGGCATTTTTAACTCCTCTCCACTCACTGAATGTTTTTTTTTATTCTGTGTCCTCATCTCTAAAGTGAGGTTCCTGTGGAAAAATATGGAGATATTTTAATTTAATTTAATTTTTAATTTTTTATTCAATTTATTTAAACTTGAAAAGCATCTTCCCAATCTGTTTCCCTGTCTTCCCCACCCCCATCTGTTCTCTGTATCTGTAAGCTTCTTAAATATATATATACATTTATTTTATTTAGTTTCCACATATATCTTATTCAGTATTTGTCTGTCTTTGTTTGACATTTCACTTAGCATAATGCCCTCGAGGTTCATCCATGTTGTTGCAAATGGCAAGATTTCCTATTTTATGGCAGAATAATATTCCATTGTACCTATGTACCACAATTTATCCATTTATCCATTGATGGACACTTAGGTTGTTTCCATATCTTGGCTATTGTAAACAATGCTGCAGTGAACTTAGGGGTGCAGATATCTTTTCAAATTAGTGTTTTGGTTTTCTTCAGATAGATACCCAGTAGTTGAATTACTGGATCTTAGGGTAGCTCTAGTCTTAATTTTTGAGGAACCTCCATAGTGTTTTCCATTGTGGTTGCACCAATTTACATTTCCACCAACAGTACACAAGAGTTCCTTTCTTACACACCCTCACCAACACTTGTTAATTCTTGTCTTTTTGATAATACCCATTCTAGTAGGAGTAAAGTGACCTCTCATTGTGGTTTTGCTTCGTGTTTCTATGATGATCGGTGAAGGTGAGCATCTTCTTTTGTACCTGTTGGCCATCTGTATGTCTTTTTTGGAAAAATGTCTTATCAGATCTTCCCATATATATATATATATATATTTTATTTTTATTTTATTTATTTTTTATTTTATTTATTTTATTTTTTTTGAGAGAGCGAGAGCAAGTGGGGCAGGGGCAGAGAGAGGGAGACAGAGGATCCAAAGCAGGCTCTACACTGACAACAGCAAGCCTGATGCGGGGCTCAAACTCATACACCATGAGATCATGACCTGAGCTGAAGTTGGACGCTCAACTGACTGAGCGACCTACTTGCCCCAGAGCTTCCCATATTTTAATTGATTTCCCATGTGTAATTTAATTCCCACGTTCTGTTGAGTTGGGTGAGTTCTTTATATATTTTGGATATTAGCCCCTTACCAGATATGATTTGCAGATCTCTTCTCCCATTCAGTAGATTGCCTTTTCATTTTGTTGAAGGTTTCCTTTGCTATGCAGAAGCCGTTTAGTTTGATTTAGTCCCACTTGTTTATTTTTGCTTTTGTTATTTTTACTTTTGGTGTCAGAGTAAAAAAACTATTGCTAAGACCTATGTCAAAGAGCTTATTACCTATGGTTTCTTCTGTGAGCTTTGGTTTCTGGTTTTATGTTCAAGTCTTCAATTCATTTTGAGTTGATCTTTGTGCATAGTGTAAGACAGTGGTCTAGTTTGAGTCTTTTGCATGTGGGTTTCCAATTTTTGCAACACTAATTACTTAAGAGGCTGTCCTTTCCCCATTATATACTCTTGGCTCCTCTCTCCTAAATTAATTGACCATATATGTGTGGTTTTATTTCTGGGTGCTCTCTTCTGTTGGTTTGTGTCTTATCTTTAATTCAGTCCTATACTGTTTAGATTATGATTGCTTTGTAATATAGCTTGAAATACCTCCAGGTTACTTCTTTCTCCAGATTGCTTTGCCTATTTTGGATCTTTTTTTTTTTTAAGGTTTTTTTTTATGATTTTATTTATTTATTTTGAGAGAAAGAGAGAGCGAGCATTAGTGGGGGACAGGCAGAGAGAGAATCCCAAGCGGGCTCCACTTTGTCAGCATGGAGTCTGATGTGGGGCTCAAACTCAGGAACCATGAGATCATGACCTGAGCCAAAGTCAGACACTTAACCAACTGAGCCACCCAGGTGCCCCTGTTTTGGATCTTTTATTCATTTTTTTAAATTTAATTTTTTATTTATTAAAATTTACATCCAAATTAGCAAATAGTGCAACAATGATTTCAGGAGTAGATTCCTTGGTGCCCCTTACCATTTAGCCCATCCCCCCTCCCACAACCCCTCCAGTAACCCTCTATTTGTTCTCCATATTTATGAGTCTCTTCTGTTTTTTACCCCTCCCTGTTTTTATATTATTTTTGTTTCCCTTCCCTTATGTTCATCTGTTTGGTCTCCTAAAGCCCTCATATGAGTGAAGTCATATGATATTTATCTTTCTCTGACTGACTAAATTCACTTAGCATAATACCCTTGAGTTCATCCACGTAGTTGCAGATGGCAAGATTTCATTCTTTTTGATTGCCGAGTAATACTCCATTTTGTGTGTGTGTGTGTGTGTGTGTGTGTGTGTGTGTGTGTGTGTATGTGTGTGTATATATATATACACACATACACACACACATATATATATATACTTCATTGTGTGTGTGTGTGTATATGTATATACATATATATATGTACATATATATATACATATATATACAGATATATATGTATATATACATACACACACACACACACACATATATATATATACTTCATTGTGTGTGTGTGTATATATATACACACACATATATATATATCTATATATATATCTATATATCTCACATCTTCTTTATCCATTCATCCATCGATGGACAGTTGGGCTCTTTCCATGCTTTGGCTATTGATAGTGCTGCTATAAACATTGGGGTGCATGTGTCCCTTTGAAACAGCACACATGTATCCCTTGGAAAATACCTAGCAGTGCAATTGCTGGGTTGTAGGGTAGTTCTATTTTTAGTTTTTTGAGGAACCTCCATAGTGTTTTCCAGAGTGGCTGCACTAGCTTGCATTCCTACCAACAATGCAAAAGAGGTCATCTTTCTCCACATCCTCGCCAACAACTGTTGTTGCCTGAGTTGTTAATGTTAGCCATTCTGACAGGTGTGAAGTGGTATCTCATTGTGGTTTTGATTTGTATTTCCCTGATGATGAGTGATGTTGAGCATTTTTTCATTTGTCGGTTGGCCATCTGGATGTCTTCCTTGGAGAAGTGTCTATCCATGTCTTTTGCCCATTTCTTCACTGGATTATCTGTTTTTTGGGTGTTGAGTTTGATAAGTTCTTTACAGATTTTGGATACTAACCCTTTATCTGATATGTCATTTGCAAATATCTTCTCCCATTGTGTCGATTACCTTTTAGGTTTGCTGGTTGCTTTCTTGGCTGTGCAGAAGGTTTTTATTTTGATGAGGTCCCAGTCATTCATTTTTGCTTTTGTTTCCCTTGCCTCCAGAGACGTGTTGAGTAAGAAGTTGCTGCGGCCAAGGTCAAAGAGGTTTTTGCCTGCTTTCTCCTCTAGGATTTTGATGGCTTCCTGTCTTACATTTAGGTCTTTCATCCATTTTGAGTTTAGTTTTGTGTATGGTGTAAGAAAGTGGTCCAGGTTCATTCTTCTGCATGTCGCTGTCCAGTTTTCCCAGCACCACTTGCTGAAGAGACTGTCTTTATTCCATTGGATATTCTTTCCTGCTTTGTCAAAGATTAGTTGGCCATACGTTTGTGGGTCCATTTCTGGGTTCTCTATTCTGTTCCATTGATCTGAGTGTCTGTTCTTGTGTCAGTTCCATACTGTCTTGATAGTTACAGCTTTGTAATATAGCTTGAAGTCTGGGATTGTGGTGCCTCCTGCTTTGGTTTTCTTTTTCAAGATTGCTTTGGCTATTCGGGGTCTTTTCTGGTTCCATACAAATTTTAGGATTATTTGTTCTAGTTCTGTGGAGAATGCTGGTTTAATTTTGATAGGGATTGCATTGAATGTGTAGATTGCTTTGGGTAGTATCGACATTTTAACAATATTTGTTCTTCCTATCCAGGAGCATGGAATATTTTTCCATTTTTTGGTGTCGTCTTCAATTTTTTCATAAGCTTCCTATAGTTTTCAGTGTGTAGATTTTTCACCTCTTTGGTTAGATTTATTCCTAGGTATTTTATGGGTTTTGGTGCCCTATTTTGGATCTTTTAAAGTTTCATAGAAATTTTAGGATTATTTGTTTTTGTTTCTAAAAAAAGTGCCATTGGAATTTTGATAACGGATTGCACTGAATGTACATATTGCTTTTGGGTAGTATGGACAATTTGTTCTTTCCATCTATAACTATAGAATATCTTTCCATTTGTGTTTTCATCAGTTTCTTCTATTAATGTTTTGAGGCTTCAGTATATAGGTCCTTGGTTAAATTTATTCTTGGGTATTTTATTATTTTTTTAATGTTTACTTTTGAGAGAGAGAGAGAGCATGCACACATGAGTAAGAGAGGGGCAGAGAGAAAGGGAGACACAGAATACAAAGCAGGCTCAGGCTCTGAGCTTTTAGCACAGAGTCCAACATGGGGCTTGAACTCAGGAGCCACGAGATCATGACCTGAACTGAAGTCAGGTGTTCAACCGACTGAGCCACTCAGGTGCCCAGGTATTTTATTTTTTATTGATGTAATTGTAAATGGGATTATTGTTATTTTTTCTAATACTTATTAATGTGTAGAGATGCAGCATATTTTTGTGTCCTGCAACTTTACTGAATGTATTCTAATAGTGTTTTTTGGTAGAACCTTTCAGTTTTAGGATTTATTTATTTATTTTTTTGAAGGCCACTGATTTTATTGATTTAAAAAACTTTATAAGGACAGTGACTGTTCTGCTAAGAAAGGAGCCAAAGAACATAAAACAGACCAGAGATGGAGGTGGGAGTGGGAGGTCTGGGAGGGGCCAGGAATCCACTGGAAGAGGCTGAGAATTGTTGACATGAAACTGGCAGGGGAAGGAAAAGGGAGACTCATTCAAGAGGGAGAATTTCCGGAGGGGGAGAGAACTTCCAAAAGATTTTGAAGTACAGCAGAGGTTGAGTACAACAGAAATCTCTTCCTTTGTACAGGACAGGGGAGGAGTCCCTACATGGCTGCAAACTCTGAGACTCAATGCTGGGCCTTGGGGCTGGGGGCTCCCCAGAGAGCCTCACAATAAGGCGTCACACCACTCTTGAAGGCACCTAAGCAGTCCTGGGACTGTCTGGCCTTGGCACTGCATGTGTCCTTTAGCCATTCCTGGAAGAGATCTTCATCTTTCTTTAGCACGAGAAACTGGCCAAGGACCACATAGGCCTTGTCAAAGCCCCTTTTCTCCAGCTTCTTGCCCAAGACTTCACCAGTCTCTGCTGGCTCCCCACTGGCTTTTCCCCCATGGGCTCTGTCACAAAGTCTCCGTGCTTTTGGGAGGTTGTCATCTTGATCAGCTTAATAGGCAACTTCAGCTTCTGTAATGGCTCCTTCTACCACTCGGCTGCTCCCACTGATACCTTGACCCACTAGAGGGTTCAGTGTTTATATCTATATCTATATATCTATATCTATATAAAATATGTCATCTGCAAATAGTTTTATTTCCAATTAGGATGGTGTGTGTGTGTGTGTGTGTGTGTGTGTGTGTGTGTGTGTGTATGTGTGTATAACTACTTGCTCTGGTTAGGACTTTAGTACTATGTTGCATAAAAATGGTGAGAATGGGCATCTTTCTTGTTGCTGCTCTAAGAGGAATTGATTTTATCTTTTCATCATTCAGTATGATGTT
Organism: Prionailurus viverrinus; assembly: GCF_022837055.1. NCBI lineage: Eukaryota > Metazoa > Chordata > Mammalia > Carnivora > Felidae > Prionailurus > Prionailurus viverrinus. The sequence continues at coordinate 31,995,237 of NC_062569.1, forward strand.
AGCTGTTGGCTTGTTATACGTGGCCTTTATTATGTTGAGGTATGTTCTCTGTATACCTGTTTTGTTGAGAGATTTTATCTTAAATGGATGTTGAATTTTATCAAATGTCAGAATTTTTCTGCCTCTGTTCCGATGATCATGATTTTTATTCTTCATTTTGTTAATGTGGTATATGCTGGTGACTGACTGTAGATGTTAAACCAAGCTTGCATCCCTTGAATAAATCCCACTTGATCATGGTATATATTTTTAATGTATTGTTGAATCAGGTTTGCTAATATTTTGAGTGTTTTTGCATCTGTGTTTATCAAGAGTATTGGTCTGTAATTCTTTTTTTCTGTCATCTTTGGTTTTGCTATCAGGGTAATTCTGATCTTGTAAAATGAGTCTGGAAGAATTCCCCTCTCTTCTGTTTTTTTGGGGGAGTTTGAGAAGGATTAGTAAACGTGTAAAAGCTCTCCTCCAGGGGACAGTGGTAAACTGGAGCCTGTTAGAGGTTGAGTGCAAAGATACTGCCTGCCCTTTGAGGTCTCTGGAAAGGATTACAGTTGGCCCCAAGATACATCCCTAATTAAAAAAAAAGTCTGCCCTCAGACTGCAATCATGATGATGAACTAACAGTCCTTCACAGACAGTTCCTGGGCCTGTTGCTCCTTGTAGTGCATTGTAGGTTATGGCTACTTAAGAGCTTTTTCTCCTTGGTCACAGTCCTGCAGATCCTAGGAGTCTAAGTCCTACTGGCCATCAGAGTCAGGTGATGTAGAGGTGTCCCCTAGAAACAGTCGCAGAAATTAGGATCCTCAATGGTGTGAGCTCCTTTCTGGGTCACACCAATTATTACAGTCCCATGAGACCAGGAATGTAAGGTCCTCTGGCCTCCAGAACCAAGTAAGCAAGAGCGGTCCCCTAGATGGCCCCTGCAAAAATTGGGGCACCAGGTGTATTCAAGAGCTGCCTTCTGGGAGACGCTGGTGTTCTGGAGCATGGCAAAGAGACCACAAGGATGGTGTCCCCTCAGCCTCCATTCCTGTTGAGTGTTCAGGCAGGCTCCTAGATGTGTGTGTGTGTGTGTGTGTGTGTGTGTGTGTGTGTGTGTGTGTGTGTGTGTACGTTTGCCTCTCAGGCTGATGCTTTTATATAAGCATGTGAGCCACCTTCACTGTAAGTCTGGGTGCAATTTGCTGCCTTTGAGTTGTGCTTTGGGGTGAGTTTGAGGGTGTGAGCCGCCCTTTAAAAATGGTTTTCCAGATAGCTTCAGTCTTGTGGGTTTCAGGACATGAGCCCTCGTAAGTTAAAAGTTAGGTGTTTTGGGGGCTTATCTCTCAGGTGTTTATCCTAAAAGTTTGGGATTCTCAATTTGGGGTTCTAACTCTTTGCTCCTGAGGGAGAATGTCCAGGTTTTGAGTTCCTTCCTAGGTTGTGGGACACTGTGCCAGAGGTGGGGTGGAGTTTATGGTGATAGTGTGCCTCAGTCTCTCATATCTGCCTATGTGTAGTTTTCTTCTGTGTAGTTGTCACTCATTTAGCCTTTATGTGTGTGTGTGTGTGTGTGTTTTTTTCCTTAGAGGAAATTGTTCCATATGTAGCTGTAGACTCACTGTGGTGTTGGGAGGGGGTGAGTTGAGGATTTTTCTATATTACCATCAAAAACTAGATTTTTATTTTACTTGCATTTATTTTTTAAAAACTAGATTTAAATCTAATCTATATTAGTAGAGGAACTTAATCCATTTACATTTAATATGATTACCAATAAAGGTTTATTTCTGCTATTTACCTATTCTCTGTGTTACGTTCTTTTGTTCCTCAGTTCCTCTATTAATCTTTAGTGTCATTTTTTTAAGTGTTCCGTTTGGATTCACTTCTTTCATTTTCATCATTCTTCCCCTAGTAATTACCTAGGGAATTACAATTACCACCTTAAATTTACAGCAATTTTGTTTGAATAATACTAGTTTAGCTTCAATAGTGTGTGAAAGTTCTGCTTTTATACATCTCTATTCCTTCTCCATGTTGTTACCATAAGTTATATTTTTATTTGTTGTGTACCCAAACAGATTTATATTTGTTTTGTGCATTTGCTTTTTAAATACCTTAGGAAGAAGGAAGATGTTACAAATCAAACCAAAGTACCAAAATAACACTGCCTTTTATGTTTACTTAGGAAATTACATTTACTAGTGTTTATTTTTTCTCATGATGTCAGGGTATTTACTGTGGTCCTTTCATTTCAGGCTGAAGGACCTGTAGCATTTCTTGTATGTCTACTGTAAACAACCTTCAGCTTTTGTCTGGAAATGTCTTAATTTTTCCTTTATTCTTAAAGGATAGTTTTGCTGGATATATTTGACAGTTTTCTTTTTCCTTTTGAGACTATAATATCCCACTGGAGTTTATGATTTTTTTTTTTAAGTTTATTTATTTTTGAGAGAGAGCGAGTGAGCACAAGTAGGGAAGGGGCAGAGAGAGAGAAGGGAGAGAGAGAATCCCAAGCAGGCTCTGCACTGTCAGCATAGAGCCCAATGAGGGGCTTGAACTCATGAACTGTGAGATCATGACCTGAGCCTAAATCAAAGTTGTATGCTTAGTGACTGAGCCACTGAGACACCCCTGGACTCTGATTTCTGGTGAGAAGTCAACTGTTAATTTTATTGAGGATTTCTTGTATGTGACAAGTTGCTTCCTCTAGTTGCCCTCAAATTCCTCTCCTTGTGTTTAGGTTTCAGCAGTTTGAATGTAATGTGAGTTTGGTGTGGATCTGAGTTCATCCTATCTGCATGGAAATTCAGAGATTTTTGGATGTGTATATTCACATCTTTCATCAAATCTGGGAAGTTTTCAGCCATTATTTCTTGAAATCTTTTGCTTCTTCCTCTGAGATAACTGTAATGTGTATGTTGGTACATGTCATGCATCCTTACAGATTCCTTAGGCTGTTCACTATTCTTCATTGTTTGCCTAGCTGCTCCTTAGACTGAATAGTTTCAGTGTCTTCAAGTTCTCTGAATTTTTCTTTTGCTTGTTGAAGTCTGCTTTTGAACCCTTCTAGTAAGCTTTTAATTTCAGGTCTTGTCCTTTTCAGCTTCAGAATTACTGTTTGGTTTCTTTTTATTTCTGTCTCTTTACTGGCATACTCATTTTGTCATTGTTTTGCTGATTTCCCTTTTTTCCCCCCCTCATGATTTCCTTTAGCACATTGACCATTTAAGACCATTGCTGTAACATCTTTGACAGTTCCAATGTTTTAGCTTCCTCAGCAATGTTTTTTTTTGTTTGTTTTTGTTTTTGTTTTTTTTTCCTGTGAATGGCCCATAGTAGCCTGTTTATGTGTTTGGTAATTTCTTTGTTGAGTACTGGAAATTATGTGTATTTCTGGTAATGTTGGAAATCTAATTCACTCATTAGAGACTATAGAGTTTTGCTTCTTGGGGGCTGAATCTATCCATTTGTGACTTTCTGAGCTGTTTTTGCAAAATATGTTACATGTTTAGTGTGGTCACTGAAGATTCTGGCAGCCCGTCAGTGAGCTGACAAAGATTTCCTGAAAAGTCTGGCTCCCAGAAGAGAAACTGTCTCTTTAAATCCCATCTCAGCCAGAGAACTACTTGAATCTGTCAGGGTTCAAACAGTTGCCAGCCTCTCTGTTGGTCCCATATTGATCAAAAACCATGATCAGTAATCAGTACACATAACTCTGAGTTTTGGAGGACAGGGTTCTTATTGCTTACTCTGACACCAGCTAGCTGCAGTAGGAACATAGGCTGCCAATCCCCTGGCAAGGGGTTGCAGGGATGGGGGAGGGATGGTTCCACTACACTCTAGGGTTCCAAAATAGTTGATTCAGACAGTTCCTGCTAGCTCAATAGTGGGTTAGAGGCATAGATTCTTAGAACTTCTTGTTCTAGCACCTTCTATGATGTCACTCCAGTTCTTCCATGTTACGCACATATTTTTAGTATACCTTTCTAATTCCTCTGACTTAAAAAAAACAAAACAAAATTATGTTGAGTTAATGGGTGTTTGCTCTAAGGGTTACAATATGTATCTTAATTGATCACAGTCTACTTCAAATGAAAACTGACTTAATTCTGGTAAAATCTAGGATCTTTGATCTGATATAGCTCCATTTTACCCCCCTTTGTTTTCTTATTAACACTTTGCTGCTAGGTTTTATTATAAGTTATTTAAAATTATGGCTTTATATAATCTTTTAAAGTATCAAGACAGAGCTATATTTATACAGTATTATATATTTAATCACATGATGTTACTTCTTGTGGATTTTAATTACCATCTGGTATTATTTTCTTTTACCCTGAAGGACATTGAGCTGGTTTGGGCAGTGGTAGCAGCCTGAGTTAAGAATGCTACTGCTCTTGGGGCGCCTGGGTGGCGCAGTCGGTTAAGCGTCCGACTTCAGCCAGGTCACGATCTCGCGGTCCGTGAGTTCGAGCCCCGCGTCGGGCTCTGGGCTGATGGCTCAGAGCCTGGAGCCTGTTTCCGATTCTGTGTCTCCCTCTCTCTCTGCCCCTCCCCCGTTCATGCTCTGTCTCTCTCTGTCTCAAAAATAAATAAACGTTAAAAAAAAAAAAAAAATTAAAAAAAAAAAAAGAATGCTACTGCTCTTAGCTCAAGTTTAGCAGGGTTTTTTTTACTTTAAATCAATAAACACTTCTCAAGTTGTTAATATTTGGTTGGGTTCCTAAGCCTTCAAATGTTTGTTTTTGATAATTCTTACCAGTTTTATAGTTGTTGTTTTGGAGGAGAGTTTTCTAAACTATTCACTCTGCCATAGCTGGAAGTTCACCTGTGTACCTTGATATTTTTTGCATAGTATAGACAACTTTTTCAACTTTTTTTATTGTTGTAAAATACACTTGAAATTTACCAATTTAACCATTATTAAGTGTACATTCAGTGGTAGTAAATACATCCATAATGTTGTGCAACTATCACCAGTATTCATCTGGGTAACTCTTTGCATCTTGCAAAACTGGAACTCTAGGAGTGCCTGGCTGGCTCAGTTGGAACAACATGTGATTCTTGATCCTTGGGGTTGTGAGTTCGAGCCCCACATTGGGAATAGAGATTACAAAAACAAACAAACAAAACCAAACTGGAACTCTATACCCTTTAAGCAGTTTCCCCTATTATTCCCTCCCCCAGGTCCCTGGTAATCAGTCTTCCACTTTGTCAGTATGATTTTGACTAAGTACCTTATATAAGTGAAATAATATTGTATTTATTTGTGTCTTTGTGAATGGCTTATTTCATTTAGTATAATGTCCTCAATGTTTATCCATGTTGTAGCAAGTTTTTTCTTTTTAAGGCTAAATAATACTCCGTTGTATGTACATATCACATTTTGTTTATTCATTCATCCATTGATGGGCAGTGGGTTGCTTCTGTGTTTCAGTTATTGTGAGTAATGCTGCTATGAATATAGGTGTACAAATATCTCTTTGAGGGGCGCCTGGGTGACTCAGTCAGTTAAGCATCTCTCTCCCTTCCGGTGACGATCTCCATGCTGGGTGTGGAGCTTGTTTGAGATTCTCATTCTCTCTCTCTCTCTCTCTCTCTCTCTCTCTCTCTCTCCCTCTCACTCTCCCCTGCTCATGCACATATCTCTCTCTCAAAATAAAATTTGCTTCTTACAATGGTTCAAGTGATGGAATAAATTCTAAAAACAAAACAAAAAAAAAAACACAACACAAATATGCCTTTGAGACCCTCGTTTCCATTCTTTTTGGTATATTGCTATAAGTGGAATTTCTGGATCACATGGTAATTTTTAAATTTTTGAGGAACCTCTGTGCTGTTTTCCATGGTGGCTGTACCATTTTACATTCCCACCAGCAGTTTGCAAAGGTTCCAATTTCTCCAAATCCTTGCCAACATTACTTGTTTTCTGTTTGATAGTAGCTACCCCAGTGTTTCTGTTGTGGTACCTACAACACAACCTTCTGAAAAAATTTTTCTTTTTAATGTTTATTTTTGAGAGAGTGCATGTGAGTGAGTGGGTGGGGCAGGGGCAAAGAGAGGGAGAGACACAGAATCTGAAGCAGGCTCCAGGCTCCAAACTACAGCACAGAGCTCGATGCGGTGCTCGAACCCACGAACCGTGAGATCATGACCTGAGCCAAAGTTGGACACTTAACTGCCTGAACCACCCAGGTGCCCCTGTGATACCTCATTCTAGTTATGATTTGTATTTCCCTAATGATTAGGGATGTTGAGCTGGAATGACAGGGGCTTGCAGCAATGAGGTAGGGAGGTAGAACCACAATGGCCACCGTCCTTTCTAACTACATTTGTGTAATCAGAATCTCAGCAGTGGGCAATCCGTGATATTTGGAGGATAGAGTGCTTTTTGTCTACCTGGGCTCTTTTTGAAAGCTTTGTATAAGCTGCTCCAGGAATATGTTTACTGCTGCCGGCCTTGTGGCTAAGGGGGCAGAGGATGAGTAGCTGCTGTTGTGTTAAGAGCTAAAATTGACCGAAATTAACTGCAGTTTATTCCCCAAAGTTTCCTCTGGGAGTTGGAAGCCTTCTATAGACTCCAGAGTTTCAAAAAGTTTTTTCACATAGATTATGTCAGTCCAGGTGTTTAGGTGAAGACAGATTCCTGGTGCTTTCTGCTCTGCCATCTTCCCATAATTCTCTCTATTAGATGGCTTTTTGTGCTATTCTCAGCTATGTCCTATGATTTATAAAAATTGGGTTCAGAGCCTAGACATGGCTAAAAGTGGACATGCTTCTCTTATGCTGATGGAGCCGAGGGGAAGGAAAACAGTTGGGAGTTGGGCAAGGAGTCATTGGAGTATCATCTTGCTTGGGTCTTTCAGTCCCATTCCTTTCTTTCCCAGAGGTGGCCTGAGGCTTGGCCCTTTACATACCTTTTCCCCCATTGAAACTTTCTGGCTTCAGCTGCCTCCCTTTCCCCATATACCCTGTCTAGAGGTGGGCAGACATTGAAGACAGAGAGTAAAGTTGCACCTGCTTCTTAACCTTGCCTTGTAACTGCTGGGTACCCTTTGTGGTTGGTGTGAAGGGACTCCAACTAGAGATCATGGCTCCAGGGTAAGTGTTGGCTCTGTACATCCTGCCTAAGGCTTTCATTCATTTTTTCAGTCAGCTTTGTGAAGGTAGGGGTGCTGGGCTTGAGGTGTGTTTGGGGCTGGGGTGAAATTGATGGGAGTCACTCCGAGCTCATGTCCTGATGGAGCTTTTGGGAAACTACTGTCAGGGAGGGGAGAGAGGGTATTTGCCCCAGAAATTAATATGCCAATAATCCCACCTGTTATGTGGAGAAATTGCACATATATAATTCTGAAAGAAACTGTACTGATTAGGTCTCTTGCTTCCATGATAGAATTTCTGTGACTAAAAGCCAAATTAATTTTATTATTGCCTTTATTTTTCTGCAGTTAGTGCAATGAACACCTCTGTAACAAGATGCCTTGTCTTTCTCTTTTGGCAGAGGAACGTCATGGCATCTGGAGTCATCCCTCAGATTTCTCTCATCATGGGCCCATGTGCTGGTGGGGCCGTGTATTCCCCAGCTCTAACAGACTTTACGTTCATGGTAAAGGTAAGAAGGAAGGGCCTGTTTTTCCTGCCCTTTGAGAGTTGTTCAGTAACTCACCTGCAGTAAAAAGAATCCCTGACCTAGATCTGGGTTATCTGCATTGTCATTGGCTTTCAGCATAGTAATGATAAGATGTTAGTGGAGAGAAGGTTTTGGCATGAAATCTGTAGCTTATGGGGCTTCTGTGGCAGAATGTGTTTGTGTACTTCATTGGTGGGTGATTTTACTTGTTGATTTGAAATGCAAATGATTTCCAAGGAATCAAAGGATCCTATCTGCCCAGACAGATGATTGTTTACTGAATCCTTTTAAGAAGTTTCTCACGGTAGGCTTTCCTGTAATCTATTGGGAAGTTGTTTCTTATGTCCTACCTTTATTTTTTCAGCTTTTTGCCATTTCATTACATACTGTTTATAATGGTAATGGTAAATCTGATTTCTAACTTCATTTTGAGAGGTGCGTATCTTTAGTACATAATTTTTATGGAATGATATTTTTAATTTTATTTTACTTATTTTTTTGAAAAAAATTTTTAAATTTTATTTTCTTAAAATTACATCCAAATTAGTTAGCATATAGTGCAACAATGATTTAGGAGTAGATTCCTTAATGCCCCTTACCCATTTAGCCCATCCCCCCTCCCACAACCCCTCCGGTAACCCTCTGTTTGTTCTCCATATTTATAAGTCTATTCTGTTTTGTCCCCCTCCCTGTTTTTATATTACTTTTGTTTCCCTTCCATTATATTCATCTGTTTTGTCTCTTAAAGTCCTCATATGAGTAAAGTCATATGATATTTGTCTTTCTCTGATGGACTAATTTCACTTAGCATAATGCCCTCGAGTTCCATCCACATAGTTGAAAATGGCAAGATTTCATTCTTTTTGATTGCCGAGTAATAATCCATTGTGTGTGTGTGTGTGTGTGTGTGTGTGTGTGTGTGTGTGTGTATATACATGTATATAAATATGTGGTGTGTGTGTATGTATGTGTATATATATATATATATATACACACACACACACACACACACACACACATATATATATATATACACACACACACACACGCACCACATCTTCTTTATCCATTCATCCTTCAATGGACATATGAGCTCTTTCCATGCTTTGGCTATTGTTGATACTGTTGCTATAAACATGGGGGTGCTTGTGTCCCTTTGAAACAGCACACATGTATCCCTTGGAAAATACCTAGTAGTGTAATTGCTGGGTTGTAGGGTAGTTCTATTTTTAGTTTTTTGAGGAACCTCCATACCATTTTCCAGAGTGGCTGCACTAGCTTGCATTCCCACCAACAATGCAAAAGAGATCTCTTTCTCCTCATCCTCATCAACATCTGTTGTTGCCTGAGTTGTTAATGTTAGCCATTATGTCAGGTGTGAGGTGGTATCTCATTGTGATTTTGATTTGTATTTCCCTGATGATGAGTGATGTTGAACATTTTTTCATATGTCGGCCATCTGAATGTCTTCCTTGGAGAAGTGTCTAGTCATGTCTTTTGCCCATTTCTTCACTAGATTATCTGTTTTTTGGGTGTTGAGTTTGATAAGTTCTTTATAGATTTTGGATACTAACCCTTTATCTGATATGTCATTTGCAAATATCTTCTCCCATTGTGTCGATTACCTTTTAGGTTTGCTGGTTGCTTTCTTGGCTGTGCAGAAGGTTTTTATTTTGATGAGGTCCCAGTCATTCATTTTTGCTTTTGTTTCCCTTGCCTCCAGAGACGTGTTGAGTAAGAAGTTGCTGCGGCCAAGGTCAAAGAGGTTTTTGCCTGCTTTCTCCTCTAGGATTTTGATGGCTTCCTGTCTTACATTTAGGTCTTTCATCCATTTTGAGTTTAGTTTTGTGTATGGTGTAAGAAAGTGGTCCAGGTTCATTCTTCTGCATGTCGCTGTCCAGTTTTCCCAGCACCACTTGCTGAAGAGACTGTCTTTATTCCATTGGATATTCTTTCCTGCTTTGTCAAAGATTAGTTGGCCATACGTTTGTGGGTCCATTTCTGGGTTCTCTATTCTGTTCCATTGATCTGAGTGTCTGTTCTTGTGTCAGTTCCATACTGTCTTGATAGTTACAGCTTTGTAATATAGCTTGAAGTCTGGGATTGTGGTGCCTCCTGCTTTGGTTTTCTTTTTCAAGATTGCTTTGGCTATTCGGGGTCTTTTCTGGTTCCATACAAATTTTAGGATTATTTGTTCTAGTTCTGTGGAGAATGCTGGTTTAATTTTGATAGGGATTGCATTGAATGTGTAGATTGCTTTGGGTAGTATCGACATTTTAACAATATTTGTTCTTCCTATCCAGGAGCATGGAATATTTTTCCATTTTTTGGTGTCGTCTTCAATTTTTTCATAAGCTTCCTATAGTTTTCAGTGTGTAGATTTTTCACCTCTTTGGTTAGATTTATTCCTAGGTATTTTATGGGTTTTGGTGCAATTGTAAATGGGATTGATTCCTTGATTTCTCTTTCTGTTGTTTCATTGTTGGTGAATAGGAATGAAACCGATTTCTGTGCATTGATTTTATATCCTGCAATTTTGCTGAATTCATGAATCAGTTCTAGCAGTTGTTTGGTGGAATCTTTAGGGTTTTCCATATACAGTATTGTGTCAAATGGGAAGAGTGAAAGTTTGACCTCCTCCTGGCTGATTTGGATGCCTTTTATTTCTTTGTGTTGTCTGATTGCAGAGGCTAAGACTTCCAATACTATGTTGAATAACAGTGGCGAGAGTAGACATCCCTGTCTTGTTCCTGACCTTAGGGGGAAAGCTCTCAGTTTTTCCTCATTGTGGATGATTTAATGTTGGGTCGTTCATATATAGCTTTTATGATCTTGAGGTATGATCCTTCTATCCCTACTTTCTTGTGGGTTTTGATCAAGAAAGGATGCTGTATTTTGTCAAATGCTTTCTCTGCATCTATTGAGAGGGTCATATGGTTCTTGTCCTTTTTTAATTGATGTGATGAATCATGTTAATTGTTTTGCAGATATTGAACCAGCCCTTCATTCCAGGTATAAATCCCACTTGGTCCTGGTGAATAATTTTTTTAATGTATTGTTGGAGCCATTTGGCTAATATCTTGTTGAGGATTTTTGCATCTGTGTTCATCAGGGAAATTGGTCTATAGTTCTTTTTAGTGGGGTCTCTGTCTGGTTTTGGAATCAAGGTAATGATGGCTTCATAGAAAGAATTTGGAAGTTTTCCTTCCATTTCTATTTTTTGGAACAGCTTCCTAAGAATAGATGTTAACTCTTCTTTAAATGTTTCGTAGAATTCCCCTGGAAAGCCATCGGGCCTGGACTCTTGTTTTTGGGGAGATTTTTGATTTCTAATTCAATTTCTTTACTGGTTATGGGTCTGTTCAAGTTTTCTATTTATTCCTGTTTCACTTTTGGTAGTGTATATGTTTCTAGGAATTTGTACATTTCTTCCAGATTGCCCATTTTATTGGCATATAGTTGCTCATAGTATTCACAATAGTATTGTTTGCATATCTGCTCTGTTGGTTGTGATCTCTCCTCTTTCACTCTTGATTTTATTTATTTGGGTCCTTTCCTTTTTCTTTTTGACCAAACTGGCTAGTGGTTTATCAAGATATTTCTAATTTTAAATCAGGCCTACTTGCATTTATACAAGAACTTGCATTATACTTGAACTTGATAACATTTTTAAAAAATTAGTTTTTCTTTATAAAATACATTTAACAGTAATGAGCAAATAAATTCCAAGACTGATTGGGAGTAGGATGGGGAGAAAAGCTAGTCTTCTAGTATGAGGAGAACAATGTAAATGAGGGAATGTAAATAAGGAACACTTTTTTTCTCAAGGGTAGTTTGGCAGTAGGAATTGACAAGTTTTGAAACTTTGATCCAGATATTCTGTTTTTCGTGATGGATTGAAAGCAATCTGTATGTTCAACAGAGGTGGTTTTAACAATGAAGATGACCACTTCTCTTCCTGAACAAAGCAGAATTCCCTATACTTTGCCCACTCAGTCAATATATACAATACCTATCTGAGCTAACCCAGCCTTCTGCTCCCTGCCAGGAACAGAGGTGTCAATTCTTTTGGGTAAGGACATTCTCTCCCGCTCTCCCTACATTCATGCGCATTGTGTAATAAGACTCCTCACACTTTTTCAGTAGCCAGACTTCTGTTTGTTCTCTTTCATCTACTGTTTTCAGCCTCTCCCTTTGTACTGGATCCTCCCATCAGAACTAACCCATGTTCAGGTATTTCTTATCTCAAAAACTAACACAAAAGTCCTCCCCTAGTCTGTATCTCCCTGTGGCTATTGCCCTATTCCTGTCTTCCCACTCTCCTTAACACATTCCAATTTGGCTCTGTCCCCTCACTCCACTAAACCTGTTTTTTTAAAGGTCATCAGTGATTTCTGTGTCACTGTAAGTGATCTTTAGCATGCATTTCCCTCCATGTGTTAGCAACATTCTTTCCCTTTGCTTCTACTCTGTTGTCTCTGGCCTCTCCTCTCCCCTCTCTGGCTGTCTTGGTGTCCCTTGTCATCTCATGCTATTCCATTCACTGTATATGCTGGGTTTCATTCTACATGGCTTTCTCCCTCTTTCTTTGTGGTTATTTTCCAGCTTTATTGAGAGATGATTAACGTATAACATTGTATAAGTTTAAGGTGTATGATGTGTTGATTTGATAAACTTATATTTTGCAAAAATAATTACCATTGTAGTGTTACTTAGCTAACACCTCCATCACCTCAAATAATTACCATTTCTTTTCTATGGTGAGAACATTTAAGATCTACTCTCCTAGCAATTATCAAGTGTATAATACAGTATTAACAGTAAGAGTCACTCTGCGCGTATGTGACATCTCCAGAACGTACTCATCTTATAACTGCAAGTTTATACCTTTCACCAGCACCTCCCTCCCCATTCCCCCAGTCACCAGCTGCTGGTAACTACCATTCTACTCTGTTTCTAGGAATCCAGATTTTTTGCTTCTTTTTAAAGAATATTTGTTTGTTTATTTATTTATTTAGAGATAGAGCACTCAGGTGAGCGAGCAGGGGAGGGGCAGAGAGAGGAAAAAGAGAGAGATTCCCAAGCAGGCTCTTTGCTGTCAGTGCCGAGTCCAGTGTGGGATCTCACAAACCGTGAGATCATGACCTGAGCCAAAATCAAGAGGCAGACATTTAACCAACTGAGTCACCCAGGCACCCCTAGGAGTTCAGCTTTTTAGATTCCACACATAGGTGAGATCATACATTGTCTCTTTCTGGTTTTATTTCATTTAGCATATGCATTTATACATGGCTAATAATAATAAGCCATGAGTGAAATGCTCTCAAGGTCCATCCATGTCACAGATTGGCAGGATTTCCTTTTTTCTCATGGCTGAATAATGTGCGTTTCTTATTTTCTTCATTTATCTGTTTTTGGACACTTAGGTTGTTTCTGTATCTTAGCTATTGTAGTAATGCTACAGTGAACATTGGAGTGCAAATAATATCTCTTTGAGGTGCTTATTTCATTTCCTTTTTTAAAAAAATTTTAATTCCAGGGGTACCTGGGTGGGTCAGTTGGTTAAGCATCCAACTCTTGATTTCTGTTCAGCTCATTGTCTGATCATCATGGGATTGAGTTCCATGTTGGGCTCTGCACTGGGTGTGGAGCCTGCTTGGGATTCTCCTACCCACCCCTTCCCCCCACCCCATGACCCTACCCCAGGCACACACGCTCTCTCTTTCAAAATAATAAAATAAAATTTTAATTCCATTGTAGTCAACATACAGTGTTATCTTAGTTTTGAGTATACAATACAGTGATTCAGTAATTCCTTATATTACTCATTGTTCATCATGATGAGTGTACTATTAATTCCCTTCACCTATTTCACCTATCCCCCCCACCCACCTTCCTCTGGTAACCATCTGTTCTTTATAGTTAAGAGTCTGTGTTTTGGTTTGTCTTTTTTTTTCTTTGTTCGTTTTGTTTCTTAAATTCCACCTGTGAGTAAAATCATATGGTGTTTGTCTTTCTCTGACTGATTTATTTCTCTTAGCATTGTACTCTCTAGCTCTTGCAAATAGTGAGATTTCATTCTTTTTGATGGCTGAATAATATTTCATAATATATATATACATATATACATATACACACATACATATATATACACACACATACACACAGATGAACGCACGCATGCACACACACACACTGCATCTTCTTTATCCATTCATCAATCAGTGGACATTTGGGTTGCTTCAACAATTTGGCTATTGTAAATTATACTGCAATAAACACAGGGGTTATGTATCCCTTTGAATTAGTGTTTTCATATTCTTTGGTAGTATGATTACTGGATCATGGGGTAGTTTTTTGAAAAAATTTTTGAGGAACCTCTATACTGTTTTCCACAGTGGCTGCACCAGTTTGCATTCCCACCAACAATGCACGAGGGTTTCTTTTTCTCTACATCCTTTAATGTAGGGTCTCATTGTAGTAATTTTGATTTGCATTCCCCTGATGATGAGTGATGTTGAGCATCTTTTCATGTGTCTGTTGGTCCTCTGGATGTAGTCTTTGGAGAACTATCTGTTCATGTCTCCTGCCCATCTTTTGATTGTATTGTTCTTAGGGTGTTCAGTTTTATCAGTTCTTTAGTAACCCTTTATCAGATATGTTGTTTGCAAATATCTTTTTCCATTTTGTAGGTTGTCTTGTAGTTTTGCTGATGGTTTCCTTTGGATATATACCCAAAAGTGGAAATGTTGGATCATATAATAATTGTATTTTTAATTTTTTAGGGACCTCCCTGCTGTTTTTCCATAGTGGCTGTATCCATTTACATTCCCGCCAGCAGTGCACAAGTGTTCCCTATTCTCCACATTTTTGCCAACAGTTATTTCTTTTCCATAATAGCCATTCTAACAGGTTGAGGCAATACCTCTTTTTGGTTTTGATTTACATTTCCCTGATGATTAGTGATGTTGGATATCTTTTCATATGCTTGTTGACCTTTTGTATGTCTTCTTTGCACAAATGTTGAGATCTTCTGTTCATTAAAATTTTTTTTCTAGCTTTATTGATACAGTTGTCATATAACACTGTAAGTTTAAAGTGTACAATGTGATAGCTTGATACATGCATATATTGTGAAGTGTTTATCACAGTAAGGTTAGTTAACACATTCTTCACCTCACATAGTTTTCATTTTTGATTTTTGTTGTTTTTATTGAGTTATAGGTATTCTTTAACTGTTTTTGATATTAACCCCTTTTCACATATATGGTTTGCAAATATTTTCTCCCATTCAGTAGGTGGCCTTTTCATTTTGTTGATTTTCTTTTTTTTTTTTTTTTAATTTTTTTAATGTTTATTTATTTTTGAGACAGAGAGAGACAGAGCATGAACAGGGGAGGGGCAGAGAGAGAGGGAGACACAGAATCTGAAATGGGCTCCAGGCTCTGAGCTGTCAGCACAGAGCCCGACGCAGGGCTCGAACTCATAGACCGTGAGATCATGACCTGAGCCGAAGTCGGACGCTTAACTGACAGAGCCACCCAGGCGCCCCTCATTTTGTTGATTTTCTTTTGCTGTGCAGAAACTTTTTAGTTTGATGTTCTGCTTGTTAATTTTTGCTTTTGTTGTTTCTGCTTTTGGTGTACTATCCATAAAATTGTTGCCAAGATCAGTATCCAGGAGCATTTTCCCTATGTTTTCTTCTAAGAGTTTTATGGTTTCAGGTCTTTAAGTCTTTAATCCATTTTGAGTTATTTTTTGTGAGCAGTCGAATATATGGGTCTGATTGCATTCTTCTGCCTGTACTTACCCAGTATCCCCAAAATCATTTATTGAAGAAATGTCTTTTCCTCATTGAGTATTCTTGGCTCCCTTGTCAGTATTAGTTGGCATTATATATGAGGATTTACTTTTGGGCTCTTGATTCTGTTCTGTTGGTCTGTATGTCTGTTTTTATGCTATTACCATACTGTTTTTATTATTGTAACTTTGCATTATAGTTTGGAATCAGAAAGTGTGGTGCCTCCAGGGGCGTCTGGGTGGCTCAGTCAGTTAAGTGTCCAACTTCAGCTCAAGTCATGATCTTGTGGTTTGTGGGTTCCAGCCCCACATCGGGCTCTGTGCTCACAGCTCAGAGCCTAGAGCCTGCTTCAGATTCTATGTCTCCCTCTCTGTTCCTCCCCTACTTGCATCTGTCTCTCTCTCTCTCTCTCTCTTTCAAAAATAAAGATTAACAAAAAAAAAAGTGTGGTGTCTCCAGCTTTATTCTTCTTTGTCAGGATTGCTTTGGCTGTTCTGGGTCTTTGGTTCCATGCAAACTTTAGATGTTTTTTTTCTATTTGTCAAAAATGTCCCTGGAATTTTCAAAGGAATTGCATTGAATCTATAGAGGGCTTTGGGTAGAATGGACATTTTAACAGTATTCTTATCCATGAACCTGAGATCTCTTCCATTTATTTGTGTTCTCTTCTGTGTCTTTCACCAAAGTCTTAGAGTTTTCAGTGTTTAGATCTTTCACTTGTGTGGTTAAATTTTCTTTCTTTTTTTTTTTTTAAACATTTATTCATTTTTTGAGAGAGAGAGAGAGATGGAGTGTGAGTGGGGGAGGGGCAGAGGGAGACATATAACCTGAAGCAGGCTCCAGGCTCTGAGCTGTGAGACAGAGTCCAACGACCGGCTTGAACCCATAAACTGCGAGATCATGACCTGAGCCGGAGTCGGATGCTTAACCAGCTGAGCCACCCAAGCATCCTGGTTAAATTTATTTCCAATATTTTTTTATGTTTGATGCTGTTGTGGATGTGCTAGCTTTCTTTTTCAGATATTTTATTAGTGTATAGAAATGATACTGATTTCTGGATTTTTTTTGTATGCTTTCTCAGTTATGTGTTGTTATCATAAGCACTCCCATCCTCTACTTGCAGAACTTTCTTTAATGTCTGCATATTGGTGCCATCAGCCTTCTTTTGTCCTCTATAACTGATCATCTGGTCTTAACTATTCTATATGTTAAGTATGTCATGTATTTAATGCGACTACAGTAAAAATGCTAACGGATTGGTTTTTTTTTTGTTTTTTCTTAAAGGACTAGACAGTCCATGAAAGAAGTGTAATGAAAGGCTAGCCCAGCCAGGTAATAAAATATAGAGTGAAAATAACTGTTTAATCAACTTGTAAGTAAGTAGACCAGAGGAACAGATTTGAGAAATAGATCTGAGTATACTTGGATAGCTAGTTTATGATGAAATGGGTATTACTCTATTCAGGGTCACCCATGATGTCAATTTTTTGTATCAGAGACCCCAGAGATTCCTGCATTACTAAATCCATTTGACATTTCTCAGTCATCATCTTACTTGACTTTTTAGCGTTTGACCTAGCCAATCACTCCTTCCTCTGAAACATCAAAGTACCATGGTCTTTTGGTTTTCTTCCTCTGTCTCTTCTCTCATTCTCTTGGTGATCTTATCCCATCTTAAGACTTTATTTTTTTTTTTTTTCAACGTTTATTTATTTTTTTGGGACAGAGAGAGACAGAGCATGAATGAGGGAGGGGCAGAGAGAGAGGGAGACACAGAATCGGAAACAGGCTCCAGGCTCTGAGCCATCAGCCCAGAACCCGATGCGGGGCTTGAACTCACGGACTGCGAGATCGTGACCTGGCTGAAGTCGGACGCTTAACCGACTGCGCCACCCAGGCGCCCCCCATCTTAAGACTTTAAATATCCATCTCTATGCTGACAACTCTCCTATCTGTGTCTTCAGGAATGAAACACTCCTGAACTCTAGAATTACATACTCAGTTGCTTACCAGTGTTTCCATTTGGACGTTAGTGGTGTCTCAAACTTGATGGGTTTTGGTCTCTAACAAGCCTCCTCCAAAGTGTTCTCTGACAGCCTTCCTCATCTCAGTAAATGGCCTTCCACTGGCTCAGGTAAAAAAAAAAAAAAACACAACATTGCAGTATTTTAACTCCACCTTTTCTGTCGCAAGCTAAGTTCAGTTCGAAATCATAGTCTCTCTACTTTAGGATGTAATTTAAAATCAGATTGTTGTGTACTTCTTACTATTTACACTGCTGCTGTTTAGATTCAAGGATCCCATCTGGATTATTGCAGAATCCTTCTAACTGGTCTCCCTGATTCTTCTTTGCCTCCTCACCTGTTTAATTTAAAAAATTTTGAGCATTGTTAATTGTCTCATACTTAGCGAGGTATGTGAAATATGTACAGTTCAGCAATTTCAAAGTACAAGTCCACATAAATAACACTGAGATCAAGAAATGGTCGCCAGAGTCCTGCTCCCATTACCTTTACTAATCATTATTGCCTCCATTCATCCTGTCCAGAGTTATTACCTCAACTTTTATGGTAATTTTTTTATTTGCTTTGATTTACAGTTAAAAATCATGGTTTAGTCTTGCTTATTTTGACCTTCATGTAAGGTGAAAGGATATTCATTCTTTCGTTCATTCTTTTGTATATGGCTGTGACTTGTTGGCTTTAAGATTTATCCATATTCTTCGTAAATGTAGTTCGTACATTTTAATAGCTCCGTAGTATATTAACTTATTCATTCTACTACCATTTGTGTTTAAAGACTTCTGCCGTTGCCATTGATGCTGATATAAGCATTCTTATAGTTGTATCTCGATTTTAGGTTATCAAGGGCACAGTTATGTCATAGGATGTACATACCTTCAGCTTTTTTAGGTAATGCCTGACTCTTCTGTAAAGAGGTTGCAGCAGTTTACACTTCTCTTTGTAATGTTTGAGAATTTCACTTCTTCCACATCCTTGCCAGCACCTTTATTAATATAATTATGCCAGTTTGCATGTGGTGTGATTTCTCATTGCATTTCCATGACTAATGAGGTTTAGCACCTTCTCATGTTTCTTCTTTTGTGGCATGCCTGTTCATCTATTTTGCCCATTTAAATTTTTTTAATGTTTATTTTTGAGAGAGAGCGAGGGAGCACACAAGCAGGTAAGGGGCAGAGAGAGAGGGAGACAAGAATCTGAAGCAGGCTTCAGGCTCTGAGCCGTCAGTGGAGCGTCTGATGCGGGTCTTGAACTCACGAACTGTGAGATCATGACCTGAGCCGAAGTTGGATGTTTAACTGACTGAGCCACCCAGGCACCCCTATCTTGCCCATTTTAAAATTTTTGCATTTTTTTTTCTTATCTTTAGGAGTACTTTGTATGTTCTGGATATAAGTTCTTTATCAGTTGTGTTGTACCTATCTTCTCCCATGCTGTGATTTTGCAATTTTCCTCCTCTTAATGCTAGCTTTCGAACAGATTTTTTGAAAAGTCTTTATTTTAAAATTCATACTTGCAGAATTCTTTTTTTTTTTTTTTAATTTTTTTTTCAACGTTTATTTATTTTTGGGACAGAGAGAGACAGAGCATGAACGGGGGAGGGGCAGAGAGAGAGGGAGACACAGAATCCGAAACAGGCTCCAGGCTCTGAGCCATCAGCCCAGAGCCTGACGCGGGGCTCGAACTCACGGACCATGAGATCGTGACCTGGCTGAAGTCGGATGCTTAACCGACTGCGCCACCCAGGCGCCCCCATACTTGCAGAATTCTTAACCATTTGTGTGTGTGTGTGTGTGTGTGTGTGTGTGTGTGTGTGTGTGTGTGTTTTAGAGTGTGAGTGGGGGAAGGGCAGAGGAAGAGGGTAAGAGAGAATCTTCATTAAGCAGGCTCCATGCCTAGCACGAAACCCGATGAGGGACTTGATCTCAAGACTGTGAGATTATGACCTGAGCCAAAATCCAAGAGTCAGATGCTTAACTGACTGAGCCACTCAGGTACCCTAGAATTCTTAACCATTTGTGAGTGGGTGGTACATATCACGTCTCTTTACTGCTTAATGCTTTGGTATATAATTCTTAAGAATTAGGATATTTTCTTACCCAACCAGTTATTCAAGGAGTTTAACACTGACACAGTACTTCAAAAGAACTGTGGTAAAATACACAAAAAAGTTTACAGTGGTAAATTTCAGTTACATTTCGGTTGCATTAGGTGCAATCACATTTTTGTGCAACCATCACCACCATCTATCTCCAGAATTTTTTCATCTATCCCAACTGGAACTTTGTACTTACTAAACACTAGCTTACCATTACCTGCTACTCCTAGTACCATTCTGTCTCTGTGAATTTGTGGAATCATATGTCATTTGTCTGTTTGTGACTGGCTTATTTCAGTTAGCATAATGTCTTCAGAGTTCATCCATGTTGTAATATTTATCAGCCTTCCTTTTTAAAAAAAATTTTTTTTTAAATTTACATCCAAATTAGTTAGCATATAGTGCAACAATGATTTCAGGAGTAGATTCCTTAATGTTCTTTACCCATTTAGCCCATCCCCCCCCCCCCAATCCCTCCAGTAACCCTCTGTTCTCCATATTTAAGAGTCTCTTGTGTTTTGTCCCCCTCCTTGTTTTTATATTATTTTTGTTTCCCTTCCCTTATGTTCATCTGTTTTGTCTCCTAAAGTCCTCATATGAGTGAAGTCATATGATTTTTGTCTTTCTCTGATTAATTTTGTTTAACATAATACCTTCTAGTTCCATCCACATGGATGGATTTCATTCCATCCACATGGATGGATGCACATGGCAAGATTTCATTCTTTTTGATTGCCAAGTAATACTTCATTGTATATATATACCACATCTTTTTTATCCATTCACCCATCAATGGACATTTGGGCTCTTTCCATACTTTGGCTATTGTTGATAGTGCTGCCATAAACATTGGAGTGCATGTGTCCCTTTGAAACAGCACACCTGTATCCCTTGGATAAATACCTAGTAGTGCAATTGCTGTGTCGTAGGGTAATTATGTTTTTAATTTTTTGAGGAACCTCCATACTGTTTTCCAGAGTGGCTACACCAGTTTGCATTTCCACCAGCAGTGCAAAAGAGATCCTCTTTCTCCACATCCTCTCCAACATCTGTTGTTGCCTGAGTTGTTAATGTTTACCATCTGACAGGTGTAAGGTGGTATCTCATTGTGGTTTTGATTTGTATTTCCCTGATGATGAGTGATGTTGAGCATTCTTTCATATGTCTGTTGGCCATCTGTATGTCTTCTTTAGAGAAGTGTCTATTCATGTCTTTTGCCCATTTCTTCACTGGATTATTTGTTTTTTGGGTGTTGAGTTTGCTAAGTTCTTTATAGATTTTGGATACTAACCCTTTATCTGATATGTCGCTTGGAAATATCCTCTCCCATTCTGTCGGTTGCCTTTTAGTTTTTATCAGCCTTCCTTTTTAAGGCTTATTAGTGTTCTTTTGTATGATACACCACATTTGTATATCCATTCATTGGTCAGTGAATACTTGAGCTGTTTCCGTCTTTTGACTATTGCACATAATACTGCAACAAATGTTGGTGTACAAACATTTCTTTGAATCCCTGTGTTTGTTTTTTGGGGCATACACCTAGGAGTGGAATTACTGGATCAAATGTTATTTCTCTTTAATATTTTTAGGAAAAATCATGCTGTTTTACGCAGTGGCATATCAGGAAAAAATTCTGGTCTTGTACAATTCTTTTAAAATGTCGAGTTAGGTTTGTCATTATTTTGAGTAGTTTTGCATCAATATTTCTATGGGATGTTGATTTGTAGTTTGTTTTTGTAGTGTCTTTGGCTTTGGTATTAAGGTCATGCTGGGCCTTAAGAAGTGTTCCATTTACTTTAATTATTTTGGAAGTATTTGAGAGGGATTGGTTTTAATCCTTCTTGAAATGTTTGGTAGAATTCACTAGTGAAGCCATTTGTTATTGATTTAGTCTTGGTAAGTTGTTTCCAGGAATTGTCCATTTCATCTAGGTTATCCAATGTGGTGTAGAATTGTTCATAGGGCTCTTATGTATGTATGTGTGTATGTGTGTATTTATTTTTATTTCTTGTAAAATTGGTAGTAACGTCCCCATTTTCATTTCTTATTTTAGTAATTTGAGTCCGTTTTTCTTAGTCCACCTAGCAAAAGATATGTCATTTTTACCAGTCTTTTTGAAAAATCAACTTTTGGTTCCCTTGAGGAGTGTGTGTATATATCTATCTATATCTTGCTTTTCTATTTTTCATGTATCTCTGTGCTGATCTCTGCTAACTTTGGATTTAGTTGGTTCTTTTTTCCTTAAGGTATAAAGTTATGTTATTTGGGATTTTTCTTCCCTGTTGTGTTTTCACTTCAGTTTGTCTCAGGCTGTTTTCCTGTTTCACTTGATTTTTCTCTTTGACACTCTTTTTTTAAAGTTTATTTTCTTTTATTATTTTTTTAATTTACATACAAGTTAGTTAGCATAAAGTGCAATAATGATTTCAGGAGTAGAATCCAGTGATTTATCACTTACATATAACACCCAGTGCTCATTCCAACAAGTGCCCTCCTCAATGCCCCCTGTCCATTTAGCCACATCCCCCCAAACCAAAACCCCTCCAACAACCCTCAGTTTGTTCTGTGTATTGGAGTCTCTTAGAAAACGTAAACAATCTTCATGACTTTGAGGTTGTCTGCCTCCCTGTGTTTATATTATTTTTGCTTCCCTTCCCTTAATTTCATCTGTTTAGTATCTTAAATTCCACATATGAGTGAAGTAATATAATATTTGTCTTTCTCTGACTAATTTCACTTAGCAAAGTACACTGTAGTTCTATCCACATTGTTGCAAATGGCAAGATTTCATTCTTTTTGATTGCTGAGTAATATTCCATTGTATGTATGTGTATGTGTGTATGTATACACACACACACACCCCACATCTTCTTCATCCATTCATCAGTTGATGGACATTTGGGCACTTTACATACTTTGGCTATTGTCAATAGTGCTGCTATAAACATTGAGGTGCATTTGCCCCTTGAAAACAGCACTCCTATATCCTTTGGATAAATACCTAGTAGTGCAATTGTTGGGTCATAGGTTAGTTCTATATCTCATTTTTGAGGAACCTCCATACTGTTTTCCAGAGTGGCTGCACCAGTTTGCATTCCTACCAACAGTGCAAATGGGTTCCTCTTTCTCTGCATCCTTGCCAACATCTGTTGTTGCCTGACTTGTTCAATTTAGCCAGGTGTGAGGTGGTATCTCATTGTGGTTTTGATTTCTGTTTCCCTAATGATGAGTGATGTTGAGCGTCTTTTCATGTGTCAGCCATCTGGTGTCTTTGGAGAAGTGTCCATTCATGTCTTTTGCCCATTTTTTCACTGGGTTTTTTTTTTGGGGGGGTGTTGAATTTGGTAAGTTCTTTATAGATTTGGGATACTAACCCTTTATTTGATATATCATTTGCAAATATCTTCTCCCATTCCATCACCTTTTAGTTTTGCTGA
This sequence comes from Prionailurus viverrinus, assembly GCF_022837055.1. Taxonomy (NCBI): domain Eukaryota; kingdom Metazoa; phylum Chordata; class Mammalia; order Carnivora; family Felidae; genus Prionailurus; species Prionailurus viverrinus. Next base: position 32,018,203 of record NC_062569.1, read on the forward strand.
TTGTTTCCTTTGCCATGCAGAAGCTTTTTATCTTGATGATGTCCCAGTAGTTAATTAATTGCTTTTGTTTCCCTTGCCTCTGGAGTCATGTTGAGTGGGAAGTTGCTGCCTCTTAGGTCAAAGAAGTATTTGCTAGGATTTTGATGGCTTCCTGTCTTTCGTTTAGGTCTTTCTCTATTTTGAGTTTATTTTTGTGTATTGTGTAAGAAAGTGATCCAGGTTCATTTTTCTGCGTGTCGCTGTCCAGTTTTCCCAGCACCATTTTGCTGAAGATACTGTCTTTATTGCATTGGATCTTCTTTCCTGCTTTGTGAAAGATTAGTTGGCCATATGTTTGTGCGCACATTTCTGGGTTCTCTATTCTTTTCCATTGATCTCTGTGTCTGGTTTTGTGCCACTACCATACTGTCTTGATTACAACTTAGTAATAGATCTTTAAGTTTGGAATTGTGATGGCTCCAGCTTTTGTTTTCTTTTTCAGGATTGCTTTGGCTGTTTGGGGTCTTCTCTGGTTCCATACAAATTTTAGGATTCTTTGTTCTAGCTCTGTGAAGAATGCTGGTGTTATTTTGATAGGGAGACACAGTGGTTTTTAAAAAGTGTGATGTTTAATTTTCACATACTTGAATTTTCCAACTCTTCTTCTTTTTCTAGTTTCATTCATTGTGATTTCAATACTAAAAACTGTTTTATCATCTTAAAAACATTTTTTTTAATGTTTGTTTATTTGGAGAGGGGGCAGGGGGAGAGAGAGAGAGGAAGAGTTAGAATCCCAAGCAGGCTTTACGCTGTCTGTGCTGAGCCCAATGGAGGGCCTGATGTCATGTACTGTAAGATCATGACCTGAGCTGAAATCAAGAGTTAGAAGCTTAACCAAATGAGCCACCCAGACGCCCCATCTTTTTAAATTTATTAAGACTTGTTTTATATGTGCCCAATATGTAATCTACCTTTGTAATACTTTTTGTCTACTACCATTCAGATTCTGGTTTGGTCAGTTGTCCCAATGATGTCCTTTATATCATTTTCTTTTTCCAGTGCAGGATCCATTTGGAGATCACATATTGCATTTAGTTGTCCTATCCTATTAATGTCCCTTAATCTGGAGCGTTTTTCAGATTTTGTCATGGTGCTGACATTTTTGAAGGCTACAAAAACAAATTATTAGGTTGTTCCTCAGTTGTGTTTATCTGATGTTTCCTTATGATTAGATTCAGGTTGGGTAACCCAGTCTGTCTGCTACATAAGCAATGTATCTTGGTCAGTTGACCACATCTAGAGACAAATGATGTCTATCTTCCCCTCACTGGCAATATTAATTTGATCACTATTCATTGAAGGTGTTATTTGGTTTCTTTGTGGTATAGTTACTGTTTGTTTTTGGTGTTTTTTTTTGGTAACTAATTAATAATCATTGGGAGATACTTTGACATCATCCAAGCATGCTATTCCACATTATACTTTCCTCCTTGATTTAGCATCTATTGAAGATACTTGTCCAAACCAATTTTAACAAAATTGATATTTATCAACTGTACCATTTGTCATCCATCTCTAAGGAAGAGCCCTATATTCTTGGGCATTTGTTTATTTCATGGATTTATTATTATTTTTTTCTTAGCGTGTGAATAAGTAGGGAAGGGACAGAGGGAGAGAGAATCTTAAGCAGGCTCCATACCCAATGCAGAGCCTGATGCAGGGCTCAAATCTTATGATCATGAGATCATGACCTGACTGGAAATCAGGATTCGGACTCTTAACTGAGCCATCCAAGTTCCCCTCATGGATTTATTATTAATGTGGGTTCATGGATTTCCTATTTTACTCAGTGGTTTCTAATTTATTGTTAGCATTATTTGTTTTCATGCTCAAATTGCCTTTCTCTTAGTGGGAGTCCATTTAGGTTTGCTTCTGTGTCCTTTTGATATGAGAACCAAAGTGAAATTTATGGGTAATGTGTTTTAGTTCTTGAAGAACTTTTTTCAACCTCAAAGTCATGAAGATTGTTTATGTTTTCTAAAAGCTTATTTTGCCTTTTACATTTATGTTTAATTCTAGTTGGAATTAAAATTACGCATAGTATGAAATAGAGGCTAGTTTCATTTTATTCAGCATGGTTACCTAGAGCCTTTTATTGAAAAAAAAAAAAAAAAGTCCTTTCCTACTCCGCAGCACCACGTGTATCACGAACCAAGTGTCTGTATACAGGAGTGTTTCAGTGAGCTTTTTTGCTCTGTTTGCTTGTCCGTGTGTCAGTACCACACTGTCTTCATTAACTGGCTGCATAACAAATGCTGGCACAGCAAGTTGTCCCTCCTTATTCTTCTTCAAGTGGCATGGGATATTCTTGGCTCTTTGCATTCCCACATTTTTTGCAACTTGGAGGCATAATTGTATCATGAACTGCACATATTTAAGTTGTGCAGTTTGAGTTTTGACACATGTATACAGTTGTGAAGCCATGACCATGGTCAAGATAATAAACATAGCCACCAACCCCCTAAAGTTTCCTCCTGTATTTTTATAATCCATTTCTCCTACCTCTCAGCCCTGTCTTTAGGTAAACATTCATTTGCTTTCTATCACAATAAACCAATTTGCATTTTCTAGAATGTTGCATAAACAGAATCATACAAAATGACATTTTCCATGTATAAAAAATACAAAAACTGTATACCTTTTTGGGGGGGGTGGAATGGGTGGATGCTGGCTCTTTTCACTTGGGATAATTATTTTGAAATTCACCTGTTGATGGACGTTGGGTTGTTTTCCAGTTTGTGACTGTTACAAATAATGCTTCTGTGAACATTTATTTATAAGTCTGTGTGGAATAGGGAAGAAAGACCTTTCTAGTAGCATTTCAAACCAAGGATCCATAAAATAGACTGATAAAACACACATAATAGTCTAAGGACTAATTCCCCAGTACACAAAAACAAACATTTCCAATTGAAAAATGGGCAAAGAAAATGAACAGTGAGCTGAGAGAGATGACTCTAATAAGATATTTACTGTAGAAATGCTTGTTATAGCAAAATACTGGACATATTCTAAATGACTTGGTAGGTGACAAATTATTATATGTATCCTACTATACTGATAGGGAATGGTTTTCAAGAAGATTCAAAACTGTGTAGAACACTGGAAAGAAAATAAAAGGACAGATTATCTATCTATCTATCTATTTATCTATCTATCTATATTATTCTTCACATATGTATGGATGTTTTGTAAGGAGAGAAACTGATAGTAGTTGCCTTTGGGGAGGGAAATTAGAGGCCTGGAAATAAGGGCTTGGATATAGACTTACATTCTACTGTTCTTCTATTCTTTTTAAGTTTTTTACACTATACCTTTATCTTAAAAGTTTTTTATTGATTATTTTTGAGAAAGACTGAGTGCGAGTAGGGGAGGAGCAGACAAAGAGGGAGAGTCTCAAGCAGGCTCTGCGCTGTCAGTGCAGAGTTGTTGTGGGGCTTGAACTCCTGAAGCTATGAGATCATGACCTGAGCTGAAATCAAGAGTCAGATGCTTAACCAACTGAGCCACTCAGGCGCCCCTCCCTTCATCTTTAAATTAGAAACTAAAAAGTCTGTCACCCTCTTGAAACACCAAAGCATTGATTATCATGGTCTTCAAATGGCTTCACTTATGATGGTTGGTTAATTTTAGGTAAACTGTATACTGTCACAGTGACTCAGTTTCCTCATTTATAAATGGGGGTGATAATAGTACCTAGACTTTAAGGACAGAATCCCATGAAGTGCTTTAGAAAAATGGTGGTGCCCAGTGATCTCTGAATAAGGCCGCCCGTTAAGCTGTTTACAGATGAATGACCCTGAAATGTTAGCCACATGGCTGATAATTTTGCTGAGACAAAACCGTGCAGTGAAGATTTTGTTAGTTGTGGTACGTGGCTGGCTCAGTTGGTAGAGCATACGACTCTTGATCTCCAGGTTCTGAGTTCAAGCCCCATGTTGGATGTAGAGATTACTGAAAAATAAAATATTTGGGGGAAAAAACAATTTTGTTGGTAGTGAGACAAGGAAACTTTGAGTCTTTAGTTTGGATAGGTATCTTTGAGTGACCTCCTAATCTGGTTCTGTCCCCACATCACTAACTTCTCTGCATTTGTCTTGGCTGTGTAAATTCTAAGGCTCCATGTAGCTCTGGTGTTCTGAGACTGATTCTTTTGGAATTCTGATTTTAGGACACCTCCTACCTATTCATCACTGGCCCAGATGTTGTGAAGTCTGTCACCAATGAGGATGTTACTCAGGAGGAGCTCGGTGGTGCCAGGACCCATACCACCATGTCAGGTTAGAGGCCTTGAGGCTCACCTTACTGTTTTTAAATACTGAGAAGCGGGCACTGCCCACGAGAATAGTTATAATGTTTTATAAATATCACTTAATTGAGAATTTGAGAGGGCTGTGGTATGGTATATTTACTATAGATATAATAATAAAGACAGATTTAGTACCTCAAATTTGTTAAAACAAAAACAGTTACTACTAAAGCTTTGATATTATTTAAAATTTTAAAAGTAACTGGAATGGTGGTTATAACATTTGACCTTTAAAAAAAATAGTGTGACTTAAAAAATATTTTTTTTTTTAATGTTTATTTATTTTTGACACAGAGAGAGAGAGAGCGAGAGAGCACGAGCAGGGGAGGGGCAGAGAGAGAGGGAGACACAGAATCTGAAGCAGGGTCCAGGCTCTGAGCTGTCAGCACAGAGCCTGACACGAGGCTCGAACTCAGACCGTGAGATCATGACCTGAGCCGAAGTCGGACGATCAACCAACTGAGCCACCCAGGCGCCCCTAGTGTGACTTTTTTTAATCCAAAGTTGGGTATGTCTGAGATGGCAGTGTTACCAATTGCTTTTGGTCAGGTACAGTCATAATGTGATGGTCATGGCCCACATTTTCACCTCTTTGGGGTTATGTGTTACACATGCTGAATTGAAAATGTGTAAAGATTATTCTGTACATGGGCGTTGAAACAAAGGGTATTGTTTATGTAGAGTGGCATAGAATTGGGTGCAGGGAATGAACCTGACATTAATGAAGATATTTGTTGTTAGAGTGATATTTGGAATTTCATATTTTCTTGGAAGAAGACACCAAGTTGTGTAAGGATTGTCTATGACACCAGAAGCAGTATAACTGAAGGCAGGAGAAATTGCCTCTTGGAAAGATTTCAAAGCAGTGAGAAGCCGGTGTGACCAATTTATACATTTCCTCTCCCACCTCAGGTTGGCATCAACTTTGACTCATTCCTTTCCCTCAGCCGTCAGCTCTGTTTAGCAGTCTCCAGCACACAGCTAGAATCAGAACCTTCTCATTGCTGATTCTCCCACAGCTGGTCCTCTCACTCTTGTCTCAGGGCTTAAATGGCAGCAGTATTTTTTATTTATTTTTAGAGCGTGTGAGCGGGGGAGAGGGGCAGAGAGAGAGAAAATCTTAAGCAGGCTCCATGCTCAGTGCAGAGTCTGATGCAGGGCTTGATCTCGCGACTGTGAGATCATGACCTGAGCTGAAATCAAGAGTCGGACTCTGAACTGACTGAGCCACCCAGGCACCCCAGATGTTTTTCTTTTTCACTGGGATCTAAAATAATGTTAAGTATTGGTGACATCTGAGGTATTCACCTGTATATCTCCAGAGCAAGACCTATATATATTTTTTTTCTTTTTAAAACAGCTTTATTGAGGTACAGTTTACATTTTATATTTGTGACATACTCATTTAAAGTATATAATTCAATGATTTTATGTGCTTAGTGTTTTTCAGTTATCACCACAACTTTAGAACCTTTTATTGCCCCTCAAAGCCCTGCATCCATTAGCATATGCTCCCCATATTCCCCCAAATAGTCTACCTCTAGGCAGTCACTGATCTACCTTCTATTCCTTTGTCTAGGAGTCATGTGATAATGGTCTTTTGTGAGTGGTTTCTTATATTTAGCATAACATTTTTAAGGTTAATCCATGTTGCAGCATGGATCAGTACCTCATTCTTATTGCTGGATAATATTTCAGAGTAGGAATATACCACATTTTATTCATTCATCACTTAAACACTTGGATTGCTTCCACATTTTGACTGTCGTGAACATGCTGCTGTAAACATTCATGTACAAGTTTTGTGTGACATGTTTTTGTTTCCCTTGGAGTGGAGTTTCTAGGTCAAATGGTAACTCTCCCTTTTTGAGGAACTACCATGCTATTCTTCAAAGTGGCTGCACCAATTTATAAGTATTTCTTGAATAAAAGAATTCTGTGTTGAACACGAAACATTCATTCAGCATATATTCATTGAGTGCCTGTGTGTCAAGCATTATTCTATGTGCTAGGAATACCTTTGTGAAAGAAACAAAGATCCCTGCCCATATGGGGTTATATTCTAGTACAGGATGTAGACCATAAATAAACTTAAAATAAGGACATTGTATAGTATGGTAGAAGATAATCTGTGGTCTGGAAAAGTAGAACAGGGCCTGGGGTTGCTGTAGTTTGAAATAGGGTGGTAAGAGCAGGCCGCACTGTGAGGGTAACAGTTGAGCAGATCTGAAGGAGTTAACTGCATGAACACCAAAGGGAGAAAAGCTGCAGGCAGAGGGGATAGGCAATGCAAAGGCCCTGAGGAAGGGAAGTGGCTGGCATGTTGAGTGAACAGCAAGAGGGTGTTTGCAGACATGACATAATCTGGCTTAAAAAGCCCAGTTTGGCTGCTGTGAGAAGAGATGGTAGGGGAAATGGTGGAAGCAGGGATTCTGGGAGAGAGTCTCTGGCCCTACTTTGTCACGTCTGTGGCGTTATTTGGCCGTTCTGTGATTTCAGAGTATTCTTGAGGAATGATGGCTTCATTCCTCACTAGGGCAGGTGGTTCCCCACCTTCCCCTCCACCGTTGCTGAGTACCATGACATTATGTGCCAGCCATTATTCTTTTATTTTTTTGTTTTTCAGCTGTATTGAAAGCTAAGTGACCTGTAGTGAGGTGTAATTCTTGATGTGGGACTATAGTGGTTTAAGATGGGCCTGTTCTCTACCCTGTTAGAGCTGATATTCTAGAGGAGATGTCATGCAGGAAGCAAGGAAATGGACAGACCGGTGCTGCAGGGAAGGGTATGAAGAGAGCTCCCACAAGGATGGGGAGACACATGAGGGCTGCAGGGAATAAAGAAAGGAGTGACCCTGCAGAGGTGTGGGTACAGAGCAGAGGGAACAGATTGCATAAATTGGAGGTCAGCCTGAAGATGTGTGGTATCCCATCCTCACAGAGGTGTTACTACGGTCTCCTGCCAACATGCCCTAGGAGTGGCAGGTGGACACGAAACAGCATCTGTGGGCTGACAAGTGTCTAGGCCTATTATAGCCCCTCTGTTTTTTTCAGGTGTTGCCCACAGAGCTTTTGAAAATGATGTTGATGCCTTGTGTAATCTCCGGGAGTTCTTCAACTATCTGCCCCTCAGCAACCAGGACCCAGCTCCCATCCGTGAATGCCATGATCCCAGGTGAGTTACAGGCCAGGGCACCAGCTCTCGTTGTGCAGGTTGACTTACCCTTTTATGGCTCCTCTGCCCTGGCAGCACCTCCAGGCTCTGCCCTATTGGGCAGCTTGGAGTGGATTGTGGAGTGGAGCCAGCGAGGCTCCTAGGTGTTGGCATGGTGGTGGCATGTCTGGGTACAGGAGCAAAGAAAAGAAAAATTTTATTTGTATTCATTTTTTTTTCCTCTCTGTAATATCTGAAAAATAACTTGGGAGTAAAAAGTGCCCCCACCCCCAGTTCTATAAGTCTTGATTTGTCCAGAATTGGAAATATTTTTTGTTCTGCCATGAAATGTGAAATGATGTAGACAGCATGCCCTTTTGAAAATGTGCTTATGCCCACCTGCTTGTGGCCAGAGGCCCGGGCAGTCCAGGGGAAGGTGTATTGTTGGCCACCTAGTAAACACTTTCTCCTTATTATTGGGGCCACTGCCTCATGGGGTTACATCATCAAGTGAGCCAGAGGCTCATTTGGGGAACTATTGTTCCAGATCTCTGGCTGTTTTCTTCTCCATTCTGTTTCCATTCTGAGATTCAAACTTCAGACTCCAACTACTTCAAACTCACTTGGCCTGGACTTTGTTTTGCAGAAAAAATTTAGAATTCTGTCTCCTAGTAAGAAGCCATTTTTAGACACTGTTCTGTGGAGTGGACCTGAGCTTCCACATGCCTCAGCCCCACTCTTCAGGGGACCTAACCAGTGGTATATTATGTGTAGGCTTGAAAAGGAAGGTGGTCATAGGCCCAGAACGATGGACACAGCGTCCTTTTCTGAGCAACTGTGCTATTTGGGATTCTTGAAAAATTTACGACATCATTTGAAGGTATTAGGGCCCAGGGGCTTAGGAATGACTGAATAGCCTGCTTAGCTCCAGTCATATCTCCTCTCCATTGATCCAAGAGTAGCTGTATGTATAAGTAGCAAATGAAAAATAAGGGAGGACTTTATCTGGTAGGGCTGTACCCAGTATCCCCCTATGTGGAGTTCTCTGGGAAGTTGGGCTTGAGGCATGTGGCTTTTACCAAAGTCAAACCTCAGCCCAGCTGTACATGTCAGGGCCAGAACAGTCCCTGCCTGCCTGCATGAGCAGGAGGGGATGAGAGCATGTGGGAGAGTGACACATTGCTGCTGAGCCCTCCTGTGGTGTGGGTGTGGGCCCCGTCAGGCTCTCTGCTCAGCCACAAAGGTGCATGAGGAAGCAGAACGCCATGAGCCTGGGTGACTAGTTAGTCCTCAGTGATTCTCCCCACCAGGGGGGCTGCAGTTTTACTTTTTTAATATTTAGTTTTTAAAAATTAAATGTACTGTATCTCATTTTTTTATTGAGAGAAAGAAAGTATGAGCACAAGAGAGGAAGGGCAGAAAGAGAGGGAGGGAGAGAACCTTAAGCAGGCTCTGTGCTCAGAGCAGAGCCTGACATGGGACTTGGATCTCATGAGTTCATGACCTTAGCTGAAATTAAGAGTCAGATGCTTAAATGACTGAGCCACTCAGGCACCCCAGTTTTGGTTTTTTAAAAAGGAGCTTTAGCAGGTTTATTTTCCAACAGGGAATATGAACCCACAATGTTGAGTAACAGAACTCTGCCTTTGCATTTCCAAGTCCTTGTTCTTTTATTTTCAGTGTCTCAGAAAGTGAGAGTAGGACTTGCTAGAACAGTGTCTTGTTCACTACAGTGTCCTGTAGTGCCCCATACTGTACCTGGAATGTAGGAGGTATTCAGAGGGGATAAATGAAGGAACCACATTGAGGAGAATAAGCTCGTTTCTTCCCTCTGAATGAAAACAAAGATCTTTTGGGTTAATATCAAACTCCTTTCAGTTTGATATGGTGGTAAGAAAGGAATGCATCTTTTGGGACTACTTTGCAAGCCCAGCAGGGACAGAATCAGCTCTGCTCCCACGTTTCTCCCATCCCCCAGCCACAGAAGGCAAATGGCTCTTCCTGTCTTGATTGTATCTGCTTCTTTTTCTGTCCAAAGTGACCGTATGGTTCCTGAGCTTGACACCATTGTCCCCTTGGAATCGACCAAAGCCTACAACATGGTGGACATCATACAGTCTGTAAGTGCCACATCTGCTGTTTTGTCTGTGCTAGCTCAGCCACATCCATGGTCCTGTGCTTTGGCATATGGAGGAAATGCCAAATCCACAGGCTTTAACATTGGGCAACAGAGGCAGAGCATGGGTTGGGCACAGAACAGGGGCCAGTCGTTAGTGTGTTCTAGGAAGAAATAGTGGCGGTAGCCTTTCTACTGCTTCTCCTGGACCTGAGGGCTGGGGGTAGGAGGAGCCACTTGGGTCAGGAGGTTTCAGGGGTCTTTAGACAGCACTGTGAGGTGCAGGGAGAAGAGTCGATGACCCCAAGGTCTGGAGTCGAAACCAGGGAGTCTTTTTGTTAGGTATCTTTGGAATCTTATGCCTAGAGGGCATTTGTTTCTCTAGAGATACACAAGGTATCCTTTGACAAGTTAGAGGGGGAATGTGTGGTTCTCAGGATGATAAGAGTCATTTGTACCACCTTTTTCTCGGTGTGGCAGATTCCCGGATCATTAAGTGAAACAGTGTTGGGGCAAGCTGGGACACGGCCATTGTCTCCTGCACATTCTTAGGTGCATGCTGTGCTCTCAGCAGTCCTTGCTTGATGTGCCCAAGAGCCATCTGTGTTCCAACCTTTCCCAGACTTAGGGCTACCCTTCTCCTGTATTTTGGGGAACTAGCATGAGCCAGCAGCAGTGGCCAGATTCAGCTCCTCCTCACTGCTCAGTTCTTCAGCCTGTTGAGCACCATTTGAGCTGTGAAAAATACACCTCGCTAGGAGCATGCCCTTCTCTGACCTCAGCCTTCAGGACTCTCCATATCTGCATACTTGCCCCTGTCTCCCTCCCACTGCCTCTGCTCCCTGACTCTCCAGTTCCACTCTCCCATTCCTCTGGAGCCCCTAGTCCTCCTGGCCTCTGCCTTTTTGGTCCAGCTTGGATTCTGCCATTCTGCTGGATACTAATGACCAGGCACTGTTCTCAGTGCTGTAACTATAGGACACCATGAAGGGTAAAATCCCTGCCTCCGGAACTTCACTGTGTGATTGAGAGAGATGGAGAGCAAAAGTATACATGGCATTGGTAGTTTTAAGTCCAAGAAAAGTTTTAAGTTTAAAGAAGGTAAAATAGGGTCTCTGTCATCAGGTCCCCTGATTCTCCTTTTGCTGCATCCCACTGTCCTTCCATGTCTCCCCAGACTTACAGAATGATGTTCCTCTACCTGAACTTCTGACACCATCCTTCCCCATCTGGGGTCTTGCTTGCTTGCTTGATTGATTTGTATAAATCTCTTAACTTCTTCTCCCTTTAACTTGTCCCGCTAGCAAAACCCCCTCTTAACCCATATCTGTGTTTAATTGCTGTCCAAGTCTTTTTCTTCCTTTTCATTTAAACCTCTTTTGTCTCTTTTTTCCTCCTCACTGGAATTTGGCCTTTGGTTGTCTCCCTCTCTAGCTACATGCATATCATTGCAAATGGCAAGGTTTCATTCTTTTTCATGACTGAATAATATTCCAGTGTGTGTGTGTGTGTGTGTGTGTGTGTGTGTGTGTGTGTGTGTGCGCGCGCGCGCGCGCATGCATGTGTGTGTGTACACACACACATTTCTTTATTCATCTATCGATGGGCTGCTTCCATATCTTGGCTAATGTAAATACTGCTGCTATAAACATAAGGGTACATGTATTCCTTTGAATTAGCATTTTATGTTTTTTGGGTAAATACCCAATAGTGCGATTGCTGGATTGTAGGGTAGTTCTATTTTTAACTTTTTGAGGAACCTCCATACTGTTTTCCATAGTGGCTGCACCACTTTGTATTCCCACCGAGTGCACACGAGGGTTCCTTTTTCTTTTTTAAAAAAAAAATTTTTTTTAACCTTTATTTATTTTTGAGACAGAGGGAGACAGAGCATGAACGGGGGAGGGTCAGAGAGAGGGAGACACGGAATCTGAAACAGGCTCCAGGCTCTGAGCTGTCAGCACAGAGCCCGACGCAGGGCTCGAACTCACGGACCGTGAGATCATGACCTGAGCTGAAGTCGGATGCTTAACCGACTGAGCCACCCAGGCTCCCCGAGGGTTCCTTTTTCTTTACATCCTTGCCAACACTTGTTTCATTCTGACAGGTGTGAGGTGATATCTCATTATAGTTTTGATTTGCATTTCCCTGATGATGTATGATGTTGAGCATCTTTTCTTGTGTCTGTTGGCTATCTGGATATCTTCTTTGTGAAATGTCTATTCATGTGTTCTGCCTACTTTTTAATTGGATTATTTGTTCGGGTGTGTTGAGTTGTATAAATTCTTTACATAGTTTGGATACTTTGTTCACATGCGTATGCTAATCAGCAGTCAGATTAAGATTCAAGGGGGTACAACCTTAAACTTACACAGTATTATATGTCAATTATATCTCAGTACAGCTGGGAAAAGATTCAAGAGGAATCCTCTGAAGCTCTCAGGAACTCTGTTGCTCTTGCCTGTTTGGTATGCTGGGCTGCAAACTTTAGCTTTATCAGATATGTCATTTGCAAATATCTTCTATTCAGCAGGTTGCCTTTTGGTTTTGTTGATTGTTTCCTTCACTGTGAAGAAGCTTTTCATTTTGATATAGTCCCAATAGTTTATTTTTGCTTTTATTTCCCTTGCCTCAGGAGATCTATCTAGAAAAATGTTAGTTGGTATGGCCAATGTCAGAGACACTACTGCCTGTGTTCTCTCTTAGGATTTTTAAGGTTTCTGGTCTCCTATTTAGGTTTTAATCCATTTTGAGTTTATTTTTGCGTATGGTGTAAGAAAGTGGTCCACTTTCATTCTTTTGCATATAGCTGTCTGGTTTTCCCAATACCATTTGTTGAAGAGACTGTCTTTTTCCCATTACATATTCATTCCTCCTTTATCGAAGATTAATTGACTATATTGTGGGTTTATTTCGGGGTTTTCTATTCTGTTCCATTGACCTATGTGTCTATTTCTATATACCATATGACAACTGGTGTTACTACAACTTTGTAATATAATGACAAGTCTGGAATGGTATCATCTCCAGTTTTTTTCTTTTTCAAGATTGTTTTGGCTATTTGGATATCTTCTGTGGTTCCATACAAATTTTAGTATTGTTCTAGTTTGGTGAAAATGCTGTTGGTATTTTGATAGGGATTGCATTAAATCTGTAGACTGCTTTGAGTAGTATAGACATTTTAGCAATATTCTTATAATCTATGAGCATGGAATGTCTTTCCATTTCTTTGTGTCCTCTTGAAATTCCTTCGGAGTACAGGTCTTTTGCCTCTTTGGTTAAGTTTATTCCTAGATATTTTATTGGTTTTGGTGCAGTTGTAAATGGGATTAATTTCTTAATTTCACTTTCTGCTGTGTCATTATCACTGTGTAGAAATGCATCAGATTTCTGTATGTTGATGTTGAATCCTGTGACTTTACTGAAATTGTTTATCAATTGTGGTAGATTTTGGTGGAGTCTTCAGAGTTTTCTATGTATAGTATCATGTCATCTGCAAATAGTGAAAGTTTACTTCCTTCCCAATTTGGATTTTATTTATTTATTTACTTACTTATTTAGATGTCTAATTGCTGTGGCTAGCACTTCCAGTACTATGTTGAATAAAAGTGGTGAGAGTGGACATCCCTGTTTGTTCCTGACCTTAAGGGAAAAGCTCTCCATGTTTTCCCATTGGGTATGATGTTAGCTGTGGGTTTTTATATGAGGCCTTTATTATGCTGAGGTATGTTCCCTCTGAAACTACTTTGTCAAGGGCTTTTATCATGCATGTACTTTGTCAAATGTTTTTTCTGCATCTATTGAAATGCTCATATGGTTTTTATCCTTTCTTTTATTGATTGTTTTACAAATGTTAAACCACTGTTGTAACCCAGGAATAAATCCCACTTCATCATGGTGTTTGATTTTTTTTTTCTTTTTTTAATGTAATGTTGGATTCAGATTGCTAGTATTTCACTTTTTATACTTTCGAGACCTATGGTCTCTTTCCCACTCAAAGAGTCCTCTTATATTTCTTGCAGGGCTGCTTTAGTAGTCATGAACTCCTTTCGTATTTGTTTGTCTGGGAAACTCTTTATCTTTCCTTCTATTCTGAGTGATGGCCTTGTTGGATAGCATATTCTTGGCTGCAGATTTTTCTCTTTCAGCACTTTGAATATGTCATGCCACTTCCTTCTGGTCTGCAGTTTTTCCTTAAAAATCCACTGATGTTACAGGGTTTCCCCTTATATGTAACTATTTTTTTTTTCCTCTTGGTGCTTTTAAAAGTTTTTCTTTGCACTGCTTTTGCCATTTTAATTACTGTGTGTCTTGGTGTGGACTGCCTTGTGTTGATTTTTGGGGGTAGGGGGTGCTCTCTGTACCTTTTGCATCTGGATATCTGTTTCTTTCCCAAGATTAGTGATGTTTTTAGCTATTACTTCTTCAAATAAATTTTCTGCCTGCTTTGTCTCTTCTTGTGGATCTATAATGCAGATATGATTATGCTTGATTGAGTCACTGAGATCTCAGACTGTTTTCAATTTGCATAATTTTTTTCCTTTCATTTATTCAGCATGGTTACTTTCCATTACTCTGTCTTCCACATCATTAATTCATTCCTTTATCCAGTCTATTTATTCCATCAAATTTATTTTTAATTTCACTTATTGTGTTCATAATCTCTGATTCAGTCTTTATATCTTTGTGTTTTTAAAGTTTTTAAAAAATTTATGTTGAGAGAGCACAAGCATGAGTGGGGGAGGGGCAGAGAGCAATGGGGAGAGAGAGAAAATCCCAAGCAGGCTCTGCACTGTCAGCTTAGAGCCCAATGAGGGGCTCAGACTCCCAAACCATGAGTTAATAACCTGACCAAAATCAAGAGTCAGACACTTAACTGACTAAGCCACCCAGAGGCCCCTAGTCCTTATCTCTTTGTTAAGGGTCTGACTAATGTCCTGTACTCTTTTCTCAAGTTCAGTGAGTATCTTTATCATGACTTTATATTCTCTATCAGGCATATTAGTTATATCCATTTCACTTAAGTCTCTTGGTATGGTTTTGGCCTATTCTGTCATTTGGGACATATTCCTCTGTCTCGTCATTTTATCTAACTCTGTCTTTTTCTGTGTGTTAGGAGAATCAGCTATGTCTCATGTTCTTAAAGGTAATAGCCCTATGAAGAAGAGATCCTGTAGTGCCCTGCAGTGTAGTGTCCCTGTTCGCCAGAGCCTGGTGTTTTAGGGGTGTCTCCTGTTTGTGTTGCGTATGCTCTTCTATTGAGTCTTGGTCTCTTTTTCCTTCAGTCTAGTTGTCTGCAGAGACTGTCTTTGCCTATTGTGGGCACTGTTTCATCCCCAGCAGGGCTGGGATGTATTTTATAACCAGGTGTGTGCTGGTCTGCTTATAAAATGAGACCTGCCACTGCTGCCAGAACTGAGGTCCTGCAAAATGTACCATTTGGGAGACGAGTTGGTGTGGTTTGTGCCAGTCTTCTGGGGGACTGAAGCAAGACTGACTGGGATGGGCAGATCCACTGAAGCACAGAGAGGGTGGGGCTTGGTGTAAGTAAGTTTGTGTCCTCACTACAGTGATCCCCGTAGGTTGCCCTGTGTTTGTGTTGGGGAGTGTGGGGGAGAGAAATGGCACATAAAAGTTCCTTTGTTCTTGGGGGGGTCTCCCTTTGATCCCTCTGTCTCTGGGCCTTGCTCTGAGATGAGTAAATCACTCTCCCTCCTGTCTGCCCCAGCAGTTTTCAAACTGCTTTTTCCAGGCTGTATATCTGAGGGCTGTTGTGCTGTATTGTTAAGGGTGGGGAAATCTAATTCCTAAGCCCTCCTGGCTCTCCCAGAGCCCAGCCCTCCAATTTTAAAAATTCCAGGCTTTGGGGCACCTGGGTGGCTCAGTCAGTTAAGTGTCTGACTTAGGCTCAGGTCATGATCTCATGGTTCATGAGTTGGAGTCCCGCATGGGGCTCTCTGCTGTTAGCATGGAGCCTACTTCAGATCCTGTCTCTCCCTCTCTCTCTGCCCCTCCCCTGCTTGCTCGTGTGCTCTCTCCCTCTCTCTCTCTCTGTGTCTCAAAAATAGATAAGTATTAAAAAATAATAAAATAAGAATTCCATGCTTCAAGTCTTACTGGTTTTAAGAACTCACAAAATTCAGCCCTTTTCATTTAAAAAATTTTGTTTTAGTTTAGAGAGAAAGCAGGAGTACGGGAGAGGGGAAGAGGAGTAGAGAGAAAGAGAATCTTAAGCATGCTTTATACTCAGTGTAGAGTCTGACATGGGGCTCAGTCCCATGACCCTGAGATGATGACCTGAGCCAAAATCAAGAGTTGGGTGTTCACCTGTGGACTCCAGCCCTTCTCACTTACAAAGCCAAATATTATGGGGATTCATCTTCCCTGTGTGGGCTCCTCAGTGTGAAAGTGTTTTTCACCCTTGTCCAGCCACTGGCTTTCTCACCACCATGGATGGCCACAGTCTGTTTCCCTTCTGACAGTGTCTTTACCCTTCCTACCTTCTTTGATGTGTCTTCTTTTCTACCTTTAGTTGTGGAGTTTTGGCCAGTCTTCAGGTTGTTTTCTGGATTATTTATGCTAGTATGAATGTTACTGTGTTGTATATGTATGGGACGAGGTGAGCTTAGGGTCCTTCTACTTTGCCATCTTCTCCAAATGGTAATTACATGAAAATAGTTCTATCTTTTCCTTGGCAATTATTTTTGCCCTTTATTTTTTATTAAGAAATTTTTTTCTTAACATTTTTATTTATTTTTCCGAGACAGAGCATGAGTGAGGGAGGGGCAGGGAGAGAGATGGAGACACAGAATCTGAAGCAGGCTCCATGCTCTGAGCTGTCAGCCCAGAGCCTGACATGGGGCTTGAACCCACCAACTGTGAGATCATGACCTGAGCTGGTGTCAGATGCTCAACCGACTGAGCCACCCAGGCACCTCAATTTTTGATTATTTTTTAATGTAGGCTCCATGCCCATCTTAGGGCTTGAACTCACGAACCCAAGACCAAGAGCACAAGTCACATTCTAGTGAATAGGCCAGATGTGCACCCCCATGCCCTTTCTTTGTCTTGTCCAGTTGAGTTGTCTATAGCTCCAAAATTTTTTTCATGTTTATTTATTCTGAGAGAGAGATAGAGCATGAGCAGGGGAGGGGCAGAGCGGGGGAGAGAATCCCAAGCAGGCTCCACGCTGTCCGTACAGAGCCCATCAATGGTTTCAAACTCATGAATCATGAGATCATGACCTGAACTGAAATCAAGAGTCAGACGCTTAACTGACGGAGCCACCTAGTGCCCCTGTAGCTCCAGATTTTATCACAGTGACGAGTAATGGTTGTGATAGTGGGCATATTTGTCTTGTTGCTAACTGCAGAGAGACTGCCATTAGTGTTTTCTGATTTTATCTTTTTTTCATGTTAACAAAGCTATGACTGGTTTCTATTTTAATTTTTGTTCTTGTTTACCTGTTTTTTCTTAAATCACGGAAGTATTGATTATCTTTTAAATGCTTTCAGCATTTACGGAAATGATCTTTTTTCCCCCTAGATCTATTTATAAATTTATCTTAATAGATTTACTAATATTAAACTCTTCTTACATTCCTGAGTAAAAGGAATTTGATATTTTGTTAATATCTTATTTTGGATATTTGCATCAATGTCATGTGATATGAGCTGATTTGCTGATTTTTTTTTGAGGTATTTAAAAAATTTTTTTATGTTTATTCATTTTTGAAAGAGAGAGACAGAGCACAAGCAGGGGTGGGGTGGAGAGAAAGGGGGATGCAGAATCTGAAGCAGGCTCCAGGCCCTGAGCTGTCAGCACCAGAGCCCAACGTGGGGCTCAAACTCACGAACCGCGAGATCATGACCTGAGCCAAAGTCGGATGCTCAACTGACTGAGCCACCCAGGCGCCCCGTTTTTTGATGTATTTTAAACTTAGGTTTTTTGGTATCCATGGTGTGCTTATTTCATGTATTAGTCTGTTAGCGCTGCCATAACAAAATACCAGAGACTGGATTGCTTAAACAACAGAAATTAATTTTCTCATATTTCTGGAGGCTAGAAATCCAAGACCAAATTAACAACAGGCTTAATTTCTGGTGAGGCTTGTCTTCCTGGGGGTGTAGATGGCTTTCTTCATGCTGTTTCCTGTTGTAGCCTTTCTTCTGTGTGTGCGAGGAAAGAACTCTCTGGTGTCTCTTTCTCTTATAAAGACACCAGTTCTGTCATATTAGGGCACCACCCTTATGACCTCATTTAAATAACTTTATCTCCTTAAAGGCTCTCTTACCAAATACAGTCACATTGGGGGTTAGGCTTCAACCTATGAATTTGGAATGGTGAGAACACAATTAAGTTCATTAAGTGTCCTAAAAGAATTTGCAGATTTTCTATGTTCTAATAATTTAAATGGCATTGGGATTATCTGCTCTTAAAAGATACGGTAGAGGTTCTCTCCTGAAATTGTCAGGACCTAGTGTCTTTTGTGTAAGGGAGGAGTGGCTTTTTGATAACTTCCTCTAGTCTTTAATGTTAATGGCTCTTTAAACTTTATCTTTGGGATCAGATGAGGTAAATTTGTAAAAAAAAAAAAAATTATTTCTTCTAGGTATTCCATTTTATCTGCATAGGGTTTTGCACTGTAGTCTCACAAGTTTAATGAAATCTATTACAGTGGTTTTCTCTGATATTTCTTGTTTTAGCTTTTTTTTTTAAAGTGGGGTATGGTTAACACAAAGTTACATTAATCTCAGGTGTAGAACATAATGAGTTGACAACTCTGTACACTATGCTGTGCTAATAACCACATGTGTAGCTGCCATCTGTCACTATAGAATGCTGTTCTGATACCTTTGACTGTATTTCCTGTGCTGTACCTTTCATCCTCATGAATTATTCATTCCACAACTGGAAACCTATACCTCCCATTTGCCTTCACCCATTTGGCCCATTACTTACACCCCTCCCCTCTGGCAACTACCAGTTCTTTGTATTTATAGGTCTGTTTCTGATTTTTGTTTGTTTTGCTTTTTAGATTCCACATATAAATGAAATCCTATGGTATTTGACTTTGTCTGACTTAAGTCACTTTCTAGGTCCACCTATATTATCACAAATAGCAAGATCTCTCATTCTTTTTTTTAATATTTTGAGAGAGAGAGAGAGAGACGGGGGTGGGGGAGAAGAGAGGCAGAAAGAGAGAGAGAGAGAGAGAGAGAGAGAGAGAGAGAGAGAATGAATCTTAAGCAGGCTTTATGCTGTCAGTGCAGAGTCTGATGTGGGGCTCAGTCTCACGAACCATGAGATCATGACCTGAGCTGAAATCAAGAGTCAGATGCTTAACTGACTGAGTCACCCAGGTGTCCCTGGAACATATGGTATTTCTATTTTTAATTTTTTGAGGAACCTCTATACAGTTTTCCACAGTGGCTGCACCAGTTTACTTTTTCATCAACAGTGCAAAAGTGTTCCTTTTTCTCTGTATCCTTGCCAACACCTGTTATTTCTTGTCTTCTTGCTACTATCCATTCTAACAGATGTGAAGTGATATCTCATTGTGGAAATGATTTACATTTCCCTGATGAGTGAAGTTGAGCATCTTTTCATGTGTCTGTTAAGTCTGTATGTCTTCCTGGAAAAATGTCTATTCAGATCTCTTTTTTAATTGGATTGATAGGTTTCTTGGTGTGGAGTCAAAGAAGTTCTTTCTACAGTTTGGATATTAACCCCTTGTTGGATATATCATTTGCAAATGTCTTTTCCCATTCAGTAGGTTGCCTTTTATTTTTGTTGATGGTTTCTCTTGCTGTGCAAAAGCTTTTTTATTTGGTATAGTCCCAGTAGTTTATTTTTGTTTTCCTTACCTGAGGAGACACATCTAGACAAATGTTGCTAAGGCTGATGTCAAAGAAATTACTGGCTATGTTTTCTTCTAGTAGTTCCTTATTTTCAGGTCTCATATTTAGTTCTTTATTTAAGTTTATTTTTGTCTATGATGTAAAAAAGTGGTTGAGTTTCATTCTTTTGGATGTAACCGTTCAGTTTTCCCAGTGCCATTTATTGAAGAGACTGTTTTTTCCCAATTTATTGCATAAGTGAGAGTTTATTTCTGGACTTTCTCTTCTTCCATTGATCTATGTGTCTGTTTTTGTGCCAGTACCATCCTGCTTTGCTTATTATAGTTATGTGATACAGTTTGAAATCTGGGATTGTGTTACTCCCAACTTTGTTCTTTTTTTCTCAAGATTGTTTTGGCTATGTTTAATATGAATTTCAGGATAACTTATTCTAGTATTGTGAAAAATACAATTGGTATCTTTGATAGGGATTGAATTGAAACTGTAGATTGCTTTGGGTAATGTGGGTATTGTAACGATAGTAATTTTTCTAGTCCATGAGCATAGAATACATTTCTATTTGTTTGTGTCATCTTTAGTTTCTTTCATCCGTGGTTTATTTATTTGTTTATTTTTAATGTTTGTTTATTTTTGGAGAACAGAGCACAGGTGGGGGAGGGACAGAGAGAGTGAGAGAAGGCGACATAGAATCCAAAGCAGGCTCCAGACTCTGAGGTGTTAGCACAGAGCTGGATGCGGGGGTCAAACCTACAAGCCATGAGAACATTACCAGAACCTACTTGGATGCTTAACTGACTGAGCCACCCAGGTGCCCCATCATCTTTTATCAGTGTTTTAGTTTGCAGGGTACTGGTCTTTCACCTCCTTGCTAAGTTCGTTCTTGTGTATTTTATTCTTTTTGGTGCAGTTATAAATGGAATTTTTTTAATTTCTCTGCTACTTTGTTACTAGTATATGGAGATACAAGAGATTTCTTTGTATTTTGCATCCTGTGACTGCTGAATTCATTTATTCTAATAGTATTTCAATGGAGTCTTTAGGATATTCTATGTGTAATATCATTTCAGCTGCAAATAATGACATTTCACTTCTTCCTTATAATTTTGATGCCTTTTATTTCTTGTCTGATTGCTGTGGCTAGTACTTTCAATACTATGTTGAATAAAAATGAGAGTGTAGATTTCCAACTTGTACCTAATCTTAAAAAACTCTCAGTTTTTCACCATTGAGTATGATGTTAGCTGTGGGTTTTTCTGGTATGGGTTTTATTATGTTGAGGTATGTTCCCTCTAAACTCATTTTCTTGGGTGCCTGGGTGGTTCAATTGGTTGGGAGGCTGACTTTTGATTTTGGCTCAGGTCATGATACCACAGGCGTGAGTTCAAGCCCTTCAGTGGGCTTTGTGCTCACAGTGTGAAGCCCGCTTTGGATTCTCTGTCCCCCTCTTTCTGCCCCTGCCTGGCTCATGCTCGCTTGCCCTCCCTCCCTCCTTTGCCCCCTCTCTCAAAAATAAATAAACGTTAAAATTTTTTTAAACTAATTTTCTGGTGTTAAAAATTTTTTTTCAGGGGCGCCTGGGTGGCGCAGTCGGTTGGGCGTCCGACTTCAGCCAGGTCACGATCTCGCGGCCCGTGAGTTCGAGCCCCGCGTCGGGCTCTGGGCTGATGGCTCGGAGCCTGGAGCCTGTTTCTGATTCTGTCTCTCCCTCTCTCTCTGCCCCTCCCCCGTTCATGCTCTGTCTCTCTCTGTCCCAAAAATAAATAAACGTTGAAAAAAAAAAAATTTAAAAAAAAAAATTTTTTTTTTCAAACGTTTAAATTCTAGTTAGTTGACATACAGTGCAATATGGTTTCATGGGTAGAATTCAGTGATCCATCAAATATATACAACATCCAGTGCTCATCATAACAAGTACCCTCCTTAATACCCATCTAGCCCATCCCCCATTCACCTCCCTCCATCAACCCTCGGTTTGTCTCTATTGTTAAGAGTCTTTTTTGGTTTGTTTCCCCTCTTTCTTTTCTCCCCACTCCCATGTGTTCATCTCTTTGGTTTCTTAAATTCCACATATGAGTGAAATCATATGGTATTTATCTTTCTCTGACTTATTTTGCTTAGCATAATATACTCTAGCTCCATCCATGTTGTTGCAGATGGCAAGATTTCACCCTTTGTGATGGCTGAGTAATATTCTATTGTGTATGTATACCTTATCTTCTTTATCCTTCATCAGTCTGTGGACATTTGGGCTCTCTCCATAGTTTGGCAGTTGATAATGCAGCTATAAACATTGGGGTGCATGTTATTACTCCTTTGAATCCATATTTTTATACCTTTTGGGTAAATACCTAGCAGTACAACTGCTGGATCTTAGGGTAGGTCTATTTTTAACTTTCTGAGGAACTTCCATACTGTTTTCCACAGTGGCTGCACCAGTTTGCATTCCCACTAACAGTGCAAGAGGGTTCTTGTTTCTCCACATCGTTGCCAACACCTGTTTCTTGTGTTAATTTTAACCATTCTGACAGGTGTGAGATTGATCTCATTATGGTTTTGATTTGTATTTCCTGGATTATGAATGATGTTGAGTATCTTTTCATGTGTCCATTAGCCATCTGGATGTCTTCTTTGGAGAAGTGTCTATTCATGTCTTTTGCCCATTTCTTTTTTTTTTTTTTAATTTTTTTTTTTTAACGTTTATTTATTTTTGAGACAGAGAGAGACAGAGCATGAATGGGGGAGGGTCAGAGAGAGAGGGAGACACAGAATCTGAAACAGGCTCCAGGCTCTGAGCCTGATGCGGGGCTTGAACTCACGGACCGTGAGATCATGACCTGAGCCGAAGTCGGATGCTTAACCGACTGAGCCACCCAGGCGCCCCTTTTGCCCATTTCTTAACTGGGTTATTTGTTTTCTTGGGTGTTGAGTTTGATAAGTTCTTTATAGATTTTGGATACTAACGCTTTATCAGATATGTTGTTTGCAAATATCTTCTCCCATTCCATAGGCTGCCTTTTAGTTTTTGAGTTTTCATCATGAACAGATGTCTAATTTTGTCAAATAGTTTTTCTGCATCTATTGAGATGATCATATAATTTTGTCCTTCATTTTGTTAATATGATGTATCATGTTATTGATTTTGTGAATATTGAACCATTCTTGTTTCCCCAGAATAAATCTCACTTGATCGTGGTGACTGATCTAGTTAAAATAATGTATTGTTTA
Source organism: Prionailurus viverrinus (assembly GCF_022837055.1). Lineage (NCBI taxonomy): Eukaryota > Metazoa > Chordata > Mammalia > Carnivora > Felidae > Prionailurus > Prionailurus viverrinus. The sequence goes on from NC_062569.1 coordinate 32,040,905, forward strand.
ATGAAGTTTCCTATTATTTTGTTGAGGATTTTTGCATTGATGTTGATCAGAGGTATTGGCCTGTGGTTTTCTTTTTTTGTGAAGTGTTTGTCTGGCTTTGGTATGACAGTATGGTATGGTATGGATCAGTATGGTAATACTGGCTGCATAAAATGTCATTTGGAAGCTTTCCTCTTTTTTTTTTTTTTTTGTACTTTGTGGAAAAGAGGTATTAATTAAAACAAAATTTTTTTAATCTTTATTTTGGAGAGAGAGAGAGAGAGAGAGCGAGCGAGCACATGAGGAAGGGGCAGAGAGAAAAGGGGGACAGAAGATTCAAAGCAGGCTCCATGCTGACAGCAGCGAGCCTGATGCAGGGCTTGAACTCATGAACTGCAAGATCATGAACTGAGCTAAAGTCAGATGCTTAACTGACTGAGCCACCCAGGTGCCCCAGTATTAATTCTTTAAATGTTTGGTAGAATTCAATTGTCAATCCATTTGGTACTGGGCTTGTGTTAGGGGTTTTTTGATTATGAATTGTTTTGATACTAGTAATTAATCTGTTCAGATTCTCCATTTCTTCCTGATCCAGTTTTGAAAGGTTGTATGTTTCTAGGAATTTACCCATGTTTTCTATGTTATCCAATTTGTTGGTGTATAATTTTTCCTAGTAGTCTCTTAAAATACTTTGTATTTCCATGGCATGGGTTGTTACTTATTTTTGATTTTATTTCTTTGGGTCCTCTTTTTTTCTTTTTCCTTCATGACTCTGGCTAAGGTTAACCTCTTTTATATTTTCAAAGAACCAGTTTTTGGTTTCAGTGATCTTTTCTATTTTTTTTTTAAGTCTCCATTTCTTTCTGTCCGATCTTTTATAATTTTTTTCTTTCACTTACACCACTGGAATAGATCAGACAGAAAATCAATAAGGAAACAGTAGCCTTAAATGATACATAAAAATACACATATATAGTATATTTCATCCAAATACAGAATACACGTGCTTTTCAAGTGCACATGAAACATTATCTTAAATTCTTTTTTTTTTTTTTTTTTTACGTTTGTTTATTTTGAGAGAGACCGCGAGTGAGGGAGGGGAGAGAGCATCCCAAGCAGGCTCTGCATTGTCAGCATGGAGCCTGATGTGGGGTTCAATCTCACAAACTGTGAGATCATGACCTGAGCCAAAGTCGGATGCTTAACTGACTGAGCCACCCAGGTGCCCCCTCAAGTGCCCATGAAACATTCTTAAGGAGAGATCATATGTTAGGTCACCAAATAAATCTCAATAAATTTAACAAGACTGAAATGTCATTCATCTTTTCCAACCACCACAGTATGAAACCAGAAATCAATTACTGGGGTGAGGTGGGAGGAACAAAAACTATAAACAAATGGAGGCTAAACAACATGCTATTAAAAAAATCAGTAAGTCAACAAGAAAACCAAAGATAAAATAAAAAAATACATTAGGAAAACTGAAAATACAATGGTCCAAAGTCTTTGTGACATAGCAAAAGCAGTTCTAAGAGGGAAATTTATAGGGATATAGTCCTACCTCAGGAATCAGAAAAATCTCAAACACTATAACCCTAGGCATAAAGGAGCTAAAAAAAAAAAAAAAACAAAAACAACAAAAAAACGAACAAAGCCCAAAGTTAGTAGAAGGAAAAAAAATGATAAAGATCAGATAGAAATAATTGGAGACTTAAAACAGAAAAGATCACTGAAAACAATAGCTGATTCTTTGAATAGATCGACAAAATAGGTAAACCTTAGCCAGAGTCATGAAAGAAAAAGAAAAGAGACAAAAAGGCCCTTACATAATGTTAAAGAGACCAATCCAACAAGAAAATATAACAATTTTAAATATCTATGCACCCAACCCTGGAGCACCTAAATACATAAAAGCAAATGTTAACAGACATAAAGAAATTGACAGTTATGGTAATAGCAAGGAAATTTAATACCCCATTTACACCAGTGGAATACATCATCTAGACAGAAAATCAATAAGCAAATGTGAATATTTCCTTAAATGATATAAAAAATAGACATATATAGAACATTTCATTCAAAAACAGAATACACATTTTTTTCAAGTGCACATACTGCTCCCTTCTGTCTACAAAGTTGGAATCCTACTATTTCCACTATTAACGTGTTACTAGAGATATTAGCCAATGCAATGAGACAAGAAGTGGATCACCTAAAGGCAAAAGCCTTGGAAAAGAAGCTAAGCTACATTTGTAGTTGATCTGGTATACTAAAAAATGCTACGGAATGTATGATGAAACGGAAACAATAACCAGGGAAAAAGATATAAAATTGACATATACATATTGTCATCAACACAATAACCAATTATGGTAGCATACAAAGAAAGAAGTTTAAGTATTTAGTAGTAACCCTATGGGAGAAATTTTTAAAATTCTGAAAGATATAAAAGTAGACGAACAAATGAAGAGACATTCCTTGTTCTGGTTGTTGAGTTAACATCATAAAAACAGTTCTTCCTGAGGTAGTTTGTAAATTTAAAGCAATCTTTAAAAAGTTTTCTTAATGTTTATTTTTGAGAGAGAGAGAGCGAGCACGCATGTGAGTGCAATTGGAAGGGGTAGAGACAGAGACCCAGAATCTGAAGGGGCTTCAGGCTCCCAGCTGTCAGCACAGAGCCCGATGCAGGCCTTGAAACTCATGAACCGTGAAATCATGACCCGAGCTGAAGTCAGGTGCTTAATCAGACTGAGCCACCCAGGTGCCCCTGAAACAAAAATTTTAAAATACATCTAGACAAGTTCATAGAAAAGTTCATAGGGATTCACTTCAACTTGTTTTTAAATTAGACTGTTTTAAAAAGAAGACTAAAAGGGTGCCTGGGTGGCTCAGTTGGTTGAGCATCTGACTTAGGCTCAGGTCATGATCTTGCAGTTCATGGGTTTGAGCCCCTTGTCAGGCTCTGTGCAGATAGCTCAGAGCCTGGATCCTGCTTCAGATTCTGTTTTCCTCTCTTTCTTCCCTCACCTGCTTGTGCTTGCGTGCATGCTCTCTCTCAAAAATAAATATTAAAAAAATTTTTTTTAATTAAAAAAAAAACCCTAAATTTTCCCTTAGTTTAAGAAAAAGATGTTCATATGAATAAGAATAACTAGGAATATACCACAAAAGAAAGACTATGGCCATATCCCATATTAAAGCATACTGTAATTAAAACAGTGTGGTACTGTTCCATAAACCAGTGGGACAGAATAGAAAATCTAGAAGTAGATCCAAGTACATATAGAATATAGGTAATACGGTAAGATTATCTCAAATTCTAGGAGCAAAGATTAGCTTTTTAAACTTTTTTTTTTTTTTTTTAAGTTAGAGGAAGAGGAAAAAAAAAAAAAAAGAGCCAGGGAGGGGCAGAGAGGGAGAGACAGAATCCCAGGCAGGCTCCATGCCATCAGAGCAGAGCCCAATGCGGGGCTCAAAGTCACAAACCAGGAGATGATGACCTGAGCAGAGATCAAGAGTAGGACACTCAACCAACTGAGCCACCCAGGAACCCCAAAGATTAGTTTTTTAATAAATGGTGGTGAACAACTAGGTAGCTAGCTGGTTAGAAAAATATAAAATTAGATTTGTACTTTATATCATACACAAAAATGAACTACAGATAGATCAGAGAACTAAATATAATAAGTGAAATTCATGTAAGCATTAAAAGAATGTGTAGATGGATTTCCTTAACTTCAGGGGAAGGTAACGAAAGGATTTTGAATATGACTCAAAATCCAGTTTCAGTTTTGTTTAAAAAAAAGTGGTAAGTGTGACTGTGTAAAGAATTTAAAAATCTATAAAGAAAGTTAAAAGACAACCAAGTAGGAGGAAATATTTGCAGTGTACATCACAAATAAAAGATAATATCCCTAATATGTTTTTAAAAACCTCTTAAAAATTGAGGAAATAAAGACCAAAATTGATAGAAAAAAAAGGCAAGAAACATGGATAGCTCACAAAAATGTATATAAAATAGACCTTAAACATATGGAAAGATTTTCAACTTGACTCATTATGTTTGAAATGAAAGCTAAAATTACATTGAGTCATCATTTCTCTCATCTGTCAGATTGGCAAAAAATAAAAAACTTTAAAAACGTTTTCCATTGGTAAGTCTGGCAAAGCACCCTGTCATAAATTACTGGGAAGGGAATGTAATTGCTAAGACTAAATGGGCATATTTACATGTGAACCCCGCAGTTCCCCTTTCAGGTGTTTACACTGAACATATACTGATTCTCATCATCCAAAATTATAGATGTACAAGGTTACTACTGTTGTGTTATTTGCAATTGCAAAATATTCTAGGCATCCTGGATTTAACTTTTAAGTTGCTGTGAACAACACAAAGGAGATTGGTTGAGTAAACATGGTACATCCACACAGTCGAGTAGTAGGCAGGAAAAAGTGAGCATGATCTCTGTGAACTGATAGGGAGTGATTCTCGGGATATATTGTTAAGTGAGGAAACCTGAAGTGCTAAACAGTATCTGTGTGTAGTAGGTCACTTTCCATTTATGATAGAATTGGAAATTAAAATGATTTGTTTTCCAAAACAAACACAAAACGAAACAAATACATGTATTTGCTCATTTCTATATTGCACACATGAGAGATAAATCAGAAAATAATGGCAGGATGGATGGAATTAGGGTAGAAAGGATGGGGAGTGACATTAAATTATATTAATGTTTACATGTTAAAATCAAGACCGAGGGAAAACCTTTAAGATAAAAACGAATTAACCCATATTTCAAATGAATAACTTTTGAACATGGTATTTTGACTATATATCTTTAGTCCAGTAACAAATAGTTGTAAAGTACTGAATTTTAGTGTGTTTTTTTTGGCAGTCATATGGGGTAGCAGTTCTGACACCAGTTTCTCAATATTTGAGGAATCAATAAGTCCATTTGGAAGATAATGGGAGTCTGATGTCTACTGTAAGGGGGAATCTAGAATTGCGGGCATTAGTATGAACCGAGCATTTTCTTACTACTTTTAGAAATGTGTGTGTGTGTGTGTGTGTGTGTGTGTGTGTGTGTGTGTGTGTGTATTTATGGATTTCCTAGCTCTGTCCTCTGGGACAGCTTCTTGTTTTTGTTTTGAGAGAGAGAGGGAAGGGGAAGGGAAGGAGGAAGGGAGTGGGGAAGAGGGACAGAGGGAGAAAGAGAATCCCAAGCAGCCTTCTGGCTCAACATGGAGCCCCACTCGGGGCTTGATCCCACGGCCCTGGGATCATGATGCTGGCCGAAGACAGAGACAGACCATTGCAAGCACATCGTGCTCTCAGGTTAGGCTCTAGAACCAGACTGTTGTTGCTGTAAAGGGTATTATTGCAATAACTGGCAAAATTTGAATAAGGTTTTGTGATAGATAGTAGTGGTGTTACTAGTTTCCTGATTTTGGCAATCTGATTGTAGTTATGAGAATGTTCTTGTTCTTGGGAGATGCATACTGAGGTATCTAGAGGTAAAGAGGCATCATGTCTATAACTTATTGTCAAATAGTTGAGAAAATTCATATATATGTACATATGTAGAGAGAGGTGTGTATATATAAATACATAGAGAAAGGGGAGGTAGGTGGGAGGGATAGGGAATGACATCCCTATGTTATATGTGGTAAAATGTTAAGAAATGGAGAATCTGGATATATACTTTTTATTTTATTTTTTTACTATTCTGGAAATTTTTATGTTAAGTTTGAAATGATTTCTAAATAAGGTGAAAGAGTAAAATAATGCCAAATTCAAATAGAACCCTTAGAAAAGGCTGTGCTGGTATATCTTCCCCAGCAGTGTGCAAGAGGGTTTCCCCTCCAGCAGGGAATGGGTGCTGCCACTGCCCCCAGTCCTTTGTCCTTGGAGAAACTGGGGTCGGGGCTATCCAGCTCGGTCGTTCTGTACTGTGTCTGTCATTCTGTAATGTTGTATCTGGCTCTTTATCATTTTGAGCTCAGGTGTAAATTTATCCCTGCAGGTTGTCGACGAGCGAGAATTTTTTGAGATCATGCCCAATTATGCCAAGAACATCATTGTTGGTTTTGCAAGAATGAACGGGAGGACTGTTGGAATTGTTGGCAACCAACCTAAGGTGGCTTCAGGTAGGTACAAGAGGCTCTCACAAACCTCAGGTGAGAGTTGGGGGCCATGGCTGCGGGGTGTGGTGTCTGCCTTCTGCCTTTTCCTCAGATGAGTCTTCCATGGCCAGAGAAAAAACTCAGGGAAATGTTGTTGTAAAAGCTCTCTTCTTGGGGCGCCTGGATGGCTCAGTTGATTAAGCATCTGACTCTTAATTTCTGTTCAGGTCATGATCTCAACTGTTTGTGGGATTGAGCCCTGCTTTGAGCTCCTCTCTCTTCCTCTCTTTCTGCCCCTACCCATGCACTCTTGTGAGCACTTCTCTCTCTCTCAAAAAAAAAAAAAAAAAAAAAGCTCTTTTTTAATTGTTCATAACTCACAATGCTTCTCTCATAATTTTATTTTTTAAGGGTTTATAGACAACTTTCTTCAGCTTAAGATGGTTTTTACATTTTCAGAGGTCTGCTTTCTGTCTCCCCTAGTTAGATTCATGTCTCGCCCCTAAACTATGAGTTCAGTGAGGGTGGGGGTGTTGGTGTCTTATTCGTAGTTTTAAATCCATTGTCTTCAGTGGTATCAGGTACAGCATCTTCCTGTGTCTTCCAGTGACATGGCCAGAGCTGAGCTACAGCCAGGTCAGGGGCACTCTTCTGTGGTTGTGCCCTGGGTGTGGCTGGAGGTGTGGGATGGGGACTATAGACGCTGCTTTCCTCCTATTTCCTGTGTAGGTGTGTTTTGAATACTGTATAGGAGAAATATGCACTCCCTTACTGACCGAGCCTTATCTTTTATGTTTGTCATGGCAATTTTTCCTTTTCTTTAGAAAAAAAGTTGTTTTTTTTTTTAAATTTTTTTTTATCATGGTAAAACGTGTATAACAAAGTTTGTCATTTTAACTATTTTTAAGTGTATAATGTAGTGGCATTAATTACATTCATACCGTGTGCTGCCATTACCACTATCTTCCAAAAATTTTTCAAGTAGAAATGACTCCCTTTCCACCCTACCCCTGAGTCCTTGGTAATCTAAGGTAGGTAAAATAATAATTTACCTATTATAGATATTCCATGTAAGTGGAATAATATAGTAATTGTCCTTTAGTATCTGGTTCCTTTTACTTAGCGTATGTTTTCAAGGTTCATCTATGTTGTAGCATGTATCAGAACTTTATTTTAACTTTTCATGGCTAAGTAATATTCCATTGTATGTATATACCACATTTTGTTTACTCATTCATCTGTGATGGACACTTGGGTTGTTTCCACCTTTTGGCTATTGTGAATAATACTGCAGTAAACATTGGTATACAAGTATCTGTTTGAATCCCCGTTTTCAGTTCTTTTGGGTATACACCTAGCAGTGGAATTGTTGAGTCAATGGTAATTTTATGTTTTTGTTTTTGTTTGTTTTTTTTAAGAAACATCATACTGTTTTTCACAGTGGCTGCACTGTTTTCTCAGTAGCAATGCATGAGGGTTCCACTTACTTTACACTGTCACTTGAACTTGTTATTTTCAGGTATGTTTTGATAATAGCTATCGTAATGGGGTGTAGCATATTTTCTCATTATGGTTTTCATTTAAATTTCCCTAATAATTAGTGATGTTGAGCATCTTGTCATGTGCTTATTGGCCATTTGTATATCTTCTTTGGAGAAATATCTATTCAATTCCTTTGTGCATTTTTAATTATTTTTTGTTGAGTTGTATGAGTGCTTTATATTCTGGATATTTATTAGGCCTTTATCATCTATGTGATTTGCATGTATTTTTTCCCATTCTGTAGGTTGTCTTTTCACTTTCTTGATAGTGTCATTTGATGCACAGAAGTTTTAAAATTTGATGAAGTCCAATATACAATTTGTTTGTGTTTGGCGGAGTACCTGTTGACAAATCCAGCATCATGAAGCCCCTCCCTGTGTTTTCTTTTAGGAATTTTATGCTTTTAGCTTTTACATTTAGGTTTGACCAATTTTGAGTAAATTTTTATATATGGTGTGCATTAAGGGCTCAACTTGATTCTTTTGCGTGTAGAAATCTAGTTATCCCAACACCATTTGTTGAATAGATTGTTCTTTCCCTATTGAATAGTCTTGGCGTCCTTCTCAAAAATCAAGGGGCTGTAGATGTATGGGTTTTTTTCTGGACTCTTAATACTATTTAAGTGGTCTGTTTATGTTTATTCACATGCTGGTTTTGATTACTGCAGCTTTGTGTAGTAAGTTTTAATATCGGTAAATGTGTGTCCTCTCATGTTCCTTGTAAAGATTCTTTTGACCTTTGGGGCTCCTTGCAATTCCAAATGAATTTGAGGATTGGTGTTTCCATTTCTGCAAAAAAGGATGTTGAGGTTTTGATAGAGATTGCATAGTATCTGCAGATCACTTTAGGTATCTTTCCATTTATTTTGGTCTTTTAATTCTTTTGGCAGTGTTTTATAGTTTTTAGTGTGTAAGTCTTTCACCTCTTGGTTACATTTACTTTTATGTATTTTATTCTTTTAGATACTATTGCGAATGGAATTGCTTTCTCAATTTTCTTTTTGGAATGTTCATTATTAGTATATGGAAAGATGACAACACAACTGATTTTTGTTTGTTGATCATGCAACCTGCAACTTTGCTGAGCTTATTAGCTTTATGAGCTTTCTTGTGGATCATGTTTTTTGCAAATAGTTTTTACTTCTTCATCTCCAATTTGGATACTTTTTATTTTTTTCTTGTCTAGTTGCTTTGGCTAGAACATTTAGCACATTATTGAATAGCATTGGGGAAAGCAGGCATCCTTATTTTGTTCCTGATCTTAGGGGAAGAACTTTGTCTTTGACCACTGAATATGATGTTAGCTGTGGGTTTTTCGTAAATGCCTTCATCATGGTGAGAAAATTTCCTTCCATTCCTAGTTTTCTGAGTACTTTTTTTTTTATGAAAGGTTGATAGATTTGTATACCTTTCCTGCAACATTTGAAATGATCATGTAGTTTTTGTCCTTCATTCTATTAATGTGGTGTATTGTTTGATTTTTTTCTACGTTGAACCACTTTTGCTTTATTGGAGTATATCTGAGTTGGTCATGGTATATAATCCCTTTGGTAAAATAAATTTTATTTTTTGGAGCTCTTTAAGTTTCAGAGCAAAATTAAGTGAAAACTGCAGAGTTCCCATAATACTCTATCACACATACACAGCTTACTTCACTGTCAATATCCTGAACCAGAGTAGTATATTTGTTACAATTGATGAATGTACATGGACACACCATAATTACCTTAGGTCTATATTCACATTAGGGTTCACTCTTGGTGTTATATATTCTCTGGGTATGATAAGTGTATAGTATGTAACCCACCATTGCAGCATCATAAAAAATGGTTTCACTGCCTTAAAAGTCCTAAGCGTTCCACTTGTTCATCATTCCTTTCTCCCAACCCTGATAACCTAGTAACCCCTGGCAACTACTGATCCTTGTACCCCTCCCATAGTTTTACTTTTTCTAGAATATCATATAGTTGGAGTTAGAGTATGTAGCCCTTCCAGATCAACTTCTTGCACTTAGTAATATGCATTTAAGCTTCCTACATGTTTTCTCATGGCTTGATAGCTCATTTCTTTTTAGTGTTGAGTAATATTCCATTGCCTGGGTATACTACACAGTTTACTTATCTGTTCACCTCCTGAAGGACATTGTGGTCGCTTCTAAGTTTTGGCAATTATGAGTAAAGCTGCTATAAATGTCTGTGTGCAGGTTTTTGTGTGGACATAAGTTTTCAGCTCATTTGGGTAAATGCCATGGAGTATGCTTGCTGGCTTGCATAGTATGAGTATGTGTAGTTTGTAAGAAACTGCCAAACTGTCTTCCAGAGTTGCTGTACCATTTTGCATTCCTGCCAGCAAGGAGTTACAGTTCCTGCTGCTCCACATCCTTGTCTGGATTTGGTGTTGTCAGTGTTCTGGATTTTGGCCATTCTAATAGGTGTGTAGTGGGATCTTTTTTTGTGTGTGTTTGTTTTTTTACTTCACTTGTAAGTATTTAATGAATCTCCCTCCATGTGGCTTCAAGCTACCAGGACACAGGTGCCCTCCCCCCCCCGCCCACCCTTAACCTTCTTCTCAGCAATTCTACTGAAGAATTTGGCCCTCACGATGACAGGCTGTTTGGGGAGCTTTCCCTTTCCCAAAACTTTGTAGTAGCATGAACGCACCACATCAATGATAGGAACAAGTCCAGTCTTGTTTTTGGCAGCATTACCCGTGTCTGCTGACTGACCAGGGTCCACAGTTTAATCAAGGTTGACAGTTGGGTAGAATATCTGGTTCCTTTTTAAGTAGTAATGCCTCATACCCGCTTTTCCAAAGTAACCTGGATGATATTTGTCAAAGTTGATCCCGTGATGATGCATGCCACCAGCATTACCCCAGCCTCCTGGGTGCTTCCGGTGCTTGCTGATACTGCTGTGGCCGTGGCTTACATGACCCCCAAGTTTCCAGGTCTTCCTCAGTCTGGATGGCATGTCAGCAGTCCAGACAAAAGACCTGGTATCTTCTTCTAATTTGCATTTCCCTGATGCTATATGACATGGGGTATCTTTCCATGTGTTTATTTGCCATCTGTATGTTTTCTTTGGTGAGGTGTCTGCTCAGATCTTTAGTGCCCCCCCCCCCTTTTTAGTCTATTTTTTAATCATTTTTTTTCTTATAATGTTTATTGTTAGAGAGAGAGAGAGAGAGAGAGAGAGAGAGAGAGAGAATGTGAGGGAGGGAGGTGCAGAGAGACTGGGGGACAGAGGATCCGAAATGGGCTCCGTGCTGACAGCAGACAGCCTGACATGGGGCTTGAGCTCACAAACTGTGAGATCATGACCTGAGCTGAAGTTGGACACTCAGCCAGCTGAGCCACCCAGGTGCTCCTGTTTGTTTTCTTATTGTTGAGTTTTAAGAGTTTTTTGTATATGTTAGATAGCAGTTCCTTTATCAGATGTGTATTTTGCAAATGTTTTCTCCCAGTCTATGGTTGTCTTCTCTTTCTCTAGACAGTGCCTTTTGCAGAACAGAAGTTTTTAATTATGAGGTCAGCTTATCAATTATTTCTTTTTCATAGATCATACCTTTGGTAGTGTATCTAAAAAGTTACCACCAAATCCAAGGTTATTTGTTTTCTCCTGTGTTATCTTCTAGAAGTTTATCACTTTTGTGGTTTACATTTAGGTCTCTGGATCCATTTTGAGTTAGTTTTATGAAATGTGTAAGGTCTGTGTCTAAATTGTTTTGCTTGTGGATGTCCAGTTGTTCCAGCACTACTTGTTGAAAAGACAATCTCTCTTCCATTGTATTGCCTTTGTTTTCTTGTCAAAGATCAGTTGATATTTCTTGGGGTCTATTTCTGGGTTCGCTGTTCTGTTCCATTGGTTTATTTGTTTTTTTCATCAGTACCACATGTCTTGATTACTGTAGCTTTATAGCAAGTCTCGTGGCTAGGTGTTGTCAGTCCTTCAACTTTATTTTGTCCTTCAATACTGTGTTGGCTGTTCTAGGTTTGTTTTTGTTTTTTTGTTTTTTAGGGTTTTTTTTGCATCTCCATATACACTTTAGAATCAGTTTGTCAACATCCACAAAATAACTTGTTGGGATTTTGATTGGAATTGTGTTAAATTAAGAAATCAAGTTGGAAATACCTGCCCTCTTGACAGTATTGAGTCTGCCTATCCATAAACGTGGAATATGTCCCCATTTATTTAATTCTTACATTTTGTTCATCAGAGTTGTGTAGCATTCCTCATATAGATTTTATAATGTGTTTTGTTATTTTATGCCTGTGTATTTCTTTTTTTGAATGGCGGGTGCTAATGTAAATGGTATTGTGTTCTTTGTTTCAAATTCACTGCTGGTATATAGGAAAGTTATTAACTTTTGTATATTAACTTTGTATTCTGCAACCTTGCTATAATTGCGTATTAGTTTCAGCAGTGTTTTTGTCAATTCTTTAGGATTTTCTACATAGATTATTATGTCATCTGTGAACAAAGACAGTTTGATTTCTTCCTTCCCAGTCTGTGTACCTTTTGTATATTTTCTTGCTTTATTGGATTAGGTATGACTCCCAGTACAGTTTTGAAAAGTGGTGAGAGGGGACATTTTTGTCTTATGCCTGATCTTAGTGGGAAAGCTTCTAGTTTTTCATCATTATGTGTGATGTTAGCTGTAGATTTTTTGTTAGATGTTCTTTATCAAGTTGAGAAAGCAGCCCTGTATTCCTAGTTTGCAGAGGGTTTTTAATCATGACTGAGTGTTGGATTTTGTGAATCCCTTTTCTGTATCTACTGATGTGTTCATGTAACTTTTCTTCTTTAGCCTGTTGATATAGTAACGTTGCTGGGTTTGATTTGCTTTTATTTTGTTAGGGATTCTTGCATCTGTGTTCATGAGAGTCATTGGTCTGTAGTTTTCTAGTAATGTGTTTGTCTGGTTTTGGTAATAGCATAATGCTGGCCTCATAGAATGAGTTAGGAAGTATTCCCTCTGGTTTTTCTGAAAGAGATGGTAGAGAATTGCTGTAATTTGTAGAATTCATCAGTGAAACTTTCTGGACTGCATTTGTTTTTTTAACCACATAAGAAATAAAAAATGGTTTTACAAATCAAAAATATCCTGTGTTTCACGTTTCCTTGTGTAGTTACCTTTACTAGAAATCTTTATTTCTTCATAATTTGTGTGGTACTGTCTGGTTTTTTTTTTTTTTTTCCATTTCAACCTGAAGGATTCTCTTTAATATTTCTCGTAGGGTAAGCCTAGTGGTAATGAACTCTGCAGCTTTTGTTTATCTGGGAATGTCTTAATTTGCCCCTCATTTTTCAAGGACAGGTTGCCAAACAGAGTCCTTGGTTGACAGTTTTATTCTTTCAGTGGTTTACATCATTCCATTGTCTTCTGCCTCCGTGGTTTTTCTACTCAGAAATCAACTGATAATCTTATTGAGGATCTCTTGTATATGGTGAGTCACTTCTCTCTTGCTGCTTTCAAGATTCTGTCTTTACCTTTTTTTTTTTTTAAGTTTATTTATTTTGAGCGAGAAAGAGCATGAGTGCAAGAGGGGCAGAGGGAGAGAATCTCCAACAGGCTTCCCACTGACAGTATGGAGGCCCACGTGGAGCTCAAACCTGAACCATGAGATCATGACCTGAGCTGAAATCAAGAGTTGGACACTTAACTGACTGGGCCACCCAGGTGCCCCCAGATTCTGTCTTTATCTTTTAATAATTCGATGATAATCTGTTTCAGTGGGGGTCTGTTTGTGTTTATTCTACTTAGTTTCTTTGATTTGTTGCTTCATGTCTTAAATTTGGGAAGTTTTTGGATGTATTCAGATAATCTCTGTCCCTTTTTCTCCTCCCTGTGGTATTGCCTTCCTGCAAATATTGGTTCAAGTGATGGTATTTCGTAGATCTATAGTTTCTGTTCACTTCATTTTTTCTTTTCTTTTTGTTAAGACTGGGTAATAATATAAATTATCTTCAAGTTTCCCAATCGTGTCTTCTATTTTCTCAAATCTACTCTTGAACCCCTGTAGTGAATTTTTTATTTCATTTATGGTAGTTTTCAGCCACAGAATTTGTTTGGTTCCTTTTTATAATTTCTTTCTCTTTATTGGTATTCTCATTTTGTTCATACATTGTTTTCATGATTTTTAAAGTTCTTTGTTCATGTTTTTCTTTTTTTCTTTGACCATCTTTAAGATAGTTATTTAAAAATTGTTTTAGAGTTGTTTTAGATTTATAACAAAATTTCTAGATAGCACAGAGTTTCCATGCACTCCACACCTAGTTTTCTCTGATTCTTAACATTTTACTCTAGAGAGCACTGTTATCAGATATTTCACTCTAAACAAAGAGACAGTGGGTGACTAAGCTAGAGGGAAAACTGAGGTTAAATGGTTTTGCTGTTGGACTCAATCACTGGTTCCTTTCATTGGTTTTGTTTATCTGTCTGTTGGTTTAAGATGGAACAGACCTGATGTATAAACGATTAGAATAATTCGGAACACAGAGGATGACGATGGCTTTGAGATGTGACTTCTTAGCTTATAACTGACATTATTGATGCTTTTAGACAAAACTGTTAAGCTATTTGATTTAAAAAATTTTTTTAATCTTTATTTCTTTTTGAGAGAGAGACAGCATGTGAGCAGGGGAGGAGCAGAGAGAGAGGGAGACATAGGATCTGAAGCAGGCTCCAGGCTCTGAGCTGTCAGCACAGAGCCCGACGCGGAGCTCGAACTCATGGACCATGATATCATGACCTGAGCCGAAGTCAGATGCTCAACCAACTGAGCCACCCAGGCGCCCCAAAGCTATTTGATTTAATGCACACTACACTGTCAGGAATAGTTTAGGGAAGCTCTAGTGTGAGTCTTCTATTCTAAAAAAATGGACATTGGCCTTATATCTGAAGTTATTATTACCAGCTCATGTGCACTTTGACTCTGATGGTACTTCTGTGTACCAGGCTGTACATAGAAGTTCATTTCAAATCTTTGGGTATTTTTTCATTTGTTTACTTACAAATTAAAAAAAACTTTTTTAATGTTCATTTTTGAGAGAGAGAGAGCACAAATGGGGTAGAGGCAGAGAGACGGAGACACAGAATCCGAAGCAGGCTCCAGGCGCTGAGCTGTCAGCACAGAGCCTGACGTGGGGCTTGAACTCACAAACCATAAGATCATGACCTGAGCCGAGATCAAGAGTTGTATGTTTAATCAACTGATTCATCCAGGCACCCCTATAAAAATCTTTATAATGTTTATTTTTGAGGGGGGGAGGCAGAGAGAGAGGGAGACACAGAGTCCAAAGCAGGCTCCAGGCTCTGAACTGTCAGCACACAGCCCGATTCAGGGCTCTAACCCACAGACTATGAGATCATGACCTGAGCCAAAGTTGGCACTTAACCAACTGAAGCACCAAGTTGCCCCCAAGACCATTATTTTAAAGTCTTTGTCTAATAAGTTCAGTGTCTGGGCTTCCTTAGGGACAGATTCTGTCAGTTAATTTTCTTCACTTGAGTGGCTTTTTTCCTGTTTCTTTGTAAGCCTTGTTATTTTTTTGTTGAAAACTGGACATTTGAATATTATGAGGTGTTGATCCTGGAAATCATATTCTCTCCCTTTTCTAGGTTTTGTTGTTGATCACTGAATGCTGTAATAGCCATTGTCTAGTGCCGTTTTCCAATTATTTTTGCAAACTATATTCCTTGCTGTAGGTGGTCATGGAAGTTTCTTTGCCTTAGCTTGTGTCCAGCTAGTGTTTTGACAGAGATATCTTTGAATACCAGCTACTAAAACAGGCAAACAAGAAAGTACCTCATCTAGTCTTTGAGAATTGGCCTTGTGCTGGGGCTCCTCTTCAACACTTGGCCAGACTTAAACTGAACTTAGGGGTCGGCCCACTGTTAAAACTTAAGGTCTTCTTAGGTTATTTGTTTTGTAAAGTATTTTCATTTTCATTCCTCTCAAGATATTTTCTAATTCCCTTTTCCTGGGTCTTTTCTGAGCATGCATCTGGTCCTAGGCATATCTGTGTCTTTCTGAAATGCCCTGTGTACACAGGTGTTCTTGAATGCCCTAATTTTCTTTTTTTTTTTTTTTTTTTTTTTTTTTTCTCATATTGTTTAAAGGATCCTCCTTTTCTTTTTTTTTTTTTTTTTTTTATTTTTTTTATGAAATTTATTGACAAATTGGTTTCCATACAACACCCAGTGCTCATCCCAAAAGGTGCCCTCCTCAATACCCATCACCCACCCTCTCCTCCCTCCCACCCCCCATCAACCCTCAGTTTGTTCTCAGTTTTTAAGTCTCTTATGCTTTGGAATGCCCTAATTTTCTAAAGAATCTCTCTCCCTGGTTCTTTCCTCCTAGGCCTTAGGCAGTCTCAAGCATCTGCAGGTTGGTTGTTGTTTTTGAGCGATGTCTGCCACTTTCTGGCCTGGTGAGCTCCATGTTAGGTAAAGCAGGGATGAAAATCCCTGCAATATGCGTATCTGACAAGATAGACAAATTAGAACACACCTATGTGATAATTTGTGACTGACTCTTTATTCCCTCTAGAACTAGGGAGAGAGTGGGGCAGGTGTAATTAAGAATGTCACAAAGCTTTCTTACTATTTTTAAGTTGCCTGTTTCTTGATTTGACTTTCTCTTGGTGGTTGGTAAACCTTCACTTGTTCCAGGGTTTCTGATTCTTTTGTGATGTTTTTGTTGGAGGGTAGGAGTTTGGAGCTGACTTCCCCCCCATTTTGTTGTTGAGAAAAAGTGTTTAAAAGTCAGGAATTCACACACTGAAAATGCATTTTGTTCCTCCAGTAAATTCTTAACTGTTGATACATCCTTTTAGTTTCTCCTTTGAGCTGTGTCAGTCACTGGCATGGACTTCACATGATTTCTTGTGTCTGCTTCAAGATCTTTCTCATCCCATGACTACCTCTGTGGGTCCTGATGGCCTGCAGCGCAGGTTGACTTTGACAAGCCCACTTTTTAAGAAACTGCTTGGCTTGTCCTGGAAAGTGTATCTATAGATATCTAGGATGTCCGTCCCACTGCCCAACCTGGCTGGAGCCTGAACGCTTGATTCCATGGTGGTTCCTTGACTTCCCCTTTTCTTAGAAATTCTTTGTTATGTTTATGGAGTAGCAAGTTGTGGAAGTTCAGTAGATTACTGCTTTTTTGAAAAAAAGCTTCATGCATTTTATGGACTTTTTTTTTTTTTTTTTCAACTTTTATTTATTCTTGGGACAGAGAGAGAGAGCATGAACGGGGGAGGGGCAGAGAGAGAGGGAGACACAGAATCGGAAGCAGGCTCCAGGCTCTGAGCCATCAGCCCAGAGCCTGACGCGGGGCTCGAACTCACAGACCGCGAGATCGTGACCTGGCTGAAGTCGGACGCTTAACCGACTGCGCCACCCAGGCGCCCCTTTTATGGACTTAATCATTCCCTGTTACTAAAAGACAGCTTCAGAGGCTTACATAGGGGGCTTCTGTTCTAGGTCTCATTTTTTCTTACAGGAATTAGCCAGTGCTCACTGGGTTCTCTCTGGGTACCAGGCGCTCAGTCTAGTTCTGGGACGAGGCCTCAGATGCTAAGACCTGGCCTCTGGTCCTGGAGCCCGTCCCATGGCCACTCGGGCTGCAGGTTTTCCATTCCTGTGTTGATTTCCCCAGTGATTCCATCATGTTCTGGTTGTCGGTGCCCATCTTGTTTTTCAGTTTAAGTATAGCTTCTGGATACTTTTTGCAGTTTCTTAATTTAGAATTGTTTTTATTCTGGGACTTATCACTCAGATTTTTTATTTCAGGTCATTAACATAGATTTTGAGGAGAGAGGAAAGAGGGGAGATTTAAAACATTTTTATTGAGTTACAATTTACACACAATAAAATGCACAGGTTTCAAATGCTCATTTTAATAGGTTTTGATAATTTGACAGTAGTATACAACCTTGTTATCACCATCCAAAACAAGATACGGAACATTTCTGTCCTCTCAAAAAATGCATTTAGTAAGAGGGAAGTTTTGCCAATTTTTCTTTTTGAGTTCTTTTTGTTTCTAGCATTCTTTATATATTTTGGATGGGAGTCTTGTCAGATACGCATATTGCAAATATATTTTTTTCCTGATTTGTGACTTCTTCAATAAATTGTGTCTTTTGACTCACATATTTTTAAATATGTGATGAAGTCCCATTTATCAGTGTTTTTTATTTATGATTAGAACTTTTTGTGTCCTTTCCAAACAATCTTTGCCTATGACAATGTTGCAAACAAAGATAGTCCGATATCATTGGCTAGCTTTGTAGTTCTGGTTTTTATGTTAAGACCTATGATCTATTTTGAATTAATTTTTGTATATAGTTTATAGAGTGAAATAGTCTACTTTCATGTTCCCCCTCCCCCCCATATAGACAGTTAAGTGTTCCATCACCATTTGTTAAAAAGACTTTCTTTCCACAGCAAATTGGTTTGATACCTGGTCTAAAATCAGTTGTGTGGGTCCATTTCTTCACAATGTATCCATTACCATTTTGGCTACCTTGATGCCTGTGCCATACTGTCTTGATTACTGTAGCTTTATAGTTATCAGCTTGGGGCAATTTCAGGATCCTGGGGACACTTGACAATGTTGGAAACCGTTTTGTTTGTCACAGGTGTGGGTTGTAGGGGAGTGAGTGGTACTGGCATCTAGTGGGTGGAGGCCAGAGATGATGCTAAACATCTTCTGCACACAAGACAACCCCCCACAACAAAGAATTACCCAGCCCAAAATACAGATGGCCCTGAGGTTCAGAAATCCTGCTTTGTAAGAAAGTCTTGAAGTCAACTAGTATAAGTTTTTCAATTAAAAAAAAAAACAAAACTGTTTATTCTGTTTCCTTTGTATTACCATATGAATTTTAGAATCTGCCTATCAGTTTCTGTAAGAGAATGCCTACGATTTTGGTAGTAATTGCTTGAAAATCTAGATCTGTTCAGTATGATAGCTTAGTAAACTTCAAGATAATTAAATAGTATAGACAATTAAAATTGAATGCAATTAGAGACTTAGTTTCTCATTTGTGCTAGCTGTTTTTCAAGTGCTTAATAGCTTTAAGTGGCTACCATGTCAAATAACACAACCAGAGAACATTTCCATAATTATAGAAAATTCTTTTGGCCAGCACTGGTATAGATCATTTAGGAATTTATTTATTCTTATCAATGAGTGTATAAGCTTTTTTGTAGATACTCTGTCAGATTATGAAAGTTCCATTGTATTCCTAGTTTACTGCTTGTTTTGAATTATGATTGAGTATTGAATTGTCAGATGTGTTTTGTCTGTTGAGAAAGAAAAGCCTATATGGTTTTTCTCCTCTATTTAGTAATTTTGTTGGTTTTTTCACATATTAGATCAGCCTTGACTTCTTGGGATAAACCCCACTTAGAATGCATCGGTGTTTGATTTCATAATATCTTGGGGATTTTTGCATCTGTGTTCGTGAGGGATTTTGTTTGGTCTGCATTCTTCTTTTACAATGTCCTAATCTTGTTGTGGTATTAGGGGAATGTTGGCCTCATACAGTATGTTGGGAACTATTCTAGGAGAGGAGACATATTAGTAACTGAACTCTTACTCTGCACACATTACAGATACCACCTCCTTAAATCCTTGAAACCATGGTAGGAGGTAGTAACATCCCAACTTTGCAGGTGATGAACCTCAGGCTCAGAAAGGTAAAGTCATTTCCCAAGGGCACATAGCTAAACTGGTGAATCTGATTCCAGGCTATCGGGAGTCTCTAACAGCAGCTCTTGAATGATACCTCTCACTACTGGTTCCATGGGGACAAGTCAGGCTGTACCCCAGGTGGGTACATAAACCTCAGTTAATGAGGCAGAGTCTAGCTGCCTGCAATAGACTGTGCTCCCGGCAAGAGAGCCTGAGGGTCCACTCTTGGACCCTCTTTGGCCACTGCCCGGTGGGTTCTCCTGTCTTTCCTGGAGTGTAAGCATTTCCCTTTACATTCCCTGGTGAGGAGACTTTGGTGCCTCCATGGAAATCAGCTCTGAATGGTTGCTTAGGGCACATTCCCGTTGGGGGTAGAGCTGGGAATTGCCCAGAAGCTCAGCATGGATAATCTCTCTCATTCTAGGATGTTTGGATATTAATTCATCTGTGAAAGGGGCTCGTTTTGTCCGATTCTGTGATGCATTCAATATTCCACTCATCACTTTTGTTGATGTTCCTGGCTTTCTGCCTGGTAAGTCATTGATAGGAGGGGGGCTAGGAGAGGTAGTTTTGCCCAGTAAGGCACCCACTTAATTTGGAGGTTTTGTAAAATTCTCTAAGGATTTGTGACTTCTCCATATTCTAGGTGTCTGGAAGATGGGGCTGTGGGGGGTGAGTGGCTCTCTCCTGGCCCTCTGGGGAGCAGGGGAAGACCTCATAGCTGAGAGTGACAGGCATACCTTGTAAGGACTTCTGTATCTCGTAACTCTTCCTCATGACATAGGCACAGCACAGGAATACGGGGGCATCATCCGGCATGGAGCCAAGCTTCTCTACGCATTTGCTGAAGCAACTGTGCCCAAAGTCACAGTCATCACCAGGAAGGTGAGAAGAGCTGGTATCAGAGGCTGTGAGCCCACACACTTCTAGCAGCATGGCCATGGTTGGAGGTCTGGCCAAGAGTTTCAGGGGGGCTGGGAAGAGGAGTACACCTTGCTGACCCTTAAAAGATCTTTGGAGCTCAGGCAACATTTATAGCCCTGTGGACACACCCTGCAGATATGTTGGTGGTCACATCTGGGAAATGAGAGCATCAGTGGGAAAGAGCCAGGAATGACAGTGAACATTAGTTGTGAAAGGCCTCTGGACTGTGCCTGTGTTTTCTCTGCGCTGGCTTCCCAGCCTCAGAGA
The DNA here is from genome assembly GCF_022837055.1 of Prionailurus viverrinus. NCBI lineage: Eukaryota > Metazoa > Chordata > Mammalia > Carnivora > Felidae > Prionailurus > Prionailurus viverrinus. The sequence goes on from NC_062569.1 coordinate 32,061,443, forward strand.
CACTGGGCCTTCAGTAGCTCAGGAGGGCTTTTCCTTTTGTCCTCATTTCACTTGGCTTCCTAGAGTCTTTCAGGGATATGATCTGATTCAGGCTCTAACATTCAGCATTTGGGTTTGTTTTAGGCCTATGGTGGTGCCTATGATGTCATGAGCTCCAAGCACCTTTGTGGTGACACCAACTATGCCTGGCCTACAGCGGAGATTGCAGTCATGGGAGCAAAGGTGAGGACCTCTAGCTTTCCCTTTTCCTGGATCCAGGTACTGGTCGTTTCCCAGCAGGAGCTTGTAGTTACGAAATGTGGAGAGAGGCCCGGACCCCTTGGATGGGCCAGGATTCCAGGGAGTTGGCACCTAGACCTTGCCGAGTCCCCACCTTGACCCCTGGGTCAGCTCTGGCTCCTGTCCTGCACTGTCACTTTAGGCACATGCTGGTGTCTTCATGCTCGGGGGGTGGGGGTGGGGAGGGGGGGATGCTGAGTGCGTTATGAGATTGTCAGTAAAGCAGAAAGGGTTGAGTCAACTGAACTAGCCTTTGGGAGGATTGGACATTCCCTGTGATCCCATTCCCATCTCCTCTCCCAGGGAGGGCCCTGGAGCCACTGAATTGTGTACTGAGGATAAGGAAGAAGGAAAGCAGCATTTTACTTCACCTGATTCAGGGGACCATGGATCTAACTATGGAAAATGGGCAAAACATCTTGGCCTGAAAGAAGGATAGATGCAATTGGATGGAATAGGATGGAATTTGGGGAGACAAGTGACTGGCTTTGCCTGGGCTGCCTGTTGTTGGGGCAACACTGAACATTGGATCACAGCCCGTGGGATCGTGCTGGTTGACTCCAGCAGTGCTCACCTCTGTGCCCTGGTGCCTGGAGCCGGCATTTCTCGCCAGGGCACTGTGGCCTCTAAGTTCACAGCCACACACTGTGATAGTGGTTTGAGGGAGGTCGCCTGGGTTGGGACTGCCAGTTAAGTTCATTAACTTCTCCTATGACAGGGGGCCGTGGAGATCATCTTCAAAGGGCATGAGAATGTGGAAGCAGCTCAGGCAGAGTATATTGAGAAGTTTGCCAACCCCTTTCCTGCCGCAGTGAGAGGTAGGGAGTGTGGTGGGGAGGGCGGTGTTGGGCATTTGTTGGGTCACTTGCTTATCCTTTTGCTCTCACATCACTGCCCTTTGCCCTCACTGTGGAATCTGGAGACTGGTGAGGGTTGGGGGTTGTCTCTGGACATTGTATACACTGCTTTGGTCACCAAGGACTGAAACAATATTGCTGAAATGGCTAGTGGTGTTCAGTTACCTAATATTGTGTAAAAGTCCACTCCTAAACAAAGTGGCTGACACAGCCAACTTTTTTTTTTTTTTTTTTTTTTGCTCATGTTTCTGAGGGTCGGCAGTCATTCACAGATAGTCAGTTGGTAATTTGGGGCCGGATAGTCCAAGATGGCTTCACTTACATGGTTGGTAATGGCAGTAGGCATTTTCTGCACAGGTTGCTTATTTATTTTTATTTTTATTTTTATTTTATTTTGAGACAGAGGGTACAAGTGAGCAAGGGACAGAGACAGAGAAGCGGTGCTCACCTGAGGTGGGGCTCAAACTCTCAAACTATGAGGTCATGACCTGAGCCGAAGTGAGATGCTTAACTGACTGAGCCACCCAGGCGCCCCATGGTTTGTCTTTCTGAACCTGGCCACACCATGCTTGCTGGTGTCCTGAGCACCTTGAGACCTAGATTTGGAAATTGCATAGTGTCATTTTTGCCACATTCTGTTGGCCAAAGCAAATCACAAGGACAAGTAAAATTGAATCCAGTTCTTGGTGTGAGGGGTGATGAAATCACATTACAAAGGGACTTGTGTTACAGGGGTAGGAGGAAGGTGTACTGATTGTTGAAAATACAGACATATTTTCTTAATTTTATTTCCTGTTGACTTCATCTTGGCAGCAAGGGGGTCAGATTGCATTTTTTTGCCAAGTAGTCCTAGGCCAGAAGTTGAGGCCCTGCCAGAGGAACGGGGATGCTCCTGGGATGTGGGGGAGGGTTCACAGGGCCCGTGCCCTCTCATATCAAGTTGGGTCCTGCTCACACCCCAGAGATGGTGCCCAGGCTGAGCACAGATTGGGGGGTGGCCTTATTTGGGGATGCAGATGATCTACTTCCTTTTCTATGCTTCACCAGGATTTGTGGATGATATCATCCAGCCTTCCTCCACACGAGCCCGAATCTGCTCTGACCTGGATGTCTTAGCCAGCAAGAAGGTACAGCGCCCTTGGAGGAAACATGCAAATATTCCATTGTAAACCAATCAAAGGAAAATAAACCAAGAGCCAGTTACCGCCTGGCCATTTGCACCCATCTCTGCCTTTTGTAATCATGAAACCTGGAAATCTAAATATCAGTAATAACTTGAAATGGCTGTTTATTAAATCCTAGGAAGATTTCATTTGTGCCTTACTGTAAAATTAATTGCTTTATTAAAAATTTGTTTAACTGGTATTTTTTGAGCACAAATTTCATTTTTTACGGTATAAATCTGAAAAATCTAGAAAACAGTGTATTGTCACTTAGAGCTGACCCTTATTTGATACCTCTGTGTATTTTCCTTTTCCCCCGAGATGTTTTTCTCTGTAGGTGAGATAATAAGCTTTTAGGGCAACATACTTACCTGGTTAGCCTTCATTCCGCACCCCCCCTTTTTTTTAAAATGCTTATTTGAGAGAGAGAGAGAGAGAGAGAGAGAACAGGCAGGGGGAGGGGCAGAGAGAGAATCCCAAGCAGGCTCCTTGCTATCTTATCAGTGCAGAGCCTGACGTGGGGCTCAATCCCATGAACCGTGGGATCATGACCAGAGCTGAAATCAAGAGTTGGATCCTTAACCGACTGAGCCACCCAGGCGCCCCTATTTCCTTATTTTTTATTTTATTTTATTTTTGTTTTATTTTTTTAATGTTTGCTTATTTTTGAGAGAGAGAGAGAGAGAGGGAGTGTGAGCAGGGGAGGGGCAGAGAGAGAGAGAGAGAGAGAGAGAGAGAGGGAGACACAGAATCCCAAAGCAGGCTCCAGGCTCTGAGCTGTCAGCACGGGGCCCGATGTGGGGCTCAAACTCACGGACCGCGAGATCATGACCTGAGCCAAAGTTGGACACATAACCGACTGAGCCACCCAGGCAGCCCATAAATAATATTTAATAACATGCCCTCAATTCCTCTAGGAATCGTTGAGGATGTTTGTAGTTGTATCTGGCAGAATAGATGCTCAGTCATATGGGATATAGTACCCTATATTAAATGCTTTTCAGAAATGTGTTGTCACATAAGTTGTAGAACCATGACCCTTTGTCCCCCACCCTGCCAAATGTATTTATTTCCTAGGAAACAAGGCTCATTGCCTTACAGTCTTTCATTACATTGACGATTTGGAAGAATGGTTGCCAGTTATTTTGTAGAATGTCCCTCAATTTGGGTTTGTCTGATTGTTTCCAGATGTTCAGACCAGGTAAGAATGTTCTTTCTATGTATCACATAAGAAGCACATGATGCTAGTTTTTTCCATTATTGATGAAATTGACTCATCACTTGGTTAAGGTGGTGGCTGCAAAGGTTACCATTTTTTCTTTGTAATTAATAACTGATCTGGGGGCATTCTTTAAGCCCGTCAACAAATTTTCATCCTGTACTTTTAGTACCTATTGATGGTTCTTGCCTCTCAATCAGCCATACTGTAGAATCTGTTGATTCTAAAATGTTGCATTTGTTAGTTTGTTACTGTGCCAGAAGAGGTTTCTTTTCTGTGTTTAAGTATTTGTTAGACTCATGGATTCTTTTTTTTTTTTTTAAACATTTTTTTCCTGAAATAATTTTTTTTCTTACCATGCCACCACCCTGTCAAATTTTCAAACACTAAGTACTTTTGCAGGTGTCCTTACTGGTGTTTCTCTGTGGCCTACCCTTCAAGTTAGAAATCTTGTTCCAAGTTAATACACTAATTTCAGGTCTGGATTTTGTTGCATTCTTCTGCTCTAGCACTTCCAGTGCATAGGGCCTTTCACTCTGGTCATTAGCCCACAGCCCTGTCACCTCCCCCTTGGGACATCCTTTTGCTAAATAGCTCCAGTTTGCTCATGCTCAAGGACCTTAGTTCCTCTCAACCTGTGAGCTAGAACTGATTTTGCTTATTGCAGGTTTTTTTTTTTTTTTAAAGCATCTGAGTGTGCATTTTTTTTCTCTGTATATTTTTATCTTTCTAAGTAGATGGTGAGTTTCAAGGGGGCAGAGACTGGACACAAGTTCTTTATGTTCCTCTTTGGCACCAGCAGAAAGGTTATAAACTGTGGGAAAGGAGTTGGCCGATTCTTGGGCTTTTAGAGGTCTCCTAAGAAGCCATGCAGGTTGGTTAGCATGTGGCTCAATTGCTTAAAATTGATTAGCGAATCCAATTGCTGGGGTCAGCTAACCTAGGATTTGGACTGCTTGGAGGATGACTGTGCTATCATCTATATGAAAATAATACATACAAGTTTGTGGGGTTTTTTTTGTTTGTTTTTCCTTTTTGAGGAAGGGATCCAAGATGTGTTTTACTAGGTTGTGAAATCTGGATGCTGAGAAGGGCTTGTTCCTGGGCCTAAGAGATAGAGGAACCAGCCTAATAAAACACTTGGGCAAGAGACTTCTGGGAAGCCTTGGAATGGAGATGGTTAATAACCAATAAACAAAGCTGGTGGCCAAGGAAACAAAAAGCTGCAAGACCTTGCAAGTAGACCAGCCTCTGTGGATGACAGAATGCCATGAGAATGGTGGCAGAGTATTTTCAGTGGCTGTTGTTTAGGAATGCCTTTCCCAGGTGGTATTCGGTCTTTAAGGGGAAAAAGAAAACTGTGGGCTTTAACCAGAGGACTTGGGTTTACTGAGCAGAGCAGTGGCAAGTGTCTCTCTTTAGACTGAGAGCAGGTAATATGGTGAGAATGGAGATGGAGTTTAAGAGGTACAGAGGGTCCTGTTGCACCTGCCCCAGCTCCTCTTGCCTTAAGTAAACCAGTTTATCCTGAGCCATGAAGCTAGGGTGGTGAAGCTGCGATTTGAACCCAGGCAGATTTGTCTCAACTCCACATGTCTCTATAACCAGTCAGAACACTGCTTTCCAACTGATGTAGTAGGTGGGATGAACTCCTAAGAGGGGAGTGAGAAAGGTGGTGGCTCACTCCACTGGAATTGTCTCACCCTGAAGAGCTATTAAATTTAGAAAGCTTTCCTACCTTATGCATGATGGCCTGTCAGTCCTTACTTGACTTGCTTGAATAGGGAGTAAATTCACAATGCAGCCTTCCAGTTGCTTGTGTTTGCAGAAAGTTCTCCTAGCTTCTCTTCTGATCATGTTTTGTCTCCTTACTGAGTCCTCTGCCTGTGGGTTCACTGATGCTTTTGGCTGCTTCGGGGTGTTTTAGATACGGTCTACCTAGAGAAGACCGTGAAGGACACTCATCCATATATTAACACTTTAGAGCAAGCAAGTACGGGGAGAGAGTCAGGGAGAGTGGGAGAGAATCTTAAGCAGGGCTTAAGCAGGGCTCCATGCCTAGTGTGGAGCCCAAAGTGGGTCTGGATCCCACAACTCTTGGGATCACCTGAGCCGGCATCAAGAATCGGACGTTCAATGGAGTCACCCAGGGGCCCGAGTTAACACTTCTGATGTAGTTGAAGCAACCTAGACTTAACCTGTTTGACAGATATGAATATTTTATGTCTTTCTTGTTCTAAAGGATTTCTAGACAGCTGTGGCTAGAAACTACTGGTTCTCATGCTGTTGCACCTCTATGGGTGTGGGATCTCCACCACAGGACCTATGGCCACTTTAATGGGCAGAGCCTCAGTTTGGGGCTCCTATGGAGTCTAGCCAGAACATTTGGGTAGATGTAGCAGTCTTAGTAGGGAAGTTCTGACCATGTCCACACTCTCCTAGGTGGTAAAAAACCTCCTTTACATGTCCTTGGGAGCAGAAAGCCGTCCTTCAAAAAGTGATGTGTAATAAAGACCCCGATAGAGCAAGGCACTTAGGAGGGCAGGGCTGGAACCTTACTGGAGCTTGGTCTGCTACCAAAAACCTAAGGGGGAGGCACTAAGCCTTTATTTTCCATGAAGACACCGTTCGTTTGATGGATTCTTTTCTGGAAGCAGGGCCAAAAGAGTGAGTTAAGTCACATCTGGGAGGTTTCCAAGTTTGTCCCAAGGTAGAGCTGCACTGAGTAAAGCCCTGGTCTAGTCTCATAAGCTTGTAAAGATGAGAGCTGCTGGAGACCCATCTTTATTATCTTCCTCCTGTGCCCAGAGAGCTCACCTGCTGATTTAGCCCTTATATCCCTGCTTTTCCTGCAGACATTTTAGGCCATCTAACAAACACAGCCCGAAGAACATGGCCAGGCCCATGAAGTGTAGGGCATGACTTTTTTTTTTTTTTTTTAGTTTATTTTTGAGAGATCAAGAGAATGGCAACTGGGGGAGGGGCAGAGAGAGAGAGGGAGAGGATTCTAAGCAGGCTCCATACTATTAGTGCAGAGCCTGACACAGGGGCTCAGTCTCACAAACGGGGAGATCAGGACCTGACCTGAAATTAAGAGTCCAATGCTTAACTAAGTCACCCAGGTGCCCCAGGGCATGACCTTTGTAAGAGTGATGTCTGGCACCAGTATCAAGAAACTCTCACATGGCCCTATAGAATCCAAGTAATCTTTAAAAGGCCACTGTTTGTTAGGGGGAACCATGCATCAGCCTCGGTGCTGGATATGTGGCCAGGGCAGGATCCAGTCTACAAACTCTGAATGCCTCCTTCAGAATTCAGCCTGCAAGAGACCTCCTCTTGAATCATAGACAACTCGGCCTACCCACTTTCTCCAGGGAAATCCAATTAATGAAAGATAACGAACTAGTCCTAAATTTCTTTCCTTTAAAAACAAAACAAAACTGATACAGTTAAATGATTAGAGTGAGCAAACTCTCAAGAGAATTGGGACATAAAATCATCTCTGAAGCTTTACATAGTAAGAACAATAGGATGACAAGCCTGATTTTGAATAGTTTATTAAAGGAAAGGTGAAGCATCAGTTTCAAATTGTACAAAAGGAAAAAAACCTCATATTGCAAATGTACAATTTACAGAATTACTAGCAAAACCAATCAAGGAGACACTGAAAATACAAAAATTCGATTGACTTCAAACTGAACTGCAAACCCATTTGAGTAGATATTAAGCCTTTTTTTTTTCTTTTTTTTCTTTTTTTTGTTGCATGTAGTCTACAATTCTAAGTCAGCATCTGATTTCCACATGAAACTGTCAAGCAAAGGATCAATCTGTGCATGTGCCAAGGCACCTCCCAGCTTCCTCCCTGGCCAGAACCACAGGCAGGGGTGATGCTGGTGGACGGTCCAGTTATTCCTGCCCCTTCATGTCCAGTGAGGTCCACATTTCTGGAAGAAAGTGAGACCCCAACCCCTCAAACTGGAGCCCAGGAATTACTAAATTAGCAGATAAAATATTTTTGGTGACCAGGTTTTTTTCAGAACTGTACAAATATTGAGAAAAATCTGTTTTGTGTTTACTAAAAGAATGAATAGAATAATCCATTTCCTTTCCCAACAAAAGATAATCAATTATTGGGTGCACAGATTAGTAAAAAAAAAAAAAAATCTTTTCATTTTTGGTAAGAAGGGAAAGCCTCATGATTCCATTGCAGCTACTTTAAAAACCAGCCCAGAAACAGCTGTGGATGGATTGGTTTGGAACTGAGGCTTACTTTTAAAAATCAGAAAGTAAGAAACTAAGTGGGCTTTTTAAAACAATAGCAGCAAGTCATAAAAGTCTAAGCAGAATGTAACTCTAAACCATTGAAGGCTGTCCTGAAGATTCATAATTTCTTTCCCCAAAATAATTAATATGCACATTTAACACTGAAATGTAGCTGTATTTCAAGGTAAGCTTAGGAACTTCACCCTCTAAGCACAGACTTCTATGCAGCACATACTTCTATAATTGGTAAACTTAATTCACAAAATTAGCGCATAAGGTATTTAAGTGCATGGGAAGTAGACACAGTTATGTTACACTTAAAATTACTTTTGAATGGCAAAGAAGTTCTTCATGATTATCTTTTTAAGAAAACGGAAGTTTATGTAACTTGAATTTGGCAGGGCATGAAATAAGTAGTAAAAACAGCAAACTGATAACTTGAGAACCATTTTTGTTTTTCTGAGAATACTTTATTTGCTGGTAGAAGTTGCTAAAAATGCACAGAACAAATACCAATAGAAAATGTACTGTATTTGAATCTCCCTATTCTATATAAAATGAATGGTGCACAGCATCTGTTGGAAAATGGCTGCGTGGACATTTCTTATTTTATGCCCCCTTATAAATAAAAATAAACCTTTTTATTCAAGAGTATATAAAATCTGGGAATCCATATCCACAGAGGGTGTGTGGTTTTTGGCAGAGATGCACTGTCAGAATTTCATCTTAGCTTGTCGATATTCTGCTCCTCCGCATTTCTGTATTCCACAAGGTCAACCAAATCCAGTGAGCTCCAAAACACTCTTCGGCAATTAGGATGAGCTGCTTACTCATAGGTTTAATAAAAATGGTTAGCTTTTAAAACATAAAAAGGCAAAATGTTAAAACGGTTTTTAAATTGTACAACAGGAAAATAAAGTTAAAAATATTTTTTTTTACTCAATGCTGAGTTTCATAAAACAGGTGTATAACAGTGTTTATCTTGACAGTTGTTTTAAAAATTTAAAATTTTTTCCTCCCTCCAGAAAAACACACACATCTGTATTGGGATAAGTCCAATATTAGGACACAAATGATTTTTCAGGTCAGTCTTTCTGAGGTGACATTCACCAACATTCCCTTGGGTAATTTACATGCTCCTCTTCTGTCACTGCAAAAAGGGATTGACCTCAATCATTTGATTAAAAAACAAATCAGATCACATCAAAAGTGTTTTTTCCCCCATACAAGCTATCACAGTATATAGGCCTCTAGCTCTAAATAATAGAGTTCCAGATTTGTAAATTTTCTTCAGACTTCAGAACATAGGCATTCCAAATCCCTAGAAAAATGAAAAACACAATTAATTTCATGCATATGCAAGACCTAGAAACCATAAATAAAAGTAATAATTTAACATTTACTGAATCGTCTTCTATGATAGCTGCAGAATCAAAGAAGTCTGGCCTCAGCTCAGCTCTCTCTCGCCGATTTCTTGATGGGGGCTAGAAAAAGAAGCCAAAATGTTTTCCTGAGATATAGTAAGACAATGAACTGTGATAATAAGCAGCTAATATTTCTGATGGTATCACAGAATAGAGCTACTAAAGATATAATTTTGAAATGAAAAGAATGTGGCTTTTACATGGAGCCCACATTAAAAAAACAGGATTTCAAATTACAATGAATAAGCTGAACATGTAAATGCATGTAATTTGGGGGCCTACAAACATACAACATGCCTTTGAATCGTAGAATGATTATAAAAATTGATCCCTAAATTCCCCAAAGCAGGTAGATGGAAAGCTACTGATGGGAGGGGAGAGACTGGAGGCATATGATCTCCTTTACATTTCTTAGAAAAATTTTTCATTATGGAACACTCAAAACCTGTAAAGAATGTTACAGGCTAAATTATGTCCCCCCCCGCCCCTGGCAAATTCATATATTGAAGAGGTACCCCCAGTACCTCAGAATGTGACTATTATTTGGACAGAGGACCTATAGAGAGGCTATTAAGGTAAAATGAGGTCATATGGGTGGATTCTAATTTTTAAAAAAATTTATGGGCACTTGGGTGGTTCACTCAGTTAAGCATCTGATTTTGGTTCAGGTCCTGAGTTCACAGTTCGTGGATTCGAGCCCCGCTTTGGGTTCTCTGCTGACCACTCAGAGTCTGGAGCCTGCTTCAGATTCTGTCTCTCTCTGCCCCTCCCCTGCTAACACTCTGTCCTCTCTTTCTCAAAAATGAATAAAACAAAAAATTTTTAACTTTTAAGTTTATTTTACTTATTTTGAGAGAGATCATGGGTAGGGAGTCAGAGAGAGGGAGAGAGAATCCTACTCAGGCTCTGCATTGTCAGCACGGAGCCCGATGTGGGGGCTCAAACACACAAACTGTGACATCATGACCTGAGCTGAAATCAAAAGTCGGTTGCTCAACCAACTGAACCCCCCAGGTGCCCCAATTCTAATCTGATTCACATCCTTATAAGGAGACAGAGGAAAGATCACATGAAGATAAAGGGAGAAGATGGCCATTTACAAATCAAGGAAAGAAGCCTGAGAATGAAATAAATCTTGCTGACACCATGATCTCAGACTTCTAGCCTTCAGAGCTGTGAGAAAATTTCTATTGTTTAAGCCACCTAGTCAATGGCATTTGTTATAGCAGCCCTAAATACATAAAGTGGTATGATAAACTACCATGTACTCATCACCTAGCTTCATCAACTGTCAAATCTTTGACCAATCTGTTTCATTGAGTCTCCTCACGGTTTTTTTTCTTTTCTATGTCATTTCATCTATAACTACCTTCAATATGAATCTCTGATGGAAATTAAAAAAAAAACATAACCACCATGCATTACTATTCCTGACAAAGTCAATAATTTCTTAATATCACCTACACCTAGTCCATATTCAGGTCTCCTTGCTTCAAAGATGTTTTTTCCACACTGAACAAATATGGTCCATATTCTGTGTTTGGTTGCTGTGCTGGAACACACTCTATATATCATCAGACTCCAAGTTAAAGAGACCAGATGTACACTATACTGAAAGGCAGATCTAGTGAGAGCCCCTTCTCAAGAAGGTAAGGAACCAGTTTCCATTACTGCCAGAAATTTACAATCTGACTGCTTAGAAAGTAAGCTTGAGAAACACAGCTCATCCAAATGCCCTAATAAGTGTGACATTGGTCCTGCCTGCTGCTATTCTATGTTACCACCTCCACACCTCTCTCCTCGGGCTTCTGCAAACAAGAGCATCATCTTACACCGATGCCTTCACATATTTTAAAAGAAGAAAATGTATTGAGTTTCTTTACCAGATCAATAACCATGGTGTCTTCAAATTCTTCATTCATATCTTCTAACTGGCTCCGGGATGACATCATCACATCTTCAAAGATGGGCTCAGCATCTTCCTCCATTAGGCCCCGACTGATAAGGAAAAACCATCGTCAGAAGACTGTTCAGACTCATCGAATGTGGAGTCCTGGCTCTTATATTAGGTCTTATAATCAATGAAAAGCACATCTTCCAGTTAAAATCCGTGGGCTGCACAAACTATGATCCTGAACTATTAAAATAATTAAGGATCATTCGTTTCATTCAAGATTTCATCTCAACTCATCAAAAGGAAGTATAATTTAAATGCAATAACAACAAAAGAAGTTAACATTTATTTAGCTATGTGTCAATTCCCACAAAACTATGTGATTGGTAGTATTATCCCATGTTTACAAATGGAGAATCTGAGGCACAGAGGTTTCAGACTTTGCCCAATGCCACATAGCTGGCAAGTGGCAGCACTAGGATTTAAATGCTGAAAGCTTCAGAAGCCCACACCCTCCATTCCTATTCTATACTGCACAGGAGATCCTGAATTATGATCTTAACTCCTTTTCTAAGACCACATGTCAAAGGAAACCAGTCATTCCACAAAATGACCAGCATCACATAGTCATTATGTTTTTGCACTACTTGATGTAACACTTACACGGCATGCCTTACTCCAGTTCTCACTTTCATGTAGTTCATTCCTGTTCTGTCCTTCCGATTTAAGTCTTCTAATTTCGGCTGGCCTAACCAAGAGATCTGCATCTGAGGACTAAGGGAATAGGAATACATTATTCATTTATGGCAGAAGATGAATTTCGCTCATAAGTCCCATGCTAAGAAAGCCACCGTTGGCTTGCCTAATCCCCGAGTATGGGGAGTTAGCTGGATTTACTTGAGTCAAGGGTGAGACAGACCATTACTGAAGGATCTACCTTTGCAGAAATGGCATTTAGTTGCTCAGGGATGCCTAAGTCTCTAAGAGAAGCTGGCTGTGGCCAGTTGTTAGCTGTAAAGGAAACCAAAGTATGTCACCCCAAAATACTGCTTCTGAGATAAAAGTTATTTTGAGCTAAAGGCAATTAAGAAGTGGTAAACACAGAAAAAGCTCCTTTTCTGCTTAAAGGCAGAATTCTTGTTTTATGGGAGACAGACTCTTATCAACTCAGAGATGGTACCAGAGCAATCTGCAAACAAACCTTCCTACTAGTTAAACTAACCCTTACCTTCCTAGTTGAGGAAAATGTAGACTACATAGGCTCAGTTAAACTATTCCTAGTACAAAACCCTTTGTCTTGTCAATTCTTCAGGCCTTCATTCTCTGCTGAAAGCTCCCCTGGACATGTAAAACACTCAATAAAATGTGTATCCTTTTCTGTTGATCTGTCCATTTAATTTTCAGACCCAGTTAGGGATCCTAAGAGGATTGGATAAAACCTTTCCTTCCCCTACAGGTGCTTAATTTATCAGCTTTGTTCCCCAAATCTCTGGCAAACAAGAGACTGTTTCTGAGACCTCTGTATCCAGCTACTGCCCTGGAACAAGTGTTCCTGCTTGGACAGCCAGTCCCCTAAGGGACAGAAAGGATGCTGGCCTTGTGGGAAGAGCTCTTCAGGGTTGAACAAGGAAAGGTATTAACACATTTTTTTCTCAGTCCTTCTGAAAAAATTTGGAGTCAGGTGCATGCTGGGTCAAATTTTCACCTGTCCTCTATACTTACTGGTACATGGACACTTGCATAAACATGCCTCCTGGGAATTTTACAGGATGTAAACCTTAATGATTTTTAGTAGATAACATCTGTCACATGAGCAGCTGTCTTTATATCATATAGTGTTACCACCTTGATTAAACCTATAAACAAACCTACAGCAGGGAAAGGAAAGTAGACCACAGAGGGGAGGAATTGACAAGTGGTAAAGTCAGGGAAGTAAGACAGGCTGCTCAAATAAGGAAGAATCCACCCTCTAAGAAGCAGGGTGAGAATGCTAGTCATAAGGCAAACTACCCTCTAAGAATGCTGTTATGCAGTGGCTGTCTGACAATGATTATCCTTTTAGCTTTGAAGAAAGGCAGATCCTCTGAGCAAAGAGGCTTTCTGAAAACCCAGGATCTGAAAAATTCTAACATTTCCTCTTTCCATTTCCAACCTGCTAAATTTGTTGATTTTAACTGAGAATTTTCTTTGCCATCAGAGTAAATCACAGCATTTTACCCCAATGAATAGAAACACAAGAAACTAGAAGAATTACATAGCTGGATAGAAAACAACAAAGAAAAAGTTCTTTTATAGCAAAAGTCGTACCATTATCTTGCCTTTTCCAAAATTTTTGGGGCCATGGTACTAGAAAACATACTAATTACTACTAGCATGGAAAAGGTAAGACTTTGATTCTCTCTTAGAGAAAAGGCAACTGTTCTCAGAATTTATCAAATATCTTGACAAATACCTTAATCCCTAACAGTTTAAGTTTAAAATATAAACTTGACCAAGACAAAATGCTATTAATGAATGAAAAAGGAATAGTCTATTTGTTTGTTCAGACTAGTACAACCTTAGCAGAGACTCTTATAGGCTTTCTTTCCAAGGAAGTAACTTGCATGTCTTCTTTGCACGTCCCTGAGAAAAAACAGACCTGCCCAATGATAATCTGTAAACTCCAACTGAAATCAGCACTTAGTGATGCACCATGCTTTAAAGGTCTTTGGGCTTTGAGTAACTGATATCCACAACTGTTGGCAGGCTTATGTATCTTCTAATACAAATTATTAGTCTCTGCTTGTGGTTTTTCCTCATGAACTGACCAATAACATGCTTTAAGAAGGTTTTTCTTTTTTTAACAATTAAAGGTTTTATACCAAGAAAATAAATTTTTACTACTTACTTGTGTAAAAAGTCAGGTTCAGAACCATGTTCAGACTCAGGTTCCTGAATCTGTTCTCCCACGGGCCTACTATTCTCCCGCAGTACAGTGGAAGTGAGCTGTGGTGCTGGCAGGGGCCCAGGAGTCTGAATCATGGTGTCAGTCCTGTTTAGCCATGTATTATCCAGACTTTCATCTGTAAAATTCCAGTTAGAGTCACAACATATCATTAGTGGAATGAACTCTGGTAGAAGTTCTAGAACAGACTAGAAGAGCGTGGCTTCTGGGTTAAACTGTCTAGTTTGAATTCCAGTTATACCACTCGCCTGTGTAACTTTCTGTAAGTTACTAAACTTCCAAAACTCCGTTTTCTTATATATTCTTACATTATCCTCTCTTCTGAATCCCTCCATCTATAAGGATTAATTCAACCACAGGAAGGGAAGAATGGGGTCAGCCAGAGATCCCTCTAACCTTGCTTTACTCAAGCAATAAAGGGCCTATTTGCTGGGTCTTAGAGGGGCCCCAGGTAGCAGCACTTAAAGTCTGGTGGGCCTTTACTGACAAATCAGCAAATCCCACTGCACAACTGGGATATTGGAGAAATAACTTTTTTCCAGGCAATTCAATATGGGGATGGGTTAAGAGGCTCACTGTTTTCATGCTTCTAAGTTCTACCTCTTTAGGGAAGCCCTCCTCATTCATCCTACCCAGCCCCCACTTCCCATTCTCCTTTAACTTCTAGAGGAAATAGAATCATTCCTACTTACTAAGGATTTAATTATACACTGGCCTGTGTTGGCAGGTCATCTGTCAACTGTATAGGTTATCTCTTTAATTAAAATTAAATTTTGTCAAGGGACCAGGAAGTGTTTCTTCCTTTTTCTGAAGATCATTCATGAAGATCTGAACAGATTAAAGCATTATTTGCATATGTAAACTATAGCCTGATATACTGTTACATAATTATAAAGTTTCTACTACAAACATTCTAAGTTATTTTCCTAATATGGGAAGACTTAAAAGTATTACTGCTATGCTTTCCCTTCTGAAGAATTAAAAAAAAATTTCAATCACAAAGTACACAGTATGAATCTTACTGTTTTTCTTCCTCCATTAAGTCTCAGAGATGTGTGCATGTTAGGTTCTGTATTTGCTATCAAGCATCCCACCTCTCAGTGTTTCAACAATTGTCAGACATATGTATATGTTCTGGATCAGCTTCTCAGTTCCTGAAAATACTTACCTATTGTCTTGTTAATGTCATTCCAGTGATCTGAAACTCACTATTGAATCTTTTCTTTAATCAGCAAAAAGAGGTTTCATCTTCTTTTATTCATACTACTTTTGTTTCAACATTTAATTCCTAACTTTTATCTTCTGCTGCACTTAAAATTTTGTAAAAATGGTACCACTTAGGTTCTTAACCTGGTAAACCAATGTTTCAGCTCTACTACATACCATATTTTACAGAAAATCTTTCCTGATTCATTAAGAGTTCGATTACTCCCTGTATGTACCCAGAAAATCTTTTTGGCCCATCAGAGCACTTCCCTTGCTGAATTAAAATTGCCTGCTTCTGTCTTCCCATCTGTACTATGAGCATTTTTTAAAGTAAGTTTCATGCCTAGCACAGAGCCCAAAATGGGGCTTGAACTCATGACCCTGAGATCAACAGTTAGATGTTTGACTGAGGTGCCCATGCACCCCTGAGCATTTTTATTAATACTTAATCTCCAGCATTTTGCAGGTCTTTGAAAGGTGCTTGGTAAAGACTTGATGAATGAATGACTAACTTCAGGAAGAACTCACTCTTCTTGAGGAGATCCTGCTAACCCCTAAGGGTTCCTCAATGAAAACACTTCTTACAAGGCTTTCTCATCTTTATTCCAAACAGATGAAACTGCTGCCTAAGGATTCTGGGCACATGACCTACGTTAGTCGCTTGGTAAATTTCAAACTGACATACAGCAAGTTTTCTTTTTTTCAGTCATTATTTAGAGAGAAGTTTAGGATTCTACACTACAGAGAGGGTTTAGTATTTTCATTCTCTGAACCAAAAGATTTTAAATCCCAAAGACAAAACTTGACACAAAATCTTTAACATTAATTCTGTAAATATTTTTTTCTTTTTTAATTTATATCCAAGTTAGTTAGCATATAGTGCAATAATGATTTCAGAAGTAGAATCCAGTGATTCATCCCCTATGTATAACACCCAGTGCTCATCACAACAAGTGTCCTCCTTAATGCCCATCACCCATTTAGCCGATCCCCCACCCACCACCCCTCCAGCAACCCTAAGTTTGTTCCCTGTATTTAAGACTCTCTTATGTTTCCCCCCTCCCTGTTTTTGTATTATTTTTGCTTCCCTTTCCCTATGTTCATCTGTTTGTATCTTAAATTCCACATGTGAGTGAAGTCATATGATATTTGTCTTCCTCTAATTTTGCTTAGCATAATATCCTCTTGTTCTATCCATGTTGTTGCAAATGGCAAGATTTCATTCTTTTTGATTGCCAAGTAATAGTCCATTGTGTGTGTGTGTGTGTATGTGTGTGTATGTATATGTGTATATATATACACACATACCACATCATCTTTATCCATTCATCAGTTGATGGACATTTGGACTTTTTCTATACTTGGTCTATTGTTGACAGCGCTGCTATAAACATTGGGGTGCATATGCCCCTTTGAAATAGCACACCTATATCCTTTGTATAAATACTTAGTAGTGTAATTGCTGGGCTGTAGGGTAGTTCTATTTTTTTTAATGTTTATTTTTGATAGACAGAGTGTGGGCAGGGGAAGCAGAGAGAGAAGGGGGCAGAGAGAGAGAGGGAGACACAGAATCCGAAGCAGGCTCCAGACTCTGAGCTGTCAGCACAGAGCCCAACACGGGGCTTGAACTCATGAACCATGAGATCATGACTGGAGTCAAAGTCAAATGTTTAAGTGACTGAGCCACCAGGTGCTCTGAGTTTTCTTAGTTTAAGAGTAATGCTCTAATAAAGCAATTTTTAGTCTTTTTGAATATATGAATAATTACGCATTTTCACATTTTCATGACAATTCAACTCCTTGTTTCCCACAGTCCATGAGGGTTATAAAACCAGAGTCAGCTATCATTATTTTAATGCACAAGAATAAATTATATTCCTGGGGTAGAAATCGAAAGTTGTTTTGGTCATGTTCAATTTGCTGCACAGGTCTACCCTTAGCTTATCAGAATCTCTTCTATATTAGGATGAATTTTGATAATTAATGTTATGACTACACCTTATTTTAAATTTTAATGTATTAGAGGGTCTATGATATGGAGATCAATTTTATAAACCCTTGTAACTGTTTTCTTTTTCTCTGTACCTATCTTTCTCTGTGTTTCATGCTCTTCTAACTTCTTTCTCCTTGACCCTTTTCTGTTCCACTTTGTTCTAACCTTTGAGTATGTGTCAAATATACAAGGAAATAATATGCTTAACAGTATTACCTTGCTTCAACAGATCTGTCACTTTATTTACCTTTGCAATAGTAAGCAAACTACTTGTCTCATAGGTTAAAGGTAGACTTACCTTCTACTCGTTTTTTGTGAAGTGGGGGTCGTCCTTTCTTATTCCTTACTGAGGAGGTTTTGCTGCTGCTACTTCCACTGTTAACAGA
Source organism: Prionailurus viverrinus (assembly GCF_022837055.1). Lineage (NCBI taxonomy): Eukaryota > Metazoa > Chordata > Mammalia > Carnivora > Felidae > Prionailurus > Prionailurus viverrinus. The sequence goes on from NC_062569.1 coordinate 32,079,071, forward strand.
CATCCTATCATCTTCACCTCCAGTGACTAATGAATTTCTATAGGAGATAAGTGGAAGCCACACATCTTCTCTTCTTTCCATCATCTGCTCCGTAAGGAATTTTTCTAGGTATGAATGACTAGAAACACAACAAAGGAAACAGTGATTTTCATAGAAGCACTTCATGTATCACTTATTTAATTTTTTCATAGACTGAGGCTGTCTCTCTGAAAGTTCTGAAGAATCCCTAAGGGTACATATTACATTGTTAACAGTGGTTACCTTTGGAAAAGAGGGATGAGAATGTAAGGTTTTGCTGCACATATTCCTGGAATGCTTTTATTGTTCCAATTTTAGTACATGTGCTGAAGTGAGCACTGGAATACTTTTAAATAGGTGAATGTATTACTAAGGCTGTGTGTGTGTGTGTGTGTGTGTGTGTGTAGAGTCCTTCCTAGGCCAATGTTCAAAAAAAAAAAAAAAAATCAGAAGTTTAGCTCAATAGGCTATTGATTTTTTTTTTTAAATTGTTTAAACCAGGGCAGGATTTCTATAATGGTGGAGAGAGGAACTAGGCATATCCTCTTCCCAGCAAAACAATTTTTTAACTGGTGAAAATGATAAAAGACAATCATTTAAAGTCTTTAGAAACTGTCCTAAGGGCACATAGCAAATGGAGAAACATTTATTCAAGAAAATTCCTAAATCTCAGTAAAAACAGAGTTTGTTGCATTTGCATCATAACCTGTTCCCCTCCTTTGTCCCCTCTTCTCCACCACTGTCCTGTGCTATGAAGGCATTACTCCAGGAGCTCTACTCTGGGTAGACATGGATAAGAAGACAGGGTTTCCCTCTTTCTTTCACTTCTCATCCGGAGCTGCCCTGGAAGAAACACTATTCTGGACAGCAGCTGGGAGGAAGGAGGCCTCCTTCTTCCCCATCCTCTACTTGTCAAGTAGTGACTCTCTCTTAGGCACAGCAGGCAGAGACCACCTGGAGGGACAAGCTGACAATGAGGGGTTACCCCTGGTTCCCTGCTCACAGAATAGAGGTGTTATTCTGGGAGGAGAGGGATGCTGTCCCACCCCCAGTTCCTGTTCAATGGCATAAAAGTTCTGCCCAGCAACCAAAGAGAGTAGATAAGCCAGAAATTTAACAGAGAAAATGAGAGAAAAGCTAGCCAAGAAGAGCCCTCCTGGAATCACAGACAATCTTGGAAGTTGGGAAGGCTCTGCACATATGCTTAAGCTGCACTTACTCATGGGCAAAAAGAACAGGGAATGAGGGCAGTGTTGAAATCATTCCCCAGGCCCCACACTGACCTATCAACACAGGGAAGAAGTCTCACTGGCACCAGGGGCTTAAGCACAACTGCTAACCAAATACTAGTTGAACAATAAGCTGCTCTGACCCAAGAGCAACTCTCAGAAAGCCAGACTTAAAGATAAAATCATAGTAGACTATTTTCCAGTTCTGCACATAAGGAGTTTCAAAGTTGTCATTGCATCCTAACAAGTAAAAAGCTCAACAGACTAAAAAATCAGCAACTTCCTGGATCCATAAGAGAGGAAAATAGCTGTCCCCAAGACTGGGAGATATATGTGAATACAGGAGGCAACAGCTTATTGGAACAAACTCACTAGTGGAAACTAACTTGAGAACCAGTGCTGGAGTAGGAAAACCTGAGCTGTAATTCACAAACTGGGGGTGCCTGGGTGGCTCAGTCCCTTAGGCATCTAACTTCGGCTCAGGTCATGATATCACTGCTCTGAGTTTGAGTGCCCCATCAGGCTCTGTGCTTGATAGCTCAGGGCCTGGAGCCTGCTTCAGATTCTGTGTCTCCCTCTCTCTCTGCCCCTCCCCCATTCATGTTCTGTCTCTTCTTCAAAAATAAACAAACATTAAAAAATTTTAATTCACAAATTGTTGGAGGTTCACTGTGGACAAGTCTGAGAGTTCAAAATTCCAGGAGGACCCAGTCCACGGTCCAGTCCAGGGGGACCTCCCCATAATATGAGATTTACCTCCAGAAGTTCAACCAGGTTTCCACAGTAAACATTAGAGCAAACTCCTCTGTGCTTCCAGCAAGGGGAGAGGAAAAGGATATCATTTTGAAATCTGCCAGAGTATATTGTTTTTTTGCTTTTTTAAAAAATTTTTAACGTTTATTTATTTTTGAGACAGAGAGAGACAGAGCATGAATGGGGGAGGGTCAGAGAGAGGGAGACACAGAATCCGAAACAGGCTCCAGGCTCTGAACTGTCAGCACAGAGCCCGACGCGGGGCTCGAACTCATGGACCACGAGATCGTGACCTGAGCAGAAGTCGGCCGCTCAACCGACTAAGCCACCCAGGCGCCCCAGAGTATATGGTTTTTAACAAAACCTCCCCTCAGGGGAAACTGGTAAAGCAGAGCACAACTTACTGGGATATTAGTGGATGTTAACCAATCTGGGGGAAGGGAAATACCAACTCCAGCCCACTCCACCCATTATGTCCCAACTATGGGTTAAGAAAAAAGTGAGAAATACTTGAGGAGTTCACAGTCCAGTGAACTAAGACACAAGCCTATAATCTGAGATTATAGATTGCTTCCCCTCCTCCCATACCTCATTACCATATTACTAAAGGTATATTTATAGCAGTTCCTTCTACCCAGTACATCACGTCTGCTAATCAAGAAAAAATTATAAGGCATACCAAAAGGCAAAATTACGATTCAAAGGACAGAGCAAACATCAGAATCAGACATGGTAGAAATATGAGAATTATCAGACTGGCAATTTAAAACAACTATGATCAATATGCTAAGGGCTCTAATGGGAAAAGTAGACAGCATGCAAGAACAGATGAGCAACAAAAGCAGACAGATGGAAATCCTAAGAACCAAAAGAAATGCTAGAGATAAAAACTGTAAAAGAAACAAAGAATGCCTCTGATCGGTTTATCAGTAGACTGGACACAGCTGAGGGAAAAGCCTCTGCTCTAGGGGACACAACAACATAATCTTTGAAAACTGAAAGCAAAGAGAATGATGATGGAGGAAAATAGAATATCCAACTATAATACAACTACAAAAGGTGTTAACATATTGAGAATGTCAAGGGGAAGCAAGAAAAGAACAACAGCAACAATAATTGAAAACAGAAATGGCAGGGGTGCCTGGGTGGCTCAGTCTGTTAAGTCATCCAGCTTCGGCTCAGGTCATGATCTCATAGTTTATGAGTTCGAGCCCTGCGTTGGGCTCCTTACTGACAGCTCAGAACCTGGAGTCTGCTTTGGATTCTATGTCTCCTTCTCTCTCTGCCTCTCCCCCGTTCATGCTCTCTCCTTCAAAAATAAACATTAGACAAAAATTAAAAAAACAAACAAACCCCGAAATGGCAGAGAATTTTCCCAAATTAATGTCAGATACCAAGCCACAGATCCAGGAAACTCAGAGAATACCAAGCAGGATAAAATGACAGAAGAACTATATCTAAGCATACTGTTTTCAAACTACAGAAAATCCAAGGCAAAGGAAAAATCCTGAAAGAAGCCAGAGGAAAAAAAATGCTTCATACACAAGGGAATAATGATATGAATTATACCTAACTTCTCAGAAACCATGCAAGCAAGAAAAGAGTGGAGTAAAGTGTTAAGAGAAAAACCCCACCAAACTAAAATTCTGTGCCCTACAAAACTCTCCTTCAAAGTGAAGGAAAAATTAAGACTTTCTCAGGCAAATAAAAATTGAGAGAATTTGTTGCCAGTAGACCTGCTTTCCAAAATTTGTTAAAATAAGAGCGTTAGAGTGAAAGAAAGTAATATAGGTCACAGACATGAATCTATATAAAGTAAGAAAGAACAATGAAGAAGGAATAAGTGAAGGTAAAATAAAAACTTAAAATTTTAAAAAATATTTATTTATTTTTGTGACAGAGAGAGAGAGAGAGGGAGTGAGCATGCAGGGAGGGACAGAGAGAGAGGGAGACACAGAATCTGAAAAAAGGCTCCAGGCTTTGAGCTGTCAGCACATAGCCCGGCACGGGGGTTAAATTCATGACCCATGAGATTGTGACCTGAGCCGAAGTCTGAGGCTTAACTGAGCCACCCAGGCACCCCTAAAATAAAAACTTTTATTTTTCTTAACTGATCTAACAAAGGAAATTTTTGTTCAAAATAACACCAACAATGTATTTGATTATGTATGCTTATGTATATATCACGTATATGCATAGATATATATGATTACATATGCTTATATATTAAATGAAAAGAATGACAGCAATGATACAAGGGAGAGGAGGGAGAAATTAGGACTATTTTGTTATTATAAGGTACTCATACTACTCATGAAGTGATACAGTACTATTTAAAAGTGGATTTGGGGGGCGCCTGGGTGGCGCAATCGGTTAAGCGTCCGACTTCAGCCAGGTCACGATCTCACGGTCCGTGAGTTCGAGCCCCGCGTCAGTCTCTGGGCTGATGGCTCAGAGCCTGGAGCCTGTTTCTGATTCTGTGTCTCCCTCTCTCTCTGCCCCTCCCCCGTTCATGCTCTGTCTCTCTCTGTCTCAAAAATAAACGTTAAAAAAAAAATTAAAAAAAAAAAAGTGGATTTGGATTAATTGTAAATGCACATTGCAAATTTTAGGGCAACCACTTAAAAAAAAGTATCAATATGCTAAGAAAGTAGAACAAATGGTATCATAAAATGCTTAATTGAAACTTTTTACAAACAGCAGAAAAAGAGTGGAAGACAAAAAATAAGAGCAACAAACAGAAATAGTAAGGAATATGGTAGGTATTAATCCAACTGTATTAATAATCAATCTGAACATCAATGGTATAAAAGTGCACCAAGTAAAAGATTGCCAGAGTGGATCAAAAAACATGACCTAAGTATAGGCTGTCTACAAGAAATCCACTTTAAATGTAAAGACATATAAAATAAAAGTAAGTAAATGGATGGAAAAAGTTATACCATGCAAACACTAATCAAAAGAAACCAAGAGTAGTTATATTAATTTCAGAGCAGACTTCAAAGTACAGAAAGTTATCAGGGATAAAGAAGGGTATTACATAATGATAAAGGAGTCAGTTCTTCAAAAAAGGTAATAATTCTTACTATGTATGTGCCTTAAAACAGAGCATCAAACTATGTGAGACAAAACTAATTGTAAAGAGAAACTGCAATTAGAAATACATGAATCCACTATCACAGTTGGAGACTTAATCCTCTATCAGAAATGGACAGATTCAGTAGCCAGAAAAATCAGTAAGGACATAGTAGAAATCAAATACACCATCAGTCAAGTGGATATAATTAACATCTACAGACTAATCCCATCCAAAAGCAGAATACGTATTTTTTTCAAATCACCTGTAACATTCACCAAGAGATCACATTTTATTTAAAAAAAAATTTTTTTTTCAACGTTTATTTATTTTTGGGACAGAGAGAGACAGAGCATGAACGGGGGAGGGGCAGAGAGAGAGGGCGACACAGAATCGGAAACAGGCTCCAGGCTCTGAGCCATCAGCCCAGAGCCTGACGCGGGGCTCGAACTCATGGACCGCGAGATCGTGACCTGGCTGAAGTCGGACGCTTAACCGACTGCGCCACCCAGGCGCCCCAAGAGATCACATTTTAGGTCATGAAACACATCTTTTGTTTTTTTTTTTTTTTAAATGTTTTTATTTATTTATTTTGCAAGCGAGGGAAGGAGGGAGAGAAAGAGAGCCCATGCACTCAAGCAGGGGAGGGGCAGAGAGAGAATCCCGAGAAGGCTCTGAGGTGTCTGTCAGTGCAGAACCCAATGCGGGGTTTTGATCTCAGGAACTGTTATATCATGACTTGAGCCGAAATCAAGAGTTGGACGCTCAACAAACTGAGCCACCAAGGCACCCCAGTCACAAAACACATCTTAACAAATTTAAAAGAACAGAAATCATACAATGTCTGCTCTTAGATCACAATGGAATTAAACTAGAAATCAGTATCAGAAAGATACATGGAGATTAAAGAATATACTTTAACACATGATACAAAGAAGAAATCCCAAGGGAAATTTTAAATGAAAATGAAATGAAATGAAAATAATAGCACTTCAAAATTTGTGTAATGCAGTGAAAGCAATGGTTAGGGGGGAAATTACAGCACTGAATGCACATATCAGAAAAGAAAAATCCAAAATCAATAATCTAGAAGCTTCTACCCTAGAAAACTAGAAAAAGATGGCCAAATTGAATCCAAAGTGAAAGAAAAGAAACACTAAAAGTTAGAGTAGAAATCAATGAAATTAAAAACATAAAGCAATACATAATATCAGCAAAATCAAAAGCTGGTTCTTTGAAAAGATCGATAAAATTGATTAGTCAGCCAAAAAGAGTTGGGGGGAAGAGAAGCTACAAATTATTAATACCAGAAATTAAAGAGAAAACATCATTACAGATCCTATGGACATTAACAGGAGAATAAAGGAATACTATAAACAAATCTGTGCCTGCATATTTGATAATCCAGATGAAACAGACCAATTCCTTGAAACACACAACTTGCCAATTTCACACAAGAAGAAATGGACAATCTGAAAAGGCCTATATCTATTAAATAAATTGATTCAATAACTAATAACTTTCCAAAGCAGGAAGCACCAAGCTCAAATGAGTTAACTGATGATTCTACCAAACATTTAAGGAATAAACCTACCAATTCTCTACAGTCTCTTTCAAATGACAAAAGCAGAAGCAGTACTTTCTACCTCATTCTACGAGGCCAGCACTATCCTAATACCAAAATCAGACAAAGATATTACAAGAAAACTACAGACTAATATCTTCATGAATATAAAGCAAAAATCCTCATCAAAATATGAGTAAACTGAATCCAACACTGTACTGAAAAATAAATATATACACTATGATCAAGTGGGATGTAACCCAGGTATGCAAAGCTGGTTCAACACTTGAAAATCAATTAATATATTCCATCACATCAACAGGCTAAAGAAGAAAAATCAGTATCTTATCAATAAATATAGAAAAAGAATTTGACAAAACCCAACAGCAATCCTTGATAAAAACTCTCACTAAATCAGGAATAAAAGGGGATTTTCTCAATTTGATAAATACAATCTACAAAAAACCGTATAGCTAACATGCTTAATGGTGAAAAACTTGAAGATTTCCCAGTAAATCAGGTATAAGACAAGAATGTCCCTGCTCACCAATCTTTTTCAACACTGTACTGGAAATTCTAGTTAATTCAATAAGACAAAAAAGGAAATATAAAGTATACAGAGTAGAAAGGAAGAAATCAGTTATTATTTGCAGATGACACGATTGTCTATGTACAAAATCCTAAAGAACTGACAGAAAATCCCTCCTGGAACTAATATGCAATTGCAGCAAGGTTGCAGGATACAAAGTTACAAGTGGAATTTGAAATTAAAAACATAATGCCATTTACATCTGCACCCCTGAAAATGAATTAAGATATAAATCTAACAAAAAATATACAATACCTATATGAGGAAAACTACAAAACTGATGAAATGAAAGAACTAAATATATGGAGACACGTTCCATGTTCATGCCTACAAAGACAAAGTACTAAGTTCTTTCTAACTTGATCTATATAGTCCATGCAGTTCCAACCAAAATCTCAGCAAGTTATTTTGTGGATATTGACAAGTGGATTCTAAGTTTTATATCGAGAGGCAAAAGACCCAGGATAGCCAGTACTGATGGAGAACAACTAAGTTCGAAGACTGACATGATACAATTGTAAAACTTACTATAAAGCTACAGTAAAATCATTTTGCAAAATATAAGTATACCATCATCACACTGTATACCTTAAACTTATACAATGCTATATGTCAAATTTATCTCAATAAGGCTGGAAAAATGAGAAAAAAAATCTATAGTAACTAAGATAGTGTGGTACTGGCCAATGAATAGACATATAGATCAAAGGAACAGAAAAAAGAACCCAGAAACAGGACCACATAAATATAATCAACTGATCTTTGTGACAAAGGAGCAAAGGTAATAAAATGGAGTAAAAGCAGTCTCTTCAATAAATGAACAACTGGATGTGTGTGCAAAGCAAATAAATGAGTTGAGACACAGAGCTTACGTTGTTCACAAAAACCAACTCAAAATGGATTATAAACCATTTTGTAAATGTAAAATTTATAAATGTAAAATGTAAGACTATAAAACTCCTACAAAATAATATAGGAGAAAACCTAGATAACCCAGGGTATGGCAATGACTTTTTACAACACCAAAGGCAGGGTCTCTGGAATAATAATTGATAAGGCAGAGTTAATTAAAATTAAAAACTTCTGTTCTGCAAAAGACACTGTCTAGAGAAAGAGAAGACAACCACAGACTGGGAGAAAATATTTGCAAAATACATATCTGATAAAGGAATTGCTATCTAACGTATAGAAACAACTCTTAAAACTCAACAATAAGAAAACAAACAACCTAATTTAAAAATGGGCTACACATCTGAACAGATACCTCACCAAAGAAAATATACAGATGCCAAATTAAGCACATTAAAAGTTGCTCCACATCATATGTCATCAAGGAAATGCAAAATTAAAATAAGACACAACTAGGGGCACCTGGGTGGTTCAGTGGGTCAAGCGTCTGACTTCAGCTTAGGTCATGATCTCAGTTTGTGAGGTCAAGCCCCGTGACGGGCTCTGTGCTGACTGCTTGGGGCCTGGAGCCAGCTTCTGATTCTGCGTCTCCCTCTCTCTCTGCCCCTCCACCACTCACGCTCTGTCTCTCTCAAAAATAAACATTAAAAAAAATTTTTTTTAAAAATAAGACACCTATTAGAATGGCCAAAATCTGAAACAATGACAACACCGAATCCTGGTGAGGATGTGGAACAAAAGAAACTCTCATACATTGCTGATAGGAATAGAAAATGGTACAGCAACTTTGGAAGATAGTTTTGCAGTTTCTTATAAAACTAAACACACTCTTACCATGTGATCCAGCAATCACAAGCCTTAGTATTTACCCAAAAGACTTAAAAATTTAAGTCCTTACAATTACCTACACAGGGATGTTTATATCAGCTTCATTCATAATTGCAAAAATTTGGAAGCAACCAAGATGTCCTTCAGTAGGTAAATGGCTAAATCAATTGTGGTATTTCTAGACAATGGTATAATTCTCAACATGAAAAAGAAATGAGCTTATCAAGCCATGAAAGGACATGGAGGAACTTTACATGCATATTACACTAAGTGAAAGAAGCTTATGTGAAAAGGCTACATACTTTGTGATTCCAACCATATAACATTCTGGAAAAGGCAAAACTATGGAAACAGTAAAATCATCAGTGGTTGCTAGGGTTTGGGGGATGAGAGGAAAGATGAACAAGCACAGCACAGAGGATTTTTAGGGAAGTGAATAAAATACTCTGTATGATTCCATAATGATGGATGCATGTCATTATACATTTGTCTAAACCCACAGAATGTACATCAAGAATGAACTATAATGTAACCAATCATGAACTTTGGTGATTATGATATGTCAAGGTAGGTTTATCAATTATAACAAGTGTATCATCTTGGTGGTAGATGCTGATAATGGGGAGACTATGCATGTGTAAGGGCAGAGTGATACATGGGAATTCTCCTTACCTTCCCCTCAATTTTGCTGTGAACCTAAAACTTCTCTAAAAATTAAGCTAAATCAAATCAAATCAAATCAAATCAAATCAAATCAAATCAAATCAAATAGTTCTCTGTTAGTTTGGAAGACTGCACATACCCAAGGCTGCCCCTTCTCAGAAGCAATGAGAGAGGGAACTTCCAAGCTGCTAGTCTTCTGGCTGACTGTGGAGCAAAATAACACCCCTGAATTGTGACAGCAGTCTTCAAGCGACACACACAACGAAGAGTAAAAAGTAAAAATCTAGCCTCTACTACAAAGCTGTCATCATCAAGACAGCATGGTATTGGCACCAAAACAGACACATAGACCAATGGAATAGAATAGAAACCCCAGAACTAGACCCACAAACGTATGGCCAACTCATCTTTGACAAAGCAGGAAAGAACATCCAATGGAAAAAAGACAGCCTCTTTAACAAATGGTGCTGGGAGAACTGGACAGCAACATGCAGAAGGTTGAAACTAGACCACTTTCTCACACCATTCACAAAAATAAACTCAAAATGGATAAAGGACCTGAATGTGAGACAGGAAACCATCAAAACCTTAGAGGAGAAAGCAGGAAAAGACCTCTCTGACCTCAGCCGTAGCAATCTCTTACTCGACACATCCCCAAAGGCAAGGGAATTAAAAGCAAAAGTGAATTACTGGGACCTTATGAAGATAAAAAGCTTCTGCACAGCAAAAGAAACAACCAACAAAACTAAAAGGCAACCAACGGAATGGGAAAAGATATTCGCAAATGACATATCGGACAAAGGGCTAGTATCCAAAATCTATAAAGAGCTCACCAAACTCCACACCCGAAAAACAAATAACCCAGTGAAGAAATGGGCAGAAAACATGAATAGACACTTCTCTAAAGAAGACATCCGGATGGCCAACAGGCACATGAAAAGATGTTCAGCGTCGCTCCTTATCAGGGAAATACAAATCAAAACCACACTCAGATATCACCTCACGCCAGTCAGAGTGGCCAAAATGAACAAATCAGGAGACTATAGATGCTGGAGAGGATGTGGAGAAACGGGAAGCCTCTTGCACTGTTGGTGGGAATGCAAATTGGTGCAGCCGCTCTGGAAAGCAGTGTGGAGGTTCCTCAGAAAATTAAAAATAGACCTACCCTATGACCCAGCAATAGCACTGCTAGGAATTTATCCAAGGGATACAGGAGCGCTGATGCATAGGGCCACTTGTACCCCAATGTTCATAGCAGCACTCTCAACAATAGCCAAATTATGGAAAGAGCCTAAATGTCCATCAACTGATGAATGGATAAAGAAATTGTGGTTTATATACACAATGGAATATTACGTGGCAATGAGAAAAAATGAAATATGGCCTTTTGTAGCAACGTGGATGGAACTGGACAGTGTGATGCTAAGTGAAATAAGCCATACAGAGAAAGATAGATACCATATGGTTTCACTCTTATGTGGATCCTGAGAAACTTAACAGGAACCCATGGGGGAGGGGAAGGAAAAAAAAAAAAGAGGTTAGAATGGGAGAGAGCCAAAGCATAAGAGACTGTTAAAAACTGAGAACAAACTGAGGGTTGATGGGGGGTGGGAGGGAGGAGAGGGTGGGTGATGGGTATTGAGGAGGGCACCTTTTGGGATGAGCACTGGGTGTTGTATGGAAACCAATTTGTCAATAAATTTCATAAAAAAAAAAAAAAAAAAAAAAAAAGTAAAAATCTAAATGGCCAAGGAGGTTTAAGCACAACCTTTGATTAATGAGTCTAATGCTGACATAGGCTTGACTCCTAGGAATTCAAGCCAAATGATAAAAACAAAAAACAAAAAACAAAAAAACCAAAAAACAAGGGGAAAAATCTGAGTGGGATAGCAGAGGCTGCACACTGTAAGAGAAACAGACTTCATAGTTTGTTCATCCAAATCTCTAAACAAATGACCAAGCAAACAACATCAATCTCTAGGGGTGCAGTGAATTGGTATGAAGTGTACCTAAATTATTTCACAACGTATCATGTATGCAACATATTATCTAAATTGTTCAGTTTTAAACAAAAAATTATGAGACATGCAAAGTTATAGGGAAATATGACCTACATGTAGCAGTAAAAAAGTGAGCAATAAAAACAGTGGCCCATAAAGATTGCAAAGCAATATTTTAAATATGTTCAAAGAACTAAAAAAATATATACATAAGGAATGAAAAATATGTCACTATCTCATTAAATAGAGAATAAGAAGAATAAAAAGAAATGATAAAAAGAGAACAAATGGAAATTTTGCAGTTGCAAATTACAATAACAAAGAATTCTCTATAGGAGCTCAACAGATTTGAACTGGCAGAATAAATAGTTGGTAATCTTAAATATACATCAGTAGAAATTATGTATTCTGAAGAGCAGAAAGAATAAAGAAAAATGAACAGAGCCTCAGAAATGTGTGATACCATTAAGTGCACTGATAGGTGTAGTGGAAATACCAGGAGAAGAAAGGAGTAGAAATGCATTTAAAGATATAATAGGAAAAAAAAAAAGATATAATAGTTAATACTTCCAAATTTGGTGAAAAACATTAATCTACACATTATCAAAGCTCAACAAAGTCCAAGCAAGATAAATTCAAAAAGACCCACACCCCGATGCATCATAGGCAAAATGCTAAAAGCTAACACTAAAGGAAAACTCTTGAACGAAGAGCAAGTAACTCATGATTTCTCATCAGATGCAATGGAGGCCAGAAGTCAGTGGGATAGTATCATCAATGTACTGAAAGTAACACACTATCAAATCAGAATATTTTATCTAGCAAAACTATATTTTAAAGCTAAAGATAAAATAAAGACACTCCCAGATGGAATAAAAATAGAGAATTTGTGGGGCGCCTGGGTGGCGCAGTTGGTTAAGCGTCCGACTTCAGCCAGGTCACGATCTCGCGGTCCGTGAGTTCGAGCCCCGCGTCGGGCTCTGGGCTGATGGCTCAGAGCCTGGAGCCTGTTTCCGATTCTGTGTCTCCCTCTCTCTCTGCCCCTCCCCCGTTCGTGCTCTGTCTCTCTCTGTCCCAAAAATAAATAAAAACGTTGAAAAAAAAAAAATAGAGAATTTGTTGCTGGCTGACCTGACTTAAAAGAAACAATAAAAGATGTTCTTTAGGCGGAAAGCAAATGATGCCAGAGAATACACATGAAAAAACAAAGAGAGCTAAAAGGTAATTATTAAGTAGTTATGAAGTCCAATATAATTGCATATTTATTCTTTTCACTAATTTAAACAAGAATTGTATAAAATAATATGTATCACTGTATTGTTGAGCCAATAACATAGAAATGTAATATATTTGGTAATAAATACAAAAGAAATAGGTGGGAGCAAAGATATATTAGTGTAAGGAAATGATGCCAGATGGTATATCAAATCCACAGAAAGAAATGAGGAGAACCAGAAAGGGCAAATGAGATTAATAATATAACAGGCCCCTGGGTGGCTCAGTCAGTTAAGTGTCCAACTTCAAGTCAGGTCACAATCTCATGGTTTGTGAGTTTGAGCCCACACCGGGCTCTGCTGTCAGAGCAGAGCCCACCTCGGATCCTCTGTCCCACTCTGTCTCTGCCCTGCCCCGACTCACACTCTCTCTCAAAAATAAACATTAAAAAAAAAAGGTTACTATAACAAACTCTATAATAAATGTATACTTGGCTCCATTTCTTCTCTCAGTGTATTTAAAAGACATACAATTATATCAAATATAATTATAATGATGTATTGTTGGGTGTGTAACATATTAGGATGCAGTATGTGTAACAATAATGACACAAAAAAGAATAGAAATGGAGCTATACAGGGGCGCCTGGGTAGCTCAGTCAGTTAAACATTCGACTTCAGCTCAGGTCACGATCTCACGGTTCATGGGTTCGAGCCCCGCGTTGGGCTCTGTGCTGACAGCTCAGAAGAGCCTGGAGCCTGCTTCGGATTCTGTGTCTCTCTCTCTGTCCCTACCCTACTCATGCTCTGTCTCTCTCTCTTTCAAAAAAATAAATAAACATTAAAAAAAGAAAAGAAAAGCTATATAGAAGTAAAGTTTTATATTTCCCTAGAATAAATTTGAAGAAATTTTGATAAGATGTATATTTTAAGGCCTACAAAAACCCACTAAGGACATAACTAAAAAAGTACAATTAAGTAATTTTGAAGTAAGGGACACCTGGGTGTCTCAGTCAGTTGGGTGTCCAACATGATTTCATGGCTTGTGAGTTCAAGCCCTGCATTGGGCTCTGTGCTGACAGCTCAGAGTCTGCTTCAGATTCTGTCTCCTCCATCTCTCTCTGCCCCTCCCCTGCTCACACTCACTCACTCTCTCTCTCAAATAAAGATAAACATTAAAAAGAAAAAAATTTTAAATAATTTTGAAGTAAAATGTTACACTAGAAAATATCCACTTAATATAAAAGAAGTCATGGCCAACTAATCTTTGACAAAGCAGGAAAGAATATCCAGTGGAATAAAGACAGTCTCTTCAACAAGTGGTGCTGGGAAACCTGGACAGCGACATGCAGAAGAATGAACCTGGACCACTTTCTTACACCATACACAAAACTAAACTCAAAATGGGTGAAAGACCTAAATGTAAGACAGGAAGCCATCAAAATCCTAGAGGAGAAAGCAGGCAAAAACCTCTTTGACCTTGGATGCAGCAACTTCTTACTCAACACGTCTCTGGAGGCAAGGGAAACAAAAGCAAAAATGAATGACTGGGACCTCATCAAAATAAAAAGCTTCTGCACAGCCAAGAAAACAACGAGCAAAACTAAAAGGAAACCGACAGAATGGGAGAAGATATTTGCAAATGACATATCAGATAAAGGGTAGTATCCAAAAAAAAGATAATCCAGTGAAAAAATGGGCAAAAGACATGAATAGACACTTCTCCAAGGAAGACATCCAGATGGCCAACCAACACATGGAAAAATGCTCAACATCACTCATCATCAGGGAAATACAAATCAAAACCACAATGAGATACCACCTCACATCTGTCAGAACAGTTAACATTAACAACTCAGGCAACCACCGATGTTGGCAAGGATGCAGAGGAAGAGGATCTCTTTTGCATTGCTGGTGGGAATGCAAACTGGTGCAGCCACTGTGGAAAACAGTATGGAGGCTCCTCAAAAAATTAAAAATAGAACTACCCTATGGTCCAGAAATTGCACTACTAGGTATTTATCCAAAGTATACTGGTGTGCTGTTTCGAAGGGGCACATGCACCCCAGTGTTTACAGCAGCACTATCAACAATAGCCAAAGTATGGGAAGAGCCCAAATGTCCATCGATGGATGAATGGATAAAAAAGATGTGGTATATATATACAATGGAGTATTACTTAGCAATCAAAAATAATGAAATCTTGTCATTTGCAACAACGTGGATGGAACAAGAGGGTATTACCCTATGTGAAATTAGAGAAGGACAAATATCATATGACTTCACTCACACGAGGACTTTAAGATACAAAACAGATGAACATAAGGGAAGCGAAGCAAAACTAATATAAAAACAGGGAGGGGGACAAAACATAAGAGACTCTTAAATATAGAGAACAAACAGGGTTGCTGGAGGGATTGTGGGAGGGGGGATGGGCTAAATGGGTAAGCGCATTAAGGAATCTACTCTTGAAATCATTGTTGCACTATATGCTAACTTGGATGTAAATTAAAAAATAATTTAAAAAATATATAAAAAAGGCAATAAGGGAGGAAATAGCAAAAATAGATCTATAGAAGCAAACAGTATAATGGCAGAAAGTGAAGTGTCTGACTCTTGATCTCAGCTCAGGTCTTGTTCAATCCCCACAGTGGGCTCTGTGCTGGGTGTGAAGCCTACTTAGAGAAAAAAAAAACCAAAAAACAAAAAACAACCCAAAACATGATCAAACTCACGCTATCTATAAGAAGCAGAGTTTACATTCAAAGACAAAAAGCCAGAAAGTGAAAGGATGGAAAAAAAGTATACCATGCAAACAGTAAATAAAATACAACTGGAGTGGTTATATTAGTATCAGACAAAATAGAATTTTAAGACAAAAGTTACTAGAGCCAGGGAATGACATTTTATAATGCTATTTAAGAGTCAATCCATCAGGAAGGCACAAGTATACACATAAATACACCTAACAAAAGAGCTAGCCTCAAAAGGCATGAAGCAAAAAATCGACAAATTTGAAAGGAAAAATAACAATTCAGTAATAGTTGAGGAGACTTCAATACCCCACCCTCAATAATGGATAGAACTAGACAAAATATTAACAAGGAAATAGAAGACTTGAACAAAGCTATTAAAAAAAAAAAACAAAACCAACCATATGCCACCTGACCTAACAGATACCGCAACACCACTGAACACCAGCAGAAGAATACATATTCTCCTGAAGTACATATGGAACATTCTCTAGAATAGACCATATATTGGTCTATAAAACAAGCCTGAATAAATTTGAAAGGATTAAATTATACAAAGCATGTTCTCGGGGCATGTGGGTGGCTCAGTTGGTTAAGCGTCCAACTTCGGCTCAGGTCATGATCTTACAGTTCGTGCCGGCAGCTCAGAGCCTGGAGCCTGTTTCAGAATCTGTGTCTCCCTCTCTCTCTGCCCCTCCCCTGCACACTGTGTCTCTTTCTCTCAAAAAAATGAATAAGACATTAAAAAAATTAATTAAAAAATGCATATTCTCTAGCCACAATGTAATGAAATGAGAAATCAATAATGGAAGAAAAATTTGGAAATTCACAAATATGTGGAAATTAAATAAAATACTCCTTAATAACTAAGATAAAAGAATACATCACAAAGAAAATGAGAAAGTCACGGAGATGAATGAAAACATAAATGCAACATATCAGAATCTGTAAGATGCAACTAAAGTAATGCTCAGAGGAAAATGTGTATCTGTAAATGCCTAGAATAAATAAGTTTTCAAACTAACCACCCCCCTGCCCCCCACCCCCACAAATACCCAACATCACTCATTCTCTATCATACTATTCTATTTCAGTGCCTGAGACTCTTGTTCCTATGTTATGTTGTGTCCCCCTTACATTAGAAACTTTGTATTGTTCGCTGCCTGGCCATACCAGAATAACAGTTATACAACAGTACCTGACCATATTGTTTAATAAATCTTTTTTGACCAAATGAAGTTGGCATCTCTCCTTAGAATTATCACTCATATTCATATGATTTTTAACTGTCTCTCCAAATTTCTGTTCATTTAACATTATTACAACTGATATACCTTTCTACCAAATTCATAAAATTCAGTATCCCATCAATATTTTTTATGAAAACTGCATATATTACTTCTTTAAACTATTATCAGTTATCAAAAATAAAAAATAGAAAAAGAAATCAATCTTCTTGGACCAAGTCAAATAAAAAATTCAGTTTACCTTTGAACATGGATTTGAATTGTGCACATCCACTTAAATGTGGATTTTTTTTCAATAAATACACTACATACCATAAATATATTTTCTCTTATGACTTTAACATTTTCTTTTCTCTAGCTTACTTTATTATAAGAAAGCATAAAATATATATAACATATGAAAGATGTTAACTATTATCGGTAAGGCTTCTAGTCATTAATAGGCTACAAATAGTTAAGTTTTGGGGAAGTCAAAAGTTACACAGTACAGCATAGAGGGTATAGTCAATAATACTGTAATAATGTTGTATGATGACAGTTACTAAATTTACCATGGTGAGCACTGTGTTATGTATAGAATTCCTGAGTCACTATATATTATATACCTGAAACTAACATAATATCATATGTCGACTATACTTAAGTAATAAAAAATAACATTAAAAAAGTGTGAAATTTAAAATTTAATAAATACCCTTTTATTTTACATTAAAAAAAAGTTAAAACACGATTTTTGATTGTGAGGAGGTCTGCACCCCTAACCCATGTTGTTCAAGAGTCAACTGTAAAACTAAAATATAATTAATGTAAGAGGGAAAAAAGAAAGGGTTACACAATGGCTAAGCCAATGTTCCTACTTCTTTGAATTGTGGAGTAAGAAAAGAAATCATTGCCCACTTACTCAATTTAATCTTGCAAATTCTAGAGTACTAAAGGTGAACAGTGAAAGAACAATTATATAGATGCTTGAAAGAAAACTATGGTTCCTTAAAACAATCAGAGCATATGTTATCAACAGTAATTATATCTAGATGACTAACATTTTTCCAAAAAATAAAACATTTAAAATTACAAGGGTATCATGATGAAAGTAACTTACACAGTCTTTTTGTCCTGTCGAAGAAGTTTAGAAGAAAATTCACTTAATACTTCCAGGAAAGCCAGATTAGGAGGGGGATATTCTTGTCCTTTCTGATTTTGGTATTTAAAGGCAAACTCTATGCCATCCCTGAAGTAAAAGAAAATAACTTCTTATTTTTCCAGATAAGTAGTGTAGTTCTCTCAATGGGTTAGAATTTCAAAGTAGTTGAAAAGGCAGGAAAATCACTGAAGGAAGTAAAATCCGATAAATTTGAAGGGCAAAACAATGTTAACTTGTATGACAATATATACCTATTAGTATTCTATTATTTACAGTAGAAAAGTATGAGTTGTAGCAAATAATATAAAAAATAGCTGAATAACCACAAAGCTAAATTCCTGTATGTATCTTATAGGGGTAACACAATACCCTGGAAAGGGCATTAGACTGTCAGAAACTTTGGTTCTCAGAGTTGGGTCACGGGACCAAGCAGCTATATGAGGTATTTAAACGTAAGGTATTTAACATTTTCTGTCATTCAGTTTTTAGTTATGAAATAAGGCTGACCAAATTAGTACAGTGTTTTTAAACCCATGTCTCCTATAACATTTTCTCACTGACTGACCAGATATTTTGTTAAATTTTACTTTCTATTCTTTATAAAAAAAAAATAGACAGTTGAAGTATTTTTCAAATTCAAAAGGCCCTCCTAGTTGAGAATAACTAGATGACACAACCTCTGAAGTTACTGTAACTTAAAAATTCTATCATTTGTCACTTTAAAAATGGGTCAAATAACATTTATTTCAGTTAAATTCCAGTAAAACTAAAATCTTTATAACATAAAGGGTTTATTCAGCTCACTCACTTGTGAAGTGTGGCAACTGCTTCTCGTGTCTTGATCTGATCCAGTCCGAACGTAAGGGCAAAACGACGTGCCAGTTCTTTAATGCCACTGACATGGGCAGATGTCCTATCTAGATTGGGACCTTGCTCTTGGACAAGTTCATTAAACAACTGATTGAAAGAAAAAAAGAGGAAAAAATCTACAGCTAAGAAATATTTATTTCATTTATGATTAGAATAGGTAATATAATTTAAAAATATTTAAAAGGCGCATGGTAAAATTTCCCTCCTTATATTTAACCGTAGTCACACTGTTCCCCTTCTCCAAGTCATCTACCATTACTAATTTCTTGAGCTCATTTTCATGCTACTTGTGTGATTAAATGTGAACAGGAATTTCTTTTTTTTTTTTTAAGTTTATTTATTTATTTTGCAAGAGACAGAGACAGCACGTGTGGGGAAGGGGCAGAGACAGAGAAACCCACACAGGCTCATACAGCCCATGCTGCCAGAGCAGAGCTTGACGTGAGGCTTGAACTCATGAAACTGGGAGGTCATGACCTGAGCCAAAAGCAAGAGTTGACACTTAACCGACTGAGCCACCCAGGTGCCCTAGGAATTTATTTCTTTTTAACAAAAAAATAATATATTTTAGGCTGGGGGAAAAGAAATATGTTTATAGAAATATACTTTATGTTCGTAAACATTTACGTGTTCTTTTGTTGTTTCATAAGGATGGCAATATACGATATATAGGGTTCAGAACATTGGTTTTTTTCACTGATTATATCTTTAGACAAGAACACTATGTAAAAAAAGACATTTGGATATATGGGGTGATTTTTCCTACCCACCAACAAAATATACAAAAAGGTTCTTAAGCTGGGTGGAGGGATTTTATAAATTACACATAGATTGCACATATTGTATCAAAATAACAACAACGAAATAAATCTGGAGTACTAAAGAATATAAAAGCTATCATTGTTCTACCACCAAGGTCAGACACTTAAATTTATCTATACATATCTGTCTTCCCTACAAGATATGAATAGTCCAGGCTTTCATCTAAAGCCACTCCCTACTTATTTACTAGATCTCACTCCATTTTACCTATTTAGCAATTTTGCTCTCATGCTTACTGCTCTGTCCTGCATCCTTAACTATTCCCTCTCTACTACCTGCATGCATCTTAAAAAGAAACCAACATAAAAAACAAAACAAAACAAAACACCATAACTTAACTCTATCTCCTATGTCAGCTAGTAACGCATCATTTTGATTCTCTTTATGGCAAAGATCCTAAAAAGGATTGTTTACATTGTTTTTCTTCACTTCCTCACTCCCAATCTCTCAGTTCACTCTAATCATACCATTCCATTGAAATGGCTCTTCTAGTAATTATGTTGTCCACCTTCTCATTTTCTTTACCAACAGAGTGCCATGACTAGAAACAGCAGGTCTTCAAAAGATTTTCAAATTTATTTACAGATAATTACTTATAAATTTTTAAACTTCAAAATGTTTTCAGAAATGGTTGTACACAACAGCCTTAAATTTTAAAATGTATACTTAAAATGAATACAAAAAATATATCTCTTTGTGCAAAATTCAAGTAATATAAAAATAAAAGTTCTCCTTCCTCTGTCCCATTAAATATCATTCTTCTCTCCAAAGGTAATTTATGTTAAAGTTTCAAGGTTTTCTAGACTAGTTTAGACACACCAATATATCACATACATAAAACTTCTAATATAAATGGTACTATTCTATATATTTTGTCCTGAAACTTGCTCCGTTTTTTCCTGCTTTTTCAAGTTTTTATTTAAATTCCAGTTAGCTAACAGAGGGTGTAATATTAATTTTAGGTGTAGAATTTAGGGATTCATCACTTACATACAACACCCAGTGTCCATCACAACGAGTGCCCTCCTTATTACCCATCACCCATTTAAGCCATCCCCCCACCTACCTCCCCTCCATCAACCCTCAGTTTGTTCTCTGTTAAGAATCTGTTTTGTTTCTTAAATTCCACATGAGAGAAATCATATGGGGTGTCTCTCTGACTTGTTTTGCTTAGCATGATGGTCTCTAGCTCCATCCACACTGCTGCAAATGACAAGATTTCACTCTTTTTTATGGCTAACGAATATTCCATTGTATATTTTTGTGTGTGTGTGTACCTCTTTGAATGTGCGTGTCTCTTTCAATTAGTATTTTTGTATTCTTTGGGTAAATACCTAGTAGTGCAATTGCTGGGTATTGGACAGTTTTATTTTTAACTTTTTGAGGAACCTCCATACTGTTTTCCAGAGTGGCTGTACCAGTTTGGATTTCCACCAACAGTGCATGAAGCTTCCCCTTTCTCCAAAACTTGCTATTTTTCACTTAATATTTTGTCTTAAAACTTTTAGCTACTTCAGAGTTTCACACTTTAACCATTCTTCTGCTGAATCTCCAATCTTTCAATATTATAGACTGCTACAATAAAACATATTTTACATACATACCTTTGTGTGTACCTGCATGTACCTCTATAGATACCTAGCAGCAAAAAGTGACTTTTAAAAGGAGTATTTATCTTCAAGTTTGATATATTCTGCAAAATTGTATTTCAAGAAGGCAACAGAATTTTCTTAAAAAAAAATTTTTTTTTTTAAGTTTACTTCATTTATTTTTAGAGAGAGACAGAGAGAGAGCACGGGAGGGACAGAGAGAGAGAATCCCAAGCGGGCTCTATGCTGACAGTCATGTGGGGCTCAAACTCATGAATTGTGAAATCATGACCTGGACTGAAATCAAGAGTCGGACACTTAACTGACAACTGAGCCACCCAGGTGCCCTGGCAATAGCAATTTCTTTCACAAAAGACCCTTTTTCTCTACATCTTTATCAACTGTTGGTATTAACAATGATTTAAATTCATGCTAATCTGTTCATCAGTGATAAATATCTCTTTGTTTCAATTCGTATTTCATCAATTATTTAAACAAATTTTTTTTAATGTTTTATTTATTTTTGAGAGACAGAGACAAAGCGTGAATGTGGGGGAGACACAGAATCTGAAGCAGGCTCCAGGCCCTGGGCTGTCAGCACAGAGCCCATCACGGGGCTCAAACCCACAGAATGCGAGATCATGACCTGAGCCAAAGTCAGACACTTAACCAACTGAGCCACCCAGGCATCCCTTTATTAATTATTAATGAAGTTATGCCTCTTTTCATAGGGTTATTGTTTTATAAGATTTCTCTTCTGAAAAGTAACTTTTCATATCCCTTGCTCACTTTTCTAAGGAATGTGTTTTTGTTATTGATTTGTAGGATTTATTATGTATGATTGAAAATATTTCCCCCAACCTGTCATTTGTTTTTTAACTTTGTTCATAGGGCTGGTTGACATATAAATGTATTTAAGTTTACATACACAAACCTAAGGCCCCACCTACCCCTGAAATCTCTGTATTAATTCATGAGGCATTTATTAGGGACTCTGATTTATATATGTGACCTATTTCATTATTTGAATACTATTCTTGCCCTTTCTTCATTAAATATGTTAAAAAAATATTTATGTATTTTTCTTTTTAGATGAGTACTTTTTAAAACATCCATTTGCATTTCATCTGGTCCAAGAGTAGATCACTTTAGGATTTCATTATTTGAAATATGTACTATAAGACTATGTTCCAAAAGAAAAGACAGATAACACATGTTTTTGTACCAGAAAGTATCCATAGTAATGTATTGATTACTACTTATTATTACTTAAACAATGACCTAGTTTAAGTGAGGTAAAATATACCTAGTACATACTAAGCACATAAAAGTGCTCAGTAACATTAGTTCTAACCTTTACCTCTTTCCTTTAGATTTCTTACCTGCTGTAAACTGAGAATGAGGGTCTTGGCACACTGAATTTTATCAATCTGTCTGGTTTTACTCAGTGTTTCCTTAATAATATCACCATAGTCATTGTAATACTATGAGAAAAAGAAAGAAAATACAGCTTTAAAATTATTGAAATTTCATGAGACAAAGTAGATTGGTGAAAAAAATGGAAGGGGGAGTTCAGAGGTGTTTAATTTCTTCATCTTAAACATAATGAGAGACAAAAGATATTGTCTAAAGTTAAAGGAATACACATTTGATATTTAAGATTAAGAAACAGTGAAAGTTAACGATAAAACTGAAAACCGGGAATTGTAGAAGAGGAAGATAGGTAAACAAAATTCCTTATTCTCTGTAATATGGATTCAACAGACATCACTTAAAAGGTAACAAATCAACAAACAGAACTTTGGTAGAAACTTAGCAAAGAACTAAACCAGAACAATTAAAACTGCTTACCTCTGGGGAGTGAGCCTAAATAAGTGGGAAGGGCAGATTAGGGTCACAGACTTAACTTTAAATACTTTTGTGTTGTATCTCATTCCCTGTCACCACCACATGTGTGTATGTTACTATTATAAAAAATAAAAACAATGACTTGTTCGATAGTGACTGAGAAAAATTTAACTAATTTCTTTATAATTCAGTTTTTTGATATAGGATTTAAAAAATTTTCCTTGTGAGTAAATAATTTAAAAAACCCTTATTTAAAGCCATTAAATCTGGATGTTATTTCCAAGTGAAAGCTTAAAAACCTACAACTTATGTAAAAAAGTAATATATTAGCTTAGTAATTGGATTTTTATAATTTACAAAAAAGATGGCTATGCGTCCATGATATAAGGTGCAAAAAAACAGAAAGATACAATAATATACTAAAGTGGTTACACAGGGAGATCTCTAATAAATTCAGATTTGTAATGGTCATACAGAGAACTGGGGCAAAAAGCTATATATACATACCTAAGGGTATATAACAAAGACTAGCAAATAACTATCAGAATACTCTCAAAAAGATTACAGCTTTTAATGAGAAGCACAACAATTGCTAAGGATGATAATAAATTTTGGATAAGGCTCATTTCTTGAAATCAATACAGTATTATAAAGGGATGAAAAGGAAAAACCATGGTATACTCATATTTATCCGTCCAAACATAATGTTTAGATATTATGCTAGGAAGCCATCTCAGACTCCTTTCACTTAGGTCTCTCTCTATATCCTGTGTTTGCTTTGTAATTTGTACATCTACCACTACAATAATTGTGCTGAGGTTTTATGGTCTAGTGGGAAGAGCTAAGCTTGGAAGCTGGACAAACCTAGAATCAAATTCCAGTTTTTGCTATTTATAATAGTTATGTGACCATGGAAAGTTACTTAACCTCTTTGAGCCTTAATTTCCTTATCTGTAAATGACAAGATTACTGTAAACAACAAACATTATGAAAGAGCCTCAGAACAGTATCTCATATATAAATTGCACAGAACAAAGGCAGCCACTCATTATTACCATGTTACATTATATTATGCTTGTATTTCAGTTTCCCTATTAACCTGTAAGCTCCTTAGTGCAGAAATCATGTTTTATTTAAATCTCTGGCTACCAACACAGTGTTGGTCACACTGCAGTTGTTCAGCAAAATATGATGAATTAATTACTATTTATCCTACCTAGAACTGGACCATACATAACTAAACATGGATAAAGATGCAAGTGGATCAATGGCACACACAATATTCTGAACATGCGCAAAACAAAACACTATCTGTGTCAGGAGAACAAGGTAAAAACACATAAACTGAGAAGTCTGCCTGTCATAAAGATTTCTGAGCAATGCTTTTTTAGAGGGTCGGGAACAAAATGGAGCTTAAGGAAAGCAAACAGCCAGGAAGGTGAGTACCTACCAAAATCCTATCATATGAAGAATGGTTTAAAACCCTTCAGCGTTTCCTTACCACCCTGAGGAAAAAAATTCAAGCTTCTCACACAGCATATAGTCACTAATGACACCTTCTTTAAATCTTATCTCTTGCTCCACTTTCATAAGCAATCTATGTTGTCACATCAAATTACTTGCACTTCCCACAAAGAATTCACATTCCTTTGTCTGTGCATGAAGTTCAATCTGCCCACAAGTCCTCCCACTACTTCTTTGCTTACTAATTTATGCTTAGTGTCTTAGACTTAGTTCCGAAGTCACCTCTAAGCAATTTCCATTAACCCTTATATTTCTTTAGAATATATAAAGAAACATATATTGTCTGTTTTATATATTTCCAGGAACCCCTATACATACCTTGGTTATACTATATAATGCATTTGTCTAATTGTTGACAGTCTTTTTGCCTTTAGACTACTTTAGAATGGAATTAAAGAAAATCTTTATAACTTCAGTGCCTGGCAGGCAGCATGGTATATAGTAGGCATACTTATAAAAATGTCTTGAAGAGATGTCATAAGGAAGAGAGATTAGGGTTCTTCCATGTTATCAAGAGAGTCAATAAAGCTTCATGGAAACAAAAAGGTGTTTTTCCAATAAATGTGAAGATCTCCCACATTATGGGGTTGATATAATGGAACAGATTGACAAAAAGCTTATACTTCTATAAAAGAGAGAAACTTTAAATATATCAGAAAATCATCAACAATACATAGGTAAAAGCTGTGAATCTTAGCTTCTGTTCTCATCTTTTCATTTTAATTGCAAATTTCTCTGCCACTGAGATGGAAGGAGAAAAATAAGGATATGAAACTATACCTTCATGTAGTGTTTAAAGATGTCTGCAGCTGCATGCATGTCAACAATATCATAAATGATAAGTTTGCTGAAGGCAGCAAGTAGATTCCTTCTTTTATGTAAGGCCTCAATTTTATTAGCTTCATCTTCTTCATCACCCTCTAACCACAGAAAATAAATTCGTTATGAACTTTGGCCCTTTATACAAGGTAAAACAAAATACACAATCTGTATAATCAAACACTGGCTTATAACTTTACAAGTAGTACCATTCAGTTTTAGATAAGATAAAAATTGTGATTATTTTAGGGTGGTATATTTAGTTGCACTGATTATACATTTAGTAGGTACCAAGGTTCCTACTTCCAAGAGACTGTCACAGCAAAGACTGCGTAAGATAAGCAAATCATATATAAATTCTTTTTCTGATATTTTTATCCTAATAATACTGTTGTCTGTCAATCTTGAAGATGCTATCTCTTCTAATTTCAATTACATGCTATTAGCTATGTTTTAACAGAGAAGAAATTTCTGGAAATGTTTAAGACATAGAGAAAAAGTTTTCTTTTAGAAAGAAACATGCGGGGAGTAATGGAAATATATGGAGGTGTTAGTTTTCAGTGCTTGTCTGAAACATGGTTACATTATACATTTTGCAAAACATTTATGCATATATACATTTTTTAAAACAAAGCTTACTATCAAATACTTTCCAAATGAGAAGTGTTTCTTCCTCAGTTTTTTAATTCTCAGGTCCCACTGGCTTGTCTATCTTTGATCCCTGAAAAAATTTCTTCATAAGGCTCCAGATGTTCACATGTTAATGTTTGTTTTAGGCTCTGTACTGATGCTCCCATGTCTTGGCCTGCCCATACTTGGAGAGTGTTCTTTCTTTCCTTCTTCACATGTATATATTCAGAAAAGAACTTACTCAACTTTTCTCTTCCCTTTCCATTAATTACTCCTGCTGTGAAGCACCAAGGCTTCGAGAAGTTGGAAATCTTTTTGCTTAAAACAAGTATAGGTAAATTTTATCTCCTGTGATTAAAATGGACTCTAGAGATTTTGTTTCACAATTGAGTATTTTCTAAAATGTTCTGTTAAGTAAAGAATACTCTAATAGCACCAGACAGATCTGCAGATTAGATATACAGATCTTAAACAGCTGAAATAATCTATTTCACAAATATCCTATATAACATTTATTTATAGTCAGCCTAATTATGCTATGTTATCATTATGCAGGTTTAGCATAATTTTGACTGGTAAGGTTTGATAACAGTCTTTTAGCACTTAATACCTTACAGTTACATTTTGTTAAGAAATATATGGTGATTCTCAGGAATAGAAAGGAACTTGGATGCTTTCCTTTAGAGAAATTGTGAACCTGGACATAGTTCAATTAGGAACATATCTATCCTATATATACATTTTGCACATGTGGGAAATGACAAATGTACACATTTACTGTAGTATAATTTATAATAAGCAGAAGATTGAAAACTAGGGGTGCCTGGGTGGCTCAGTCTGTTAAGTGTCCAACTTTAGCTCAGGTCATGATCTCGCAGTTAGTGACTTTGAGCCCCATGTTGGGCTCTGTGCTGACAGTTCAGAGCCTGGAGCCTGCTTCAGATTCTGTCTCCCTCTCTCTGCCCCTCCTCCACTCACACGCTCATGCACACTCTTTCCCTCTCAAAAAATGAATAAACATTAGAAAAAAAAGGTTGGAAAGTAGCCTAACATCAATCAATAGGAGACAGATGACATAAATTATGCTATAACGAATAATTATGCTATAGCTGTTGGAAAAAGAATAAAGAAGCTCTGTATGTAGTGACAGGGAAAGACCTCTGGGGTACTATTCTAAAGAAGGGAGACTTTCACTGTGTACATTTTTATTCTTGTTGGTTCCTGAACCACATGAATGCATTAAATCTTTTTCAAAAGAGAGAAATGCTAGTACTTTTTAGGACTGAATTTGAATTTTTTCCTAGTATCTTTTGTGATCGGTAAAAAAAAAAAAAAAAAAAAAATCAATATATTGATGAGATAATAACTACAAATACCCATGCTCTGGTTCTCTTCGTCTTGGTCAATGAAAACATGATCCATCACAAAACTGAGGAGTTCAGACTGGAGTCCAGTATCTGGATTAAACACCAAAGGCTGGAGGCCTTCCCTGCCACCTGTCATTAATTGGTGGCTAAATATCATCAGAAGATCACAGAGTAACATGAATGCCTAGAATGCAAAGGGAATTAATTCATCAGTAATATAATATATAAATATAACTATAACTAGAGATCAATGTTAATGAAAACATACTAAATTAAATGCACTTCATTAACAATACCATAACAGAAACTAAGTAGTTTTAATTTCCAAACTTATTGAGTATACTTTTTCTCATTAAATACTAGTCCCATTTAAGACTTTTCCTCCCTAAACATAATCTATTTCTTTTACATGGCTGTATTAATTCAAAACAGTTAAGAGATTTTGACTTGAAGTTAAGAAAAATGACTTAAAGCTAATTGTGGAAATACAAAATGAACAGAATAAATTATGACAGAGGACAGAAATCAATCATACACTTCTTAATCAAATAATAAGCATAAATCTTAAGACAAACTGTATTATTCAACAAATTACAATGCAGTACTCTAAATCTTAAAGCTACTATTTAAGGATTCTGCTTTAAAAAAAATCTAACGTGGGGGCGCCTAGGTGGCTCAGTTGGTTAAGTGTCTGACTTCAGCTCAGGTCATGATCTCATGGTTCATGGGTCTGAGCCCTGCATCAGGCTCTGCTGACAGCTCAGAGCCTGGAGCCTGCTTCACATTCTGTGTCTCCCTCTCTCTCTGCCCCTCCTCAGCTTGTGCTCTTTCTCTCTCTCTCAAAAATAAACTTAAAAAGAAAAATCTTTCAGTAGGTTTAAAATTGAATTTAAGACCATTCACATAAAAATCACTATATGAAAGCTTGCCACAAGTTTAATCACATAAGGGAATTTTCAATACATTTCCTAAAGAAACAGTATGATAATGTTGTCAAATTTGCCCTATTTAATGGATGGTATGAAATGAGTCTGTGTTATCAGTTTACTGTAACTGAATGATTTTGTTGTAGGATAACTGAGGGCTCTGGTAACTCAAAACAATTCACTTACCCTGTTCTAAATATTGATTTCTATGGGAAAACACAATTTTGGTATGTATTTGGAGATGAGTGCATACTTGGCTGTCTACCTCCAGCAAGAATCATGGCAGTTCATGCTCTGACTACACCACCATGAACTACTAAATGTCTAAAGATATTCAGAAAGAGCCACTTGAAAAGGGGAGCATGAAGAGAATCCAGGGGGATGGATATATATAGAGAGAGAAAGAGAGAGGGAGAGGGAGAGGGAGAGGGAGAATCCAGGGGGAGGGAGAGGGGGAGGGAGAGGGTGAGGGCAAGGCAGAGGGCAGAGGGCAGGGGCAGAGGCAGAGGGAGAGGCAGGCCACAGTTTTGGACATCACCAGTGATGATGCACAAACAATGAATTTTTGGTAGGTAGGTAGTTTTAGACAGCACTCACTGATGGGGTTCAGCAGGTTTAGAGAGTAAGGTTTAGAGAAGACCATCTCTGTTCCCATTTAAGTTAGATGCTGATAACTTAATAGATAACTAATAGATGTGATAACCTACTTAGAAGGGATAGCAAAATGTGAGTACTACAGTATTCTAATTAACTAGACATTTTCTAGTCCAACATTACGATGAAAAGAACAATATGGAAAAAAGTATTCTTTTATATAAAACGGTATATAGAAGTTTTTATATAAAACAGTATATAAAAGTACTTACCAGAAGAATAGTATAATTCTACAGTTTTAAAAAATCGCTTCATGGAAACAGTACTGCCTCGGGCTCTGCTTTGACCCTCTTTGGGCTGTGCTGCCCTTCCCAAGGATTGAGGAGTCTGCTAAACCAGTGGGATATATCCACCTGCACTCCTACTATCCAAGTACAGGGACTCAGGGATTCCTTGCCCTAAGAGACCTGATTCTGCTATCAAAGCCTGCACAGCCCTCTTCTCTGGGGAGACTATATCATTTGTGTGTGTACTCCAGGTCTCAGGGTGGCTGTTTGAGGGGATAATGTTGACAGTTTGGATTTATGGGCTGAAGTGTTTACATATATGTGTGAGAAGTTCTTCCTGGTGTGATGAGAAGAGGGTAAGGTCAGAGGAGGGTGGACCACAGGCCAGCTTCAACCCTCCCAGTTTTGGGATAGAAGTCCCAGGAATCAGGAATTATGGAACCAGATCATTATGATAGTGTATTTGTCTAGATAAAAAGACATAAAACAAATCTGTTAGCTTGCTTTGTTAAGTTAAATATTCAGACATCCATACTTTTGTCCCAGGTTCCATAAATGTTAGGGATAGATCTGTATGTTAAGAACTGTCATAAAAAATTTACATCTTCTTACTGTTCTTCAATGAATTTAGTTATTTTTATTGAGAGCTCTTAACTGGTAATTTCTTACCTGTTCCTTCACTGGAGTATTAACATTAGATAGGCACTGTTGGCAAACAGCCAAAAAGGATTTCACGGTTTTCCTCAATACCAACAAATCCTCCTGTAAGACACATTCAAATTTGCAAACATGAATTACAATATCCTATAAACCTGATCCGTAAGAAATAATAAATGGAAATAGCCAATTGACTTACTGTTAAGGAAATTCATAAAACCAAATTTATCGTTGGGAACCAAATCATATAGTTATTTCCTAGTTATCCTAATGGAAGGGGCATAATCCCAAACACTCAATTCTATTTAGCTATGGAATGCTCAGTATGATTTCCTCCAACATGTTTTCCTTTATAAATATGGTTTACTTGGGTTAATATTAAAGTTGTTAGACATTCCAAAATACATACTAGTTGGTAGTAAGGTGAGGGGGCAGAGCAGCACACTGAAAAAAAATCATTAAGCAACAAATGTGCACTTAATTTCCCCCGTATTCTCAGCACTCTGCAAAATGTCAAGGGAAGAAAACTAAATGTTTTTTGAGAAAAAATAATTTTAAAACAGTGTCCTTGCCCTCAAGGGGTTAACATCCTAGCAGGGAATTAGGCTAATCACAGAGTAATTAAATGTTCAATTTTTTTTTTTTTTTTGTACTACCTCTAACTGTAGCAGAGAGAGCTGAGCTGGAGGGACTTTTATAAAAGGATGGGCTTTAATTTAAAACTGAATGAGTGAACAGGATTTAATTAGATGGCCATATAATATTCAATGTGAAACATTTAAAAAGTATAAAAGGAAATTTAAATTTATCAAGCACCTAAATGTGTCAAACACTGGTTTGAGGGCTTAGTGTTACATAACCTAACATTTATATTGATTAGTAGTAGTCATTATTAGCAAGAGTTTGAAGCCAGGATTGTCTGATATCAGAGCTCATATTCTCACTAATGAGGAAGACACATGAGATAATTCAGTATTACATCGATATTTAAAATAGTAATGAAGAGTAATTAAATTAGGCTGATGTAGAAATCACTTCTAAAAAGTATTCTGTTACTAAAGTTCTTAAAGCTACTCTGTGCAGATGACAGTACTAATTCCTTTTGGGGATCTTCACATCCCAAATAAAGACACTTAAAAAATTATACAAATTTCCTTTTGCTATCATGAGTGTAGTATTTGGAAGAAGGAATAAGCTCATTTTGTGCAGAATAGTAAAAAAAAAAAAATGCTGTCTTAAAAACTTTTCATGTTCCTGCAGATGAACACCCAATAACCAAAACTCAACATTCTTTGACCTTCTCTAATTTCAAAGATTCATTATACATTAGGGGAAACAGACAAGAGAACAGTCAGCTGCAACAGAATGTAAGAAATACTATGTTGGAAAGCCTAATCCAGAGTCAAAAGTAGTCACAGAAGGGCTCCCAAAGAAGGTAACATGTAAGCTGAGCTCTGAGCAACTAAAAATTATCCAGCTATATAGAAAAAGGTATCCCAGAGGGCACAAAATGTTCAAAAGCCTGAACATGCTTGTGAGAGGCTGTTAATTTATTGTGGCTGGGACACAAATGCGGAGTTGAGTGGCAAGAGAGAAAGCTGAAGAGGAAAACAGGATTTATTTCCATTTAAACAGGAGATCACTTAAAATTCCGTGTTAAATCATCTGGTTATTATCCTACTAGCAATAACGAACTACTGTAGAAGAATCTTTATTATGAGAGTGCTACAATTTTGTTTTAAAGAATAATATTATAAGCAGAATGGAGAATGATATGGAATAGGGAGGCTAGTTAATAAGAAATACAATCTTCTGCGGAGTGCTAATTATGTACTAAGTACTGTGTTCTACGGGCCATAAATTTAAATCTCACAATCACCATATGAAGTGTTAATATTCCTTTTATACCCATGAGGAAACAACTTCAGAACACCCATGGATTCTAAGTGATAGGGTAAGAATCCAAATGTAGGATTATCTTACTCTTGTGACTCTAAAGTAGTCCATGCTCTTAATCATTATTCTCTGGTTCCCTTACATATTAACAAAGGCCATAGGAATAATTTAGAATGAGGGTCTGAAAATAAAATGTTGGTAGTGAAGATGTGAATAGACTGAAGAGAAATTATAAAGCAGCAGCATAGAATTTAGGAACTAATCAGAATGGGGCTGTTGATGAGTCCTAAATTTCCAGGTAGTCACCTATTAGGTGGATTATGGTGTTTATCACTGAAATAGTTAATGTAATAGTTCACAAAAATGCTAACATAATAGTTCAATTTTAGAGATGATGATCTGAGATTCCTGAAAAATATCCTACTGATGTTTAGTAGGCCATTGAATATAAGAGTTCAAAGGCCATGGGAAAGAATTTAAGCAAGAATAAAGATTTGGCAGTCCTCGGCATTTAAACGGCAACAGACATGACGGAAGAAGATGAGATCACTCAATGAGAATATGTAGAGAAGGTGGACAAAAGTATCTTGGGGAACACCAACATTTAACAGATGGATAAGAAAGAACAGCATATGAAGAAATCTAAGAAATGGTATGAGTAGGAATAAAAACCAGAAGAATATGGCATATTCTGGAAAGAAAACATTAAAAAATGGTTTTCTAAAAAATGTTTATTTACTTATTAAAGTTTACTTATTAAGAGAGAAACCAAGAGCAGGGGAGGAGCAGAGAGAGAGAATCTCAACTTGACTCCAAGGATCGAATTCACAAATCATGAGATCATGACCTGAACCAAAATCAACAGAGGCTTAACCAACTGAGCCCCTCAGCTGCACCTAAATGTTTATTTTGAGAGAAAGGGTATGCACACATGTGAGTGGATGGGAGAGGCGGAGAGAGAGAGGTAGAGATAATCCAAGCAGGCTCCATGCTGTCAGCACAGAGCTAGATGTGGGGCTCAATCTCACAAACCATCAGCTCATGTCCTGAGCTGAAATCAACAGTTGGATGCTTAACCAACTGAGCCATCCAGGTGCCCCAGAAAATGTTTTTAAGGAAAAAAAAAAACATTAAAAAATGGAGATAGTAATTTAATAGTGACAAATGCCATAACAGAAAAGACAAGCTAAGGAATAGAAAGTATCCCATAAAACAATGATGAGGTTGTGAGTGATCTTGGGGAGAAAACTTTTAATGGAATTAAAAGGGCTGAAGTCAGACTGCAGTGGAAATCTTCCATTTTCTTGAATGGAAGAAAAAGAAGGCAATTCTTTGCTGAATAAGTAACTGAAAGAAAAAAAGGAAGCCATGCTACTGACTAGCTCTATGATCTTAGTCAATTATTTTATGTTTCAGAATTACAGAGTTTAAAAATCTATAAACAAGACAGCTGAACTATGAGATTCTATGGTACTCTGTGATTCTGCTGAATTCACTCATAGGCACTCAAACGAGAACAAGACAGGTGCTAAGTGATAATAAACCTCCCACTATTCAAAGAATGAATGTTCACTGTTCCATTGCTAGTACCTAGAAGAGTGCTTGGCACACGGCAGGTGTTTAATAAATACTTACTGAATGAAATGCAAGTATACGTAATACAGATAATATCACAATCCTAGGGTCAATGTGTAATATCTTCATTTTATCAAACTCTAAACAGATTTTGAAAAAATGGTGCTAGGAGGTATTAATGCCCCTTTATTTCCTTAAATTTCTCAGCGTGCAAAGAAGCAGTCTAGGGAATCAGCTATCTTTGGAGTTGAAGCCAAATATTCCTTTAAAGGTCGATCATAAAGCAGATGTGTCTTATGTAAAATGGTAACTTGCCAATTCTTTTGAAGAATTATAAATTTAACATTGCAACTAAGTAAGCAGCCTACCAATGACTAATCAGTAGAAGTATTTTAAGGAGAAACTGGAAATGGGAAGCAACCAAGAAAATAGAAGCTAAAGGCCTTTAGCAGTAAAGTTTGCACTAGATTTGGATGCAACTTAAATATTATCTGAGTGCTCAAGAAAATTAATTTAATTATAGTCAGTTCGATTCCATTAAGAGAAATATAAAACTAATAGTTTTAGGTAAATGGGCAGAGATACTATATATTTTAACTAAATCTTATATGGTAAAGCCCTTTATTTTATTTTTTTTTTTCAACGTTTATTTATTTTTGGGACAGAGAGAGACAGACCATGAACGGGGGAGGGGCAGAGAGAGAGGGAGACACAGAGTCGGAAACAGGCTCCAGGCTCTGAGCCATCAGCCCAGAGCCCGACGCGGGGCTCGAACTCACAGACCGCGAGATCGCGACCTGGCTGAAGTCGGACGCTTAACCGACTGCGCCACCCAGGCGCCCCTGGTAAAGCCCTTTAAACAGCTGGGAAGAGACAGGTTCTTGTAGATTTCAGAATACAGTGCTTTTATTCACTTTACAATATTTCATTTGATTAAAATAGTTGGAATGATGATTCCCAAGGCTGTGATTGTGCTAAGTTAAGGCAGGCAACCACTTCTGGGATATGTGGTAATAAATATCTTGAGAAATTTTCAGGATGTTCAATCAAAACTTTAAAAGAGGTTCAGGGTTTGCCAGCTTAAAGCTCAAGTATTAAGGTAAGTTTCACAGAATGGGCTTTATTCTTAATGTCTCTTAAAAAACAAGAATAAGGATAAGAAAAAAAAAAAACATAAAAAGACTCTAAATAGGGCCAATAATAAGAGCTTAGTTTTAAAAGCACAAAAATTAGTAATTTACTTGAACTCCTTTAAAATATAAACCACTGAGGGGCACCTGGGTGGCTCAGCTGGTTTCAGTATCCGACTCTTGGTTTCAGCTCAGGCCATGATCTTACAGTTCGTGAATTCGAGCCCCATGCTGGGCTCTTGCTGACAGTGCAGAAGCTGCTTGGGATGCTCTTACCCACAAGCCCTCCCTCCCCCACTTTCTGCCCCTCCCTGGCGCACTCTCTCTCTCTCAAAATAAAGAAATAAACTTAAAAATTTTAAATATAAGCCACTGGCTATTTTAAAATTTGAGAAAACTTATTACATTCCACATATTCTGGAATGAAATACTTTCTCTCCTGTTGTAATAGTTGCAAAGTCATTGTGAAAAAAATTAAGTATGTTCAACTTACACTGAATAAACAA
This sequence comes from Prionailurus viverrinus, assembly GCF_022837055.1. Lineage (NCBI taxonomy): Eukaryota > Metazoa > Chordata > Mammalia > Carnivora > Felidae > Prionailurus > Prionailurus viverrinus. The sequence continues at coordinate 32,114,095 of NC_062569.1, forward strand.
GAGCATTTTGTATGCGGTATTTTTCTGGGCTAGAATTCAATAGTAATAAAGTTAACATTTACTGGCACTTACTGTGTACCAGGCACTAATCTTAGCTTTTCATGAATTAAATTCAACTAATCCTCATAACTGTGATGGGTACTGATATTATTATCACTCCCATTTTATATATGAAGAAACAGGCACAAAGATGTTAAATGCAGGCCCAAAGACCAAACCAGTGTGCCTCTAGTCTGTGCTCTTAACCATTTTGCTATAATGACTTTTCTCTATAAATTGAGAAAATTACTATGTTGAGGAAACAGGCATTATGGAGGTAAGATATTTGAAACTCAAATTACTCAAGTATATTTACATATAAACAAAACAGCCAGTCAACCTGATGGACTCTGAAAAACAATAACCCAAGAACAAGATATGCTGATTATCCAGACTGCAATTTTAAGAAACTAGAATATTTAGGGAGTACCTCTACAACTTTTAATAGGATGGTACTTTACTTATAAATTCCCTTACAAGCCAGAGTACCTGAATTACAGAGGTGAGAACTAAACACAGTGAACAGAAGAGTAATCTGCCACTTAGTCCAGGATAAGCTATATATAAACTAAGTATATGGTACTTTTCAAACACTTTTTCCTAAATGAAACAGTATTGTCTCTTATTTTCAGAAAGCAGCTTGGCATCATGAACACTTTTCCCTAAAGTAGCTATGGAAAGGAATTCAAATGGGTCAGGTGATAAGATTATACTGAGACTTAAGTTATATCTTGGGGCTAGATTCTTTCATATCCATTTTGCAAGCTGCTTAACTAGCCTGGCTGAAGTTTTTCATTTTTTGGTTTTTTCTTCCTGGTAGTACTGAAACCAAAATTTCAAGGAATTAAGATGTTTTACACCCTGGTTGGCAAAATCTCAACAATGAAAAATTTTCAACAAGGCTGGCATAATTAAGATGGTGAATTTATCATATAAGCCATATTAGAAAGAAGTTTTCTCAAAGGCACAAAGGCTCAAAGTTGACTTACTCTAACATCTTGAGAAGAAAAACAGATCTTAAATGTAGACTGTGCCTTAAGAACCAAGTATCTCAACATGATTATAGTCAGTGGAGAAAGGTCAGAGTTTAGTTCCTACACACACGAATATGTAGCTACTGTAGATCTGACATGCAGCATGGTAGATTTTGTCCTTCATCTGCATTTTGGAATAATGTTGGAAGTTAAGTTTGTCCCTTTGGTCCTAAGAGTCACTATTTTGCCCCTATAACTCTGACTTCTCCTTTAGCTTTCTTCATTTTTGTGATTCCTTTTTATTACGTATCACAACTTTACATGTCGAGAGAAAGACTAAATTTAGTTGTCCTTTTATCTACAGCTATGAAATACCCTTAAGATAACCACAGCCAGAAACTGAAGCCACAGAAAAACTAGTAGTACATCCATAAAACTCATTCAGTATTCCCTGCCAAATACACATTTTTAGAATGGGCATAAATAGAAAAGTTGTAAAATAAGGACCAAGACCAGGTCAGAGATGTCAGGATATGAAAATAAAGCCTGTAAAGAATTTGGTGATCAGTGTTCATGACAAAAAAGGGGCACAAGACTAGTTACCCAGAAAAGACAAATAGGGTTATTGACAAACAAGACCATGGGGTTACCTTACGAAGCCAGGGATTGGCAAACTTTTTGTGTAAAGGGTCAGATAGTAATATTTTAGGCTCCATCAGCCATGCAGTGTCTGTCCCAACCACTTAACTCTGACACTTAATATAAAAGCAGCCCTATATAGCACATAAATTATTGAGCATGGCTGTGTTCCATTAAAACTTTATTATAAAAACAGGAGACAGGCCACATTTGGCCCATGGCCTGTAGTATGTCCTGTCTGTACTGGGCTATAAAGCTCTTTGAAGTATAAACTGTGTTATGTTTACCTGTATTTAGCACCCTTACTAACACATAGTGAGGCTCATTATTTTTCAGCCCAATAAGTGATTATTCACATTAAATATGATAAAAACAAATGAAACTATATTCATTCACTTGGGATATATCAGTGAGCAAGAGACATAGTAAAAAGTGTCACCACTGTAGTGGGGTACACACTATGTTTAAAACTGCTTTCATATGTTTCAACCCCATGTTTAAAAACCCTTTAAAACTGCTTTCTTGTATGAATAGCTGCTACTAGCTTCTCTTTTGGGGGATGGGGACAGGGTGCGCCCCTTCTGTGAATACACAGTAAATTAACTACTGAATATTTAACCCCCAAATGTAATACCTAGTTTTCAGTGTTGTTGCTGTTCTTGGTAATTTGAATCCCCACCTGCTGACTCTTGCCATTGCCTCAGATTAATCCATTTATGACCCAGGTACCCTTAAACTGCCTACTGTAGTTCCAAAACATCTTCTGACTTCCTTCCTATAGTGTATCAAGATGAAGGAAGCTAAAGGAGGAATCAGAGGGGCAGGGGAAAAGTAGCGACTGTTAGGACCAAAGTGAGAGACCTGAATCCCCAAATCATTCCAAGATACAGATGGAGAACAAACACCTACCATGTTTTCTCTACACTAGCTACTGGGCATGTTTACCCACTTCCACAGCCTAAGATAATAGTTCATTTAGCACCCATTCTTGGTTGTGAAAGGGGAGACTAGGAAAGCATAGACAAGGACTCAGTTTAATGCCATCAAAACAAAGTTATTGTTTGCTGAAACACTTTTTTCAATTCAATCTTCCCAACAACCATATCCAACAGTGATTGATCACATACCCATTAGGAAACTCAGGTTCAAAGGTGAAGTAACTTGCTTATCTTTGCCACAGGAGGTAAAAAATGGCACCAAAATTCAAACTTACATTTAACTCCAAAGATAATGCTCCGACACAAAAAATTCTGGAAATATACCTTATTTACAAAGTAGGAGCTTCTTATATATATATGAATTGGGTATGTGACAAGAAATCATATAATACCTAGAAATTTTAGAATGGCTGCTGGAAAAAAATTTTAAAAACAAAAAACCTATTGTAGGAAGGAAAAGGCATTATGATATCAGAGGATATTAAGTAGAATGTAAAACACACATTTCCTTTCTATTCTAAATGGACAGAGGAAAACAAACTTCTTTTATCACTTATTCTGGTGAGGCAAATCTCCAATCTCTGTACAAGAAAGTGGGAAATGTTATGTTTTATTTAAACATTCTTAAAACTGCTTTAGACCTCAGATAAGCTCTGTTAAAACATACTTTTACATTATAATAACTGTTACTTAGAACAGATCTTCTCAGTCCTGGCTTACTACTTATATGAAAGGCATTATATATGTTAAGGAGTTTCAGTGTTTATAAATTAGGTGCTTTAAAGACCACTGTCCCCGTGTAAGTAGAAACAGCACCTGACTGGACAAGCTAGTAAAGCTTGAGGAAGACTTACATGGTCTTTCCCCACCAGACAGCAATGTTCAAAACTGGAGGCCCAGGAGGAATAGGGTTGCAAACAGCATGTAATTCTTAACGGAATGTTAGAATCATGGCTTGTAAGTTCTTTTCTAAGTTGAACATATTTACTTCTGATTTCAGAGATTTTTAGAATGTTATATAAAATTTTGGAGAAGTTTGGAATCTGGTATAAACAGTCATCTACTTCAGTATTCCAGACTTTTTATTTTTCCTTCAAAGAACATTCTGAGAGCTGAACAAGAAAAGGGTATTAAACAAGATCTGGATCCTTTTCCCCTAACTTTCCTAGACCAGCCATGAGGCACCTGAGATAGGACTTAATATTAATAGAAACATAACTATCAAAGAATGACTATGAAGTCTTGGAACAATCAAAAGTAAAGGCTTTAAATTAACTAGATACTTACTGAGGATGGAATTCTCATGAAATAAAAGGTAAGGGTTAAAGATTTAAGAAGAAAAGAATGAAGTTAAATGGTTATATGCTACTAAAAATTTGTTCCTAGAGAGACAACTATTACTTCCCATTCTTGGCCCCATTCCTTCCCCATACAAAGCAGTTAACTCTGCAGATGGAGAGGTATTTTATGATTCTAGGAATCTGGAGCAAGGTCCCAAGTGAGCTCTCTTATTTTTGTTATTTTAAAGGACTAGGAAGGGAAAAGAAAAAGGTGTAGAAAGCCGCCTGTAGATTTTTACACATTTTAAGACTATTTCTAGTACATTTCTAAAAATGTATGTTTGTATAAAGAATAGCAAGGTTAAACATGTCTCCTCACTGAGCTTGGCCATCCTCAGGTCCCACCTTCACCCTAACTCTTCCCTTCCTCAGTCTGTTTGGAGGTAAACAAGTTGGACGCTGCAGAGGAGACTCTTCAGTGAAGAAGGTAATGGAGGAATAAATTTTGCAGCTAAATACCTCAATAATAATGTGACTTACAGTTACCTGAGGGATGCTGATTTTCTTTAACTTAAAAGATTAGGGAATAGGGCCAGGGTCCAAAAGGCAGGGATGTCTGCCCCAGGCCCTGTCTACCACTGTCTTAGGAACATGCAGGGTAAGGGAGAGAGCTACAAATTTAAGATTAGAGAGAGTAGGACAGCTCCTCCCAGGAGGGAAAAAAAATACTTAGGGTAAATTCTAGATCCCCAGGCCAAAAAAGGCAATAGGGGCATTATATTAGCCCTAACTCTTATTTACCTGGCTCTTTAAATGTCTTTGTATATGTCCAGAAGGAGCTGAAGGAAGAAGGATGTTTTCTGTTAGAGAAGAGAAACTGAAGGCTGCTTCTACAGGACCAGCACTAGGGGGCACCGGAGCAAAGTATACTGAGCATGACCTGTGTGACTGCCAAAGAGCTTCAACTCTGGAAATTAGGGGAACAGAGGAAATACCCATTGGTGAAACCCAATGCACTTCCAGTTCAAATAAAGATCTAATCCTGTTCTTGATATAGTCTTCTCACATACTTTATTTTATAAAAGTGTTCACTGTTGTGTTGAATTTAAACTTCAAATATAACTACCATTCATAAATTTCTGAATGACCATGCTCATGACAACAGAAAAGAAAAATAAATTTTAGAAAGTACTCTCTGAAAGGCAATTTGGCAATATAAATCAAGCCTTAAAAGTATGTACCATCTTTGACCCAGCAGTTCCATTTCTAAGAATATAATACAGGATGAAACAATGTAAAACACAGAACAAACTTTTGTACCAGAATGTCCATCATGGCATTAATTTTATTTCTTAACATGCTTAAACAACCTAAATATCCAAGAGATAAGAGTGGTAAAATAAATTATGGTAGAGCTATACAATGGACTATCATGCATACATTAAATATATTATCTATAAACACTTAATAACTGAAGGAAATGTTGATTGTAGAGGAGACACAAAATTTTGGAAACTGCAAACATTATGATTTCAATAAGACTGAAATATGTTAGAAAAAGTATTGAAGGAAAATACACCAAAATATCAACAGTGGTTATCCATAGGTGGTAAGATTCAGAAATTTTATTTATATATTTTTTACAATGAACAAGTACTCCAATAATAGAGGCAAAATTTATGAAAACCTTTCTGCTTTATATTATACACCAAACACTAATAAACAATTTATTAATCAAAAACATAAGTTGACCTCATAACTATATACTTAAACTGTAACCCACTGGGCATTACAAACTGAGGCATTTAAAATCACAGTCACTTCTCATTTAAATGTATCCTCTTCAGGGATACAGAATGATGAAAAGTGGCTATATAACATAACTTCAGTATCCAACTGATTAACACACATTGTTAGCTTGTGTTCAGCAAGTAGTCAACCAATGTGTCCTTAGAAAATTTGTTTAACAACAACAACGACAACAACAAAACTCTCTAGAGCTAGTTGTATTAAAATCTTAATAACGGAAGAATTTAAAAAGTGCTAACAGAAGAACTATTCGATTGAGATTCAAAAGAATTGTGCTCTAAGTTTCCGATCTTAGTCAAGTCCCAATGTTTCTAAGTATCAGGTTCCTTATCAGTACAATGGGGTTATCATAACATCCACTTTAGAATCATTAGGAAGACTTAATTAAAGCATTTAATTCAAGTGATTTACAAAATCACTTGATGTAAAACATCAACAAATATTAACAGCAATGTCCTCTTCTAGGCCTTATCTACAACAGGTTCCATCAAATCACTTCCAAACTTCCTTATAGCTTTAATATCACATTTATAAACAATAGAATAATGTTGCTACAACAAATAAGATACAGGACACATTAGGCATTTTGCTACTATTCATCCAAGTTTAACAACTCTGTGAGTTATATATGATAAGTCAAAACGTAAGATTCGGATGGAGAATCAAGATGTTTTTGTACTAGTAGTTTTTGAAAGTTGTTGTGATAAAATTATCACTGTTAGATATCATCAATAAAAACAATCCCTCCAACAGTATCAAAAGGTATAAAGCAAAAAGTAAATTTATCTCCTTATGCCTGCCCCCAAAGAATTTCTATTTCCTAGAGCCAATCACTGTTGAGATTCTTATATATCTACCAGACATCTGCAGTTAAGGAAGTTATTAACCTTAGCAGATTGAAGAATTTTAGAGCTAGAAAAAATTGGCCCAATATAACTTTCAGTTTTATAAATAAGCAACGTGACATACGTAAGTGATTATTTTAGTTGTTATTAATATCTGGAACGCAATTCACAATAGATAAAATGCTATGACATAAATTACTGGTTTTAAAATTATCCAAGTGATTTGCCTCAAGGTTATTTACACAACAAGCTAATGATGTGGCTGGAACTACAGTTAGGAAGCTGATAACAAATGGGATAGTAATAATATATATTAAATGCATACAAAGCTCACGTTTTTAAAGTTTCAAAGATATTCTACATCATACAGCGGATTAGAAAGTTTGGCAATTCATGAACTAGTTATTACTATGCATAAAAATCAATACAAGTTTTATAAGGAGAAATCTTAGCAATGAGAGACTTTTAAAGTTTGCCTGTGTTTTGAAGATTCACGCTTTTCAAGATTATCACTTAGAGAATTACTTTTAAATTATAGATATAAACAACACACAATGATTAATTACTGAATACACTTTGGTTAAAAAAAACCCCAACAACTTCAAAATGAGAAGAAATAATGTGAGAGAGACACTTAAAGTAAGGAGAATTTCATATATGATATGAATGCACACAAGACTATAAACAGAAATCAACTGAATAATAAAGCACCTAAAAGATCCTGCAGCATTCTTTTTAGCATAAAGAAAATCAGTGTTGACCACAAAAGCTGCATTGCCACTGTGGCAATGACAACTACAAAATCTGTATTATGAGTAATGACAAAAAAGGAAGATATCTTTTATTAGAAGAATGTGTGAGAAATTAAACAGAAAGGTAAGGAATCTCAAAATAATTCTACCGTAACAGGATTTAAAAAAACAGAAAACATTCAAAGAAGTGGGTTCAAGAATAAGTCTCACTCCAATTATGGAATATAGTTATAAAAGAACAAAACTGAAATTAAACTTAATAGAGGAATTAACCATTAATTATGTTAAATTTTTAACAAGTATATATTCCAATTTACTTAAATACAAGTATCAATATCCAGCCAAATTATAAAGAGCTCAGATAACCTAAATAATCTAAGTGGAAAAAAAATGAATGCCAAAATCAGATGGAAAAATCAAAGTAAAAATTAAGTAATTGTGTGTAATATACACACTCTTGCTATCAAATTTTAACTTACATATATTCAAGCTCTTTTAATTTTGCCATATTAAAGAACATTTCAAAGACATGAAAATGTAATACACCTTTAAATGACTTTTGTTACTAACAAACGGTTAACTCTGATTTTTGCTTTTTAAGACTAACATTGTCAATAAAATAGAAAAATGAGGCAGCTAACCAATATATTACTGTTGTTCTAACTGAAAATAAATAAAACCCCAAGTATTTTCTAAAGGCAGAAAAATCCTCAAATTATTAACAGGAAAGAAAAGAATGCTCCATATCAAGTTGTTGGTTCTATGATGTATTATTAGCCTTCTTTACTGGTTGAATAGCACCTGTTTTATTAAGAGGAGGATATGTAAACATAATATTTTTATTTGGTTCTTTATCAAGTATTTGTTTTTACTCCTATGTTCAAGCCTTTCTCATTTCATGAGACAACTGAAATATATTTATATTTGTATCAGTTCTAATATATAAATAGTATTTTTTTGGTCTGATTCTCTTCATGGTTCTGTTCATCGTTTTTCATTTTCTTTTTAGTTGAGTAGTCTTTACTATAAGCTCATTTTTCTTTAAATTTTCTTTGCCTCTTAGAGGCAAATTCCTTCAAAAAGGAATCACATTTGATTCTATTAGGTGCTTGAAGATATCACTACCACAAATATTTTACATCAAAATCTTAATTTGCTTTAAAAAATTTTTTTAATGGAGCACTGAAGTAGTATGAATTTAGGGTGAGAACCTATATGAAAACTCGCTCATGGCTATCAACTTTCATGAAAGATGTATTTTCTCCCATTTAATCAATGACAAATTTTAAGACAGGCTATTTTCCTTACATCCCCCCATGAATGGAGCTGGTGTGGGCTTATTTCTAATTTACCCTTGTGTGGGAAGTAGCTCTTTAGGATCCCAAGTTTATCAGGGAGATGTGCTACCCATTAGATATTCCACCTTGGAAGGGCCTTGGGATTTGTCTAGATTAGACAATATCCTCAAGGTTAACTAGGCTTTAGGCTCTGATTTGATTCTCTTAGATCCTAGTTTCATTTTAATCTCTGATTTGTATTTCCTTTATTTTGAATGGCCATGCATAGATTAAAATTTTAAAAAATTTATCTAACAATTTGTTTTTAACAAGAATGTTGTTTAGTTTGGGCCCCAAGGTGCCATAATTCAATAACTAAGAGCTACACAGTATTACCTTCAATATTTTTCTTTTAAATAGCATGCCATTTATCAGAGCTCTTATGGTTTCCACTACAATTATTCCTTATAAGACTTTTAACTTGGTGTATCTATACAACTCTGCATCTGTTGAAGAACTGGTTATCTTCCAAAGAGGTAAAATATACTTACTCATAGGATAAAGCAAAATTGATAACAATAATTATTATATATTTTATTAAAAATTATAATTTATTATAGTAACTGGTAACAATAAATTATTAAATAATGATTTAAACAAGGTTATTTTGTTTTAGTAATAACCCTTCTGCCTTCAGAAACTCTTACTTACTTTGGAAGGAGAACCATCAGTAATTTTCACCAACTGCCAAAGAATCGAGTAATGGGAACACTGCAGTGCCTGTACGACTATCTGTATCAAATAAAAAAATTCAAACAAATGAGACATAATTTATGTTTGTACAGTATTAACAATGTTTATCATAGTTTTTTTCTTATAATAAGGTTTCAAGTCCAAATTTTTGTAGAATTAATGGAATGTGTAAAATAATATTTGGTTAAAAAAAAGACAAACCAACATATCAATCTAGAGGATAAAGATATAACATGCCTTGATAAATATGGACCCAAATAACACTATGTTTTAAACAAAAATCTACTGTTATGAATAGTTTGCACAGATTTTTAAAGGGAGACTGAAGAAATAAGTTTTATCCAAATTTTATAATGATTACTTTTGTTTTAAAGCATTTTTACTATGAAATAGAACACTTATACAGAAATGTACATAAAACATTTAATAACTTAATATAAAGAAAGTTATCTATGTAACCACCACCCAGATCAAGAAACAGAACATTGCCAGCAATTTCTCCCAATATTTTTCTTCCCTCTAAGGAAGGGTAATAGTCATTTTGACTTATCAGGCAGTCAGTACATTTTATCTACCTAAGTCTCCATCTCTAAATACTGAGTTTATTATGTCTAGTTGTGAATATTATATAAATGGAATCATGTAATATGTATTACTTTGATTCTGATTTCTTTCATTTTAACATTTATAGTTAGGATTCATACACATTGCTGCATATAGCTATAGTTCATTATTTCTTTATACTATATTTAGAATATCCTCCTATTTATTCATTCATTCCATTGTTGCTGAGCTTTTACAGTGCTTATAGTTTGAGGCCATCATGAATAATGCTGCTATGAACATTCTTATTCTATGTCTCCTGGTACCCATACATGCATTTGTCTAGCTAAAAGGTTCTTGAAGTTTTTAGTTCTCAGGACCTTTCTACACTCTTAAAAATTACTAAAAAATTCCTTTCAAAGAAACCTAAATTGCTTTTGTTTATGTGAATTATATAACACATTTATCATATTAGAAATTATAAGTAATGTTTCAAATACATATTAATTCATTTAAAAATTAATAGAGGTGCTTGGGTGTCCCAGTTTGTTATGTCTGACTCTTGTTACTGGCTCAGGTCATGATCTCACACTCTGTGAGTTCAAGTCCATGTTGGGCTCTGCACTGATGGCATGCAGTCTGCTTGGCATTTGGTCTCTCCTTCCCTCTGCCCCTCCCCCACTTATGTGCTCTCTGTCTCTCTTGCTCTCAAAATAAATAAGTAAACTTAAAAAAATTAAAATGAGCAAATTATATAATAAGGAATACATATTTCTGAAAAAGCACTAAATTTTCTAAAATGAAAATCATTTAGTGGGAAGAATGGCACTGTTTCACAGTTTTGCAAATCTCTTTAATGTCCAGCTTAATAGAAAACAGGGTTTCAAATCTGCTTCTGCATTTTATTAAAATATGCTGTTTTGATTGAAGTATGTGAAGAAATTCCAGTGTCACAGATTGCTGGAAAAAGAATTACATTTTAGTAGTCTTTATAGATAAATGTGGATATTCTTTGACATGACACCAATACTTCAATGTACATTTGTGAGATAATAAAAGCAAATAATATCTTCCTCTTATCATAAAAATAGTTTGCTCTGAAAGACCTGTCCTGGAAACTAACAGGGCTCTCCAAACTACACTTTGAGGGCCACTGTTGTACGAATAGGATTGCTGGATTATATAGTGTGTGCATGTTTAACTTTATGGTAGATAGTACCAAGAGTACTATCTTAATGTAGTATTAACTTACATTTCTCTAAATACTAATGGACATAGGCACATTTTCATTTTCTACTGGCACTGAATTCTTGTTCTATGAAATATCTGTCCCTATTTTCAGAGACAAATAACAGAATTCAGGAAGATAAAACTGGTTAAGAATCATAACTATAGAATAATTTCATTTTGGATAGGGCTTTTACTACATTTTTGTTTGAATACATGATATATTTTTATTGCAATAAAGCATTATCTAATAATATATTCCATCATTATAGTATCTCTATTATCTTCCCCACTTGATAAACTAAAAATTATAAGAAGACATATATGTAGATAATAAATCAAAATAGAAATCAGTAAGTAGAATGTGAAGAAAGTGGTTAAAATTTTAGCTGGTTTGAACTTCAAAAATTTTAGGATCCAGATCACATAAGCAAAACATATCTCCAATACACCTATTCACCACTGAAAATAACTCATCAGAATTAGAGGGATAAGTAGTGCTGCCTTTGATGTAACATCAGTAAGATGATGTCAGGATCTTATCAAACATAGTAATAATTAAATGACTGACTCATGTCAGAAACAAGACTACTGAAACACTGTCAAGTTATGAACATTAATGCTAAAGAAATCACCTCATTATACTCAGGAAATGCTCAATATGCGTACATGTACTGGTTGAGACATACTGTGATAACCTCTAATTTAGAATACAGGTACACTGGTAATGTGATTTGTGTGGAAGGAAAAGAGAATATTAAAAAAATTCTTATTTGAAACAACCTGAATTGTTAAACTACCGGAAAAGTAATATACAAATAACATTATCAGTAGGAAATTAAGATATAGAAAAAAGTAATGTTGAAGAATAGCTTACTTTTACCATTTCTCCTAATCATCACAAATATAATTTCCTTTCCTTCTACATTTCTATTGACCTATATACTAGGAAGTTATGCAAACTGTTCCAAAGTTTTGCAGAAGTATCTTAGAAATGGTTATGAGGGAAGCAGACACTTGTCCACTCCAATATCTATTTCAAATACAGCATCCCCATTTTATTGTTTCATAGGTCAGTATTCATCATGAGTTTACTTCAAAAAGGCTCTATTGCATTATTTTAAAATAAAAAGCTCACTTTCACTGACTAGGAAGCATTCTGTCTTCTCACAGGTATAATTATATAACAATATACCTGATCCCATTTCAAAAGAAAATTTAGAATGCTTTCTTCCTGGCTTTACGTCATTATCCTCCATACTAGTGATGTTATACTAACTTGTCCAGACATCATTTATTCAGCAACTTAATTTTTCTGTAGTAGAGACAGATGAAACAAGAAGGACAAACAACAAAAAACAGAAAAAGCCAAAAGAGATTGTTTTAACTGGTGAGGACCACAGTCCTTCTCCCTTTCCTTGACTCCCTGGAGAGGGTCTTCCAATAATATATCAAGTATAGGGCTGATGACAAAGAATTTCTTCCAAACCTACCCCTCTGTCCTCCTGTTTCCAAGAGCTAACACTGTTCCTGGGAGAACACAGTAATGTATACTGCACACTTCTGGGCAAAAGTAGTTAAGAAGCAGGAGTGCCTATTCTATCTTCTACTCTCCTATCTGCCAGCAGGATACCAATGACCCAGGAGACCTTGGGTCCTTGAATGACTGGGTGGTGCAGTGACACCCCACTTCTCTTAATTGCACTTTATAAGAGTGAGAATAAATTTCTATTGTGTTAAGCCACTGAGATATTGAGATTAATCTATTATAGCAGTTAGCATTACCATAATCAACATAAAATTATTTATTAGCCCTTTTCCTTAATAATTACTTTTACCTATTTAAAGGAACCACAGCTCTTTATCTTTGACTAACAGATTGAATTAATGAGAGTCAATCAACTTCTGGCTAATGATATCACATATCCTAAAGATGAACTGTAGGATTATATGTAAATAAAGAAAGGTGGTGGGGAGGTGCCTGCGTGGCTCAGCTAGTTAAGTGTCCAACTCTTGGTTTTTGCTCAGGTCATGATCTCATGGTTTGTGGGTTTGAGCCCCATGTCAGATTCTGTGCTGACAGTGCAGAGCCTGCTTGGAATTCCCTCTTTCCTTCTCTGCCCCTTCCCTGCTTTCTCTAAGTAAATTATTTTAAAAAATAATTAAAAAATGAAGACTAAATGACAAGCTCCTAGAATGTTTATGTTTTGAAAAACTGAATTTTTATGGAAAATACAATATGACTATAGAATAAGAAAAATGATTATGCATACGTAATATATACATGTGTAGATATATATTAACTACATGCATAGGGCATGTTTAAAATACTGAAAATCCACATAATGACTGTGGGATAAATTGGGGTTGTTTCACTTTTCTGTTTGCAAGAGACTTTAAGGGGTTGGAGGATCAATTTTTTTTAGTGGCTACATGCATGACAAGAGAGTAAATTCAACCTCATACTAGTCTGCTTTTCATATCCAATACTGGTTTTTCTATCATATTCAGAGTAGGTTAATGTGCGCGACAATATCCCCTTAAAAAAAAGTCTTTAGATGCAAATTGATAATCAACATGGCTTTACCAAGAAGAATGTAAGGCTGGCAAATAAGCACATGAAAAGATGTTTAACATCATTAGCATTAAGGAAATGTACATTAATTAAAAGCACAATGAGATACCACTACATACCTACAAGGAGGGCTAAAGTAAAAACTAATCAAGCGCTGCTAAGGATGCGGAACAAATGGGACTTTCGCGTTGCTGGAAGGAATGCAGAATGGTGCAGACACTCTGGAAAATGGTGTGGCAGTTTCTAATAAAGTCAAACACACACTGATACCCTAATACCTGCAACTATGCTCTTGGGCATTTACTTTAGAGAAGTGAAAACTTATGTTCATATAAAAAGCTGTACACATATGTTCACTTTAGTTGTGACAGCGAAAAGATGGAAACAACCCAAATGCCTTTCAACAGGTGAATGAATAAAACAAATGGCTACACAATGGAGTAGAATTGAACCAACGATTAATTAAAAAATGAACCAACTACTGATTCAAACAATTTGGATTAATCTCAAAGGCATTATGGTCAGTGAAGACATTATGCTCACTGAAAGATTTTATGTTCTAAAGGGTTACAACACTTTATGATTTCATTTATTTGGAAACCTTAAAAAGACAAATCCATAGTGATGGAAAACAGAACAGTGGTTTGCAGGAGTTGTAGGTAGGGCAAGCATCTAATTATAAAGGGATCGAATGAAGAAAAAAGTAGATATGTGATATCCCTTGTGATGGTGATTATATCAATCTATGCACATGTTAAAATTCATAACTTTACATAAAAGAAAAAAAGGTCAGTTTTACCATAAAATAATTAAAAATAATAGTCAATATGGCAAAGAGTTTGCAGTAATAATTTTCTTGAGAAAATGCTAACAAAAGCAAAAACATTAAGGCAAGTCATAGTGATAAGTAACAAATAATTCTTTAATAGAGAAGAAAGATTCCTAAGTTCTACATGTGCTTTGAGAATGAAGAATCATTCCATGCATTATATTACCAGTGGCCGTAGTATACTATACATTAAAAAAAAAAAAATCATCATAAGGGTAAAAAACAGAGTTAAAAATACAAATAGTAAAAGATTAACTTCCGCAACTAAGAAATTAAAAGACTTCTCCAGGAATGGATTACACAGCAGGCTAATGCATATCAATCCTTGACAGTTTTGGACCCTGGAACTCTGCTGTCAAGCTTTCTCATAAGTTCCAAGTAGTATTTAAAACAAGGAAGAGTGGGGCGCCTGCGTGGCTCGGTCGGTTAAGTGTCCGACTTCGGCTCAGGTCATGATCTCGCAGTCCGTGAGTTCGAGCCCCGCATCGGGCTCTGTGCTGACAGCTCAGAGCCTGGAGCCTGTTTCAGATTCTGTGTCTCTCTCTGACCCTCCCCCGTTCATGCTCTGACTCTCTCTGTCTCAAAAATAAATAAAAGTTAAAAAAAATTTTTTTAAAACAAGGAAGAGTATGAAGAAAAATGTGATATGTCAATGATAAGGTCCAGTGTGGAATATTATAATCTCTTTTAGTGAGATTTCTTCATAGTGATCTCCAAAAGAGGGTTTGGCATATAGTGAAAAGGACACTGGCCAGGCATTCACATCATACAACTTTAGGCCTACTCTTAAACAGTTCATGTGTACTAGCCTTTTCTTCCCAAACAATGTAGGCTTTAACATCAAAAAAGATCTTGCCACTTTTCATGTTATTGATCAGCTTGAAAGATCCAATGAGCAATTTCTGCTGCTGACCTTGAAATTCTCTAGTAATACAAGCAAACAATTGTCCAAACAACATATACAACATCTCAACCATTCCTAAATCATTAAGAAACCATAACATAATACTTAGTGGAGACAGAATTTTGGTCCACATAAAATGGTGAAAGAAGGGAACATTCATAATTCCAAGAGAAGAATAGTCACTTAAAGACCTATTCAAAGTAAAATGAATAATTTATGCAAATAGATTCCAAACATTTTTTTTTTTAAGTTTATTTATATTGAGAGAAAGAGAAAATGCAAGTGGGGTGGGGGCAGAGAGAAAGAGAGACAGAATCTCTCTTTTCGTGGGATTTGATCTCACAAACCGTGAGATCATGATCTGAGCTGAAACCAAGAGTCAGATGCTTAACCGAATGAGCCACACAGGTGCCCCCCTAAACATTATAAAAAAGAACACTATTAAAACACAAGAAAAAAAAGAAGTGAATATTTAAATGACTTAGAAATGTGTGGGAAGGCTTTCCAAGTAAGACATCAAACAAAAAACTGATAATTCTGATTATATAAAGAATATTTATATACCAGACAACAAGATATAATAAAATTAAAAATTCCCATTGGTAAATTACTGCAACAAATGACATAAGCTTAAGAACATTAATATAAAGAACTTAAAAAGTAAAATGAAACTGAAGATCTGCCATACAACATTGTGCCTATAGTTAACAATACTGTACTAGAGACTTAAAAATTTGTTGAGAGTAGACTTCATGTTATGTGTTTTTTACTATAAAAACAAAAAAAAATAAAATTAACACAACAAAAAGATGGGGAAACATAAAGAAAGGTTATTTTAGAGAGGCATATAAAAACTAATCAGAGATATAATTGTACGGCAATTTAAAACTGTAATTGAAAAATAAGAGCTCTGTTTTTCTAACAGATGTTTTACTCAGTATCCAAGTCTTCTGCTAGACTAGGAGCTTAAAACAAATATATTACCTGATCTTAGAGAATAATCTAGATGGAAAATAAGTTTCAACTGTAACAATTTAGTAACTGGTGTGACTAAGTGTACACATGCAGGGTCAGGTGTTAAGGGGGAAGAAGAAGGACTCCTGTCTTAGCCAGGAAGAGTAATATGGTTAGGAAAAACTTTCTAGAGAAGCAAAAATGTATACTAAATCTTTAAAGAAAGATGTAAGATTTAACCTGGCAACAAAGGGACAATGTAAGTTGAAGAAAAAGCAATTTCAAAAAAAAGCCTCACCAATAAACTGTGAACAGTCTGATACAGAGTAAGTATAAGCATTTACTGAGGCTAGATCAGCAAAAACCAAATCACAGAGGGCCTTATAAAAGAGTGACTATATATCCTGGTTTATACCTATGTCTTGGAATAATTATTAACAGTACTCCTTTTCACTTTCAAAAGTACACTTGTTTGGACAACAACATGGTCACCTCAGTATGACAAAAAAATCTGGGTGTTATCCTAAGAATGCTAGGTAATGTACAGATAGTAACATGTTCATATCTGAACAGAAGAGTAACATGATCAGGTGTTTCAAAAATATCCCACTAGCAAGAACAAAGAAAAGTGCTTCCATTTGTTCTTTGTTAAGATATTTTAATGTAATATTTGATACTTCAAAATAGTTGTATTATAAAGCATAATAATAAAATTAACCTATGAACAGACTACCAAATTTAAGAACTACTATGATATCAATAATTTGGTATCCATCTATGATCTCTTCCCCTATTCCTTAAGACTGGCAAACCATTCTACTAAATTTCATATATATCATGTCCTGGCTCTTAAAAAAATAGTTTTATCACATATACATATCATTGGAAAATACACTGTTTGATTTTTCTAGTTTTTCAACTTTTAAAACATGGTATAACACTATATGTTGTCTTCTAAGAGAGCAGATGTACTTCACTCTAGCCATGCTTCTGAAGGATCTATGAAGATTAAAAAATAGAAATTTTCATGTTGCACCCCTGAAGATTTAGAGTCAACAAAAACAGTCCAATAATCGCTTTAAACAACTAACTTTAATTTAAATAATATCGGCAGCCATTATATATAACTTTGCTAGAGAGCTGAAAAATAAGAATGAAGGTTATATCAAACTTTTCTACCTAAGGCTCTTGGTTCTGAAATTTCCACCATGTGATAAATGTTTTCTTTTGTTCTTATGGTTCAAAACATACATTGGTCAGGCTTTGAAATGGACTTCATTAAGTATGAGCAATAATTACTCATATTTTTGTCCTTGTACATTAAAAAAATTAAGATATAATTTATATACAAAGAAAAATTTACTGTTTTCAACATACAGTTCTGCAGTTTTGACAAATGTATCATCAGGTAGTCATCAAAACAATCAAGAAATAGAACAGTTCATCATCCTTCAAATTCCCCCATACCCTTCTGTAGTCAGCTCCCTGCACCATTCTGGATTTCTGTTTTCTGACTCTGTAAGTTTTGCTTCTTCCAAAATGTATAATAAAATTGTACAGCACATAGCTTTGTGCATCTGGTTTCTTTGACTCTGTATGTTACTGAGACTCATCCATGTTGTTGCATGACAGTGGTTCAGTGGTACCTTCCATTTTATTGCTGAGAAGTATTCTACTGTATGGATGATAATATAATTTGTTTTTATACCTTCACCACTTGATGGACATTTGAGTTGTTGGCAGTTTGGGGCAATTATGAATATAGCTGCTATACACATTCCAGTATAGGTTTTTATGTCAAAAAAAAGTTTTTATGTGAAAACTTAAGTTTTCATTTCTCTTGGATAAATACTCAGGAGATGGACTGCTGGGCCAGATGGTAAGTGTGTATTTAACTTTATAAGAAATTGCCAAATCGCTTTCTGAAGTGAATGTACCATTGTGCATTCCTTCCAGCAACATACAAGTTCCACTGCTTTCTAAATCTCATCATGCTTTTAATCTGCATTTCTCTAATGACTAATGAGATAAGCTGCTTTTCATGTGTTTTTCATCTATCTTCTATGGTGAATTATCTGTTGTTTTTACCACTGAATTTTGAGAGATCTTTATTATTTTGAGTACAAGTCTGTTATCAGATATGTGATTTGTAAATATCTTTTGGTCTTATATGCTTATATTTTCAATTCTCTTAACACGATCTTTCAAGAGCAGAAGTGCTTAATTTTGCTGAATGTGTATTTTTGAAATTTTTAAATTATGGATCATGCTTCTGATGTTGTATGTAAGAAATCTTTGATTAACTTAAAGGTCACAAAGATTTTCTCCTGTGTGTACTTTCAGATGTTTTATACTTGCAGGTGGTGCATTTAGTTTTATGGTCTAAAGGTCTATTTTGAGTTAATTTTGTAGATGGTATGAAGTGTGAACTGAGATTCTTTTTTCTCCCCATATATATATATTCATTTTAGAACCATTTGTTAAAAAGGTTATCCCTTCTCCAAAGAAATGCCCTAGCACCTCTGTCAAAAATCAACTTACCACATATATGTGAATGGATTTCTGGATTCTCTATACTGCTCCTTTGATCTATGTCTAGCCTTTCTTCAGTACCACACTGTCAAAGTTACTGTTTAGTCTTTAAGGTAATGTGAATATTCTACCTTTGTTCTTTTTAAAAATTATTTTGCCCTTCAATATAATTTTTTTTTTACATTTATTTATTAATGAGAGACAGAGAGACACAGAGTGTGAGCAGGGGACAGGTAAAGAGAGGGGAGACATAGAATCCGAAGTAGGCTCCGGGCTCTGAGCCGTCAGCACAGAGCCCAACGCGGGGCTCCAACTCACAAACTGTGAGATCATGACCTGAGCTGAAGTTGGTCGCTTAACCAACTGAGCCACCCAGGCACCCCTGCCCTTCAATATAAATTGTATGAATCAAGTTGTCAGTTTCTACAAAAAATCCTGTAGAGATTTTAAATGGAATTGTGTTAGTCAACCTAAGATCAGTTTGGGGAAAAGTGACATCTTAACAATATTAAGTCTTCTAATTCATGAACATGATATAATCTTCATTTATTAAAATCTTTGATTTCTTTCATTAGTGTTTTGTAGTTTTCAGCATACAGATCTTGCACACATTTTGTTGATTTATGCCAAAGTTATTTCATGTTTTTTGGTGCTATTATAAACCATATATAGTTTTTAATCTTTTTTTAATGTTTATTTATTTTTGACAGAGAGAGACAGAGCATGAGCGGGGGAGGGGCAGAGAGAGGGAGACAGAATCTGAAGCAGGCTCCAGACTCTGAGCTGTTAGCACAGAGCCCGACACAGGGCTCGAACTCACAGACTGCGAGATCATGACCTGAGCCTAAGTTGGACGCTCAGCCGACTGAGCCACCCAGGCGCCCCTAAACCGTACACAGTTTTCAAATGTCAATTTTGAGTTATTCGTTACTCAACAACAGATTTTTAAATTTAAAAAGCAATTGATGTACATAGTGAAATATCCAACAGTATAATGGTGTACAATTCAAACTAAGTTTCTTGAACACTACAGATCTCTAGTTTTCCATTAAGAAAACCATTGTTCAACAGTTCCTTATGTATCATCCCAGATACAATCTGTCAATTAACAGGTGTCTGTATATTGAAATCTTATCACCTCTTTAAATTTATATAACCATTCTACTCCTTGCCTTTTGCATTAAATTTTCTCACATAGAATATTTAACATAAATAATATTAACACTTTAAAATTTACAGTGACATAGCACTGCATAGAATCAAAACTATCCTACCAAAGCTAACTGGTTCTCTCCTGATCAAAATTTAGATTATTTCAAGTTGTAATTTTTTATAAGTAATGCTACGATGAACGTCTTTGTACCTACATCTTTTTACACATCTCCAAGTATATATCTGTAGTCTAAATTCCTAAAATATAAATGTCAATCAAGGGTATATCTGCTTTTAGTTTTGATAAGAATTTGACAAGTAACTTTCTAAAGTGATTACACCAATTTAGTCTACAATGGTATTTGAAAGTATGAGTATTTAAAAACAAAAAATAAAACATCCAACAACTCCATAAGGTTTTCTGATACATACATACAGTTGAGAATTACTAGAACAGAGCCTAGATTAGAAAAAGGTTAAAACTAAGGTTACTAAGACAAAATAGGTAGCTACTACTGTGATTCACAAGAGAAAATATGAAGGATTAAACTACGAAAATGATAGTAGGGCTAAAAGAATGGTGGCAAAAGAGATAATGAGGAGGTAGAATTTTTTAAAAGATAAAAATCTCTTGAGATTAAGGATGCTTCTAATATTCCCTCCCTTAGGATCTGACACTCAAACACATTTTTTTTTAAAAAAAAAATTTTTTTTTTTTCCAACGTTTATTTATTTTTGGGACAGAGAGAGACAGAGCATGAACGGGGGAGTGGCAGAGAGAGAGGGAGACACAGAATTGGAAACTGGCTCCAGGCTCCGAGCCATCAGCCCAGAGCCTGACGTGGGGCTCCAACTCCCGGACCGCGAGATCGTGACCTGGCTGAAGTCGGACGCTTAACCGACTGCGCCACCCAGGCGCCCCTCAAACACATTTTTGATCAATAATAAAAAGGTAGGTGGTAATCTGGATGTATGTGGGGGTGGTAGCCAAATTTTGATATAACACGCCCAAGGAATAGTCAGAAGTAACTGAAATCATTTCTAAGTTCAGTCAAGGAAAAAAGTGTGTAGTCTTCTAAGGAACATATCAGCATTCTTCTAAAGACAGTATGACTGCATTATTTACACAGAAAGTCATAATCTATCCAACAGCAATAATGTTACTGAAGTTAAACTCAACCTATGTTCATTCTAAAGAAATGTGTTGATTACGAGTTCATGATGGTAAAGTACAAGCATTTAATCTCTCCCCACAATTCCCACTGAAAAAATACAAAAGATGTTTAGACAAAATAAAAAGATTAAAAAAAAAAAGAGTTTGACATGGGGCAAACATCAGAAGGGATGCGATAGCAAACAGCAGTAGCAAATTAGTAGCAAGAAATGTGAAGAGACACTGAAAAGAATTTAAAAGCTTGGTTTGAGTGGATATGCAACAGCTATGTAACATTAGGCAAGTTATTTAATATCTCGATGTTTCAGTTTCATCATCAATAAAAATAGTATAAGCATACATATCCCATAGGGTTGTCATAAGGCTTAAACAAATGTATACATGTAAAGACTTAAAATATTACTATATGTGAAAAGTACAAAAAAAATTTTCTATTATTGATGCCTTGAGAAGCCCAGAGTTAGTGACCTGTGATTATATTCCCTTCCTCATTATGGGTTTACTCTCACTATCTTGTTATATAGCAAATATTTACCAAAACAATTCACAAATGTTCTTTATTGGCTTTCAATTTGTAGGATCAATTCAGACAATTCTGGCAACTATATATTAAAGCAGAAGTTTAATATTTTATTTTTGATAGATGTTATCTAAAACAAGGTATAAACTTACAAGGACACCAACAGGCAATAGGCATAAAATCACAAAACAAAATAGGGAGAATTTAAATATTTCTTGCCTTTATTTTACAAAAAATTACATGAAGAAATACTACAAATTGGGGCACCTGGGTAGCTCAGTCAGTTAAGTGTCCAACTACTGACTTCGACTCAGGTCATGATCTCACTCCTCATGGGATTGAGCCCTGCGTCAGGTTCTGCGCGGTCAGTAGAGCCTGCTTGGGATTCTCTTTCCCTCTCTTCTCTCTGCCCTTTCCCTGCTGGTGTTCTCTCTCTCAAAATAAATAAACTTAAAAAAAAAAAAAGAAAAGAAATACTACAATAAATTCTGAAATGTGGATTGTTTACTGTGTTATAGAACTGTAATAATTTTTAATACTTTTTGTAGGTTAAAAACTCATTAGAATAGGGGAGGACACAAACAGATGCCAGATGCCATATTCTTGCTCCGAAGTGTTCAAAAAAATATTTAAAAGCACACAGGAGGAGGAGGTATCAAAGCAACTCCCTCTGTCTAATTCTACAACAATTTGAACACCAAAATAAATTAACAATAGAATTCAATTTTAACCAGCTGGACAGAATAGGAATAAAGTAGTAATCCACGAGTCTATATGAATTTTAAAAAATGAATAAATGAATGAAGAAGGGCAAGTTCTTCTTTATAGCAGAGGGCCAACAAATAAATGACATAAATAAATGACATAAATAAATGATGGAAAGTCACTATTTACTTCATTTGTGATCATGAGAGAAATAAATGACTGAGGCAAGAATCATAAATGGATGCTAACATTATATCAAAGTTTGATAAGAAACAGGAATATTCTTAAGGAATCTTTCCACATTAAAAAAGAAAATGGAATCTCTACACAGGATAGACTTGGCAGAGCCCACCTTATTAAAGTGATCAAAGTTAATATCACAATAGGAAACAAAATGACATCATGTGCCTCCTGATGTGATGCACTGAGGGCAGAATATCATTTATTGTAGCATTCTACCGAAAATGCATTATATGAATGAATCTAAACATGTAGATTAGACAAAACTAAGTTGAGGAGATTCTTTTATTATTTTTTTAAATATTTATTAATTTGAGACAGGGAGAGTGTGTGTAAGCCAGGGAGAAGGACAGAGGAAGAGAGAGACTCTTAAGCCCCAAAGTGGGGTTTGATCTCACGACCCTGAGATCACAACCTGAGCCAAAAACCAAGAGTCAGACGCTCAACCAACTGAGCCACCCAGGCACCCCAGTTGAGTACATTCTATAAAATAATTAGCCTGTATCTTCAAAGTGTCAATGTCATGAAACACAAAGAACAAGAAAGCATTCCAGATTAAAAGACCAAAAAAAAAAAAAAAAAAAAGACATTAAAAACTGGATGCAATGTATTATTATTGCTTGAATTCTGGGCTGGGGGAAAACTGCTATGAAGAATATCATTAGGGGTGTCTGGAGGCTCATCGGTTGGGCTTCTGAGTTTGGCTTAGGTCATGGTCTCACAGCTTGTGAGTTCAAGCTCCGCGTTGGGCTCTGTGCTGATAACTCAGAGCCTGGAGCCTACTTCAGATTCTGTGTCTCCCTCTCTCTCTCCCCCTACCCTGCTTGTGCACTGTCTCTCTCTCTCTCAAAAATAAAATAAAACATTAAAAAAGAATATTACTGTTTTACATATGCATATTTATATGAAAATAAAAAATATATATAGAGAGAGAGAAAGTGAGAAAGCTTGCGAGTATGCAACTGTGGAAAACTTGTGACAATAGATGAATCAGATGAAGGAAATAAGAGTTTATTTTTCTATATAACTCTTCTATAATTTGAGTTAAAAGATTATTATACACAGGTAAATTCTTCTAAACTTCAGTCTCACATATTCTAAACCTGTAATAGTGAAAACAGTATTGGCATGAGAAAAGAGATCAGTGGAAGAGGAAAGAAAAAAAAAATAACTCAGAAGACTAGGAAACTTCTAGTTAAAACGGTTACCATGGAAAACAAACAGTCAAGCATATGGACAATACAATTACCCAAAACTGCTAGACGATTAATTTTAAATTATCTTCAGAATATTAAGCATAACTAAAGGTAAGCAATCACAAACATTCTGGTAGTTATTTGTTATCTTTACTCAAAAAGGGTATTTTCTCTGAATTTTAAAGTACAGAGTAGCAATCTACAAAAGTGAGCCTGTATGGTCTTATGAAGAACTGGTTGAATTCTGTATACTTTTCAGATTTTCAATTGTAGGTATCTAAAGACATGTTTCTAAGAGCTGCTGACTGCTAAATAGTTTCTATTGCTAAAACAAACAAGAGCACAATCTAGTAGTGATGCACTAAAACTTCATATACATGATTAAAGTTTTAAGGACATGTCTAACGACACAAATAGAAATATATTCCATGATTGTGGATTGGAAGAACCAATATTGTTAAAATGTCCATACTACCCAAAGCAAACTACAGATTCAATGCAATCCTTATCAAAATACCGACAGCATTTTTCACAGATCTAGAAAAAACAATCCTAAAATTGTGACAGAAGATCCTGAACAGCCAAAACAATCTTGAAAAAAAAAAAAGAACAAAACTGAAGGGATCACAATCCCAGATTTTGACATAAACTACAAAGTTGTAGTAATCAAAGCAGTAGGGTCCTGGCACAAAAACAGACATATAGATTAGTGGAACAGAAGGGAGAGCACCAAAATAAACCCATGATTATATGGTCAATTAATCTTTACAAAGGAGGCAAGAATATGCAATGGGAAAAAGTCTCTTCAACAAATGGTGCTGGGGAAACTGGACAACATGCAAAAGAAAGAGGCTGGGACCATTTTCTTTCACCATACCCAAAAATAAACTAAAATGGATTAAAGATCCAAATGTGAGACCTGAAACCATAAAAATCCTAGAAGAGAGAACAGGCAGTAATTTTGCTGACGTCAGCCACAGCAACATTTTTTTTAGACAGGTTTCCTGAGGCAAGGGAAAGAAAAGCAAAAATAAACTATTGAGACTGTATCAAAATAAAAAGCTTCTACACAGCGAAGGAAACAATCAAGAAAACTAAAAGACAACCTACGGAATGGGAAAGATATTTGCAAATGACATATCTGATAAAGAAAGGGTTAGTATCCAAAATGTATGAAGAACTTACACAACTCAACACCACAAAAACAAATAATACAATTAAAAAATGGGAAGAAGACAGAAACAGACATTTCTCCAAAGGAAACACACAGATGACCAACAGACACATGAAAAGATTTTCATCATCACTTATCACTAGGGAAATGCAAATCAAAACTTCAATGAAATATCAACTCACACTTGTTAGAATGGTTAAAATCAAACAGGAAACAACAAGTGCAAACATGGATGTAGAGAAAAAGAAACATCTGTGCACTGCTGGTGGGAATGCAAACTGGTACAGCATTCCTCAAAAAAATAAAAATGATCCAGTAATTCTCCTACTGGGTATTTACCCAAAGAATACAAAAATACTAATTTGAAACATTTGCACCCCTATGTTTACTGCAGCATTATTTACAATAGTCAAATTATGGAAGCAGCCCAAGCATCCATCAACTAAATAAATGGATAAAGAAGATGTGGTATGTATGTATGCATGTATATGCATGTGTGTTTACACACACACACACACACACACACACACACACACACACACACACCAGTGGAATATTATGGTTCATAAAAAAGAATGAAATCTTGACATTTGCAACAGCATTGATGGAGTGAGAGGATGTAATACTAAGAGAAATAAGTCAGTTAGAAAAAGACAAATACTATATGATTTCACTCATAAGTGGAATTTAAGAAACAAAACACAGAAACACAAAACAAAAAAAGAGACAAATAAAAAAACAGACTCTTCACCTTAGAGAACAAACTGATGGTTCCCAGAGGGGAGGTGAGTGGGGGGATGGGTGAAGGAGGTGAAGGGGATTAAGAGTACACTTTTGATGAGCACTGAGTAATGTACAGAACTATCAAATCACTATATTGTACACCTGAAACTAATATAACACTCTGTTAACTATACTTGAATTTAAAAAAGAAAGTATGTGTTAAGATTAACAAAGTATAAGCAAATGTCACATGAATGTGTTCTCTTACTCTAATAAATTAAAAATGGAAGAAATAAGAAAATAAGTAAGAGAAAACCAAGATAATCAAAGACGACAACCAAAGAAGTCACAAGTCAGTTCTACAACAATAAATGATGGTATAGTGAATTAAAAATAAATTTTGACATAATTATAATCCCCAGATGAAACAGAGTTGTGCTATTCTCATTATCTTCTTGAGGAAAATGAGGAAACCAAAACAAGGAATACCTCAACTCTATCCCTTTCAACTTTAAAGAACAGCTTGAGAATATAAACAGAGCAATGAGAAAGTATACTTCTGTGATTAACTTTTAATATGAAATCATAATTGTTACACCTGCTGAAATTCTTACTGCTTTAGTATTTAAGCATTCCTTACCAAATGGAAATACACGAGACCACCCCTAAACACCACCTATACTTCACTATTGGTTGATATTTTGGTCTAATGAATGAGTATATGCAGTATACAAAACAACTCTTAATTCTTACAACAGATTGTTATTGCTAAGTAACAATAACTATATGTAATTGTCAATTAAAATTAACTACATTACATGTAACCATTAACAACTGTAATAACTGTAACTGTTAATTAACAATTAACAACTTAATTCTCACATAGAATTGACTATTTTAAGTGTCTTCCAGACTAGAGAAATTTGGTGAATTCCTGCCCTTTCCATTCCAACTTACATATGAAGGCAAAAAGGTCTAAAATCTAAATTGAGGCTCCAAGTTTACTTAGCTATGGTTCTACTATAAAAAGTAAGCCGTACCTCAGGCTTACCATTATCAATATCTAGAACAGTACCTACAATATAGCCATAATTAGGAATTTTCATCAAACTGAATCAAGTTTTGAAGTTACCACTATGGAAATTAATGGGATTTTTCCTAAAAGAACAATAATGTTTACTTTAGTAATAAATTTTTAAAATACATTATAAAAAAGTTTCTCTACTTTTTCCTGTTCAAACCTGAAGATATATTACACCTACCAGTAACATCCAATCATGAACACCTACCAGTAATATTCAATTACTATAGCAATAATTCTCAAAAGAGGCATCTGCATTTAAGGATTATACTTTCTATGTAAGGCTTTTAATAATCCTGTGTGATCTCAGAGAAGCTTTGTCTTCTAAAATGGACAAAGAAGGAATATCAACAAACTCCTACCTGTTCTGGCATAGCTCCATGTTCAATTCCAGTCTTCAATAATCTGTAGCAATTACCAAATAGATCCCATTTTGTGAGATCATGAGCACTAAAATAAACAAAAATGCATTAACTTTATTTTAGAGTAGAAGAAAATTGAAATTTGAACTCAGTTTGAGTAGGTAGAAGTATAAACTAACTTCATTTTCTTATAGAATCAAAAAAGATGGATAAAAAATGTTCAAGTACTCAGAAAGAAAGGAAGAAGTAAAGAGGATGGAAGTAGAGAAAAAAGGAAGGAAGGAAAGAAAAAGGAAGAAAAAGGGAAAAGGGAAAGAGGGACAAGGACGATGAAGGGGGAGAGGAGACAAAATATATAAGCTGATATTAGGAATTAATTAAAAGAAACTAATTAACAATAAAAATTCGCACCTTTTAATGAAGGTTACTACTACATAGTCAACCTAAGTTTGTATTCCATTTCATTCTTCCTAGTATATTTTAAAACACATTTTAACAAATCCATTCATAATTTCAAAACATAAAAATACATATGTATTTTTTTTTAATTTTTTTATTTTTGAGACAGAGAGAGACAGAGCATGAACGGGGGATGGTCAGAGAGAGGGAGACACAGAATCTGAAACAGGCTCCAGGCTCTGAGCTGTCAGCACAGAGTCCAACACGGGGCTTGAACTCACTGACCGTGAGATCATGACCTGAGCCGAAGTGGGTCGCTTAACCGACTGAGCCACCCAGGCGCCCCCACATGTATTTTTAAAAGAAATTTGTATTTATAAAATAGAGATAAAGAAAGACAGAAATAGGGGAAAGGAAATATGGCAAAGTTCGAAATTTAGTGTGGCTATAGGCTTCTTAATTGAAATAATGCTGACATTTTATTTTCTCATGAGTTCTACTACTAAAAATAGATCAGTGAATGTTAACTTTCATTTTGAAATGTCAAAATATTTTTTAAAATAGGAGTTTTGACATTAGTTGTCAATTATTATTTTGAAATGTCAAAATATTTTTAAAACTAAGAGTTTATTTCTCCATAGAAGTCTAAAAAATGTACTTGTGTAAAAAGAAAATCTAAAAGTCTTAGATTTTAGACATTGCTTTTGAAATCTGAAGTGTTCATTAATGTAAGGGCTACACTTAAACATTCTTTAGACAGCAAAGATCTTTATTTTCCTTTCTTTATGGAGCAAACACACTTCATTAACAAGGGACATGTAAATTACAATTTGAAAATGACACTTAGATGAACTTTCATGGCTTCCTCCCAAATTTTTTTATTAAGATTTCTAAAAGCTATCAATTGAAAATTATACCTATAAAACTCTATCTAGCTTATGGGGCGCCTGGGTGGCTCAGTTGGTTAAGTGTCCGACTTTGGCTCAGGTCATAATCTCAAGGTTTATGAGTTTGAGCTCCATATTGGGCTCTGGGCTGACAGCTCAAGTCTGGAGCCTGCTTCAGATTCTGTGTCTCTGTCTCTCTCTCTGCCCCTCCCTCACTCATGCTCTGTCTCTGTCTTTCAAAAATGAATATTAAAAAATTAAAAAAAAAACAAACAACTCTAGCTTATAGAGTAAGCCCATCTAATGTGTTAATAATATTGATGGGGTGCCTGGGTGGCGCAGTCAGTTAAGCGTCCGACTTCAGCCAGGTCACGATCTCGCAGTCCGTGAGTTCGAGCCCCACGTCGGGCTCTGGGCTGATGGCTCAGAGCCTGGAGCCTGTTTCCGATTCTGTGTCTCCCTCTCTCTCTGCCCCTCCCCCGTTCATGCTCTGTCTCTCTCTGTCCCAAAAATAAATAAACATTAAAAAAAATAATAATAATAATATTGATTAACAAACTTTTACAGTGTACAGTGTCCATTTGTTACACTTGAATGATAAATCTTACTCCTTAAATAATCAAATAATAAAAACCAATAATTTATAGAGAGAAAATCTGAATAGTAAAAAAATCATAACATCTCTATATTTGTCTAAAATTTTCCATTGTTATACAGACGTCAAATATTATCAAAACAGTCTATTTTACGTTGGCTAATATATGTTATTAACCAAATCTAAATAAAATGACGTACTTATGAAAAGAGGTTAACCGCTTTAATGTAGAAAGAACATTGTAAATATCATCATCATCAGCTTCTTCTCCCTATAAATAAAAAAAAGACATCACTTCATTACCATAACTTGACTTACCCTCAAATTCACACGAAAGTCTGTTAATGCTTACTGCCTAAAAGAATTCTTTTTTATTATATAAAGAGTACATATTCACTGTTGGTAAGAAACAAGGTATAAATAAGCCAAAAAATAAAAAATAACAGCCATAATTGTAATACCCAGAGATAACCATTTTTGCATTTTAAACAATGTCATAAATGTTAACTTTGTACATTTTTTTGATTAATACTTTAGCATAAATTCACTGAAACTGCTGAGTGAAAAGGTACGTGCTTTAAAGATTTTAATGGTTACTTCAAAGATTTTACTGTCAGTTCCTTTGGTAGCTGAAAATCACAATGAAAAATAAAAAATGGTTGATAAAACTCAGAAGTTAAAATTAAAAATTAGAAGTTGGAAAAATTGGTTACATAGATTAAAAAGAAAATCCTATCAGTCTGGCCATCAGAGCACAGAAATCTGTGGGGGTTCCAAATTGCCTTACAATGATTGGAGGAAGAGGGCAAGAAATGGGAATCACAAAAATAATTATAAAAATAACTAGCTGGAGAAGTGCCTGGGTGGCTCAGTTGAATAAGTGTGTGACTCTTGATTTTAACACAGGTCATGATCTCACAGTTTGTGGGTTCGAGCCCCATGTTGGGGCTTCAGATCTCCTGTCTCCCTCTTTCTCTCTCCCCCTCCTCTGGTCATGCTCACTCTCTCTCCTTCAAAAATAAAATAAACATTAAAAAAAAAAAAAAACAGTTGGGAGAAGTCTGCTGCTATCCTGGGCACACCACTGGTGAGTGGCTGTTCCTTATAAGTACACTTAATTTTTATGTTGTATTCATTAGCACATTATAGGAGTTGAATAATATTAAAATGTAATTTAGGTTCCAGGAATAAAAAATGAAAAAATGAATTAAGAAAAGCCAGACCTTAAAAAGGTATTTCTTAAAAGAGAAAAGATTTAGCTTTTATGAAATAGGTGTTTAAAATAAAGTATAACCAAGGCTAATCTTTACAGGATGAACAGCTGCAATAATGCTAAGATCTGAAAGAGGTAGGGAATTCTACTAGATTTTACTTTAAAATGGAAACAATTTACACATTCAACAACTCTGAATAACTACTAGCCAAAATTATCACATATATACACATTAACTTTAAAACAGACCTCTTGCAGTAGATCTTCCACAGAATGATTGAATCGATCTACAAACTCGTCAATTAGCTGACTTCGAGCTATGTCAACTCTGTTCTGGATGGTATACTCTTCACTGCATAATATGCTATAGGTTTTACTGCAGGCTTCTAGAACATCTGATTCTACATGTTTCTCCACAACAAATTTAATCTGTTTTAATAAAGCATCCAGATGCTGAGGAGGAAAAAAAAAAAAACTATGATATTTAGATTAATAAAAATAAGCATCTGTCAAATTATAAACCTATAGATTACATGAAATGAAATAATCTAGTTAAACTGACTATAATAGAATTTCAATTTCACAGTGTCTTACCTTTTCCATTCTACCTGTGCTATAAATTTCTAGATCAAAATACTGTGGGATTTGTAGCAAGTTTGCTACCTTCTCTGCATCTGCAGAATACTAGAAGGAAGAGAAGCAAAGAAAAAAGAAGTGACTACTTTAATAGTTCAGTGTAATAAGCAAACTCAGTGGCATATTAGCACAGAAATGTAAATGAAACTATACCTTTGATAGCAACATAGGAAGTGTGATAATAAAATGCTCAGTCAATTTGTTTCTATCATCAATTTGAGTTTTTCTCTCTTTGGCAGTTAGCACCTAGAAATAAATTTAAATGGGCAAAGAACATAATGTCACATACTAATTTATAAATCTAGAATGTTACACAGAACAATGAAGCACTGGCAGATAACGTACCCGAGAATTTTCAGAGGAGCTTAACAAACTAATTACTAAAACAAATATCTCTAGTTTTATGCTTATTTCTAGTTAATACGCAGTATTACTTTATGAAATAACTACTTATTTAAGAATCACCCAAATTTAGATAAATTACTACTTGTTTAGGTTAAATAAAACAAAAACAAACACTTCTATAAAACCAATTATCAACATAAAGATATTAGAACTAATGGTGAAACAATTTTTCCAGAGTTTTAACCTCAATATGTTAACAGTAATCTCCCCTATGTTAAATACACTTTTCTGAAAATACTTTAGAAAGTAATGCTTTTATATTATCAGCAGCTAATAAATTTTCACTTATTTTTTGACGCATATACTAACAATATCTCTGCACTCAAGATAATCATTTCCCCAAAATATTCTGCATTTTGTATTTATCTTGAAGGAACTTAGGATCATAATGTTGAATGGTATTACAAAACAGAAACATTCCAATATAAATTACCACTTTATAAATGTAAACCCTCATTAAAAAAAAAATCAATACAGCTTTTATTGTATCTTTAAAACACCACAAATAAGTCTGAGAAATCATTTGGCACCTTGTTGTTTCTGTAGCTGGGACATCTTTTCTATTGTCTGAGAGTGAGAGAGTGCGGGGAGGTGCAGAGGGAGAAGGAGAGAGAGAATCTTAAGCATTAAGTTAGATGCCTGGAATGCCTAGGTGGATCAGTAAATTAACTGTACTTAAGCATTCAGGCTCAAGTCATGATCTCATGGTTCTTGAGATCAAGCCCTGCATCAGGCTCTACACTGACACTGGGATTATCTCTTTCCCTCTCTCTGCCCCTCCTCTGCTCACACTGGTGTGCTCACACTCTCTCTCAAAATAAACTAGGAAAAAAAAAAAAGCTGACTTTTAACCGACTGAATCACCCAGGCACTTAGGTGATTCCACAATCACCCTGGAAAACTTAGATCTTATTCATCAGGCTGCTGAACTGTTTTGTTTTTTTGTTTTTTTTTCACAGATACCATCCCAACATTTTCTGATATTCTTGTTTTTAACTGTTGTGGCTTTCTGAATCAAAGCAGCTGAATCTGACACAAGTTCACTGTCATTTCCTTAACGAATTAACTCATCTTTCTGGGCCTGAGATACTCAACAAGCAACACCTTGGCCTCATCCGAAGCTTGCAGATGTATTTTTCACTCAAGAAATTTCAGACTTCAACAAGAGAACCACTATCTCGAATAACAATGTTGTTGGGGAAGTGAGCATACAAAGACCCTCCCTTGTAATGGAAGCCCAGTGTAACGCCCTTGATCATGTTCTGTACATGACTACAGATAATGCGAACCAGAGCCATTTCTTTTCTATTTGCCCACCATTTGTCAACTTGGAGCCTCTTCTTTTTCTTTCCAAGGAGACTGAGTCTCTTTGCAGGGTTTGTCTGGCATCCTTCACAATAGTAGTGCATCCCTTCAGAGCGATGTCAACATTTTTTGGAATGTTGATAGTTTGCTGAGAATGGTCTTCATTCTCACAAATGTTTGAGAATGTGAAACAATAGGGCCTCCTATCTGATTCTTCTTCCAGGAACTTAATATTGTTTTTCTACCTCTTAAAATACAAAATAATCACTCTGGAATGATTTACCAAGTATTGTATTCAGTTCTGCACAAAGTAATAAAAAGGACTACATATAAAGTGGAATACACATCTAGGAATGTATTCAGGGTATTGAGAAGTCTTGAAATTCATTTGATAATGTATGAAAGGTCTAAGAATATTGATTTTAGGGAAAAAGCTGTCTTTGATTGAGTGATCATGTTAGGCAGTCTACATGCACGAACTCAGTTAATCCTCACAGTATCTCTGATGGGATGGTAAAAATGGAATACCACGTATGAAGGGAGACTTTGCCAGTATCTAACAAAACTGTATACATATCTTTCCTCTGATCTAATGATCTCACTTTGAAGCAATCTACCCCACCAACACACATGGTACAAGTATGAAATGACACAAGATTATTCACTACACATTATTTCTAATAGTAAAAGACTGGCAACAACCCAAAAGACTCTCAGTAGTGTACCCACATAATGGATATTATGCAGCCATAAAAAAATAAAGATCTCCAAATACAGTTATGGAGTGATATCTAGGATATACTGTTAAATAAAAAATGTAAGGTACAGACACTGTACAAAATATACTATCTTTTGAGGGTAAGTGAGAGAAAGGAGGATGGAGTACATGCATTTACCTATACTTGTAAAATGAAACACTGAAAGGATAATCTGAAAACAAATAAAAATGGTTACTGGTAGGAGGGAGAAACGTGTATCAAAGACTTCTCTGAATGTTTTTTTATTTAAAAAATTTTTAAATTTATATCCAAGTTAGTTAGCATATAGTGCAATAAAGTTTTCAGGAGTAGATTCCAATGATTCATCCCCTATGTATAACACCCAGTGCTCATCCCAACAAGTGTCTTCCTTAATGCTTCTTACCCATTTAGCCAGCCCATTCCCCCACCCACAACCCCACCAGCAACCCTCGGTTTGTTCTCTATAGTTGAGTCTCTTATGTTTTGTCCCCTCTCTGTTTTTATATTATTTTTGCTTCCCTTCCCTTATGTTCATCTGTTTTGTATCTTAAATTCCATGCATGAGTGAAGTCATATGATATTTGTCTTTCTCTAATTTCACTTAGCATAATACCCTATAGTTCCATCCATGTTGTTGCAAATGGCAAGATTTCATTCTTTCTGATTGCCGAGTAATACTCCTCCGAATGTATATTTTTACGTTTTTCACCTTTTAACTACATAAATGTTTTACATATTTCCAAAAAATAAAAGAAAAAACATACAAAATCAAAGAGGGAAAAACCTTGTTATGCTAAATTTAAGTCATAAATATCAACATAACTGTGTAATTTAGTATATATGGATATATACAGAGAAATATATATATATTTTTAGCTCTGTATACTCAAAATGCCTATCAGAAATAATAATCAATTGACAGTGAGTACTCTTAGGTACAAGATTTTAACTTTAAATACTACTCTATTAAAAGGAACCAGGGTTTCTTGGAGATTCCTATGTTAGGGTAATGTAAGAATCAGCCGTCAAGTGACACCCAGTAACTCCTTCCTGGTATTCATGCCCTTGTAGTCTCTTCCCACAGTGACTAAGGCTGACATGTGTAATCAAAAGGAGGTTGTGGAAATGATGTTGTGTGACTTTTGAGAACTAGATCATAAAAGACACAGAAGTCTACCTTACTTTCCTTTGGTTCATTCATTCTGCTTTATTCTCACTTTGATCATTCACTCTGGGAGCAGGGGGAGGGGGTAGCAACCATGTCCTGAAAGCACTCAAACAGTCCTACTGAGATGTCCACATAGTGAGGATCTAAAGCCTCCCACTAACAATCAACACTAACTCGCCAGTCATGTAAGTTAAGCCATTTATAGAAGCAGTAAAATAACAATAAAATCTTCAGAGGCTAAAGCCCTGACTAACATCTTAAATGCAAACCTATAAGAAACCTTAAGCCAAAAGAACAGCTAAGGCACTCCCAAGTTTCTGACCCACAGAAACTGTATGAGACTATAAAGCCTTATTGTTTTAAGTCTCTAAGTTTTAAAGTAATTTCTTTACATAGCAATAGAAAACTAATATAAACAGTAAAGGTAGAAAGTGAACTTGTTGAGAAAGCAAGAAGGTGCTTAAAAAATGATTAACACAAGTCAAAAGGGTAAGAAATGTTTAGCCTGAAAGGGCTCAGTTAAAGTTGGAACAACACATAAAGTTTTTAAAACTTTTATTTTGGAAAAATTTAAAAAGTACTCATTCTGTCACTATTACTTCATTAATTTCCTAAAGACTTTAATTTCCTGTAGCATTTTAAGGCAAATTCTTGGTATATCATTTCACCCATAAATATTTCACTGTATGTTTTTAACAGATGAAGACTTAAGAATAAAACTTGCCATCTCCAACAAAATTAAACAATAACTCCTTATTATCTTTCCATAGCCAGTCCATAGTTTTTTCTATTTTTATTTTTTGGATTTCTGTACATTCATATTTAATGTAAGCTTTGATACGGTTGCATTTATGTCAGCCATTTTGTTATCTATACATCTCATCTTTTTTTGTGCATTTCTTCTTTACTATGTTTTTTGGAGTTAAACATTTTTTAGTATACTATTATAATTTATTTGTTGATTTTGCTTTCATTTTCTTTAGGTATCAGTAGTTGCTCTAGGGATTATAATATACTTCTTTAGTTTACTATAATCAACTTTAGATTAATATTGAGTTACAGCAAAATACAACAATTTTGCTCCGATACAATTCCATTTCCTTTACCCTTATTTTATTATGTGTGTTATTATATATGTGTTATTGCTGTAACATATATCTGCATATCTTATAATCTTAATGCTTTAGTGCTATAATTATTGCTTTTATTAATTTTATGTCCCTTTAAAGAAGACGAAAAAGAGATATATTAATATACATGGCCTTTTATAGCCACCCACATAGTTACTATTTCTGGTGCTCTTCATTCTTTCCTATGAATTAGAATTAACATCCAGTATTACTCTTTATAGCTTAAAGGACTTCTTTCACTATTTCTTCTGAGGCAGGTCTTCCAGCAACATATCTCTAAATTCTCGTTTATCTGGGGATGTTTTTAATTCACCTTCATATTTGAAAGGTAATTTTACTGGATTTAGAATTCTTGGTTGGCAATTTCTTTTCTTTCAGTGAATATTTCATTCTGTCAGTCTTCTGGCCTCTACTGTTTTATAAAAAATTAATTAGTAATCTTATTACAATTGCCCTCTACATGACATGTTTTTCCTCTTGCTGCTTTCAAGATGTTTTGGTCTTTGGCTTTCAACAGTGACTATCCTGTCCAGAGATGAATCTTTTGTGTTTACACTACTTGAGTTTTGTGAAGCTTCTTTATCTGTGGATTATGTTTTTCACCAAATTTGGGAAGTTTTTGGCAATTATTTCTTCAAGTGTTTTTCTTTCCTCTTTCTCTCCTTTCCTTCTGGAACTCTCATTATACAAATTTGATGCACTTATTATTGTTTCACATATTTCTCAGGCTCTGTTCATTTTTCTTCAGTCTTCTTTACTCTCTGTTCTTCAGAATGATTTTTATTAATCTAGGTTCATGTAGGATGTTTCTTGTCATCTCAAATGTGCTGTTAAACCCAAATAATGAATTTGAAATGTCATTGTACTTTTCAACTCTAGAATTTCCATTAAGTTTTTTCATTATTAAGATTCCTTATTTCTGTTATATTTTCCTGTAATTCTTTGAACATATTTTCCTTTAATTCTTTCAACATATTTTCTGAAGTATTTGCTAAATCCAATAATTAGGCCTATTGAAAAGCCATTTCTATCATCTGCTTTTTTCACCCAGAGTATGGTCACATTTTACTGTTTCTTTGCATGGCTGTAATTTTTCTAGAAGAGTCAACATTTTTAGGTAATATGGTGAAGCAATTATGGATTTTTAACGGATTTTTCTGAGTTTCATTACTTAAAAAAGTAATCTTAAACCTGAAATGTATATATAATCTGTCTCTCCCATGATGTATGTAGCCTCTGCTTAGAATTTTCATTATTTTTGTTTTAAAGCCTGTTTCCTAAGAGTTTTCAGTATTTCAATAGATTCCTGGTCAATCAATGATTTGGGCAGAGTTGGTGCTTAAATACTTCCAACATATAAGGCTTCTCCCCTCTGAGACCTGGGTTAGAAAGTATATTCAAAGATCAGCCACTTCTTCAAGAAACAACAAGTGTTGGCGAGGATGTGGAGAAAAAGGAACACTCATGCACTGTTGGTAGGAATGCAAACTGGTGCAGCCACTGTGGCAAACAGTATGGACATTCCTCAAAAAGTTAAAAATAGAACTGTTCCACAATCTAGTAATTGCAATACTGGGTAAAATGCAAAAAACACAAACTGAAAGGGATACATGCAACTTTATGTTTATTGGAGCATTATTAAAATAGTCAAATTATGGAAGCAGCCCAATGTCCACTGGTAGATGAATTGATAAAGAAGATACTGTATACATACACAATGGAATATTATGCAGCCATAAAAAGGAATGAAATCTTGCCATTTGCAATGACATGCATGGAGCCAGAGAGTATAATGCTAAGTGAAATAAGTCAAGACAAAGATAAATAGCATATGATCGTACTCATAGGTAGAATTTAAGAAACAAAACAAACGAGCAAAGGAAAATAAAAAGAGACACACACAAACCAAGAAACAAACTCTTAACTATAGAGAAGGAACTGATGGTTACCAGAGGGGAGGTGGGTGGGGCATTTGGGGATTAAAGAGTACACTTATCATCATGAGCACTGAGTAATGTACAGAATTCCTGAATCATTATATTGTACATATGAAACTAATATAACACTGTATTTTAACTGTACTGGAATTAAAATAAAAAACTTAATAAAAAAAAAAGTCCAGCTAATACCTAAGTTTGCTTTGACTTTTATTTTCCATTGGCTTTTCTCAGGTTTCTCAGTCAGCCAGTGATGTATGGAGAGCTCATCTCATCCTTTTATGGCTTTTTCATTTCCAGGATTTTTTAGATTCTTGGCTGGTCCACTGTTCTTCCCACCTGGGACCACAACCTCTGAATATCACAGCTGTGGGTTTTCCTTGTTTGTTTCTACCATGTTTGTCATTTTTAGTTCACAAAGCTCTGGACTTTTGCCATTTGTACCATATTGAGTCTGCCCCCTCTGCGAGCAAAGCTGCTGTTTTTTGCACACAGTACCACTCTGGTAACACGACATCAACTTTGTGGATGGGTGTGTGTGCATCATAATCCCAGGCAAGAAGGCAGCAGACTCCTGTTGCTTTTACCTGAAGCTTTAGCAGCTTTTCAAAAACAAATCCTTCAATTTGTTTTTTTATCTCTGGTGAACTTCCAGAGCTCTTTGATAAGTTTTTTTTAACAAATTTTGCAGTTTCATTTTTTCTTTTTTTGTAGAGAGAAATTACCTACCTCTGCACACCACCAGAGCTGGTCTTTCCATCAATGACTATCTCAATTCATCTTTATAACCAATAAAACTTGCATTATTAGCCCCATATTACAAATAAGAGAATTAACACACAAAGAAAATAATCAACTATCTTAAGATTAAATAGTTGCTAAATGGAAGAGTAAAGTTAGGCAGTTTGCTTTCAGAGCCTTCCTGCATTTTTAACAGATATGAATGTGAAAATTATTAAAGTACTAGAACAGAAGCAGGTACAGGTGCTTTGGGAACATGGAAGAAAAGAATCTATTTTTGAAACCTAAGTGCAGTAGACAGTATATAATGACAAAGCACCACAGCATGTATCCTTTACAGAAATTTCATGTTTTTATGCATACATATACCATCAAAATTTTCAAATATTTAAGACAGTTAATTACATTAAAAGTCTTTTGGTAGATTTCTCACTAATTTAACTTACTCTCTTGCCAGTACCCCTTCCCACTGGAGGATGTGCCTCAGCAGCTTGACGAATTGTACAAACCATTAGCTCTATAAGAGCACTCTCTTGACGGTCAGACATTGCTAAAGTGAAACAAAATGCATTAGTATGAGTAGACAGTTTTATAATAACCATGTATTAAAGAGAACACACAGTTATAAAAAACTGCAAACATATTCTATTACTGGTTATTTTAAAGACTGAAGTTAAGCTCGCTTATCCTAAGTCAAACATGAAAGAGAATTAGAAAGTAAAGAAAAAGAGGACACTGGTTTCTTCTAATACCCAGTCTAAGACCATATTTCTGAATTAGGCAATACCAAAATTTTACCATATTTCCTTCTCATCATTTAAAGCTCATACAATAAGATATCTTTTTCTAAAAAAAGTGAGCTCTACGTATTTTTAAAAAATAACAATAGATTTTGAATATCTTTCAAGTCACTATGTACACATTATGAATAATTTCTTAAATAATTATAAGTTATTACATAATAAGTGTTCCACAATTTAGTCAACCTTCTTCTTTTACTCAAATTGTTTCCAAATTTTTGTCACTATAAACAATGCAGTAACAAATATTAACACACATATATTTATGTAACTGATACTTATGTTTCTGTAGAATAAATTCTGAGACAGGGTAATGGGTCAAAGGGTAAAATAAATATAAGGTTATTTATGGAAATTCAAACCTCCAACTGCAATGATGTTTGGTTCCTCATATCCCTAGCCAGCACTAAATGTCACAAATCCCTTTAATTTCTGCCAATTTGAAAAATGGTTATTTCGTTATTTTGCTTCTTCCTTTGTACTAATCAGTGAAATGTATTTTCTTGTTTTATTGGCTTAGAACTTTTTTCTGAGATTTTTATATTTATTCTTTGCCCATTTTTCTACTGCTATTCACCTTTCTTGAATTCCTGCGTATAAGGAGTAGTAACTTTGTCTTTTGAATGAGGCAAATATTTTCTCCTAGTTTGTCCTTTTGATGCCAGAATCTTCAGGGTATCTTTTGTTAGACTTTTTTTTTTTTACAGAAATTGTTAATTTTTACAAAGTTACATCTGTACTGTTTCATGGCTTCTGGCTTTTTTTTTATCTTTCTAGTTTTAATGAGATATAATTGACATATAACACTGTACAAGTTGTACAGCATAATGATCTGACTTACATATACTGTGAAATTATCACAAAGTTAACGAACATCTATTATCTCATACAGATACAAAAAGGCTCCTGGGTTTCTTGCATTGCTTTCAAAGATCTCCTTGTCCTAGAGATTATTGGAATATATTTTCTTTAATTAAAAAAAAGTTTATTTTTGAGGGAAAGAGAGAGCAAGCAAGGCGGGGGGGGGGGGGGGGGAGAGGGACGGACAGAGAGGGGGACACAGAATCCAAAGCAGGCTCCAGGCTCCGAGAGATTAGCACAGAACCTGAAGTGGGGCTTGAATGCGTGACCTGCAAGATCGTGACCTGAGTTGAGGTCAGATGCTCAACCGAGTGAGCCATCCAGGCGTCCCTAAAAATATATTTTCTAATTCATTTTCTTCTCTCTCTCTAGCTTTTATAAATTTATTCTGTCTGAAATTTATTTCTAATGGTTGCATGAATATGGCCTATTTATTCCTATACCAGATGAACAGCCAATTATGCCTCCACCATTGTTAAGTAAACCAGCTTTCCCTGCATTTAAATGTCCCACTTAAACATTTAAAAAATGTTTTAGGTTCTCATATATGGTTAGATGATTTCTGGATTCTTTAGGTTCACTAATCTATTTGTCTATTTCTATTACAACGCCATCCTATTTTGATGATAGCTGCTTTATAATGTGTTACACCTTAATATATAACTTATTTCAACTAATCTGAACATTTAGTTGAACAAGATTCCCTTACCCAGGCCTTTTTCTAAATATTTTCTAATTTCTATAATGTTAATAGCAAACAATTAATTAAGCACTGAAAAAAAATTTTTTAATGTTTATTTTTTAGAGAGAAAGACAAGAGCATGAGTGGGGGACGGGCAAAGAGAGGGAGGGAGACACAGAATCCGAAGCAGGCTCCAGGCTCTGAGCTATGAGCAGAGAGCCTGAAGCAGTGCTCTAACTGTGAACCACGAGATCATGACCTGAGCTGAAGTTGGACACTTAACTGACTGAGCCACCCACACTCCCCTTATTAAGCACTTATTATGAGTAAGGCACTGTTGTAAGTGATTTGTATGTTAACTTGTTTTATCTTCAACACAATTCCAAGAGATAGAACTAATATCTTCACACTTTACAGATAGGGAAAATGAGCCACAGAGTTAAGTAACTTTCAAAGTACTCAGGTAGTAGTGGAGTCAAGACATGGACTCAGGTAGTCTGATTCCTGGGTCTGTGCTCTTAAGCACTATCCTTTTAAACAAAAGAAAACATTTTATATGAAATCATTTTGGTTAGTTCCTCCTCTCATCTCATCTTGAAGAACTTGCAGAAACCCAATGGAATTCAAACTGGTATTTTGTTTTATTTTCTTATTTGAGAGACAGAGAGAGAGAGAGAGAGAGAGCGCGAGAGAGCATGAGTGGGGCAGAGGGAGAGAGAATCCCAAGTATGCTCCATGCTCAGTGTGGAGCCTGACGCGTGGTTTGACCCCATGACCCCAGGGTCATGACCAGAGGCAGAATCCAGAGTTGAGTGCTCAACTGACTGAGCCACTCAGGCACTTCTTGCATTGGTATTGAAAAAAAAAAATTATATACTACACGGAAAGAATGGACATTTTTGTAATATTTTCAGTCAGGTACATAGCATAGCTCTTTATTTTTGAGATCTTATCTGATGTCAAATTAACAAAATGTTATGGTTTTCTTCACACTGATTTGGTACTTTTCTTATCGAATTCATTCCTATATATTTTTAAAGATAGAAATTTGACACTGATTTGAATAGCTTAATTCTATCTGTCTGCCTCTCTCCCCCTTTCTCTGTATACTTATTTATGTTAAAGGCTAAAAGATACAGGGATTATAGAGACAGACTTAGGTATAAATTAAAAGAGATTAAGCTTTAGAAGTTATATTGATTATTTAAAAAATGGGCAATATCAATGAGAAGGAAAAGGCATAATAAAATCCTGTCCTTTTTATTCTGTACTAAAATCATCCTGTATAATATGATGTATGGATATCTTAATGCAATCATTTTTTGGTTTTAACATTTTAATTGTCTTAGGAAAAACACATGACGTTCAGCCTGTCTTAGGAAAGCCACATGAAATAGCTTCAGCTCTTCCATTTATACTCCTTGATCCAAATAAAAGGAAAAAAGCTTCCCACTTAATAAAACAACTAAGTTTCTATTTTTATGATTCTAGAATTTTATACTTTTCCACATTTGATAAAAGGAATGACAAGTTTGTCTATGAACTAAATGTATTTTCTTTTACTTATGAAGAAAATTTAGTTGTGTAGAAAATGAGGAGAGAGAACTTATCAAGTACAGAAACATTCCCCTACTCTGTATAAAAATCCTTAATGTTGAAGAATAACCCAACCTTACAGTGTCCAATGACATTAATTTTGTTAGTTTATAATTTTGAATCATCTATTTAGACAAGGTAAACTCAAAACAGTTAAAATTTAATTGAAATTCCCTTTGAGATATGACAGCCAAGCCAAATAATAAAATTTGAAAGCATAACAAGCCATAAGTCACAGACAAGAGCCAAACAGCCACAGTGAGGGTAAGAAATGGGTAGCTGTTTGCACTATGAATTAGCAGGTAACTATACAACTTTCTAAAGCTTCGGAAACCTCTTTGTACATTATCTCCATTTCCTCACTAATGTTTTATTCACATCACCTTGAACTGTGGCTTCTTTCCCTGACTACGATTGAAAAGAAATGCTTAAAAGTCACCAACAACCTAAATCACCACTAAAACTAATAATCTTTGCAGTTTTTCTTCTTCTCTGTAATATATGTTATTAACCCCAGGTCTCTTGAACATCCTCTTTACTGAGCCTCTATAAGGTATAATAATTTCTTACTACCTTTTTTATATAGCTTGCTAGAGGCTCTTAGTCTCTCTTGCCCTTCCTGCTTTTGTCCCCTAGCCACAATCTTTAAAACTCAGCCATGGGCTCTTTCTTTTTTTTCTTTATAATTCATCTTCCTCTTCTATATTTTTATTATCATTTCCCATACAGACCATCACGGCAGTTTCCGAACTGGTCTTCTGCCTATTCCAAATGATGTTTGCAAATATCACTTTTCTTAAAATATGAATTGGATCATATCACTCCCATGTTCAAAATATTTGCATGCCTATTACTTAGAATGAACTAAATAAATCTCCTTACAAGCTAAAATGTTCTACATTATCTGGCTTCTGCCTGTATCTCATCTTGTGCCATTGGTTCACTACACTCTAGCTACTGCAGCTCCTGCAACATAATATCATTCATGCTTCAGATCCTCTATAATTGCTATCTACCCTACCTAGGAGGCTCTCTTTTGACACTTCCCATGGCTAGCCTCCTCATCCTTCAGATTCTTTTTTTTTTTTTAAATGTTTATTTGTGTGTGTGTGTGTGTGTGTGTGTGTGTGTGTGTGTGTGTGAGAGAGAGAGAGAGAGAGAGAGAGAGAGAGAGAGAGAAAACATGAGCAGGGGAGGGGCAGAGAGAAAGGGAGACACAGAATCAATTCAAAGCAGGCTCCAGGCTCCGAGCTGTCAGCACAGAGCCCGATGTGTGGCTTGAACCCATGAACTGCAAGATCATGACCTAAGCGAAAGTCAGGTGTCTGACTGACTGAGCCACCCAGGCGCCCCCTCATCCTTCAGTTTCTTGACTCACAGGTGGCCTCCTCAGCGAATTCTTCCTTTAGGGATTCAATCTAAAGATGGACCCCTCATAATATTATCATCCATCACACTTATTAACTCCTGAATTATTCTTTTACTTGGTTTTGATCTGCCTTCATTAAGAGAATGTAAACTTCTTATGGGCAGTGAGCTGACCTCGCTCAGGAATTCACCCTGAGTGCTTAGTGTTACAGTTAGAATACAGAAGGTGGTTAATAAATATTTTAAAATTGTAAATAAATTAATGATTCCTGCTTTGAAGAATTCCATTTGCCCATATATACTTTATCCAGTACCTATATACTAGAATTCTACTAGCAGAAATGACCACAGAAGATTATCTACACTAGATTTTTTGGGATTTTCTTTTTAACAGATGAAGAAGCAGAAAACCACATAAGTCAAATGACTTAGTTATGGTTTTGTTACCTGGCTACCTGTTACCCAGGCCCTCATATTATACTAAAAATTTATCCAGTAATTTGATTCTGCTAAGGCGCGCACGCGCGTGCGCGCGCGCGCGCGCGCACACACACACACACACACACACACACACACACACACATCAACAAAACACCACCACCACCATCACCACCACAACTTGACCCTTAAAAACACCATGAGGCATTCTTTAGGATATGATGATTTAAACTGCTATTGTAAATCTTTAACAATGTGTCTGTTTCCCCAAATTTCAGTCCTCTGTCTCCAACTGTTAACTGAACTTTCATCCACTGTCATACTCCACCTACCTAAAACATAACTTAATTTCTAATCACTCTCAAAAATAAAGGTTACTAGTGGTATTTTGTTACCAGAAAATACAGCTAAATACTAGCAAAGAAGATTGCTTTGGATGCCATTTCATGCCTGAGCTAGTATGTGGTACAGCATGCATGTGAACAAATGTGTGAAAAAAGTGGGGTCATGATATAGATACAGTTTTGTGCTTGTTATTCATAATCTCTTCAGCCTTGCCTTCATATCCTAAAACTTTGGTTCACTTAAAAACTTTTTTCCCATTTTATAACTCACTTTTCTAGCTAAAATCAAACTAAACAAACCTATGTCACGCCAAACCAAACTAACTTCTTGACTGAAGTTAAACCCAATGTCTTAACTAAACTTAAATCACAAAACATCTAAGAGTACGTAGTTATTTCAACAAGATAAGTCCATGCAAAACACCTTGACAACTGACATAGTAATTACTATTTACTGACTGACATATCTTATTTAAATGAGTAAAAGGTTAAAAGTACCAAAGCATAGCACT
The DNA here is from genome assembly GCF_022837055.1 of Prionailurus viverrinus. Lineage (NCBI taxonomy): Eukaryota > Metazoa > Chordata > Mammalia > Carnivora > Felidae > Prionailurus > Prionailurus viverrinus. The sequence continues at coordinate 32,159,049 of NC_062569.1, forward strand.
TTGTCTATTCTTTCTGTAATTTATATTCCCCTGCCTCCCTTCTTCTCCTTGGAAATAACCTTATAGAGCATGGGATGACAAAAAGAAAAAAAAACAAGTTCTAACCCACTCTGATAATACGCTGATTCTATGGAAACAGTCAAGGGTAAAAAAATGAATGGAACGTACTACTATATACTATGGCAGGCACTTTGCTCAAGTGTTGACTGGACTGTATTTTATTAGAGAAAATGGTAAGATTCACTAGAAACAGAATGCATAAAGTCAGTGAATGTAGCAGGAACCCGTGTAAGTAAAATAAAGAGAAAATTTTGGAGTAATGTTGAGAGTTTGACCTAGTGAAACTAGTTGGACCATCAATTTTGAAATAGGGCCATCTTCTTAACAAGGATATCCAGGGAGAAAAACACATGAGAATAAAGTAAATTATAAAGTAGGGTCAAATATACTATAATTACCTGCACCTTAAAAGAAGGTCTGGGAAAATTTGGGGAAGGATTTTTGTTACAGATTAAGAATGAGGTTGTGAGGCAAATATTTGTTTAAACGAGGCAATGTGAGCCACTTTACTGGAGTGTATTTGTATATGATGCATACCTGTTGTTTCTCTCACTGAATTTGTTAAAGTCAGAGTAGATAATGCCAATTAGCATCACTGCTTAGAAAGAACACTAGGGGATGATCACTTTCCTAGTGACCTGTTCAGGTAGTCTATTGCAGGAGATGGCTCATTTTATTCTTATATCCCAGAGGGCTGAACCACACAGAAAAAAAAATAGGGGAAACAGAAGAGGAAATCAAAAGTATACCATCTTATTTAATCCTCACAAAACCCATATAAGATACGTAAAGAAAATAACCTCTGTATTATGAAGAAAAAGAAGCTAACAATCAGAAAAAAATGAGAATTCTAGTGACAAAAGATAAGAGTTAAAAATCTGAATGTATTTCTTTTGATTCTGAAGTCCATGTTTGGTTCACCCCAAGTGTCACTTATATCAAAGTGTCCATATTCCAGGTCTGTTGTATGGATTAAGTAAAACAGCAGTTCTTTAAAGTATTATCATGGGTTAGTTTGAAAAACAAACCATTTGTAGGAAAAAGCATTTCTAGTTTTAAGAAGCTCATATTCATATAAGCTTTTAGAATTAGAATATAAATACTTTATTAAATATACATATCCATTTTGCTGTTCATATTAATTATGTAACATGTAGTAAGATACATACTTCAGAAATTTTCATATAACAATTATTTCTATTTCTTGAAACTAGGTAAATGACTTTTTATTTCCTGGTTTTAATATTTAAGAAAATATAACAAAAGGGGATGGCTCTGGTCTAACTAAATCCTTATGTGTCAAAGCCTTTTCCAAATTCACACATAAATACAGTAAAATTCTAGGGGCACATTTTTTTTTTTTAAATGAAGTACATCAGTATTTTGTGTCTTAAATCAGCATAAAGAAAACTTTTTTGAGTATTACACAACACATGGATTTTTAAAAACTGTGCAGCATGGTAGCAGTCTTAATCTAGAACGATGTTATAAACTCTAAAAACTATAGAGATGTTATAAACTCTATAAACTATAGAGACATTCTTACTTGTTACAGGAAACAAATTGTTCTCTTTGCAAAAAGACACACAGTGTGCTTACATATATTTAATTTTAAGAAGTGACCTATATAGGATGGTATGATTATTCATGAAAACCCAAACACCATGTAAATCAACTTGTCAAAATACTATACCTTCCTCTCCTTGAACAGGTTCTTCTAATAGCAACTCTGTCATACATTCCCAGTCTTTCAATAGTTCTTGAGAGCTCTCCCACAAACTGTCCACCAAGTAGGCTGCATGTTCATGTAACTAAAAATAACAAATCAACTGTGACTGAAGAACATTTAATGAAGAAACCACTAATAATATTTCAATTTGATAAACCATTTTCTTCATAATTGAAATGGCTTGGTCACAATATTTCCAAGAGCCACTTAGAAAACAATAAACATATTTGTATGTCATTGTAAATAATGGGGATGCAGTATGAAGACTTGATAATTTTTTGTTTTTTCCAGTAGTAAGGTTAAGGATCTATCTCCTAGTCCAACAGCATCATTTATAGATGAGGAAACTGAAAGTATAACTAGTTAACAGAATTCCTGAAATTATAAATTAGATCAAGGTCACTTTTCATTATTCTTGATTTGTTTCTAGAACTAGCTTTTTTTAAAAAAGGACATATATTCCTTTCTCCCAGAATTCCATTTGAAAATTTGGTGTCAGAATTACTTACTTTACATCTCTCATCTTGGTCAAGGTCAAAATGTTATGTTAAGCTACTGTATTTCTTTTCTTTCGTATTGTAATTTCCATTTAACTCAATGCATTCCCATCTCACCCCAAACCAATTTTTTGCTGCTCGTTACTCTTGACAATCTTCTTTGGAATCTATGTTTCCACAGTAACAAACACTCTCATGTTCCTCATCAAACACTTCACAGTATACTCTCTACCACTTGTTAGTTATTACACCATGAAGAATATTACTCAAAAAGCTCCTCAGAGAAGGTGAGTAGAGATGTTGGTGTTGTTCTGATTTCTGCTACTACAACTAACTTCTCCACCCTTATTGTAAAAAAGTTCTTCCACCCTTGAGGCTCATGACATCCAGCGAAGCCCAAACTAGTTTCTTGTTAAAACTAATTTAATACATTGAGACCAATATTAAAAAAAAAAATAGAAAAGAGTATATAGCACATATAAAGTTTAAGTACTATTTCATACAATTCTTACTTCGGTTTTATGTGCTTGTACTAGTGAGAGACAATAGTTTTCACATCACGAATACTGGTCCCAAAATGTATGAAAGTGTCCTTTCTAGATGTACTGGTTGTTTGCTGATATACTGGCATAACAGAGAAGTGAGCTGGTTTTCATCCTCACTCCTAATTCTATCATTAATTCTTCTATGTGCATTTTGATGATATATTTAAAGTTCTGCTTCATTTGCACTCCTTAATTCTATACTTCATTTCCATCGTATTTCAAATTTTCCATTCCTCAAATGCTTCAGGAAAGCCACACATACATATGCACATGCATATGCACACACAGTTTTCCAATGATTTTCTCCAGAGTAGATAATACTTATTACCATCTCTGCTTAGAAAGAACACAGGCAAAGGTTTACAGGAAGATACATTCAAACTTTCCAAATTTACAGATCTTAGAAAACTATTCCTAGGCCATCAGTAACATCATTTCAACAATGACAGGTACAAGTGGTGTACAACCTGGTTTCAAAAATGAAAATTAGCAGCAGAAAACAGAAAAATCAATCATTTTCAAGTTGTAGCTATTAAAACCTATGCTGGAATGGAGTTATTATTTAAGGGTACAGAGTTTCAGTTCAGGAAGATTTTTAAAAAGTTCTAGAGATGGATTGCATTGATAGTTGCACACTCATGTAACTGTACTTAATGCCAATGAACTATACACTTCAAAATAGTTAAAATAATAGATTTTATTGTCTACTTCATCACAATTAACTCCTCCCCCATGTTCAATAAACTTGCTTTTATGCCTATGTGCACGTTACATATGTCTGTAAAACAGGTGTAAAAAAGATTCACAATTATATTTGGTGGATTAGACCTTCAATACATATAAAACCTCCTTTCTCTTAATATATTTGGTTCTCAATTCTGGCTTAGCTTACATGATACTGTCTCCCCAGCCTTCTTTAAGCATTTGTCAATTATATCTAGCCTTTATTCAGCTTGTTTACTTCCTGTGTTGATTAATGTTTTAAAAACAATACTTTTCATTTTATTTCACCCTAAATGACAATCTGCCTTTTATAAAGCATGTTAATCCAATTATACATTTACTGAGATAACTGATATTGGAAATTCTCCTGGCAACTGATTCCCTGTGCTCTACTGATGACATTTTCTTGTCTTATCTGTGCTTTTTTCAGTTTATTTTCTAACATCTATTTTCCATCACTAAGGTCGCTAACACATTTATTTACTTCTCTTCATTTAAGTTTATATTACACTCCCACATTTTAAGAATAATTTTAGGTATTTGCCTTAAGTTTCACTATCATATATTTAGGTTTAGTTTTAGTTTTTTTCAGATTTATTTGCTCACCAATGTTACTGACATTTCTTATTTTCCTTTTAGTGTATTTGTTTTTTATTTTTCTAGAAAACATCCTCAAGTAATACTCTGTATATAGGGTACATGGGTAGTAAACATTTTAACTGCCTGTCCTTAGATTAGTTCCTCTTCTCTATTCTCTCCATAGAACTCCGAACTAGATGATAAAACTTAATCTGTACTACCTGTCTTTTAATTTCCTTCTCACAATTCTTTTGTTCCATCTTCTGGAAAAATCCCATGGTTTAATCTATAGTCAATCTTTGACTAGGTTCATGTGGGCCATTTAATGAGCTGCTTCACCTCTAAATTTTGGAAATCATGTTTTTAAGTTCTATGAACTCCCCTCCTCTTTCATAACAACCTCTTACATTCAGGGGAATTAATCAAAAATTTTCATCAATATGTTGGGTTTTATGCTTGCTCAAGTTTCAGTGATTCTTGGTTGCTAGTTCATGTAATGTTAATACTCCAGATTCAAGAATACTGGTAGCTAGAATCCCTTTCTTAAGTCTGATTGCAAGGTCCTGGGTTCCTTGGTTGTACAGGGGAAGTGAAAAGAGAGAATCTAGAATCTATAATCGGGCAGCCTTTTCCCTCTAACCTGTAGGTACGCAATGTCTTTTGAATGCCAAAGTTCCCTGTTCCTCCTGGTGGCTATAAATTATCTGGGGCATACATCAGCTCCTTTGTTCTCAGACCAAGGTCCACATCCCAAATATACTTGTAAAGTGAAGAATAAGCTCAACTAAAGGCAGCCACTTAATTACTACCTATAGCTTAATCCTTTTACTAGCCTGTTCTGCTGCTCTGACCTTTGCTTTATTTCAGATATCTACCAGGAAATCTCTAAAAATTTCCCTCTATTTTTGTGCCTTGTATGGGACTCCGGGTTATTTAACTCTAATAGAATTCACAATAACGTACTTTATTATAGCTTCCACAAATTCCTCACAGTTCTTTCATCTTGAGATATTCAGCATGAAGTTTTCAGGTGAATGAGTTGTTGGCACAATTCAAGGCTTTAAATAGTATAATTCTATTACCATTGGCATTTTAAAAAATGATTTCTCTATGCCTTGAACCACAGCATATTAAAACTTAGCTCAGGTATGTATGTTGTCATTGTTCCAGAGATTTTTTTGTATGTGATAGCCAATACTCTCAATGTAGTTGCTAACTTCTTTGACAATTTCCTTATCTTTTTGATTAGTTAAGATGGTGGCTTAGTAGAACCCTTCTGTTAACACCAGTAACCACTTCTTGCAAACTGAATGTGTATACTAGAAGGACATGACAATGTGTTGGCCCATTTTCTGATTATGAGTTTCAAATTCACCAATATTAGCAACAATAATTAGCATAACATGATCAGTCAGGAATTAGTTTGACATAATGTTTATGATACAGTCTCTCTATCTTGGGGCATCTGTGAAGACCACATAACTTGCTAGTTTCAAATCTCCTCAAGAATTCCACGTAAGTCCATGTCTGATAAAAAAAAATTCTAACATGGCCAGTAAAAGCTTGTAATCATCTTTCAGACACTTTATACCAAGGATCTATTGGTAGTGAAAGATAAAGCTATCGAAAGGAAGGCCTTGAAGCGTTCTCAGTGGCTATAAAAAATCCTGGGAATAAAAAGCATGTGGAGCACTAACAATGAAACAAAAATAAATTTTCTAAAAATAGTTTCTGGTATCATAATTTTATAAAAACAGCATGAAAATCAAGTATCTGGAAGCATACTTCAGGAAGCATTCTTCAGGAATTAGATTTAAAAAACAGTAACTCTATAAAGAGTCATTGTGTATCAAAATAATTAAAATTACATTTAAACTTATTTATAAACTATATGTAACATAAATTAAGATTATATATAAAATTATGTCTATATCAAGGTGGATTTTACTCTTCTTTATCTGAGTGTAATTTATTTCATAGGTTCTCCTTTAAACCTATATGTAAGGCAAATTAATCTCATTTCTCTGGTGAGTAATTACAATTTTCTGGGTACATTCTGATTCATCTTTAATTGGCTTCAAAATTACTCATAATATTTTAACTGAAATTTTCTCTGCCTGCTGACTTTTCTGCCAAGTAGTTAAATACAATAAGGAGTTCACTGTATAATGGAACCTTATTTTGATTCTTTTTATGAAAAATCATTCACAGTGCAAATAATTATCCCAAGTTACTTAGCTTAAAATTCTAAATACTCTTATATGGGGTTTTATTCTCTGCTGAAATAGAGCCAGTTATTGTTGTATCTTGAATACATAAAAAAAAAGTTATCATTCATATACTATCATTCATGATCACTCTGTAGAGATTTCTTGGATATGTCAATAAATCTGTTAATTTTCTGTCTTAAATGACTGACATAATTAACTTCATCATTTCATATGCTTAGAAGGAGGGTGACCATACTTCTGTATATTATCTAGCAATGTCTTAGGCTATGCTAGTTGCTGTGGAATAATTATTAATAACATTTTTGTCACTCTGAAAAGCCTCAGTTTCTATAGTAAGTTCTATGGTCACATTAGGAACCTGGACTTACCACATTCAAGTACTGATTGTCATACATTTAAAATACACAAGGTATTTTATCTTTGAAATCACTGAATGCTATAAAGGTTGTATTGGCTTTAAAATGTTACTTTCTGATACAAAAAGAAAATAAAATTAACAACTAGTTTAGACCTATCTCTTAATCTCCATTATTTCACCTGTAATTCATGGAAGCTACTCCATGGACTATAAACTTCTTTTAATTCAGTATTTTAGAATTCTATTACTAAAATGTCAGTCTTGTCATCCAGTAAAAAAAAAAAAAGGAAAGCAATAGGATAATCCTTCCAGTTAATCCTAGTTAATTGACTAGTTAACTCACCTATAAGTTAGACTCATTCTTTTTTAAAATTTTTTAAATGTTTATTTATTTTTAAGTGGGGGTCGAAGGGCAGAGAGAGAGAGGGACAAAGGATCTGAAGCAGGCTCTGCACTGACAGCAGAGCGCCCAATGCGGGGCTTGAACTCATGAACTGAACTGTGAGATCATGACCTGAAACAAAGTTGGACGCTAACTGACTGAGCCACCCAGGTGCCCCTAAGTTGGATTCATTCTATGTTATGACTTCTAGGGTCTCTTGCAACTCCACTTTATATAAGTCTATTGCTAAAATATTACTAATTAATGTGTTGTAGTAAAACAAAGAATAATTCAGAGTAGGACACCATCAGAATCCCACCCTAAGAGTATGGCTTTAACAAGCATCTGGCTCCAGGTGTACACTAGTTTTATAGGGCAAGAAGGAAGATTTTAACAAACAATGTTTCTTGTGAAACAGAGGAGGGCATAAAGAGCATACTATGATTATGAACCAACTAAAAAATAAGTATGATTTGCAGTCGTTCTGCAACTGAAAAGAATGCCATAGAGGAGTGGGAAATTTATTTTAATCTTCTTATAACATTTCAGTAAACAGCGGCAAACATAGGAATACAGTAATGCCACCTGAAAACAGAACAGTAATATACATTATAAATTACTGCTGTAATTAAAAAAATGAAACTATAAAACTAAGTATTTATACCTTTTAAAATATCAAAAAGTCCTTGAGCTTTCAGAGATTTGAAAATTTTTCCTTCAATTAATAATCAAGATCAGTTAGTCCAAATTATCATATATTCCTTAAACTTTTCAACAAATAGTTTAAATAGTATTTGCATAGGGGTGCCTGTGTGGCTCAGTTGGTTAAGCGTTCAACTCCTGATTTTGGCTCAGGTCATGATCTCATGGTTCCTGAGACTGAGCCCTGAGTCGGTCTCTGCATTGACAATGCAGAGCTTGCTTGAGATTCTCTCTCTCCCCCAACCTATAAATAAATAAACATTAAAAAAATATCATTTGCATATCTCATCCCTATCAATTTTTGAAACTATTGTTGTTATTAAAGTCAAATTTTCATACAGAACCTGATTTTCTGTAATACTTTTAATCATGCTCCTTTAAAACCTATATGGCTAAAGGTATAACTTGAAATGGCCTATCACAAGGGTGATATTTACTGAATATTTAGTGTTTTATCTTAAACCTTACAAGTATTTTGTATTTTACACTATTCTATATCTACACTTGCTTTTTTTTAATTTTTTAATTTTTATTTTTTTTAATTTTTTTTTTTTATTAACGTTTTTATTTATTTTTGGGACAGAGAGAGACAGAGCATGAACGGGGGAGGGGCAGAGAGAGAGGGAGACACAGAATCGGAAACAGGCTCCAGGCTCCGAGCCATCAGCCCAGAGCCTGACGCGGGGCTCGAACTCACGGACCGTGAGATCGTGACCTGGCTGAAGTCGGACGCTTAACCGACTGCGCCACCCAGGCGCCCCCACACTTGCTTTGTTAAGAAAATGTTTTAAACCCTTACAACATAAAGTGTAGTCAGTCTCTGGACCAGAGGCATAAACAACATAAATATGCATCTAAAAATATTTAGAATATGCTACACCACATCCCAAAGCTACTGAATAGAACTGGTATGCTATTTAACAAGATCCCCATGTAATTTCTATATGTATTTAAAACACTATTCCAAAAACATCCTCTGCTCGAATGTAACTCTCCAGACGTTTTGTTTCTTTATTCATTTTCTGTTCATTCCAATTTGCTTAAAAAATATCAGTAACTCTTCTGCCCTGTTTTGCCCTAACTCCACTCATTCCATTGACACAGTTTCTAATTCTCTCTGATCTCAATTTTCATATAAGCTGCCTGTTTGTCTATTTCTCATTCCTACAGTTTCCTCAGTACTTTCAAATTTGAATAAGAATCTTTGAAGTATCTTACCTTCCTGGACATTCAACACAAACCAAAAATATTTTTCCAAGTAAAATTCAGGATCCAAGATTTCTAGATTTTCTCCATTTTAATTCTGTTCCCACTCATTTCTAAGACAAGTAGTTTATTCATTCAGGGACTCTCTTTAGGTTTAGTTTACCATTCACTCAGTGTCATACTAGCAGTAGGAAATATAGTTCTAATACCAAAGAGCATTTTAGTGGGCAAACCAAAGTTCACTTGTGGAAGCAGATTCTGATTGACACTACATTATGAATGTTAATTACAAAATTATTTAAGGATAACTGACATCAAAATGTCACATGGAAATACTGCTAATGGAGATTATAATCTTTCAATTAAAACATTTAAATTCATATTTTTATTTGTCTTTAAAAAATGTAATTTTCAAACAAGTTAGAACTAATTTACAACCTGACAATTTTCACAGGCTCTTTATATAATTTAAAAGCTACAGGCAGAAATTCAAGAAAAACAAAGAGGAACAACAAACAGGTATGCAGTACTATATTATAAAAGTTTAAAAACTGTTAGCCTCTATTCAGTGTTGACCCACACCTACATACGTACTCCTACAAAAGGCAGAATAGAGATTCTATAATCAGGAAATCCATGCAGGCAATTCTGTAAGAAACAGGCTTATTTTCATAGGATTGAAAAATAGCAATTAATTGCAATGAATTAAATGACAATTTTATTTAAAATTTAATCTAACACAAAAATAAAACAAAGAGCTATGTTAAAATTTACCTCACTTTCAAGAAAGAAAAGAACCAGCATTCTAATGAGGTTCCCATTTGGACTATTCCTTCCCCTCCTCTTTGCTAATGCTTCTTCTGCTTGTGGATCATGTCTGCTAAACAGCCTAGAAATAAGTAACAAAACAAGAGTGTTACAAACCTGCATAGATATGCATTTTAGTCTTTTCCTTCACTGTGCAAATTATTTCAGTGTTAAAAAAACAAACTATCAGAGATCAGGTTACTGATTTATTTCAAACCATGTAACTGATATTTTTATAGGCTAAAAAATGGTTAGATCTAAAGAATTTTGTACAATTCAATCATATATACACTGTAAAAGGAAGCTTTTTAACTTACCAGTATTCAAGTATTTATGAAAAATATAAACTGTTTTATCCTATATGATACTAGAATATATAATTTTAAATAGTCCTATTTTCTTAAATATTAATTTCAGAGTCAAGTTATTAAAGAATTTAACCAAATGTTCTATCAACAATTATAAAAATTCACACTTGTAACAATTGTTTCTAGCATTCTTTTCAGCTCATTACCTAAAAACAGTACTAACTACAGAATAAAATGACATAAACTGGAAATTTTAAAAAATATCACTTAGTGACAAAACTTCTAAAATATGATGAAGATATGACTTGAAATTTTTCATTGGCTAATAAGATTTATTCTAAAAAAAACCTTAAGGACTGCTATAGGTGCCTTATTCCCAGGCATTGCTCTAGCTAAATGGGATTAACAGTGAACAAAGACACACTTCCTATTCTCACTGAGCTCTCACTCTAATGGATAGAAATAAATAGTAGGTAAATATATGCTATCTCAGGTGTTATAAGGAAAAACAAAACAGTAGAAATAGTGATATAGTATATGATGGTTTAATTATGGAAATTACAGTGGGCCTTTCAGATGAGAGGCTAAATAACTGAATAAAGAGAATAATTTCATATAACATAAAAATAAACCAATCTCAAGCAGAAAATGAGTACAGAATAACATAAAAATAAACCAACCTCAAGCAGAAAATGAGTACAGAGAAATTGAGTTTTGGGGGAGAAGGGAAGGGGAAGCTATATGGCAGGGGGAAAAGATTAGAGCATTACTTTGAAGCTACATCAGCATAGCTATCAGACTGGTTTAAGAGCAAGTTCTGTTTGCTTGGGTGGCTTTCAGAGGAAAGAATAAATGGGAAAAAAATGAGGGTCCTTTATAACTAAAATGTACAAAATTAGATAATTATATCAGGTACTGAGGAATTAACCTAATTTTTCTAAAACTAAATTATAGACTTTTGATGACATTAAAGTACTCATTTCAGATATGTTTTACTAATTTATGGATGTATGGTTAACCTTGTGTATAAGCTTATAAACTAAGCTGCTAAACAGACTAAATGTGTATGTGCATGCATGCATATTTTCTTCTAAACTTAATCATAGAACTCCTGGGGCTATTCTACAGCTTACTTGTTAAGATTTTAAAGATCACAATATTAAATGATGGGAGAATGCTCAAAGACATCATTAAGAATCAAAAGTTCTCAAACTGTATCTCCAGGGCAAGGGCATAGAACAAGCTTATTGAGTGAACCTTCCATTTGAATAGGAATTGGCTTCATTTTCACAAAGAAATAAGAAATAACAAAGGCTTATTACACTTGTGGCTTTTAATGTAGAACATTCCAACTTTAAACTTAAAAAAAATTTTTTTTTTCAACGTTTATTTATTTTTGGGACAGAGAGAGACAGAGCATGAACGGGGGAGGGGCAGAGAGAGAGGGAGACACAGAATCGGAAACAGGCTCCAGGCTCTGAGCCATCAGCCCAGAGCCTGACGCGGGGCTCGAACTCACGGACCGCGAGATCGTGACCTGGCTGAAGTCGGACGCTTAACCGACTGCGCCACCCAGGCGCCCCCAACTTTAAACTTTTTAGCAAGTATTTCAAACTTAGCAAAATACAATGTAGATAAAATAAGATATATCAAAGGGTCTTTCTGACATAAGTGCTGCCAGTTTATGGCCTCTGTTCTGTAGAGAACCAACCAACCTCTATAATCTATTTTTTCACAGAAACTATAATAGCAATAAATTCTAAAAACACAAAGCTTTTTGAAAAGTAAAGCAGAGAACAGATGCTAATGAGAATATAACAGTCCTGGAAAAGGAAGAAAAGTTAAGACTATAGTACACCCTTGATATTTGTGACAGACAACACCTCAAGATAAATATGGAAAGAGAACGGTTCTATTAGCCATAGATGTCACAGTCAGTGGCAAATTCAATATATTACTTTAAAAAAAGTCATGCTTGAAAAATCTGGACATTCTTCCTTACTTTCATTACCAGCATGTACTAGTAGCCAACTTCTGTCTTAAAGAAAGATTTTTCACATAGAAATAACTTTTCCCACTTTGAGAGGTACCAGTGAGTACACAACAGTTTGTTGCTGCAGCACTGAGATGCAGATGCTGAATGGAGGGCTAGGCCTGCTCATTATGAAAGTTAATCACCCATGCACAACAGATGCCTGGTGCATGATTTATATCTGTGCTTAGCATAGTCACAAATTACTACATGTAGTAGACTTTTGGGGTTCACCTGCCAATGATCAAAGTCACTAAGTTAAATCTATAAACGAAAAAACAAAAACAAAGTAAAACACAGCCCCCTCCCAAATATGTTTATACTTTAAGAATGATTTACTAATAAATTAAAGAACATACAGTAGGCCACCATCAAAATGTACTGCATAAGAACAATTATACTCATAAAATCTCATTAGCTCAAGCCTTTTCAGTAATAAGATAAAAGTTTTGCTTTTTAATTAAACCACAACTGTATAGCTTTCAGAATCACTATAAATTACTGGTCAAAATAATCTTCACCCCCATAGAAAGAGTGAAAAAAAAAAACATGAAAAGTTAGAAGGCATTTTGAAGGTGATTTTAGATTACAAATGTTGAGAAGGTGATGAGAACTAAGAATTTTAAGAGAGGGGAAAAAAAACCCTCGTGAAATGAAATATAAATTATAAACTTCATGTGGAGCTTTTATAAACTTCATGCACTTCCCCAATCTCCACTCACACCTCTAGCTGAGAACCATCCTTTTAGATTTCAGGGAAAAGGAGTATGTCACAAGGGACATCATTCTTATGTGGATCTGATTCGTGATATGCACATAAGGTTGTAAGAAAATTATAGTCCCCAGAATTTGAAGTGGCCACTTGTAGCACTGTTTTTAGTCACTATTACTTTCTTCCACTAACTCTAAAACAACAACAAAACAAAATGCGAAATTAGAAACTGTTTTCAAAGATCATTAACTCACTTTTTGTGAAGGAATTCTCCAGCTGCCACAGCAACAGGGCGATGTGCTGAGTACACCAAGTGGTAAACATTTTCACAGTCTTCATTGGAAAGAGCTTCTTCACTTCCACTGAAAAATTCAGAAAGCAACATCTGAGCCAAAATAAATGTTTACTTTCAGTTGTATCTCTATTTAAATTTTGTAAAGTTCATAAAAGCCTTTAGGCATACTGACTTTATTTTTGTCTCTTTTAATCTTACTTTGAAAGTATATTTCTCTTTCATTATAAAATATACCTAATCATCATTATGTAAAATTCAGAAAATACAGATAAAATAAGAAAATAAAATGTCCACGTTTCTTTCCACACATAGACACTCATGGTACGTACACCTTGGGATATAGCAGCCCAAATTAGCTAAATTTCTTTAAATGTGCCTAACATTTTTGTTGACAGGCACTAGGAATATATCTGTCCATTTCACAGTTAAATTATTATTATAGTAGGTAACTCTTCTTTCCAGAACTGTCTTTCTTTCTTTTCTTACTTCCTTGCTCCCTCTCTCTTTCTTTTTAAGTAATAAGCTCTGCGTTCAATATGGGGCCTGAACTAACGAACTCAAGATCAAGAGTTACATGATCCACTGACTGAACCAGCCAGGTGTCCCAGAAAAACGTCCATTTTAAATTATATTTTATCACTATATTTACAATACCACTTTGTCTTCTTTCTATATAAAGTGGATTCAGTAGTCAAAACCATTCCTTCACTTACACAAATTCCTCATCTTTCTATTCATGTATTCTTAAAGTAGGAGCCATTTCAGCAATGTGTTTTTAATTTTTTTTCCAAAAAAGGAACATCCATTTCCTGACTATTAACATGTTTAAAAAGGTCTGATACAATTAAAGATGAACAATGAATAAAGTACAGAATTCTCAGGCTGTACAGGTACTTGACAAGATGTAGGGGTATAAGTTCATTCCTCAGAATTCAATCCTAGATATGCCTCAGAAGAGGAAGTTGAAGGAACTGTCAAATAACCAGAAAATCAGAGTAACCTTTGCAGCAAAAGAAGGTAGTTGCATCACAGTATAAGAGGCTGTAGTTCTGAATGAAAAAGGGCTGGGTATCAAGGATGGCAAACAGGTTAGAGCATTTTTTTTTTAAAGTATATTTTTCCCCCTCTCATCAATGCCTGTTCTAATTCCACTGTGAAGCAAAAACAGGAGCCAAATATAGCATGAGAGGGTTACAATAGGGTTGTGTTGGAACCAAGAGGCACTGAAAAATTAACAGTATGTTTAGGCAGACTGGCTAGCCCATGACCTAAACGTCCCTGTATTTCCCTTCCATACTCTGAGAGTCATGAGATTACCACTGAAGGAGACAGTTTTAACAATGTCAAGGAGAAGTTACAAATTATAACCAGAGGTTTTCTGTCTTGAAGCAGAAATGTTTTGCCCATGTCCAACTCATACCCCTAAATTATGAGGAGAGGTACAAGGCTAAGGCCTAAGTTTTATTCCTTCCCCCAATTACATGATGACATCAGCTAAATTAGCTGATATCTTTACGAGAAAGTTAAACTCACAAGAAACAAAATTTAATGAGATAACTCAGGAACCCAAATTTATAAGTGAAAAGAAAATAATCTATACCCAAAGAAGGAAAATTAACAGATAGAAAAAGAATTTAAAGGAGATATAACAGGATTACATGTGACTTGACATGTTATTTTGATAGAGATCCCATAAGCCAAGAGAAATAAGGCCAGATCATTTCATACAAACGCTGTCAAAGACTAGAAAGCTGGTTTTGTGATCCTCAGCTCATTACTCACAAAAATAATATACAAATAGAAATCAGGGGATTGAGCAATACAATGGATAGAGAGTATTTCTTTCAAGAGAAAATGTCAGAGTATTGTGTAACTCTGAAACCTCCCCCAGAGAAATTAGAGCCAAAGTTTCAGAGAATCACTATAAAAATTTTATAAACATCCTTTACAATTGTGAGGAGGTTTAAGGAAATGGTACCAGGTGTAGAACTTAAAAAAGTGTAAATGTGAAAAGCTGACTGGAGCAACACATGGTAGTAAATTAAGATGAGAAGGGGTACAAGGGGACCATTCATAAATGGCTGTGTTACCTGTAGGCTGGATACGGAATACTTAAAGGGAGCCAGTCTGAATAGTTTTAAAAGACTTTGCCCAACAAGACTACCTATAGGGCAAGCAACTCCAACAGAGGAAATATGAAAGTCAGGGGCTGAGACTCAAAAGTAAATAGCCAGAGGAGGTACCATCTACTCGGGAAATTGAAGTCACAAATACCCAGAGTGGGGAGAGATCTCTGAGGTATCCCTAAAAGGACCAATGTGTACCTAATGAATCAGGATATCTGATAGAGCTGGAGGGCCATAACTGTACCTTTTAAAGAAGGTTGTACCCAAATCTCCTCCAATGAAAATGGAGAAAAGAACCTTAAAACTAGACTTTTGAAACCAGCCAAACCATTTTCTGAAGTGTGAAGAAAGTAGGATTTTTTAGCCAACAAGGTCTCAGATGATTTGAAACATTCTTCAAGAAATAAACCAGCAGGAGAAATAATCTTGGAGAAGTCTACGAAATAATTACTCTTCCACAGAAACAAAGGATGAAGAAATATCAAAGAGAAGTTTACTCTTGTCTAAATGAGCAAGTATTGAAATTAGATAAAGGACACACAAGGATGGATGGACACACACACACACACACACACACACCCCCTTAACAATACATATCTTAAACTCCAGATAATTCCAACAAAACAGATAGGTGAATGTCAAGTATTTTTTTATTTGAGGGAAAGATACTGGTAAGTTTGTGAAATTTACAAGGAAACAATAACTAGGGTGTCAAATATTTTAAAAAAAAATTTTTTTTTCAACCTTTATTTATTTGTGGGACAGAGAGAGACAGAGCATGAACGGGGGAGGGGCAGAGAGAGAGGGAGACACAGAATCGGAAACAGGCTCCAGGCTCTGAGCCTGACACGGGGCTCGAACTCACGGACCGCGAGATCGTGACCTGGCTGAAGTCGGACGCCTAACCGACTGCGCCACCCAGGCGCCCCGGGTGTCAAATATTTTAAAATAGACTTGAAAAGGAAAAAACTTCAAAGATATAGGTAATTTAAATAAATTCAAAGTAATGAATATAAATACATAACTGTACACGCAGTTAGTTGTTTTTAAAACATATTTAGAAAATACAGAAAAATGACCAAACCACTCAGAACACATTCTCAGATAATACAATAAAATAAAAAAGGACAACTTAAGACAATCTGATTTGGAAGGAACAGAAACCTACCACTGAATAATCCATAATTAAATCAGTAATCATAAAAATAATCAAAATATTTTTCACTAAATGTATATACAAACACTTTATGTCCAATTTTTTTGAAAAGTAGTAAAAGAGTACTTAAAAGCGTATTTATTACTTTAAGTATAATTATTAGAAAACATGAAACAAATGACTTAAAGAAGCTAGTTCATTAAAAAGAAGGTAAGATAGGGGTGCCTGGGAACTCAGGCAGTTAAGCATCTGACTCTTGATTTTGGCTAAGGTCATGATCCAATGGTCATGATATTGAGCTCTGCATTAGGCTCTGTACTGAGCATGGAACCTGCTTAAGATTCTCTCTCCTTCTGCCCCTCCCCTGCTCAAGTTCTCTGTCTCTCAAAAACAAAAATAGTAAGACAGACATGACTGATCAACAAAAAGAGGATACAATAGATGAAAAAGAGAAACAGCACAGTTTTATAGAGTAATAAAAATATCAACTGTAAAATTTAAAAACTGTGATGAAACTGATATATAAAAAATGTTTCTAAAAGCCAAAATTAGTACAATAAGAAATAAAAGTTAATTTAGACACATAACCAATGAAGAAGTAAAAATGGGAATCAAAGACTTTTTTTCCTCAAATTCAAAAGTAACATGGCTTTGATAAGAGTATACTCTCAAAATTTCAAGGAAGTATTAATTTGTCACAGAACATTTGTTTCAGAAAGGGAAGGCAAGAAATTACTGAAGATAATTTTACAAAGAGGATAAAACCTAGATTTCAAAATTGGATAAAGGACAAAAAAATTCTGTCAAATTTAGACATAAACACAGATGTGAAAATCCCAAGATATTAAATATGACACTGTATTCAAGCAAAGCACAATAAAACCAAATATATTCTGTTCAAATATGATTTATTCTAGAAATGCCAGGGTGATTTACCACCAAATTATTAATTTCATTCAGTCTCACCAATACATGAAAGGAACCTCCCAGAAAACTTATAATACAAAGGGATTTCTATCATATATCAAAAACCTATCTTAGAAATCACAGCAACAAGAACTTTAGATGCCATCCTAGAACAAGAACAAAAAGATTCACTCTCAGTGATACATTACAGTGCTCAAAGTCCTGCCTAATGCAATTAGCACGAGAATGAAGCCAAAGTTTTAAGGGGAGGAAATGAGACAAAACTGAAATTGTTTGCAGGTGATATATAATCATCTACATAGTAACTCTAAAGAATCGACAATTCATCAGAATACATGAGAGTTCTAACAGGTTGCACATATAAGACTAGCATAAAAATTAAACATTTCTGTGTCTCAGCAATAATCAGGTAGAAAATATCATTAACACTAAATACTAATCATATAACAACAAAACCATAAAATATTTCAGAATTGACCTAAGAAATACTTTTATGAAAAAATTAAACCTTATATAGAATATCTAATGAGATTTGAATAGAGAAATGCATCATTTTAATGCATAAATGACACAAAATTGTAAAAAACTGAATTCTCTCCTAAATCTATCATAAAATTCAATGTGTTAGCCAGCCCTTTTCCTCAACCACAGACCTCAATAGTTAAAACCAAAAACAGACAAGACAGCTTAACTCTCACCAAACATGTTCTAACCAAACCCATTGTGATGATTTCCTATCACAGCTTCTTGAGGCACCACTGCTAAAGGTGTTTTGCAATGACTGGAACATCCTTACTGCCAGACCAGAAAAGCCCTGATAGTAACAGAATGCCTGGGAAGACCACACCCCACACATCCCTTCCCTGTCCATGATGGTGGGCTGAACACATACTGATCCTCGTCCATGATGATGCGCTATTTGCCTGCTCTCTTGTACATACTCCCCCAGAGCCTCTCCCTATAAAACTCTAGGAGAAGTTTTGCTGATGGAGAAGTCAGTTGGTAAGACCTGAGCTTGCCACGTCCCTCGGCTGCCAGCACCCCGAATAAACTTCTCCCTTTCTCTTTTCCAAGCCCTCATCTCTTGAGTACTGGCTTCTCTTACAATGAGTTTCTCTGAGTTCGTTTGGCAACAGTGTTGGCAAATCTAGACAGGAGCTATGCTTTCGATTTGTCCAGTTGCTTCATTATTCCTCGGGAAGGAGTATGGCTGCAGCAGAACACTAAGGTTTACTCATTTGGCTTCCCGAGTTAGCAGTTAGGAATGAAAGATTGTTCGGTAACAAATGCAGTTCTAATATTTAAAAAAAAAATTTTTTTTAACATTTATTCATTTTTGAGACAGAGTGTGAGTGGGGCAGGGGCAGAGAGAGGGAGACACAAAACCTGAAGCAGGTTCCAGGCTCTGAGCTATCAGTACAGAGCCTAACGTGGGGCTCGAACCCATGGACCGCAAGATTGTCATGAACTGAGCCGAAGTCAGATACTTAATCAACCAAGCCACCCATGCACCCCAAATACAATTCTAATATTTAAAATGCCGAAGTTTTTGAGGAATTAGACAAATGTACTTAAAAAAATCATACAGAAGAAAAATAATCCACAGGTAGCTAGTGGTTTTAAAAAGAAAGGCAAAGAAAAAGGAATCGACCAAAAAGGGGAGGTCTTGCTTATAACATATATCATAAAGCTACAATGATAAAGAATATGGTACTAGAGCATAAAGGGGTAAAAAAGATCAAAACAGTAGACATGGTACAGATGGTACATGGTGTATGATAGAAACAATGTAACAAACTGGGAGAAGGATTTGTAATGATTTTGCTAAGACATGCATTCTCTCACATGCATTCTTCCCAGTTTTTAGTCAAAGCTCTATAGATAAAAACTACTGCTATTAAAAAAATCTCTATCATACGAATGACACAATTTAAATGGCTTATTTCCCTTCCCCTACTTCTATACCATTCCAAAGAAGCCTATTTGAAAAACCTATCCCTTTGGATACCTTCTCTTTCTTGCTCTCTTTTTAAAAATAGAAAGGTATTTACTTTGCTGATATTTCCTCTGGACTGCAAAAGAAAACTTTTACATTGAAGAAACAAACAAAGTCAAAATAAATAACAAAAAGAGAAAAACAGAAAACATTTCCTTAAAATGTAAAAGTAGAATCTAATGTGATAACAATATATATTAGGGTTATGTATGTGAAGTACGTCAATAAAGCTGGGAAAAAGACATTAAAATATCAAGATTAAATTATTAACAAATATACTTACTGAAGTATCAGAGTAACCAATCGAATAGCTTCCACAGCAACATCATATTCCTTATCAAGTGTCATTGATACAATGCGATCCTGAAAAAAAAGTTAAAAATCAAATGAAACATGAGCAGAAAATAAATTGGGACTGACCCAAGAGAATATCTTTGGGAAGTATATGTAAGATTAATGGTAGATTAAATAGAAAGCTTTACTCTTAAAACCATATTATCACAGTCTTACACATATAAAGGAGGTGGTTAGTATAAATGTTCATAATCTAAAATCTTTCTCATCAACTGGCATTCCCTAACACCGAGAGTAGTAACACTTCATGTACAAAATTAATATAATTATAAAAAGCTGTATATAAAGAAAATATTATTTTAAAGCAGGAGAGCCTTCTACTGAAGGCAATACATAAGAACTCATGTTGGTAATATCTTTTGTAAAGCAGAGATTCATTAATCTATTTAATACAGGCTTATTTAAAAAATATGTAGAAAAGAATATGAGCTAAACACTTGTTATGGTAAGGTTATTTGCTAAACTAGCTAGAACTAGCATGTTAAAAGTAAAAAACAAAATAAGCTAAGCATTTTTGATGCTTACCTTGAATCGGTTAGTGAATAACTCCAATTTGGGGAATAATTCTCTATTGGTATATAGACTTTGTAGAGCTTTCAAACATTTCAGTCTGACTTCTCCTTGCTTCAGAAATACAAATAAAAACACAACAGAAGAAGTCAATTCCACACCACAAAAGTTGAAAAGATTTAAGTCTATGTGAAGACTAAAGTAATTTTCAGCTTAACTATTCAATTTACATAATAATGTAACTCAACATAGGGTAGAACTGAACAATTGTATAGTCTGTGTTGCACTTCTATTTAATTAAAAATGCACTGAAAATCCCTTAGTTGCTTGAGAGTAAGCTACACCTTTTTCAAACATTTATCAACTCTGATTCAACATAGAGTATTTCTCACACGGTACTGTGGCATTTTGGGAAAATGTTTAACCTATGATTTTAATTAGAGCAGGGTATGCTAATTTGCCCTTTATGTAACTATTAAATAATCCCGTAGAAAAAACTAATTTCATATTATAGGGTCATCATTTTTTCATTTAACAAATATTTTCTGGATGCATTTTACATTCCACAAAGAGGAGTTAGGAAAGAAAACAGGTAAAGAGAAGAATGCTTAAAACAAAACAAACTGATACAGTCAAATGTCCTGAGGCTGCTATTTACTAGAGGAGTATCTTCAATAAAGCCATTAACTTGGAATAGAAAATGTTTGTGATCAAAGTATTTTGACGATCACCTAGAAATTTAGCCAACTCTCTCAAAGGATTCAAAAAAGAAAGCAATGTGCTATAACAGAAGTCCACATTCTAGAATCAAACAAAACTAGATTTAATTTTGAATTCTATAGCTTATTAGCAACATGAGAGATGGCAAGTATATTAATCACTCTGATCCTCAGTTTTCTTATTTGTTAAATGGTGAAACCAACTTCATAAGGTTGTAGCAAGGATTAAATACAGGTGTATGCTGGTCAAAGTTTGAACAACCAGTTCTGGGGGATGGGGCCCTGAACTGTTGCATTTGCAGATTTCTGTGATGTAAATACTCCATCTACAGCCAGTTTCAAGCTACCAACAACAGATGTTATGGAACTCGTATTTGCAAGGGGATGTGCATAATGTCTTGTAACCTGATTCAAGTTATCTCTAGCATATCACTGAATGAGATGATGTTTGTTGGTAAAGTCTCGACCACATAGGAGGAACTTGAGACACCTGTAGTAGATGCTGTTGATGCCCCACCCAGATCCCCATATCCTAATATACAAGGCTAATCTTCCTACTTGTTCCTGTGTTGACTGCTAATGGTTCATAGCTGCACCTCTCTCTGGAAAAATGACCATGCTTGAAAGAAATCACCTGGCACAAAGATTCCTGGGAGGTTATGCTCCATGGTGTCCTCCTGTCTAAACCCTTTCCCTCCTCCATGATAAGGCCTACAGCCAGTGGGGAATGATACAGGATAAAACAGCCCAATCTCCTTGCTCCAGAGCAGGACGACCTCTAAGATGACCCTTTAATATGAAATTAGTAACTCAATATATGCTACGGAGTGCTATAGGAATGGGGCAACTTGAACCAGCAAGAACCAGGAGAATATGTTGGTGGTTGCTGAGGGTGTGGGAACAGAAAACAGAATGTGGGAGAGTTTTTGGATAAAGGGCAGTCTCCTTTGAAAGAGGATGTAAGGCCCTGTAAGGGCCTTTGGAAATGGCCTAACACATTGCTGGATAGCTCTAGGAAAAAGCAATGGTGAATATTAAATGAAACAGAGATGCCAGAATCACTGTGGCACAATGAGAAAGGAAGAAATTTAAAGACAAAGAAAAGCATGCCGGATAGGATCTATTATATAAGCTCAGAAGACCTACCAGTTGAATATGTTCCTCATAAGGGCCCAGAGAATACTCTGTTTACCAAGGCAATAAGGAAAATACTGGTGATGGGTGCACAGACATTACTGAGAAGATCCAGAGTGATAGTGTTCTGTAGACTAAGGCTGACAGGAGACACTCAAAATTTAGCTTCTGGTAGCGATGGAGATAAGAGCACAGAATAGCAGAGACAAGGTAGAATTACGTAACCATTAGACGCAAGGGAGGCATAAATATGTTAATGAGCAGCAAAGTCAAAGGGCAGTCCAGAGATTCACGGAGATGGCTCAAAGGAGATGGTCTTCCTGGAGGCAAGATAGGGAGAAACCCAAAAAAAGTATTATGTGATATATTTACTCCCAAGAAATCAACAATGGATGAGCCAAAGACTAAGGAGAGCTGTCCCAGCATAAAATCACAACCCCAGATCTAAGATAGCATATAGGTAGTTTCCTCACTTCTTTCCAATTATAGATTTGAAAATAGGCCATCAGGGCATCAGCAGGTTAAGCATTTGACTTAGGCTGAGGTCATGATCTTGTGGCTCATGGATTCAAGCCTTGCATCAGGTTCTGTGCTGTCAGCTTGGAGCCTGGAACCTGCTTCAGATTCTATGTCTCCCTCTCTGCCCCATCCCAGCTCGCGCTCTGTCTCTCTCAAAAATAAACATTAAAAAAATAAAAGAAAAAAAAAGAAAAGAAAGCCATCAAAGATGAAATGACTATCCAAGTTCCACAGCCAAATATAGGTAGAGCAAAGACAGTAACTGAATTGTACTTCACTTTATCCAGTCATGCCTCTCAACTGACTGCCTCTCTTCCTAAGTCTTGGTTCTTTACCTATAACATGCCCTGCCCACAATGCAGGAACTTAATTAAATAAGATGGTACCCATGACAGCACTTTAGAAACTATAAAATAACTCAGATGAAAACTCCAGTTGCCTTTTTGGTAATGGATCTATTTTGGGTTTCTACTATACTCTGAAGCTTATTTCTATTATACTATCTAAAAGCATTGTTGTCTTCCATTACACAAAATTCTATTCAAATGTGAATACTGTTTAACACAGTGCCTAATACATAGTTGCTTCTCAATAAATAATTGTGAATGAATAAATATACAAATATATGAAAACAGAAAAGAAACACAGATGAAAGGATTTGCTGAACGAAGAGGCTGGGCATATTTGTCAGACGCTCTAACTAATCAACATTTTTGCAAAATTCCTTTTGAAAGAAAATGTTAAGAGCTGTAAAAATTATTGTGTAGCATGATATCATAATGAGTTGTGTTTTTAAGGGACAATAATTCATGCTTCTAGAAGAAATGCTAATTTTTACTAAAATGCATTTGTGTTATATGAATACTCCCAATAGGAATACAGTGAAAGAGTTAAAATGAACCAAATGCAGGTGGCCTGTCAAGAAGAGGATGTGTTTGCAGCAGAAATACAAACAATAATAAGACATTATGAGCAATTATATGCCAATAAAATGGGCAATCTGGAAGGAATGGGTAAATTGCTAGAAACATATACACTACCAAAACTGAAACAGGAAGAAAGATTTGGATTGCCAATAAAATGGGCAATCTGGAAGGAATGGGTAAATTGCTAGAAACATATACACTACCAAAACTGAAACAGGAAGAAGAAAATTTGAACAGACCCATAACCAGTAAAAAAATCAAATAAATAATAAAAAAATCTTCCAAAAAACAAGAGTCCAGGGCCAGATGGCTTTCCAGGGGAATTCTACCAAACATATAAGGAGGAGTTGACACCTGTTGTCTTGAAACTGTTCCAAAAAATAGAAATGAAAGGAAAACCTCCAAACTCTATGAAGCCAGCATTACCTTGATCCAAAACCACACAAAGACCCCACTAAAAAGGAGAACTATAGACCAATTTCCCTGATGAACATGGATGCAAAAATCCTCAACAAGATATTAGCCAACTGGATCCAACAATACATTAAAAAAATTATTCACCATCACCAAGTAGGATTTATACCTGGGATGCAGGGCTGGTTCAATATCCACAAAACAATAAATGTGATTCATCACATCAATAGAAGAAAGGACAAGAGCCACATGATCTTCTCAAAAGATGCAGAGAAAGCATTTGACAAAATACAGCATTCTTTCTTGATAAAAACCCTCAAGAAAGTAGGGATAGAAGGATCATAGCCTGAGATAATAAAGCCATATATGAAAGATCCAACATTAATATCATCCTCAATGGGGAAAAACTGAGAGCTTTCTCTGCTAAGATCAGGAACAAGACAGGGATGTCCACTCTCGCCACTGTTTTTTAACCTAGTATTGGAAGTTTTAGCTTCAGCAATCAGACAACACAAAGAAGTAAAAAGCATCCAAATCAGGCAGGAGGAGTTCAAACTTTCACTCTTCACAGATGACATGATACTCTACATGGAAAACCCCAAAGATTCCATCAAAAAACTGCTAGAACTGATCAATGAATTCAGCAGTCACAGGATATAAAATCAATGCATAGAAATCAGTTGCATTCCTATACACCAAGAATGAAGCAACAGAAAGAGAAATCAAGGAATTGGTCCCATTTACAATTACACCAAAACCCATAAAATACCTAGGAATAAATCTAACCAAAGAGGTGAAAAATCTATATATACTGAAAACTATAGAAAGCTTATGAAAGAAATTGAACTAAGACACAAAAAACTGGGAAAAGATTCCATGCTCCTAGATAGGAAGAATATTGTTAAAATGTCAATATTACCCAAAGCAATCTACATACTCAATGCAATACCTACCAAATAACACCATCATTCTTCACAGAGCTAGAACAAACAATCCTAAGATTTGTATGGAACCAGAAAAGATCCCAAATAGCCAAAGCAACCTTGAAAAAGAAAACCAAAGCAGGAGGCATCACAATCCCGGACTTCAACCTATATTACAAAGCTGTAATCATCTGGACAGTATGGTACTGGCACAAGAACAGACACTCAGATCAATGGAACGGAATAGAGAACCCAGAAATGGACCCACAAACTTATGGTCAACTAATCTTTGACAAAGCAGAAAACAATATCCAATGGAATAAAGACAGTCTCTTCAGCAAATGGTGCTGGGAAAACTGGACAGCGACACACAGAAGAATGAACCCGGACCACTTTCTTACACCGTACACAAAAATAAACTCAAAATGGATGAAAGACCTAAACATAGGACAGGAAGCCATCAAAATCCTCGAGGAGAAAGCAGGCAAAAACCTCTTTGACCTTGGCCGCAGCAACTTCTTACTCAACACGTCTCTGGAGGCAAAGGAAACAAAAGCAAAACAATTGCTGAGACCTCATCAAAATAAAAAGCTTCTGCACAGGGAAGGAAACAATCAGCAAAACTAGAAGGCAACTGGCAGAATGGAAGAAGATATTTGCAAATGACATACCAGATAAAGGGTTGGTATCCAAAATCTATAGAGAACTTATCAAACTCAACAGCCAAAAAACAAATAATCCTGTAAAGAAATGGGCAAACGACAGGAATAGACACTTCTCCAAAGAAGACATCCAGATGGCCAACCGACACATGAAAAAATGCTCAACATCACTCATCATCAGGGAAATACAAATCAAAACCACACTGAGATACTACCACACACCGTCAGAATGGCTAACATTAACAACTCAGGCAACAACAGATGTTGTTGAGGATGTGGAGAAAAAGGATCTCTTTTGGGGGTGCCTGGGTGGCTCAGTCGGTTAAGCGGCCGACTTCGGCTCAGGTCATAATCTCATGGTCTGTGAGTTCGAGCCCCACATCAGGCTCTGTGCTGACAGCTCAGAACCTGGAGCCTGCTTCAGGTTCTGTGTCTCCCTCTCTCTCTCTAGCCCTCCCCCCTTTGTGCTCTCTCAAAAATGAATAAGTGTTTAAAAAAAAAAAGAGGATCTCTTTTGCACTGCTGGTGGGAATCCAAACTGGTGCAGCCACTCTGGAAAACAGTATGGAGATTCCTCAAAAAATTAAAAATAGAACTACCCTACAACCCAGCTATTGAACTACTAGGTATTTATTCAAGGGATACAGGTACGCTGTTTCTAATGGACACATGCACCCGAATGTTTATAGCAGCACTGTCAACAACAGCCAAAGAGTTGAAATGTCCACTGACGGATGAATGAATGGATCAAAAAGATGTGGTGTAGGGGCGCCTGGGTGGCGCAGTCGGTTAAGCGTCCGACTTCAGCCAGGTCACGATCTCGCGGTCCATGAGTTCGAGCCCCGCATCAGGCTCTGGGCTGATGGCTCGGAGCCTGGAGCCTGTTTCCGATTCTGTGTCTCCCTCTCTCTCTGCCCCTCCCCCGTTCATGCTCTGTCTCTCTCTGTCCCAAAAATAAATAAACGTTGAAAAAAAAAATTAAAAAAAAAAAGATGTGGTGTATTTATATACAATGGAGTATTATGCGGCAATCAAAAAGAATAAAATCTTGCCATTTGCAACTACGTGGATGGAATAAGAGGGTATTATGCTAAGCAAAATTAGAGAAAGACAAAAATCATACGACTTCACTCATATGAGGACTTTAAGATACAAAACATGAACATAGGGAAGGGAAGCAAAAATAATATAAAAACACGAAGGGGGACAAAACATAAGAGACTCTTAAATATAGAGAACAAACAGAGGGTTGCTGGAGGGGTTGTGGAGGGGGATGGGCTAAATGGGAAAGGGGCTTAAGGAATCTACTTATGAAATTGTTCCACCATGTGCTAACTTGGATGTAAATTATAAAAAAATACGTAAATTGTATAAAAAAAGAAGATGTGTTTGTATGCAGCAAGTGGAAGAGAGTAGAGAGAAGGAAGTTTTTTTTATTTTTAAGAATTTTAGTGAGACATAACAGATACACACGGAAAAAATTCATGTTTGTTTGATGAATCTGGACATATGTGTACATGCATGATATTACAATCAAGGCAATAACATATCCATCACTTCCAAAAGTTTCCTCGTATGCATTTTTTTCCTTTTTCTTTTTAATTTGGTAAGAAGAGAGGAAGTAATATTGAAAGGGACTTGTTATGTACCCTTGGGTAAGGCAGTCTTATGCATACCGTCTTTAGACCCTCAACTTGGTAAAGACCCCCAACTTAGCTGCATAAGAATGGGCCTTGGGCCTGGAACACTTCCTTACCAAGAGATCCAGAGCTGCTAATAAAACACCATGAAATGGTGGACACAAAAGGGCTAGCCCCACTGAAAAGACTTGCCAGTTCTGTAGATGGGGTAGTAGTGATGGACTGACTGAACTACTGGTCTCTCCCTCTGGACATATGATGACAAATGGGATGTGGATTATCTAACAACAAGGATGAGCTGGTGCAATGGATGAGGGTGGAAATGTGAGGTGGGTTCTCAAAAGAGTATGGAAACTATATTCTGGCTTTTGACTGCCTTCCTGCTCTCATGCCAACTCCCAACTCACATGGTGTCTTAGGGGTCACAATTGATCTCTGAGAGAAGTAAAGGGGTCCCATGTAGGAAATGTCTCCTGATCCTGGCTTCCTACACACATCAAATAAGATGAGTTTTCACTTAGTGTGAAACCACTGATGGCATTGCTGAAAACAAAACTGTTGAAATGAAGTCCTTCTCTGTAAGTGGAGGACAGATGTGGATGGACCCAGGGGAGCCTCATGCACCCTGGCTGGTGCACGTTTGATGATGGGGCATAGTAGACTCAAATGTCTACAGCACATTTAGGGATGGGGCCAAGTTCTCTGAGTCCCTACCTGAAACTAGAGGCCCTATGCCCCTGTCAGGACAGAATGAAAGGTGGAGGTGGAATACAGACTTTTATGGGAGCCCTTGGGTACTGGTACTCCAATGGCAATAATTTTAGGTCCTCGTAGGAGTAGCTTTTGGTGGTTGAGGATGGTGTAGTTACACATGATGGATAAGTCCACGTGTGTTTGTGGATAGGGTCCTCTGGACCATTTTGTGTGCTGATGATTATAGTCCCCACCACTAAGTATATAATTAGGTTATTAACATTCTGACTATGTGTAGTATTGAATGCCATAGCCACCTCAAGGGGTATGCACCACAACAAGGACAGACTCCAGCATAATGGGCCAGGTACATTCCTTGCAAACTACAGAGTTGCCCAAACCACTGCATACTGTTCAACAAAAATACTGAATCCATGATGGGGAAAAGGACACTATTCTGTTAATTCAAGACAAGATAAGCAGAGGAGCTGATAGCCATCCTGCCATAATATAATAGCCCTGTCTGGCTAGTTAGGAAAGCCTCAGAGCATGGAGGTTGATAGATTTTCACAGGTTAAATGGAGAAGTTCCAGCTTTGGCCCCTGATACTGTCATCAGTACACAATGGTGGCAACCCATACGGAAAACTTGTACACTGTTACTGATCTGGCTAATGACTTTTACTCAGTCTCTTTGCATGAAGAGGATTAGGACCAATTAGCATCCACACAAAACAGCCTGCATACACTTTTACTCTATTTCTTGTAATATGTCATTATTGACTAGGGCTTGATCTTCAATAAGCCCAAGTCCTCATTGACATTTTAGTCATCCATTACATTAATAACATTCTGACAGTAGGGCTAACTGAAAAACATGTGGCTGCAGTGCTATACTTAAGTCACTGATGAAATGATTACTGCCAATGTGACTATAAAACTAGATGAAGTCCAGGGCCTGGCGTATCAGGTGCAATTATTAGGGGGCACTTGGGTGGGAAACTAAAGAAGTATCCCAGAGACAATCAAACAAAAATATAGGCCTCGGCAGCACCCATTAATAAAAAGGAATCCCAACAGCAGTGGGCCTCTTTGAGTAATTAAAGAGCATGTGTCCCACCAGGGTGCTTTCTTGGCTCCTTTAATTGAGATGAACCACAAAGCAGCCAATTTTATTTATTTTGAGAGAAAAACAGACCGCGCGCATGCGCGCGCGCACACACACACACACACACACACACACACACACACACACAAATGGGGGAGGGGCAAAAGGGAGAGGGAGAATCTCAAGCAGGCTCCACCATCCAGTACAGAGTCTGATACAGGGCTCAATGTCTTGACTGTGAGATCATGACCTGACCTGAAATCAAGAGTCAGACGCAACCCACTGAGTCACCCAGGTACCCCTTAAAGCACCAATTTTAAATGAAGTCTTTTGCTGCAGCAGGCCTTGGAAGCTATTCAACAAGCCATGGCCCAGACACAGCTTTGGGGACCTTTGAAACTTGCTAGACTGATGGAACTGCAGGTTTCCACACACCCCTAACATACTGATTGGTCTGTGGCAGCAGGAAATTGCCACTGTGGTGCCCTGGCTTCTTGGACTCTGGATCTGCAAAATTCCAGAAGCTACCATCCAATACACCCCTTTTGAATGACATTTCCTTGCTTGCTATTGGGCACTAATAGAGATGGAGCATCTTACATCCAGAGTGCTATACACAAACACTACAACTTGAACTGTCTATTTTCACTTGGGTAATTACAAAGCCTACCAATAAAATTAGAAAGGTTCATACCAAAGGTCAATCATAAAATGGAAATGGAACACCCAATATAAGGCCTGGACAGAATCCCAAGGGACTAGCAGGCTCCATAAGCAAATAGCCAGCTTACCAGAAAGGCACAAAGAACCTATAGGGGATGCTCTGGCCTCTCCTAAGGCTACCTAGGGCACAAGATTTTAAAATGTGCCTGGTGACTGTAAGCCATGGTTTACTGACTGCCCTGTGGAACTTAAAGCAGATAGGGTCTGCTGGGTTGCAGTTGCCACCTGGCCAAGAGATGGCCATCTTTCGACTGAGACAAGATGTGGATGTTCTATCCAATGGGCCAAGCTCTGTGCTTTGGTGATAGCTGTACAGGCCACCCCTACCACCATGCCATGATACATTTTTACCAACTCACAGGCTCTCGTCAATGGTCAGGAGAATGGCAACTAAAAGACTAGACTGTTAAGGGATGTCCCATATGGGAAAAAGAACCAAGGCAGCAGTTTACTGTCTATAAAGAAAAAAATATGTCACTCATGTGGATAGTCAAGACAAAAGACCTTTTAAAATAAAAGCATAAGTAGCACTCTTATGCCAATCCACCCTGTGCCTTGCAGGCTGCAACAATCTCTCACTGGGTATATCTATGAACTGGACATGGGAGTCCACTGCATATGTGAAAAATGCGGCAAAGCCCAAGGGATAACCCTGGAAGACACCAAGACTAAGGATGCAGTGCAATCTTATGATTCTTCTCAATACACTCAAATCATCTAGAGAGAAGTGGGACACATTAACCAAGGACTGGGACCCACCTGGGTCTAGTAGTTTGATCACACTGTATCCCCAACCCATAGCCATGAGCACAGATGCTGCCTCACTGCCATTAACACCTACTCAGACTATGGTATTCCTATTCCAGTCTGACATTTGGACGCTGACTGAAACTATCATAGTTGTCCTTGAACAAACCTTATGTCATATTTTTGGATGCCCTAAAAGATTTCACTCTGACCAAGGAATATCCTTCACTGCCCAAGCAAGACAACAATGGGTATATATTCTCATGGAATATGAACTTTTTATGCATATTATCACTTTCATGCCAATGGAGCCACTAAATGAATGAATGGGTGACTTACACAGCAACTAAAGAAAGAATACCAAGACAGCCTGCTAATGAATTGGTACCCCCATCTGACTAGGGCTGTATGGCTACTAAACAGTGCACGGCAGTACAAGGGGAAAATGGCACTATGATGCATGCTGGGAAATACTGAGGTTAGATGCGGTGGAGGGCAGGGAGTAGGCAGCCATGTGTTTAGGCTATGCCTGCAAAATACCAATCTCAGTATAGCAGTCATTCTTTTTTCCCCTTGGTGTACTGGTTTGCAGTTCTGGCTGCCACAGCACACCGGACGTGGCCCCCTGACCCTACTCTGGATGTGATGCTTCCGTTGGGCACCTCCCTTCTATGGGAAACCATAAGGGTAGGAGACAAAACCAAGAAGTACCACAGTGCTAGTGTCCTTCAGATCAGGTGGGTGATGTTACTGGAATGTCAAGTATGTGCAGCACATGACCTCCCTTTCTGGATTGGCCAATTAAGGCCAAAAAGTATGGATCAAGCAACAATGACACTGGGTGCTCAAAAAGATAGTAGCATCAGGATTGGGGCAGATAGCCTGGGTTGCAACACCTAAGTAATTAACACCACAAGTAGTAGACCGGAGCATCTTTGGCCTTAGGAAGTTCATGGAGTAGAAGACAGGGAGGAACATTACTCTTTCTTCTCATTCCTACAGAATCCTCTGCTACAGAATGCCTGGTAAAACAACAACTTGATAAAAATCTGTACAGCCACAGTAAGAGAAGGGAAACTTAACCAATGCTGGATTTGTCATTCTGGAATAAAGTCCCTCTTGCCCTGCATTCCCACTATAATGTCCTGGCCAATTACAACTATTCAGACCTTCCTTAGTTATCAGTGGGTCAAATCACTGGGTGAGTCCTTCAATACAGTCCAGATGCAAGCATACTCTGGAGTCTCCTGCTTTATTTTTTTTATTTTTGTTTTTAATTTTTTTTAACATTTATTTATTTTTGAGACAGAGAGAGACAGAGCATGAATGGGGGAGGGGCAGAGAGAGAGGGACACACAGAATTGGAAGCAGGCTCCAGGCTCTGAGCCATCAGCCCAGACGCGGGGCTCGAACTCACGGACCGCAAGATAGTGACCTGGGCTGAAGTCGGACGCTTAACAGACTGAGCCACCCAGGCGTCCCTGGAGTCTCCTGCTTTAATATCATCTATGATGTGACAGAAAAAAGACCCCTGTACTAGAATGGTTATTACTAATCTTTATTTAAATTCTGGATGTGGACACCCAATATGTAACTTTTCTTTCTTGGTAACCACATGGCCAAAGCAGGCTGAGACGAGTCAGCATTTTGAGAACAAATCCCTGGTGGATGTCACCCACACTCTTGTCTTATGTATTTCTCTGTGGACTCCAATGGACAACAGAATGTATGCCTCCAAGGGAAAGATTTTATTGCCTCACTGTCCATGTCAGGAACTGCAGAGAGGGCTGGAAAGGACATGCTTTGCTGACACACCACAGAGTGGTGCACAGTTCCCTCCTGGGAAGACAAATTAACCATTGGTTTCATTCAATTATCCAAATTCTAATACTGGGTATAGGTATGTAGCCCTAGAAAAAATGGTATACAACCTGTCCTTAACCATGGCAGAAATACTTAATGCTACTGTGTAAGCCATTCAAGATCAACAAGACTCAATGAACTCACTAGCCAGTGTGGTGACAGCCCTCGATCATCTGGTGTAGAAAAGTGTGGCATGTGTGTACATATGTCAATAATTCAAGTTAAAAACTGAGCTGGTGAATATCCACATTCAGATGGGATGGTTATTAGCTGTATATTCACAGGCCCTCAGACTTAGTTTTTAACCTCTTTAGTTGGCTTAATCTAGGCACTTGGGGTTTCTAGTTGAGCACCATCCTCCAGGGAAGCCTGATCATTCTCCTGGGTCTGGCTCTCTTAAGCACCCTGGTAAGTGCCATTTCCAAATGACAGGGAAGCTGTATGAGCAATCCACATCCATATAGGTTGTTCAAGGACCCTATCGGACCTAATTCTGTCTTCGGGTTTGGAGCGGGCAATGGTCCTACAGGATATGATTTGCTTTATCTGCCACTTTGATGACCAAGCAGGAGTGAGGTGTGGACTGCTGGGAAAGGTAGTCTTCTGCATGCATTCTTTTGACCCCTACT
Organism: Prionailurus viverrinus; assembly: GCF_022837055.1. NCBI lineage: Eukaryota > Metazoa > Chordata > Mammalia > Carnivora > Felidae > Prionailurus > Prionailurus viverrinus. Next base: position 32,191,983 of record NC_062569.1, read on the forward strand.
TGGCTGCATAAGAATGGGCCGTGGGTCTGGAACACTTCCTTATCAAGGGATGAGTCTTTGCAACCTGTGCTGGGATAACTGCCTTTTGTGGAAATATCGTTCATATTTCAGACTCATCGTAGGTCCCCATGGTCTTCTTAACCATGTGAGTCACAAGGCACCTGGCCAAACTCACTACTAAAACTATCTCTTCAGGGGAGAGGACAGGGTCCTTAGTTTTGTGGCATAAGAGAGGTACATGCAGGGCAACTGCCCCATGCTGATTGCTGGTTGGAACCTGCTGGCCATGGAGGACCAAGGCCCACTAGTGAAGTCGATATTGTTCTGTCCCCTCTTATGTGAGTAAAACATTGCTCCATCCAGTGCTTGACTGTGTTGTCTTTTCCTTGGCAAACCTGGTTTCAAGATGCAGTGGGCATAAGTGTTTGAACTTCTACCCTGGTGATAGGCGTCAAGTATCATTTTGTTCGACATATAAAGAGCTAAAAAGGCTTTAGATGAACTTAAAGAGGATATGGGATGAGTCAACACAGAGAAGAAGAAATGGGGTGGAACAACAGAAAATAGGTTCCACCCAGGCACTACAGAGATTCTGATATGAGGTATCAAGCATAGGCAAGAAAGAAGAATTTTACAGAGCGCTAAAAGCAAAAACAATAAAGAGCAATACTGACAAACCGTAAAGGAAAGTGAAAGGTAGTCTAGTGTCATGAGCATAAATGTAAAGAGACTAGGATATTTAGTCTAGAACACAGAGATTACCACAGCTGAATTTAAATTAGACCTATTTTGTGTCACCATCAATGAAAGAACTAAAAAAACCAACGAGTAGAGAAATTAGAAATAAGTTTTGGTCAATAGAAAGAGGAACTGAATCTCTAATAAATAACTCCTTTAGTTAGAGACTGCTTGTCTTTCTATTGACCAAAACTTATACAACAAAATTTAAATGAACTTGCAGTATTAAGAAAAAAGTTTGTCTTATTGAGGAATGTGGACTGATATTCTGAAATCAAGACATAGGAATATCAAATCTTTATGTTGTACACCTTAAACTAATACAATGTTATGTCAATTGTATCTCAATAAAACAAAAAATGCAATTTAAAATGTAATCTTAAAAAAAGACAGGAATTTTATCAGCTCATTTGAAAAGGCACAGGACAGGTTGGAAGGCAGAGGCCACAGCCTATAGAATAAGCACTTTCAAAGAGATGATTAAAAGGAGATAAAGAAGGGCGCCTGGGTGACTCAGTTGGCTAAGTGTTGGACTCTTGATTTCAGTTCAGGTCATGATCTTGTAGTTCGTGAGTGACAGCCCTGTGTCAGACTCTGTGCTGACAGTGTGAAGCCTACTTGGGGTTTTCGCTCTCTTCCTCTCTCTCTGCCCCTCCCCTGCTTGTGCACATGAGCTCTCTCAAAACAAATAAACACATTAAAACAAATTTTTTTAAAAAGGAGAGAAAGCAAATGACTACAGTCCTCATATGGAAAAAAGTGCAACATTTCAGTGATATTAGAGTGACAAAAAGGAAAGCTTAGAAGGGATTACTTACTACTGACACTCTTTTCTAAATAAAGTAATTGTAAAAGAGGTTTATAAAAATGTTCTACTGAAAATAGTATTCTCATATCCTTTTATCAACAATGTACAAAACCTCCCTCCCTCTTCCTTTATCTGGACAGAAAACTTCTATAAACATGGTTTTGGGATTTATTTTAAAGTAATGGTGGTTTGTATTTGGTAAGTCCCAACAAATATGTCTTCCCCAGAATTTGCAGCCCTACATAAATTCTGTTAAAACTGGCAATTTTACTGTTACTTAAATTTAGTAGGATACTCTATTAGGGAGATAGGAGGATGGAGGAGAAGAAGGAAAACTGGTATGGTAGTGGTGAGCAATAAAAATACAAGACTTTAAATTTATTCCTACTAAAAAGTTTGTCTTGTTGGATTTAGCCATGCGTGTATGCTTGTGAGGACACACTGTATAATTCTTTCTCTCAAAATGCATAAAATTTAATTGGATAAACCTGAGATGAGGCTTAGCTGTGAAAGTCCTGAATTCCACACGAGGATTAGAAGAAAGAAAACATAGGATCAAGCTTGGGATTTATTAGTGTAGAGAAAAGGATTCTGAATTGCAGCAAAGATAAATATTCAGGAAAAAATTCACTGTGTACTAACTGGATATTCCTTCAAATAAGGTAGGGGATAAGAACCCCTTATAATCATCAATTAAACATTAGTAATTGTGGGGTTGAGCAACCAACGGGTGATGATCTCCCTATACTCTGAACTATTTCTTATAGCAAAAGTGGTCTGTAAAATCCCCTGGGCTGTTTTATTATAATATATGAAATTTTATGGTTTTCAAATTATCTTTGGTAATATTTAGCATGCTTTTATTTAAAAAGTAAATGCCCTACAGACTGATAATGGTAATACATAAAAAATAAGTCTTAGAGTATTACCAAAATTGTCTTAAAAGTCTAATAATATAATTGCATTTAAAAATTTAAGATAAATTGTAAGGTTTCTCTATTCGTGAATATCTGGCAATTTAAGTTATAGAATATCAGGTCATTCAATATAAAAATTCCAATAATTTGTCACTCCTCCCCTTGGTTATTTTGAGGATTACTTATTCAGCATTTGATAATGTGGGATTCCTTTCAAAATGAGTGCCTTTTCTAGGGGCACAGAAATAAAAATGGATTTTTAGATCAAATATTCTAAAATCCAACAAATCTACTCAACTCTTATAAAATACTCTACTGTCATATGGCTTTAACAAATTCAAAACAAGAAGGTTTTGTTGTTGTTGTTGTATATTAAGAGAAACAAGGAATCTCTTTTGATTCCAAGCTAGAAAAAGATAATTAGCTTCTTGGGATGGTATATTCTCTTAAAACCTTAGATGTACTAGGTTGTCAACTTGGTTTAAGATGGTATTACAGTAAGTTAAGACAGAATTTCCACACAGGCCAATGTCTCAAGTTTTGTCATGGCCATCAAATGAACAATTTATTTAGGTGTATCATCTTAAATTTTCATATTATTACAACTCTTAAAAACAAAAACTCAACTAATGCCATCATAATTCCTAGCATTCTAGTATTGAGACAAGCATATCTTCTATCAAAGTCTGAAACAGTAACTTACCCTATCATGAAGAGTCCAGCCAACATATTTTAGGTAACTGTCATTTAGGAAGGCATCACTATACATTTTCATCCATACTCCAATTTCTTCAATACAAATGGCTCTAATCTCAGCAATAGCATCACTAGAGAAGAAAACCAGACAAACCTCAGATTAACATCCAAAGCTAGAATGTACTTCATACTCATTTACAGCAAGCAAATATTAATATTTTTCCTAATACTGTATTTATATCTGCATCTAAAAAATCCTCCAGTTTTAGTATATTCTGTTTTTTAGATGTCTTCTATAAAATAAAAATTACCAGTACCAAACTGAAAAAAAATATGCTTCTGGAAATCATCTAATTTTGATTTTACTTTCACTGGACTAGGAAACCTGGGAGCTTTCTGAAAGCCTCACAACTATTATGGAGTCAAGAAACATGTTAAGTCTGAGGAAACCAGCATACCATCATCTAAACACAGAATAATATGGAACTCAAAAATTGTTTCTCTAAATAATTATGAATCTTTTAAGCTAGCACACATCTACTGAATTAAGAGAAAATAAACATGACCAAAACACAAACTAGTATCTTTAAGGGAAAATGATGGAAGCATATATTATTTGAAAATGTACAATAGTTTAAAAACCAAAACCTTGAAGTAACTGCCCTAATAATTCACAGTCAAAATGGGAACAATCCTGGTGACTACACTGTGAAGTGTACCAAAAGTCACGTTTCTGGCACCGTGCCCAGATGGCTTTTCATCTCACTTTAAGCATCTAATATAACACTCCTGGGATGATTTTCATACTGTAAGATTTGTGAACCATGAACAAATACAATTTTAATATTTTTACTTTATCTTTTAACAGGTTATTAGTTATAGCTTTAAAAAATCATATTAAAGATCATAAGATAAATCTTAACTTTCTTTTGTAGCTCAATCTTCGAGGTTTCTGATATACCATATATAGGTAAGTTAAAATTTTAGGTAATTTTAATTCTCCAATTTAAAAAAATCAATTGTCTGTTAATTAATTGCTAATCTGGCAATAATTCAGCTAGAATTTTACTGTTAATTCGGGAGCTTTTCTTAGTTTCTCTTTTAGGACAAAAGAGAATTCAGAATACAGAATTCTGGTATTTGATTCTCTGTTTTAATAAATCTCAATTCCTTCTAAGTCCTCTTGTTCAAGAATAAAAATATGAGAAGTTTTCTTTCTTTTTAAAAAATTTTTAACGTTTATTTATTATTGAGAGACAGAGCATGAGCATGTGAGGGACAGAGAGAGGAGGAGACGCAGAATCTGAAGCAGGCTCCAGGCTCTGAGCTGTTAGCACAGAGCCTGATGCAGGGCTCGAATTCCCAAACTGCAAGATCATGACCTCAGCCAAAGTCGGACACTCAACCGACTAAGGCACCCAGGAGCCCTGATATTTTCTCTTTCAAAGCCATTCTACTAAATTACAATCTTTAGTTTTCCTACATATTTTTAATGCCTTTTTCTTATGGAAAGATCCTATTGCATAGGCTAATAGTACAGACTCTGGAGCATGACATACTAAGTTCAAATCCTAACTCCACTATTTACTAGCTATGTAGCTTTAGGCAAGTTACTTCCCTCTTAGATTTTCTCAATTGTAAAATAGTTATAATAACTGTACCTAGCTTAGGGCTCAGAGTTACTGTGAGAATGAACACACCTGGCACCTACTAAACCTTCCATAAATGCTCCCTTCTGTATCTTTATGCTTTAAGTTCATATATATAGCTTTACAGATTTTAAAGCTTTACATAAATAGTATCTTGTAGGTATCCTCTCCAAAAATGATGTTCAGTTCTCCTTTCTGCATATACAGAAATTATTATAAATTATTTATACATTTTCTCATTGGCAGACATTTAGGCTGTTTGCAAGTTTTTGCTTTTATTAACAATGAATGCCATAAACATTCTTGTATATGCCTTCTTGTGCACACATCTGAAAGTTTACGTAGGGTAGTGTTTTCAAACAGTATATGACTACCTATCAGCACATTATGAAATACATTTATTTAGTGAAAAACAAAGGATTTAGGATAGAAAATATGAAAAAGTGTCACATGAGGTAAGCCAAGTGAATATTTTTTTTGAACTATTGTGTATCTGATGTTAGGATATGGTCAACTGAGTCTGTAACACACTTTTTATACCTAGAAGTGAAATTTCTGGAAAAGGAGTAATATACATCTTCTGCATTATTAGATATTAACGATCTTTTCCATAAATTAGCGTTTCATATCCTTACCCAACTTGGTATTATTCTACTATTTAATATATATTTCCATCTCTGTGAACTACAATTTCATGTATTTTGTCTTCCACTGGGTTGACCAAATGAAAACAATAACAGCATAATTAAAACAATCACAAAACACCCAAATCTTATCACTTTACTCTCCCAAAGGTATGTTACACTTATTCTCTACTGTATTACCCTTGTAAAAATCAATCCTAAAAAACAAACAAAAACAAAACAAAAACAAAACAAAAACCACCCAAAATCCAGAAAGTTAAAAAACAGGCTAAGTTTTTGTTTTTTTATTACACAATACTATGAAAGCAGCCTGAAGACAAAATGAATGGGTATAGTATGTTGATGAAAAATTACAAAGACTGTGGGCTCCTGGGTAGCTCAGTTGGTTGAGCATCAGACTTTTGATAGTCCAACTCTTCTTTTTTTCTTAAAATTTTTTTTAACATTTATTCATTTTTGAGAGACAGCGAGCGAGCAAGCAGGCAGAGAGAGGGAAACAGAATCTGAAGCAGGCTCCAGGCTCTGAGCTGTCATCACAGAGCACAATGAAGGGCCCAAACTCGTGAACTGGGAGATCGTGACCTGAGCCGAAGTCTGATGTCCAACTGACCGAGCCACCCATTCACCCCTTAATAGTCCAACTCTAGATATCAGTCCAGGTCATGGTCTCATTGTCAGTGCTTCACACTCCCTTAGTATGGCTCTGCACAGAGCTATGTGGAGCCTGCCTGGTATTCTCTCTCTCTGGCTCTATGCCCCTCCCTCTCCCTCTCAAAATAAATAAACTAAAAAGAAAAAACAAAACTTACAAAGACTACTAAGTATGGTAACTGCACATATACACAGTTCAAACATTCTTCCATTCATTGTCACTGGTATTACCAATACGAATACCATTACTACTGGTATTAACATCATGAGTGTATTGGTATTAAGATCTAGAAATGACAAAGGCTTATAGCTTTTAGGAGAGAAATCTTGTTCAAAATCTTTTTATAACCATCTTTATGTCTAAGTCTAATTTCTAATGATTATTAGTCTTACCATTCTCCTAAAAGCTTATGTTCTTGGAAATAGATCTTCTCTGCATGCACTGCCAACATTTTGATACAACTCGTCTTCTTGGAATCCCAATCCTTGTCTATTTCAGATGCCAGTCTGACCCCTCCCCCCCTTAACTAAAGAATTTTTAATATCCAGGGCTCCTGGGTGGCTCAGTTGGTTGAGCATCTGACTTCGGCTCAGGTCATGATCTCATGGTTTACGAGTCTGAGCGTGTGTTGGGCTCTGCGCTGATAGCTCAGAGCCAGGAGCCTGCTTCAGATTCCGTGTGCTCTCTCTCTCTGCTCCTCCCCTGCTCGTGCGCTGTCTCTGTGTCTCAAAAATGAATAAACATTAAAAAAATTTTTCTTAATATCCTTTCTAGACTTACAATTTGACTATGTGTGGTCAGACAGCACATTCTGCTACTATTAAAAGTCCCGAGGCAATTTGTTTCCTGTTCAGGTTTTGAAATTCCAATCCACTTTGCCTGCTGATACCATCCTGTTAGACTAATCATTCTCTATAGGTAATTATATTATGTAATCACAGATTATACATAAAATTAGAACTCCTTTGTGGTAGTTTTAAAATATGTCCACAAATTCCTTGTTAATTGTTTTTTGTAGAGATACATTCTTATTTTTTTAAATGTGGGTATACTTAATAATTTGTTTCTAACAAATACAGTGTGGTAGAAATGATGGATTTTGACTCGAGGTTAGGTCATAAAAGAGATCGTGACTTCTGCTTTGTGACTTCACTTTCTTGGATCACTCTCTCTGAGTCATGTCCTGAGGACATTCTAGCTGCCCTACAGAGAACTCCACATGGTGAGTAACTGGGGTCTTTCTGCCACCAGCCACCTAAGTAAGCCATATTAGAATCAACCACATGGAGTGGTTTGTTACATGACAAAATATATCATTACTTTCTACTATTATCGAAGACCCATACCAATAACCAATCTTCTAGTCTGGTCCATGAGTGAGTTCTTCCTTAGTCCAAATAGCTTAAGTGCATCAGTATCTACATGTCTGTGGTCATCTCTATGCTTACAATGCCTTCATTTTACTCTAAATAACAACACTGATTGTTCTTTCAAGCTCCTGTGATGTTAGTTCTGTCATATCCTCTTATTACCAGATATAGCTTTCTTGCCCTCTATGAACATACAGCAAAGTGTACAATAAAAATGCAGTATGTTTTTGAAATATTCCACTAACCCTTGATTTTCATATTAAATTTCTTTTTAACACCTTAATATCTATTTCTAACACCCTCAGTCCATTTGGAAAAGTAATGTTTAGGGGTGCCCAGCTGCCTTAGTTGGTCAGGCATTTGACTTCAGCTAAGGTCATGATCTCATGGCTCATGAGCTCCAGGCCCACACTGGGCTTTGTGCTGACAGCTCAGAGCCTGGAGCCTGCTTCAGATTCTGTGTCTCCCTTTCCCCATTTGTGCTCTGTCTCCCTCTCAAAAATAAACATTAAAAAAATAAAAAAAAAATAGAAATGTTTACGTGGTATTTGGGAATTTCCAAAGCAAAGATTAAAGGGGGTAAAAAAGTTAGTACAACAGGGGAAGGTGTAAAGGCAATCATAAGATTAACTAATTTTCATAATTGTGGTATTTCAGCCTTGAAATGAACAACTAAAACTGAAGTCAGGTTCACTTTACTTTTGAACTCAAAAAGAAAAAAAAAACCTAGAAAATAATAATTCTGTGGTGATCAATCCTTTGTTGTAACTCTATGTCACAGCACAAAAAAATTATGTTCATTTCTATGAAAAACTTACCTAATTGACTGACCTTCACAGTTAGTGTGCCTTTATGGGAGATGTGGCTATTTATTTATTTATTTATTTATTTTTCAACGTTTATTTATTTTATTTTTGGGACAGAGAGAGACAGAGCATGAACGGGGGAGGGGCAGAGAGAGAGGGAGACACAGAATCAGAAACAGGCTCCAGGCTCTGAGCCATCAGCCCAGAGCCTGACGCAGGGCTCGAACTCCCGGACCGCGAGATCGTGACCTGTCTGAAGTCGGACGCTTAACCGACTGCGCCACCCAGGCGCCCCAAGATGTGGCTCTTTAATATATAGACTTTAAAGTTTTCATTTTGAATTGCTTTCTTGGCAGATGGAATTCAAATTATTTTCTGCTTACAACAAAATAAATTTTAACTCCAGTGTATTTTAATGAAATGTTTCTTGTACTACTCTTACAGATGCTTTCCCAGTAAGGAAGTAGACTAAATTAAAATGACTGCAATACAAATTTTAGAGAATAACTCTTGGCTAATATGGGCATTTTGACACTTACAATTATCTCTCATGTACAAGGAATCTCACGAGAGCTCTAGAGTGAGAAATAATTACAAGTGCCAAGAAAGCTGCTATCTAAATTGTAGCACAAAATGAATTCATGTCTCAACCAATTTTGTCACTAATAATTGGCTAAAAAAATTACATTTTCTAAACTAGAACTTAAAGAATTAAAAAAAAAAATAGCCCAAAAGTGAAAGGAACAGCTAAAGAATTACTGAAAATCCATATTGTATCCTTTATTAGACTGAGAACAAGAACTTAATAAAGACCTTAACTTACAGAAAGATGCTTAAAATAAATTATCTAAGCAAATGATAAATGTTAGTAAAGGGCAGTACAAAGAACACAGAGGCATAGAAAAATGTTAGAGGGGTGAAGATGGGGTCAAGGAAAGATACTGTGAAGCAGTAATGTTTAAAAGCAGACCTGAAGAGCTGCAACTCTCCTTTCTGTTAGTTAAAGCCAGATTTTTCATTTAATTATTTCAGGATAATCAAATAACGATCAACCTGGATTATCCAGGATGGTTAAAATGCATTAGAAATACAATAGTTTAATAAATTGCAAATATTTTTCACCTCATTTTTATTCCATTATCCTTTAGTGAAAATAGTGACAAAATGAAAGGCACTACATCACTGAGAGTTTCATACAGAGCAGGTGACATGGCTATCTGCTATCCTGCATTACTATTTTACTATTAACAAAAGTTTAAGGCATAAGATTAAAAGTTGAATGTGAAGAATACATTAACTTTTAAAGAACATTATCTTTAATTTATATTCACATTTGAACTATCAACCTGACACACAGGTTAAGTAAAAAATGAAAAATATTAGGGGTCATGGGTGGCTCAGTTGGTTAAGCATTGGACTTCAGCTCAGGTCATGATCTTGCGGTTCATGGGTCTGAGTCCTGCATGGGGCCCTGTGCTGACAGCTTAAAGCCTGGAGCCAGCTTTCAATTGTGCATCTCCCCTCTCTCTGCCTCTCCCCCACTCGTGCTCTGTCTCTCTCCCTCTCAAAAATAAATGTTAGAAAGAAATTTAAAAAAATATTAGGAAGATGACTAAAATTTTAAAAAGATGGCAATTTGCTCAGAATAAATCATAACACAGTATTGTATAAGAATAACTCTGAAAACATTATTACAAAATGTTTCACTATAGTATAAAAAAGTAAAAGAGAACAAAAGACATCCATTTTTTGTCCTCTCAAATTATTGCAATCTTTCCTCCTCTTCCATTGTTTGTTCTTATGGTGTGTTCCACCACTGAAATAACAGTCTTTTTTTTGGTTGCTTTTAAGATTTTCTCATAATGTTTCATGTTACGCACTTTTACTATGGCATGATTAAAAGTGAAATATTTTCTTAACCTACTCAATACTCATTAAGTCTTTCCAATCTGACAATTCTATTTTAACCGATTTTTATAAAATTTCAGCTTTCTCATTAATACTACTTCTTTCCAATACCTTTCTCTTCTTTTGGAATCCTATGTAAAGGACTTATGAAGCCTCTCAAACAATCCCGCATGTATTAGAAATGTTATTCCATATCTACTCTGCTGGGGTTAAATCCTCAGTATTATATTCTAATTCACTAATTGTCCCTTCAACAGTCTAGAGTGTATTTTGTTCACTAAATATCTATATAATAAATATATTTTTCATATCCAATATTTTATATTGTGTTTTTATACCTACTTGTTCTTATTATATGCCATTTATTATTTGTTGAAGGAAATGGGTCAATTTGGTCTGTATAATTCATTACATTCTGGGCTAAAATGATACCATGAAGACGGAGTCATACAAAAGCCTCTTCTATTTTCCATTATCTCCTATAAATTAGTAGTTAGATCTACCAGCATATAGATTAATATTCAATATTTTTATTTTATAATTTTTTTAACATTTATTTATTTTTGAGAGACAGAGACAGAGCGTGTGAGCAGGGGAGGGGCAGAGAGAGAGAGGGAGACACAGATCTGAAGCAGGCCCCAGGCTCTGAGCTGTCAGCACAGAGCCTGATGCGAGACTCGAACTCACAGACCGCGAGATCATGACCTGAGCCAAAGTCAGACATTTAACCGACTGAACCACTCCAATATTCAATATTTGTCTGACATTAAAGTAGCATGTGAGACTCAAGGCATTAAAGTGCCATCACTGCACAGCACCTTCTATTTCTAGTACGTACATGCAGTAACATCACCCCTTTACAGAGTAAGTAATACTTCTGGAAAAATCAATGATTGGTACCTCTAACTGATAACTTTGGAACGCAGGTCACATTCTCAACTGTTTGTAATTCTGGTTCACACAGTTAAAATTTTAATGTATCAAAAGTAAGCTGTGACAGATGAATACTAGTTTATTTAAGGCCTCATTAAATAAAAATCAATAAGGTAACAGAAAATTAAAGAATTGTTGTTTTTAGGAGAATGACTGGTTGAAGCTTTGGCAAGATTCAATAAGGGTGAAACTCTAAAATAAAAATTACGTAATGTTAGCATTGAAGACTAAGGTAAAATAATGAAAAATAATATGGACTCCGTACTAAGATTGCATGGCTGAGTCACGATGGACAGGATTTATATACCCACTTGAAAAAACTAAAAACCTGAGTAAGATATATAAAATAATGACTTTTAGATGTTGGCTATTAGGCAGAGCAGGACAGTAATCTTTGAGAGAGGGTAACAAATAAGGTAATTCAGAATGCACCAGATTGGTGCCTGCCAGGTAGCAGTATTGGCAGAGGAACCAAGACAGAGCCTGGGTATATCCCTGAGTTGAGGAGAAAGAGTTGGGACTCTAGAGTACAAAGTGGCTAGATTTTTACAAGGCATAGTATCAGAGGGGAGAGATGTACATAGACAGTAACCTCTGAAGATCTGCACAAAGACTGTTTCACCTCATCAGCTGAATACTAAAAAGCACACACACACACGAACGAACCACCTAAAGCTGGGGAAAGAATGGGGAGAGGAGATAGCACATGCAGAGCTGGGAGTATTTTGTGTCCCAATGAGCCAGAGCAGAAAAACCTTGTAATTCACAGGGCTAGAGTTCAGAGTAGAGTTCAGTTCAGAAAATGCTATTATCTTAGTATTGGGAGGAAATTAGTCTTAGACAAAATACTGCTCTGGTCCATATAACAAACCTTAAAAGTAAGGGTTACACATAATCATGTCTAAGAAAAAAGTAGATGAATATTTATAAAAACTTTCAAACAGTTGTTATAACAAGTATGTATGTTTGAGGAGAGCATGGAAGAGATGAAAGAAACATTAAGAAAATGGCAGCAAAGAACAGTGTAACAGAATAGGTTAACAGCATTGGTTATCTCTGCTAGCTGTAGCGATAAAACTTTTAAACGCAATCACAGCAAAAAAATAAACTATAAAATATGTAAGAAAAGAATGACAGATTTCTTTCTAGTTGGAAACAAGGGAAACCAAAGAGAGTGGATCAATTCCTTTCAAGTGCTAAAAAAATCCCAAAATGTCAACCTAGAATTCCATAACAAGAGAGAATATCTTTTAAAAATGAATGTGAGGCAATAGGAGAGTGAAGTGGTTGGGAAATGTTTTCTCCCAAAAAAGAACTATGAAGACAAAAACAATCATTTCAGCTTCCTGGAAATCAACCAAAAGAACTGAGAAGCATTTATTCAAAAAAGTTGTCAACCTTTGGGTTAAAACAGCAGAAACCTATGGCATTTTGGCATGGAACTATTTTTTTTTTTCAATAATTCAAAAGGACAGGGAAAAAACAAGTCCCATTAAATGTAAAATGATTGAAATCCCTTAAAGTATGTTTAATAACCACAACAAAGTTAAATTACAAATTAATAATAGAAATTAATGGAAGATCTCCAAATATTTAAAAATTAAACAAAAGACTTAATAACCCATGAGTCAAAGAAGAAATCTCAATACAGAAATAAGGAAATGATTTGTATGGAATAAAAATTAAAATATATCATTATCAAAAATCCTGCTATGTCACTAAAGCAGTGCTTTGTGGGAAATTTATAGCTTAAAAGGCTAGATAAGAAAGGAAGAGGGATATAAGATCAGTAACCTCAGTTTCTACCTTAAGAAACTAGAAAGAGATGAATAAATTAAAATGAAAGCAATCAGACAGAAAGGAAATAAGGAATAAAGCAAAAATCAGTGAAATAAAAAATACATAAATAATGTCAATGAAACCAAAAGTTCAATCTTTGAAAAGATCAGTAAAATGGATAAACCTTTAGCTAGACTAAGACAAAAAGGAAAGAAGATACAAAAACAAACAAAAATCAAATAGGCATCACTGCCAATCCTACAGAAATAAAAAGGATTCCAAGGAAATATCTATCAAAAGCCACACTATGCCATCAAATCTGCAATATACATGAAATGGACATATTGTCTGAAAGACAAAAATTACTATAATGAATCAATAAACAGAAAAACCAGAGGCACCTGGGTGGTTCAGTCGGCTGAGCCTCTGACTTTGGCTTAGGTCATGATCTCATAGTTTGTAAGTTTGAGCCTCGCATCGGGCTCTGTGATGACAGCTTAGAGCCTGGAGCCTGCTTTGGATTCTGTGTCTCCCTCTTTCTCTGCCCTCCCCCACTCACACTCTCTCAAAAATGAATAATGTTAAAAAAAAACAAACAAACAGGAAAAATGTGTAACAAGATATTTAATCAGTAAATGAAAATCATCATCCAAAAATACCAGCTAGGCTTAAAGGGCTTCACTGGTGAATTCTATCAAATTAATAAAAAAGAAATAATACTAATCTTTCATAAACTCTTTCAGAAAACAGAGCAGAAGGGAACACTTCCCAGATATTCTATGAGGCCAGTTAGCAGATTAATGCCCCCCTATGAGAGGAGACACAAAAATCCTTAACAAAATATTAGCAAACTGAATCCAGCAGCATGTAAAAGGATTATGTATCAGGATGATGTAGAATTTTTACCAGAATGCAAAAATGGTCTAATACCTGGAAATCAATTCATATAATTAATATAATGCACTATCTTAACAGAATAAAGGAAAAAGTCTGTATTTTCATCTTAACTGAAACAGAAAAAAAATAAAATCAGTCAATCATGATAAAAACAACATATGAAATAAAGTTACAAGGGAATTTCCTCATCTGACTAAAGGGTATCAATATAAAACTTAATAGCTACTGACATTAAAGGCTGTTTTCCCCTTAAGATTAGGAAAAAAGGAAAGCTGTCCTCTCTTACCACTTTTACCCAGTTTTGTAGTGAAGTTCTATAGCCAGTGCAATAAAGTTAAAAAAAAAAATTAAAGACACAGAAATAGAAAGTGTTTAGACTTAGAAAGTAGGAATTAAAACGGTCTTTATTCACATATGACATGACATGTTATGTAGAAAATCCTAAATAATCTACAAAAACAAACAAAATCTCAAGACTATAGAACAATGAAAGTATCTTGTAATTCTGAAGGAATAAAAAAAAAATCACCTGTATTTTTTATACATTAGTAAGGAAGAATCTAGAATAGAAATTAAGAGAACAATTTCATTTACAATAGAATAAAAAATGAAAATACTTAAACTAAATTTAATGAAAGTAGTAGTGTAAGATTTGTACTTGAAAAATCATGAAAAACAGCCAAGAGAAATTAAAGAATATCTAAACAAGTGGAGATAACAATCTATATTCATAGATTGGAAGATTCAAAATGTGAAAAATGCAATTCTCTCTGCATTGGTCTATAGAGTCATATTCTCCATCAGAATTCCAGCAGGCTTTTATGTAAAAATTGACAAGCTGGGGGCACCTAGCTGGCTCAGTTGGTTAAGCATCTGACTCTTGGTTTTGGCTCAGGTCATGATCTCACAGTTCATGAGATCAAGCCCCGTGTTGGGATCTGTGCTGACAGCGTAGAGGCTGCTTGGATTCTCTCTCTTGCTCTCTTTTTGTCACACCCCTGCTTGCACTGTCTTTTTCTCTCTCTCAAAATGAAGAAATACAAATTTTTTAAAAATTGACATGTTGACTCTAAAATTTACATAGAAATACAAAAATCTATAATTGTCACAACAATTTTGAAAAAGAACAAAGTAGGAGGATTTAACACAACCTAATTTTTTAAAGGTACTCTAAAAAAAGACAAGTAAGCATGTTCTACTTATACATGGAATCTAAATAAGCCAAACTCAAAGAAATAGAGTAGAATGGTGGTTGCTGGAGGCTGGGGAATGACAGAAATGGAGATATGTTGGTCAAAGAGTACAAACTTCCAGTTATAAGATGAGTAAGTTCTAGAGATCTAATGTACAGCATTGTGACTATAGTTAACAAAGCTGTATTTATTACATACTTGGAAGTTGCTAAGAGAGTAAATCTTAAATGTAATCACCACCACACAAAGAAGGTGCTTACGTGAGACAACTGAGGTGTTAAGTAACCTTACTGTGGTAATCACTTCGCATCATATATGTGAATCAAATCATCACATTGTACAACTTAAACTTACAGGTCCTACATCAATGTCTCAAAGCTTTAATCAATACAGATGGTATGGGTATAAGGACAGATTAGAAAAATCCATAAATTAATCTTTGCATTCATGTTCATTTAGTTTTCAAGAAAAGCTCCAAGGAGGGGTACCTGGCTGGTTTAGTCAGTAGAGTGTGGGACTCTTAACCTAATCTGGGGGGTCATGAGTTGGAGCCCCACATTGGTTGTACAGATTACTTAAAAAAAGAAAAAAAGCTCCAAGGCAATTCAATTGGAGGAGGGTAGTATTTCACCAAATGGTGCTTGGACAAATGAATATCTATACGTAAAAAGTGGACTTAGACCCTTATATCCAAAAAATACATAAGAGTTAACTGTATATATATTGTAACTTATAAGATTAAGTTACTGAATTTCTAGAATAAAACACAGAAAAAAATTTGGGGTTAGGAAAAATGTTCACAGATATCAAAAGCATGTACACAGAAGAAAAGTGAGTAAATTACTTCATTCAAATGGAATACTTTTGCTCTTCAAGAGGTAAGGTATCATTAAGAAAATGAAAACAAAGCCACAGGCAAGAAAAAAAATTGC
The DNA here is from genome assembly GCF_022837055.1 of Prionailurus viverrinus. Lineage (NCBI taxonomy): Eukaryota > Metazoa > Chordata > Mammalia > Carnivora > Felidae > Prionailurus > Prionailurus viverrinus. The sequence goes on from NC_062569.1 coordinate 32,207,905, forward strand.
AAACCATTTATGTGATAAGGGACTTGAATCAAGAATACAAAAGTACTTCTACAAAAACCCTCTCAATATTGGTTAGAATAAACCGACAGAAAATCAGTAAGGATAGAAATTACTTGAACAACACTAACAGATTTTGACCTAAAAACAAAAGCACAGTATGTAATTTTTCCTGAGTAAATAGAACATTTCTTAAGATAGACCATATTGTGGATCATAAAACACAACTCAATAAATTTGAAAGCATTCAAATTACACAAAGTATGTTCTCTGACTACAATGGAATTAAATTAGAAATCAATAACAGAAAGTTCTCAGATGTTTGTAAACTAAATACTTTCTTCTTGTCAAGGAAACAAGTCAAAAAGGAAATTAGAAAGTATTTGAGCTGAATGAAAATGGAAACACAACATATCCAAATTTAGGGGATACAGCTAAAGCAATACTAAGAGAGATTTATAGCAGTAAACTCTACTGTTAGAAAACAGGCCTCAAATCAATTATCCCACTTTCCACCTTGTGAAGCTAAAAAGCAGATTAATGAAACCCAAAGTAAGCAGAAAAAGGAAATAAATAAAATTGCAGAAATCAATGTGATAGAAAATAGAAAAATAATAGAGTTCAAGGTAACCAAAATGTTATTTTTTAAGAAAAATAAATACAATCGGTATGAGAGAGGTGAAACCAATGATATTTTATGAACAACTTTAAGCTGATAATTGTTGAATACAATTCAACAACACAGATCAACGTATCATTTTCTTGATACTGAAAAGACTTATATCTATCTATTAAAGAAATTTAATTTGCAATTAAAGACATCCCTACAAAGAAAACACTCAGTCCCAATGGTATAATGCCTATGTGAAAAAAAAATATATTATTAAACTCTTCCAGATGATTAAAAAGGAGATAACACATTGCAACTCATTCAACAAAGCCAGCATTTCCACAGTACCAAAAGCAGTCAGAGACATTCAATAAAATTAAAAGTTAAGAGATACACATCTCTCTTGGGGAGCCTGGGTGGCTTAGTCGGTTGAGTGTCTGACTTTTGATTTTGGCTCAGATCATGATCCCAGGGTTGTGGGATCAAGCGCTGTGTCAGGCTCCGTGCTGAGTGTGGAGCCTACTTGGTATTCTCTCTCTCCTTCTGCCCCTATGCCCCTCCCCCTTGTTGATGCACATGCTCTCTTCTCTCTCTCAAATTTAAAAAGAAAAAAAATTTTTAAAAAAGATCTATATAGATCTCTCTTGAACACAGAACTATAATTCTTAAGAAAATTTTAGCAAATTTATTTAGAAAGAAAAATTTATCATGACTGTGGGTTTTAGCCAAAGAATTTAAGGCTAAGATTATAAAATCAACCAATTTAGTTCACATTAACAGTCTTAAAAAAGAAAAACCATATATACCAACCTCCACAGATATAGAAAAGTATTTGACAAAATCCAAGATTCATTTCTAATAAAAAGTCTCAGAAAACTAGGAACAGAAGGGATATTTCCTCAATCTGATAAAAGGCATATGTGAAAAATTTATTAAAACTCATGAAACTTATGAACACTAATTAGGCTTAGTGAAAAAAGTCAGATGAAAACAACAACAAAAATCAGGAATACATACTGTGTAATTCCATTCCTATGAAATCGTAAAAAATGTAAACAGTTAGCAAACTGATAATTGATTGATTCTGGGGAACAGGGGAAGACTGGAAGAAAGGGAGGTAGGAAGGAATTACAAAGTGGCAAGAGAAAATTTTTGAGGATGATGGATATATTCCATTATCTTGCTTGTGGTAGTTGTAAAGGTGTATATATGTCAAAACTTAGGCACTTAACTGTGTCTGACACCAACTCTTTTTGGGTTCCTGGATCCAATTTGAATTTGGGGCATGGGTTTTTGCCTGCACGCACACACACACCAACAATACCTACTGGTTTCTGAGAATTCAGCTCAATTCTGACACTATCTACCTGAACACAGCATCAGACTCTACAGGTTAAGAGCTCAGTCCTTCAAGATTGTCCTCTATCCTCCACTTCAAATGCCAATCATAAGCCCTAGGCTTTTTGTTACCTGTGCTTGTGACCCATGGGCTATTAGACTGGAGGTTCCAACCACATCCTCTTTATATTCTTTTAATATGCAAGAGCAGCTCATAAAACTCAGGGGAACAATTACGTTAACCAATTAACTAAAGGATATGATAAAGGATTTGAATCAATAGCCAGATGAAGATATACATGGGGCAAGGTATGGAGAAAGGGCACATAGCTTTCATGCCCATTCTAGGTGTGTTACTTTGTTTGTGTTCACCAAGCTCTCTGAACCAGTCCTTTGGATTTTTATGGAGGTTTCACTGAATATTCATGATTGACTAAGCCACTGCCATCAGCTGATTCAACCTTCAGTCCCCCAGCCCTCCAGTGGTTGGCAGGTATGACTAAAAGTTCCAAAGGACCAAATATATAGGTCTTATAAAAAATTATATAACATGTAATTTGTTTTACATTAATTATACCTTTATAAAGTTATAACAGAAAAAGACTACATGGCAAATATGTGGAAATTCTTGTTTTTTAAAAATTTTTTAATGTTTATTTTTGAGAGAAAGAGTGACAGAGCATGAGTGGAAGAGGGGCAGACAAAGAAGGAGACAGAATTTGAAGCAGGCTCCAGGCTCTAAGCTGTCAGTTCAGAGCTCAATGCGGGGCTTGAACCTACGAATTGTGAGATCATGACCTGAGCCTAAGTCAGACACATAATGGACTGAGCCATCCAGGCGCCCCTGGAAATTCTGGCTTTTTAAAAAATTAACTTTTCCATAACTTACTACATGTGTAGTTTATGAACAAAAGAGAATATGAAATTATAATCAAATATTCCATACTGAAATTAAAGGCCTTGGTCCTATTTTTTTTTTTTTTGGTGAAATAAAGAGTTTTTCATATAAAAAAATAAAACAGGCAGAAGTAAAGCAATAACAGAGAAACTCAGGAATGAGGAGAGCTGGAAATGGTAAATTTGTGAGTAAATATAAATAATTTTGTTTTCTTATTCTTAAGTTTATTTAAAAGACAGGCGGCTTTTTTCCTTTTTTTTTTTTTTTAATCGATTGGTTTAGTTCCCCAAATCCCAAACATCTCCAACTTCAGGATGTGTGTCCCTATTAGGCTATACAGTCTCTCTCAGTATCTTTTCTTAATCAGCTATTAAACACATTTTCCCAGTGCGTTAAAGAAAAAAAAAAAAAAAAGGTTTATTTATTTTGAGACAGCATGAGCAGAGAAGAGGCAGAGAGAGAGGGAGAGAGAGAATCCCAAGCGGGCTCTGTGCTATCATAAGCACAGAGCCTGACACAAGGCTCGATCTCATGAATCATGAGATCATGACTTGAGCAGAAATCAAGTCAGACACTTAACTGACTGAGCACCCCAGATACCCCTTCCCAGTGCATTGTAATCTTCCAGGTTTCTTCTAAAAGTTCTATTATTCATTCAAGAAGTTAGGTGCGAATTTAGTAAACTTGCCTAAATTTCCTAATACTACAGCAGATAGTCACAAATTACTAGATAACAGCAAGCTAACTTTTGGTGCTGTTCAGTAGTTCATCTTTTTTTATCCTTTTTACTTTTTGACCCCCATTTTCCCCATCCACCCATTGGCAACCACCAATCTGTTTTCTGTATCTATGAGTTTGTCGTTGTTTTTAGATTCCACATATAATCCACAGTATTTGTTCTTCTCTGCTTGAGTTATTTCACTCAGCATAATGTTCTTGAGGTCCATCCATGTTGTTGCAAATTACAAGATTTCATTATTTTTTAATGGCTGAAAATATTCCATTGTATATATAAAATTTCTTTATCCATTCATCAACCTATAGGTTGTTTTCATATCTTGGTTATTATAAATAATGCTGTAATTAACATGGGAGTGCATATATTTTCAAGTTAGTGTTTTCTTTTTCTTTGTATAAATATCAAGAAGATTTAAAAAAAAGGTAGGGGGTGTGTGGGTGGCTCAGTCCATTGAGCGACCAACCCTGGATTTCAGCTTAGGTCATGATCTCATGGTTTGTGGGATTAAGCCTCACATCAGGCTCCATGCTATGCATGGGTTTCTCTCTTTCCCTCTCTCTGCCCCTCTCCCACTCACGTGGCGTGTTCTCTCTCAAAATAAATAAACATTAAAAAAATTACCAAGAAGATCAAACGTCTTTTTCATACTCTGAATTAAAACAAGACGTTTAAGTTAAAATATCAAACTACATTTCTTTTTTTTTTAATGGATTTCCCTGTTTTAACTAACTTTTTAAATTAACTGGCCAATTAAAAGTCTCAAATGTATCTAAAAACAGTGCTTCTATTATCTGTGTCTATCTACCTAAACATACATCATGCCTAACTAAAAGAACGTAGCAAATTAATGTAGATGATTCATTAATTCTCTGTGAAATATGCTGCTTAATAATGTAGTCAACAATTAAAAACTTCACAGAAAGACTAAACTGGCTTGCAATGAAGCATGACAAAAATACTTTGGTTCTATTTTCATGTGTATAGATGAAGGTAAAGAAGAGTTGTTGATTATTTACAGAGGTGCCTTTTGTCAACTTTTCTCCCATCTTCAAAGATGTATTTTTAAAACACTCCTGGTTACTTTGACCGTGAAACAAGATGAGTATCACAGGACAGGAAACAGGGCATTGAATTTTTTCAAATATCAAGACAATCACATCTTATTAAGGCCACATTAATTTAATGATATCCTATTACTAAATACTCCATCAGTATAAATCCAAATATACTGAATGCTTCTAACAATATATGATCTGAACTTAAAAGAGTATGGCAGTGTTACAATTTCTTCCACAATAGGGGTGCCTGGGTGGCTCAGTTGGTGCAGCATCTGACTCTTGGTTACGACTCAAGTCATGATCTCATGGTTTGTGGGTTTGAGCCGCACATTAGGCTCCATGCTGACAGTGCAGAGCCTGCTTTAGATTCACTCTCTCTCTGCCCCTTCCCCACTTGTGCTCTTTTTCTAATAAACTTAAAAACAAAAAACAATTTCTTCCACAACAGTAGTATGACATTTATTTAGCTTTTAGAGCCAAAGCTGTTTCCCAAAGAACAAAACAAATAGAGAGTTTCCTATTTTTATAATTACCTAGGACTACAAAAAAAGCAATAAATTATTTAAGTTAAAAATCTAAATGATTTTTAAAATTCCTTACCGGTATCTATGAACAAATATACCCTTAAAAATAGAATTCATCATATTTTCAATTTCATCCTGGTTTTCCTGTAGCTGAAATGAAAAAACAAAAAAAGTTAAATCCTGATCATCTTATTTGAAATAAACAGTTCCAGTTATTTTTAATTCCCAGTTATTCCCATTCTGAATAATAATCAATCCTTTTTTTCACTTATTGTGCATCACTTGTTTGAAATTACCAGTACTACTGCATTACTTCAAAAGCTTTACTAAACTGACTTCAGAACCTCTTTGTCTCTCTTTACACATACATATACACAGTAACTAACAAAAGTGTGATGTGGCTAAATGTGGCCAGATTCCAATATCCAAAATACTACCTGCTTTGAGAAGAAGCCTCAATTTCTTTTTCTTTCTTTCTTTCTTTCTTTCTTTTTCTTTCTTTTTCTTTCTTTCTTTCTTTCTTTTTCTTTCTTTTCTCTTCTTTTCTTTTCTTTCTTTCTTTCTTTCTTTTTTTTTTTAAGAAGTCTCAATTTCTATACCTCTTCCAACAAAGTCAGGCCCCTGGCTTGTTTTGCCTCTCTTGGTAACAGGCCATCCTTGATCATATTTGCCACTGTAAAAGAAACTTACTATTCGACCGAAAGTATCCAAATATTACTCTGCATCTGTTTAGCCCATAATTGAGACTAGGCCAAGTTCCCAATACAGAAGGCATAATTGAAAATAGAAGTAATCCTCGCCATTAGTCATAGAATGCAGCAACAAAATAAAATAGTCTAGTAATGATATAAAATTCAGGAAATACTACTGATCACAGTTACAGTTTGAGCTTATTTACTGCTCAAGAGGAACAAAAGCACTTATACAAAATTACAATCCAAGTGATATTTCTTATTATAATCTCTTGTGTAGTAATACTCAGTGAAATAATTTGCTTTTATTACATATAAGAGTGTGAGAATAAAATTCCTTCAGACTTACTCTTTTGCTGTATGCTTTATTTCAGTTTTACTGAAATAATTTTTTTATTTTATGTTTTATTATATAAAAATTTAATTTATAAGAGGCATACAGTTTGGTTAATAGTACTTACTGACGCACAGTTCCAAAATTTACTTTCACAAAATTTCAAGTATTATATATGATTGTAACTGTGTTCCTCAGAAATTCATATGCTGAAGTCCTAATGCCCCAGTACCTCAAACCTTATTTGGAAATAGGATTGTGTCAGATGTAATTAGTTAAGATGGGGTCATTCTAGAGTAAGGTGGGCCCTGAATCCATTATTACTGGTGTCTTTATAGAAAGCAGAAATTTAGAGACAAACACACACACGTAAGTCATGGAGAAACTGGAGTCATCTTCAACTTGAAGCCACTTATTCTGTGTTGGTATCTGTTATAGCAGCCCCAGCTAGCACCCTAATACAGCATGGGTAATAATTTAAAATTAGTTTGCGTTTCGTGTTGCCTGTTATAACCCATTATTCATCAGTAATTTATTTGTAGCAATGTGATATTATTCTATTTTCAAGTTAAAATACTGTATATTTAAAGTCTGATTTCCTATTGGGCAAATAAAAATATTACCTACTAAAAACCCAGTTTAAAACACTTTCAAGATATATATATATATATAGATAGATAGATAGATATATATATATGTATACACATACATGAAAATTGCAGTGTAAAACTGAGACCAATCTTATTTATAGGAATGCCTTATTCATCAGCTAATAAGTAGTCTTTGGCTTCCTTCTAGAAGGGCAGCTTTGCTAGCACCCAGCTCTGACCATACTATTTATTATGCTTTCTGAATTCACAGCCTGATAATCTTTCTGAGTTACTTGACCCCTAGACTACCTTCTTTCAAACATAGGATTGTTTTATGATTCTCTTCAGCCATCAGACAGCACTCAGATAATCAATGGCTAAACATTCCAGTTTAATTTGAAACCTTGAGATCACACATCTGACTTAAATATTTTAAAATACATACAACACACTTGCTCCCTCCCTCTGTCCCTCTGTCTCTCTCTCACACACACAGCCACACGCAGCCCCATCAAAAACAAACAAACAAAAAACAAAATCACACATACCTTAAGATAGTATGAAACTTACCTCTTTGCGTTTCTGAAGAAGTAACTCCAACCTTTCATTGGCTCTCTTCCCAATCATTTTATTTCTCTCAGCTTCATATTGTCTTTGTGTGTTATCCTGATGAATACTGAGGTTTAAGGCAACATTCACCAACGCAGTCATGAGCTTCATGGCTATGAAATAAAGGAAGATTACGGTTTTCACCTATTAATCAGATTTTCATCCGTAAGATAACAAATTTATAATGGAAATGGGTGAAGGAAACAAACTAGTCAGTTTCTATGTTTTTACAACTCTGGCATAACAAATTAAAAAAAGAAAACTTAACTTTATAGAAATAAAGTCACGATCTTAGGCTGCAACATAATTTTCTGTGCCTTAGTGTCTCTATAGCTTAGTTCACAACATTTTCCTCCTTAAAATCAGCTCCATCCTAATTAGCAGCAGGAAGAATTTAACACCTCCTCTTCCCGACCTTCAAACATGCATGTTAGGTTTTTCTCCTGCCCATGAGTTCTGTGTATACAATTGCATCTTTAATACCTTTAGACACTTCAAAGATGGCTTAGATATTTACAATCAATTCACGGCCCTTACCCAAAAAGATGGTTTGTTCTCAGTGAATAGCCTAGCTCCCAAACCCTGAAATACAGATATATATATATATATATAATGTTAACCCGAAACTCTGCTTTTTGGCAACTCCATGTTAATAGTGATTGCTGCCTTTAAGCTAAAATATAAGACAAGATGTAAACAAATATATTTAAGTTAGTGACTACTTAGAAATACATTTAATTAAAATACTTTTTCCTAAGATACAGTGTCTCACAATAGTAAGTTGAGAAATATTCTCGTGTTTCAAAATACAGGCTAGTGATTTTACAATATTTTACACACTGTCAGGGTATCTGATGATACTGTGAAAGTTATAAGTACTTTTTTTTTTTAAAGTTTATTTATTTTTAAAAGAGAGAAAGAGAGACAGAGCATAAGCGGGGAGGGGAAGAGAGAGAGGGAGACAGAATCCAAAGCAGGCTGCAGGCTGCTAGCTGTCAGCACAGAGCCAGAGGTGGGGCTCTAACTCATGAAGTGCAAGATTATGACCTGAGCCGAAGTTGGATGCTTAACCGACTAAGCCACCCAGGCACCCCTAAAAGTACTTTTTAAATTAATCTGTATAAAAAAGGAGAATAGCTCAAAGAAAAGGGGGATCTGGGGCATTCACACTGCCCAAAGTCATGGATAAAAGTGTAATAAGAGTTTGTCCTGAGCATACAAAATCATACCCTTTGGAGTTTTAATTCAGGATATACCTCCAGGTCCCCAAAACAAAATGACTTATATGTCGAGTTGAAAAGCTTTAAAATTAACACCAACCCTGGATGGAATTCCTTAGTGGAAGCTGAGACACAAATTTTCTTCAATTTAATGATTTTTGCTTTTAGCTACATATCTCCTTATGAACCCAGATCCCACACGCCAACTGTCACTGTGTAATGACCCTCTTCCCATCCTAGACATATAAACATAATGCAAAATGGTCAATATGTTTTCACAAAAAGACAGGATATAACAGTATTTACTGAGATAAAATGCTTATTGATCTGTAAAACAAATTTCAACTGAAATTTTCATTTCATTTACCAACAATTAGCAAATAAATGGCTACTGAGAGACTGCTAATTTAATGACACATACATAACATGGGGACTGTGATGTCTGAGTCCAGTGAAAAACACTCATTCCTACATAGAGTGAGCACTAATTAAATTTCACTGGTATTACTAAAGGAATTATTTTATAAATTAATAATCCTACAGGAATTCAGCCTGGTCCTGTGACACTGGCTATGAAGTAGTTTCTCCTTGTTTACCGAAGAGAAGAATACTTCATTTAGCCTTCAAATTTTAACTACTGGGTATAGAAGGGCAAACCTGTTTTAATGCTGTGCTACTCATAGTATGGTCTGCAAATAGGTGCTGACCACAAATGGTTTATTCACAGTTGATTATCAGTACAATTCGAAAGTAAGTTTTTAGAAATTTTCTTAACAATCTGACAATGATTGTATGTCTACTGACTAATAATATGACACTAAGAAACATATAATTCATTTGCTTGCATTTTACAAAAGTATTAGCTTGTAAAAGACTGGTAATTAAAAAACTAGCCTTAATACCATAGAGTTTAATAAAAACTTATTTAGTGCTTCCTCATTCACCTATCAATCCAGTATGTACGTAACCACTATTCTACTACAAACTAGAAGTACAGAAGTGAATTAGAGTATCTATCTTCATGGTTATTACATTCTAAGTTAGTGAACATAATAAACTAATACAGAATATACAAACGAAAAAAGTATGCCAGTTAATAGAAAATCTATAATGAAAAATACAGAATTTTTAAAAAAAGTATGGTAAAAAGGGTAGTCACAGGCAAGAAGGCCTCTCTGCAGAGTTCATATTTGACCATTAAGTGAAGGGATGAGTATATGATTATATGACAGAACATTGTTCCAGGGAAAAGGAGTCCAAAGGTTATAAGATAAATTGTTATGAAGAGGACACTCATAAAAGAGCAAGGTATTTAATGTGGCTGAAGCACAGAAACAGAGGCAGGAGATGAGAGTAAGAGAGAAATCAAGAGACCAGTTTACAAGAGTTCTACTAGAATCTAGTCAGAACTCAGGAATTAAATCTAAAGCAGATAAGACCCACCAGAAAATATGGTCTGGGTGAGAAATAGTTTGATTTGCATTTAAAACCGCTGTGCGAACAGATTATAGAAGAGTAAAAGTGGAAGAAGGAAGACTAAATAGGAGAACACTAGGAGCTGAAAATATTTTGCCAAAAGTTTGGAATAATGATTCTCAAGTTGTTGGCTTTCATCAACTCAGTACAACAATGCTGGCGTGAAGTAAAGTGTTAACCAATAGGTAGAGAGGTTCTGAAGATTTAGCTAAAAAAAAAAATTATAGATTATAATGTAGGAAAATAAGATCAAAAGAAAAGACAAGGGTAATTAGAAAGCTTTGATTTTATTAGGTATCTAAGTGGAAATATCCAGTAGATATATATTTGAAGTCATCATCAAAGACATTATTTAGAGCAAATAAAACAACACATCATCCAATGAAAAATGAGGCATGATTTATGTGCTGAAAAGAAAAGCTTATCAAGACATTTGTTGATGGGGGAAAAAAAAGCAAGAAGCTTGTGAGTATGTATACAAAGCTATCATTTATGAAAAAAAGGAATGTTATTTATTTTTATGTGCCACTCTTGTAAGCTCTTTACACATACTTAGTCATTTATACCTCATAACTCAAACAAGTAAGTATATTAAAACTATTCTTTTTGTACATAGGAGAAAACTGAGACCAAGGTCAGCTAAGAGACTTGAAAGTTACACAGCCAGCAACGGGGCAGAGACAGAATTTGATTACAGGGAGTTATGCTCCACAGTCCAAGTTCTTAAGCACTATATCACATACTGCCTCTCAATCAATATGTATGTGCTATTATATTCATAATCTTTGGAAAAAAATTTATGAGACTGCCAAATTTGGTTGCCTTCAAGAAGATAATTTGATAGCTCAGAGCCATGGGTGAATGACATTTTACCATATATATAAATCATGTGACTATATTACCTCTTCCACCATCATTATTTTCTAACAAAAATAATAAAATTATGGAATTGGTTTTCACTTTATTCACCAAAGAGTGAATAAAGACAGGAAAGACAAAAAGGTCTGAAGACTGAGTTCTGAGATAATTCAGTATTTACAGTTTAGCTTTTTAAGATCCATTATGACAGTGTGTATTCCAGAGAACAAGTTCAGACAGTGACTTAAGAAGGAAGAAGGAGCTATGTCTACTGAGAGAGAAACATAATACCTGGGAGCTTCCCTGTGATTTGGACAATAAAGAGGTAACTGCTGACTAAGAACAGAAACACTGAAGTGGCAGAAACAGATATCTGACTGGAGTGTATTTAAAGAGAATTAAGAAGACAAAAAGGAGTGAACATAAATAATTGAGATTTGCTGCGAAGAAAAGGAGAGTATTAGGACTGTAGGAAGAAAGGCATGAGGAAACAAGGGAGAATGTAATGGTCAGTCTTATGTATCAACCTGGCTAGGCTACAGTATCTAGTTATTGAATCAAATACTAATCCAGGTGTTATTGTGAAGGTATTTCATAGATATAGTTAACAGCGACATCAGCCAGTTTTAAGTAGAGGAGATATCCTCAAAAAGGTGGTGGGTTTCATGTAGTCAGTTGAATACCTTAAGAAGAAAAAACTAAGGTTTCCTGGAGAAGGAAATTCTGCATCAGGGCTGTACAACTCCAACCTCCCTCTAGCTTGCTGTCCTACACAGATTTCAAATTTGCCAGTTCCCACAATTATGTCAGCCAACTTACTGAAATACATCTCCCTGGCACAGACCCCTTGCACGCACCAAGTCTACTGATCACAGAGTGTTGGAAAGCTTCAGTTTGAGGGGAAACAGGATCTATCTTCATTCTTGTTTCACCCTTGGATCTAGCTTCTTTTAACAAACAAACCAAAACACACCTAGAATCTAGCTTCCTTTTCTGGGGGCTGGTGGGGGGGAACCTCGTCTTAATATAGCCATTACTTGGAAGAGTACAACGGTCTTTCCTAACAATCAAATGCAGAAAGTAACCCAGACAAAATAAGAAGACAGGGGAATTAACCCCAAAAGAAAGAACAGAGAAGTCACAAGGATTTAATCAATGCAGATAAAAGTAAGATATCTGAACCACAATTTAAAACAGTAATCATGAGGAAACTAGCTGGGTTTGAGATAAGCACAGAAGACACTACAGAATCCTTTACTGTAGAGATAAAACAACTAAAAACTAGTCAGGAAGAAATAAAAAAATGCTATAACCAAGATGCAAAGCCAAATGAATGCAATGCTAATGAAGATGGATGAAGCAGAATAGCAAATCAGTGATACAAAAGATAAAAACTATGGAAAATAATCAAGCTGAAAAAGAAGGAAAGAAAGGTATTGGATCACAAATGTAGACTCAGGGAACTCAGTGACTCCTTAAAGCATTATAATGTTTGTATCACAGGAGTCCCAGAAAATGAAGAGAAAAAAAGGACCAGAAGGTTTATTTAAGCAAATTATAGCTGAAAATCTCACTAATCTGGGGAAGGAAACAGACATCAAAAAACAAGAAGCATAGAGACCTCCCATTAAATTCAACAAAAGCTGCCATCACTAAGACATATCACAGTGAAGTTCAAAAATACACAGTCAAGGAAAGAATCCTGAATGAGGAAAGGGAAAAAAAAAAGTTGTTAACATACAAGGGAAGACAGATCAGGTTCGCAGCAGATCTGTCCACAGAAAACTGACAGGCCAGAAGGGAGTAGTATGATATAGTCAACATGCTAAATGGGAAAAGTACACAGCCAAGAATACTTTATCCAGCAAGGCAATCAGAGTAAAAGGAGAGTTTCCCAGACAAAAAATGAAGGAATTCATGACCAGTAAACAGACCTTCAAGAAATATTAAAGGGAACTCCTTGAGTCGGGGGAAAAGAAGACCAAAAAAGCAACAAAGACTAGAAAGGAACAGAGAACATCATCAGAAACACCAACCTTATAGGTAGCATAATGGCACTAAATTCATACCTTTCAATGATTACTCTGAATGTAAATGGACAAAATGCTCCAATCAAAACACAAAGAGTATTAAAATGGATAAAAAAAGAAGACCCTTCTATATGCTGCCTATAAGAGACTCATTTTAGACCTAAAGACATCTGCAGATTGAAAGTGATGAGATGAAAAACCATATATAATGCTAATGAATGCCAAAAGAAAGCCTGAGCAGCCATACCTATATGAGACAAACAAGATTTTAAACCAAAGAATATAGCAGATGAAGAAGAGTATTATACCATAATTAAGGAGTCTATCCATCAAGGAGATTTAACAATTATAAATATTTATGCCCTCAACATGAAAGCATTCAAATACATAAATCAATTATTAACAAATACAAAGTAACTCAATGGTAATAATACAATAATATTAGGGGACTTTAACACACCACCTACAACAATGGACAGATCATCAAAACATAAATCAACAAGGAAACAACAGCTCTGAATGACACACTGCACCAGATGGACTTAACAGATATATTCAGAACATTTCATCCTACAGCAGCAAATGCACATTCTTTTCGAGTGCACATGGAACATTCTACAGAGCAGATCACATACTGGGTCACAAATCAGCCCTCAACAAGTAAAAAGACTGAGATCAAACCATGCATATCTTCAGAACATAAAGCTTTGAAACTTGAAGTCAATCACAAAAAAAATTTGGGAAGACCACGAGTACATGGAGATTAAAGACCATCCTACTAAAGAATAAATGAGTTAACCATGAAATTGAAGAAGAAATTAAAAAATACATGGAAGCAAATGAAAATGAAAACACAAAAGTGCAAAACCTTTGGGTTGCAGCAAAGTCAGTCTTAAAGGGAAGTATATTGTAATATAGGCCTAACTGAAGAAGCAAGAAAAGTCTCAAATACACAACCTAACCTTATATCTTAAAGGATCTAGAAAAGGAAAAGCAAGGGGTACCTGGGTGGCTCAGTTGGTTAAGCATCTGACTTTGGCTCAGGTCATAATCTCACAGTTTTGTGAATATAAGCCCTGCCTTGGGCTCTGCACTGGCAGTGTGGAGCCTGGTTAGGATTGATTCTCTTTCTCTCTCTGTGTCTGCCCCTCCTCCTCTTGCACGTGTACATGCACACTCTCTCGTTCTCTCTCTCTCTCTCAGACTAAATAACCTTAAAAAAAAGGGAACAGGAAATGAAGCCTAAAGCCAGCAGAAGAAGGGAAATGATAAAATCAGAGCATAAATAAATATAGAAACAAAAAAATCATATCAATGAAAATAAGAACTGTTTCCTTGAAGTGATAAACCAGTAGACTAGACTTATCAAAAAGAAAAAAAAAAGAACCCATATAAATGAAATCACAAATGAAAGGGGAAAGATCATAACCAATATCATAAAAATACAAACATTTATAAGAGAACATTATTAATAATTATATGCAAAAAAAACCTAGGCAATCTGGAAGATATGAGCAAATTCCTAGAAACATACAAACTACCAAAACTGAAACAGGAAGAAATAGAAAATTTGAACAGACCCATAACCAGCAAAAAAATTGAGTCAGTAATCAAAAAACTCTCAACAAATAAGAGTCCAGGGCCAGATGACTTCCTAGGGGAATTCTACCAATGTTTTAAAGAGTTAATACCTATTCTTCTCAAAATGTTCCAAAAAATAGAAAAATAAGGAAAAACTGCAAACTCATTCTACAAAGCTAGCATTCCCTTGATGTCAAAACCAGACAAAGATCCCACTAAAACAGAGAATTACAGCCAGTATCCTTGATGAACATGGACGCAGAAATTGTGAACAAAATTCTCACAAATGAAATCTACAGTACAGTACAGATTTCTACAATGAAATCACAAATCAATCATCATGATACACCACATTACAAAAAGGGTAAGAACCATATGATCCTCTCAATAGATGCAGAAAAAACATTTGACAAAGTATAGCATCCATTCCTGATAAAAACCTTCAATCAAGCGGGGATAGAGAGAACATAGTTTAACATCATAAAGACCATATATAAAAGACCCACAGCTAATATCATCCTCAATTAAAAATTGAGAGCTTTTCTTCTATGGTCAGGAACAAGTCGGGGATGTCCATTCTCACCATTGCTATTTAACACAGTACTGGAAGTATGAGCCACAGCAATCAGACAATAGAAAGAAGTAAAAAGCATACAAATTGGCAAGGAAGAAGTCAAACTTTCACTATTTCACAGATGAGATGGTACTCTATGTAGAAAGCCCAAAAGATTCAACCAAGAAATTGCTGGAAGTGATACATGAATTCAGTAAAGTTGCAGGATATAAAATCAACATACATAAATAAGTTGCATTTCTAAAGACCAATAATGAAGAAGCAGAAAGAGAAATCAAGGAATCTATCCCATTTGCAACTAAACCAAAACCTGTAGGATATAAACCTGGCCAGAGGTAAGAAGTAAAGGTCAAAAATCTATACTGTGAAAACTATAAGCACTTATGAAAGAAACTGAAGACGACTCAACTAAATGGAATAACATTCCATGCTCATGGATTGGAAGAACAAACATTGTTAAAATGTCTATACTAACCAAAGCAACCTTCACATTTAATGCAATCCCCATCAAAATACCATGAGCATTTTTCACAGAGCTAAAACAAACAATCCTAAAATTTGTATGGAACCACAAAAGACCCTGATTAGCCAATGCAATCCTGAAAAAGCAAAGCAAAGCTGGAAGCATCATGATTCTAGACTCCAAGTGTATTACAAAGCTGTAGTCATCAAGACAATAAAGTACTGGCACAAAAACAGACACATATAGATCAATGGAACAGAATACAGAACCCAGAAGTGGACCCATAACTACACAGTCAACTAATTTTCAACAAAGCAAGAAAGAATATCCAATGGAAAAAAAAAGAGTCTCTCCAACAAATGATGTTGGGAAAACTGGACAGCAACATGCAGAAGAATGAACCAGGACCGCTTTCTTACACCAAACACAAAAATAACTTCAAGATGGATAAAAGACCTAAATGTGAGATAGGAAACCATCAAAATCCCAGAGGAGACCACAGGCAGCAACCTCTTTGACTTCATTGGAGCAACTTCTTAATAGACACATCTCTGGAAGCAAGGGAAACATAAGCAAACATGAACTATTGGGACTTCATCAAGATAAAAAGCTTCTGCACAGCAAAGGAAATAATAAAACTAAAAGGTGGCCTATTGAATGGGAAAAGATATCTACAAATGACGTATCTGATAAAGGGTTAGTATCCAAAATCTATGAAGAACTTATCAAACTCAACACCCCAAAAATAAATAATCCAGTGAAGAAATGGGCAGAAGACATGAATAAACATTTCTCTAAAGAAGACATCCAGCCAGACAGCTAACAAACACATAAAAAGATGCTCAGTATCACTCACCAACAGGGAAATACAAATCAAAACCACAATGAGATACCACCTCACACCTGTCAGAATGGATAAAATTAACAACACAGGAAACAACAGATGTTGGTGAGGATGTGGAGAAAGGGGAACCCCCTTCTATTGTTGGTGGGAATGCAAACTGGTGCAGCCTCTAAGGAGAACCATATGGAGGTTCCTCAAAAAATTAAAAAAAGAACTACCCTATGATCCAGCCATTGCACTAACCAGGTATTTATCTAAAGGATACAAAAATACAGATCTGAAAGGATACATGCACCCCGATGTTTACAGCAGCAATATCAACAACAGCCAAACTATGGAAATAGCCCAAGTGTCCATTGACTGATGAATGTGTACACATACACGCACACACATCCATCCATATCCAATGGAATAGTAGCCATTAAAAAGAATGAAATCTTGCCATTTGCAATGATGTGGATGGATCTATACTGTATAAGAGAAATAGTGCCAAGAGAAATAAATCAGTCAAAGAAAGGCAAATAACACATGATTTCACTCATATGTGGAATTTAGGGAACCAAACAGACAAACATATGGGAAGGGAAAGAAAAAAAAAGAGAGGGAAGCAAATCATAAAAGACTCTTAACAACAGAGAACAAACTGAGGGTTGAAGGAAAGATGTTGGTGGTAGATGGGCTAAAACCCAGTGACGGGTATTAAGGAGGTATGATGAGCAGTGGGAGTCATATGTAAGTGATGAAATCACTAAATTCTATTCTTGAAACCAATACTACACCATAAAATTTTGGAAAAAAAGAATTTCATTATTAAAACATTTGTCTTCTGAGAAAAAAAAATAATTAAAAATAAACTTTAAAAACCCCTCCCCCTCCTCAATATATATGCGTGTGCGGGTATGTATGTATGTATGTATCAGTAAATACATCTTCTCTTGGTTCCGTGTCTCTAGAGAGCCTTAACTAACAGAGAATGTTTCTAAAAGATAAGAGCAACTACGGCATATTAGTATAATGATAAGAATTATCTAATAAAAAGGGGGAACTGAAGCCAGTAGAGAGAAAAGAGCAAAGTTCTTGAGGGAGAGAACAGGGCTCAGATCTACTGAACAAAGGCAAGGACTGACCTTAGAAGTAACTGTAGTAAGAGAAAAAGTAGAGAATATGGGTATAGCTGCACCTAGATTAGTAGGTTTAATCCTTGAAGAATTCTCTGTCGACTCTATTAAGCAATTAAAATAATCAGCTAAGTGTGAAAAAAAGGTAATAGGAGATATTATAGGTCTGAGGAGAAGGTATGAAATAATCCTGTAAGAAAGTAGGAATAATATGGAGTAGAATGCTGTAATGGGATTTCTAGGCAACATTAAAGGTCCACGTGTGAGAAAAATCTAAAGCCTAGCCATTACAAGTATATGTTTTTCTTCAGCCACTTTCAAGCGTTCTGGTACAGGTACGGAGCAGGTGGTAATATAGGGTTTTCAAAGGAGGCATGATGGAAACAGAGGCAAGGATGTTGAGGATATGAAGACAGACAGGATTATAATAAATCTAGTTGAAAATGATCTATGCTAGGAAAACTGAGGAAATGAGGAAATGGTGTGAAGAACACTAAAAATATGGCATCAAAGGATCTGAAGTCCCAATGAAAGAAAAACAATACTGGAATTGGGAACACAGAGGAAAAACACTGAAACAAAAAGAAGTGGTTATTGGCAAATGGGATGGTTGAAATTAAGATTGTAGACATCAACTCTTTCAATCAATATCCAACAATTTATATTTATGTGTTCCTAAACATAAAAACAAAATCTAAAAAACTGCATTTATATTTAATGATCTATTTCTGAAATACACTTTAAAAAAATTTTTTTTAATGTTTATTTATTTTTGAGACAGGGAGAGACAGAGCATGAACAGGAGAGGGTCAGAGAGAGGGAGACACAGAATCTGAAACAGGCTCCAGGCTCTGAGCTGTCAGGACAGAGCCTGACGCAGGGCTCGAACTCATGGACCACAAGATTATGACCTGAGCCAAAGTCGGCCGTTTAACCAACTGAGCCACCCAGATGCCCCTGAAATACACTTTTGAAAACTAATACTGTATACCAAAGAAATATGTTTGAAATATGTTTGACAAACTATATTTTTAAAAGAGGGATGATTATATTCCTTTAGTTTTAAAAAGCTTATTTTAACAAACAAAAAAGCTTACAAAAAGCTTCCACTTTACAAATAAGTTTGTTTTTAATTTTTCATTTAATTTTATTTTTAAGCAAACTCTATGCCAAACATGGGCCTCGAACTCATGACCCTGAGATTAAGAGTTGCATGCTCTACTGACTAAACCAGCCAGGCACCCCCATAAGATAGAGATTTAACCATTCCCTTTATCTCTTAAAACCCAACCAAAATAATAAGGAGAAAACAAATTTCACCTTCAATAAATTAAGAAAAATACTAGTAAACCCAAACCATAATATATGTATGTATGTGTACATGGAAAGCAGGAAAATAAGCAGAGAGCATACAAATCACACCAAGTGGTCAAAAAAGGAAATATAACTAGGTATATCTAAAAGAAGATAAAAAAGAAAAAAACACACAAACAAACATTTCATTCTGCAGAACCCAGAAGCATTCAGGAATTAGAAATACCAGGTTCCATAGAAGAAGGAGGGAAGTAAGGTCTAAAATCAAAGTTTATAAAATAAGTAATTAAATCCCTAAGGCTCTACTCCAACAACCTAGGGCAGTCAAGCAATTTTTCCCCCACACACCCATCTTGAAAGTCCAGAAAGTTTATTCTCTCAACAAAATTATCGAGAGATTTGGAATCATCAAACAAATCAGAGGGATATAAGTGAAATCCAGATTGCCCTGGATGCTGCTTCACCCTGCCAAACTCCCAAATGGTAGACAGCAACTAAACTTAAGTAGATTGAAAGATCCTCCTGCAAAGAAGCTGCACTTTCCCAGGGAAAATAATTATCAACAGTTTAGGGTCTACAATGAAAATGCCAGGTGACCACACAACCGTCCTACAGTGATGCTCACCAAAGAAGACAAAGCCACTGCCTTACCCTGTCAAATACAACACATTGACAGAGACACACACAGCCCCTCTGTTAACTGCCTTTGTAGTGCCATATTCTAAGCAACAGAATACCAAGAAATAGCTATTTGAGGAAAGGTTCCAACATGAAAGAGAGTGATTGGAGCAGAGAATCAGAAAAAAAGAGTAGGGAGCAGAAAAAACTTCAGAGTAATAATAATGAACAGTATCAAAGATATAAGAGAAGATATTACATCCATGAACTAATACTTAAAAAAAAAACCTGGAGAAAGAACTCTTAGGAAACTTATATGATGGTCAAAATTAAGTTCAATAAATTTGAGGAAGTATAAGAAAAATGTAAAAAAACACTAAGAAATGGAAAATGGAAGAGAAATAATAAGACACTGAGGATTGATTAAAGAGATTAATATCTAAGCAATAGGTATTCAAAAAAGAGTACCAAGAATAATGACAGGGAAAAAATAAATACACATCAGAGTGTATCACCATGCTATCTCAGAACACCAGGAATAAAGAGAAAAATCTAAAAGCTTCCAAAGAAACAGGATCAGAATCAGAAGCTGAAACAGCACTGGACTTCTGACTTGTTAAGAAATGATAATCAGCAACAATGGAAGCTAGAGGAAAAATTCTGAAGATAATTTTCAATAATGAATTCTATATTGGGTCAGAGAATTAAACATGAGTATATAATATACTTTTCAGGCATGTAAAATCTCAAATATATACTTCTCCAATACCTCTTTTCAAAGCTATCAAAAAATAAGCTAACCAAAAAGAAGAGAATAAATTAAGAAAGAAAGCAAAAGATGATAGGGAAAGATGGAAAAGTGGTCTCAGTATGCTGGGTAGCCAGTCTTGACCGCTGGTGAAGTTAACAGGTCACTCTCTTTTCCAAAAATAGGTCACCATCTTTTCCAAAAAAAAGATGAAGGATTCAAATAATAGCAGAAAAGTTAAGAAACTTAAAGGACATCAAGATTTTAGAAAATGAGCCTGCCTTATCATACATGATTATAAAAATTAAAAGCACAGCAAATACATGCTATAAAATTGATACTATTATTTGCTTAAAAATGAAACAAAAAACCCTCAAAACTATGCTTATGAGGAAAAAAACTAAAGGAACTACAAACATATTCTGGGCACAATGATAAGTAGAACTATGGGTAATTTTTATTTTTGTACTTTTTTCCTTTTCTGAATATATCACTATAGTAATTTTATATGCACAGAAAACATTTAAATGTACAATATGGAAATGTTAATGAAATATATACAAAAAATTTTCTCAATTTCTCTGCCCTCTTTAGAACTAAGCCAAGTAAGCTCTGTCATTCTGTTGTAGTTATAGTATCAATTTTACTGGGTGACTTTTATATGTTAAACATTTAACACAAATTCATTTAAGCCTTTCATTCCTACAAGATGGGACTATTAGTATTAACAGTATACAGATGAGGAAAGTGAGGCACAGAAGTGATTTGTCTAAGGTCACCAAGCTAATAGATAATGATAAGCAATGTTTGTAAAGTGATTTTAAAACCATGATTTCTTTATAAAAGCTGGCCCCCAAAAGAAAGCTAATTTTCATATCTGATGAAAAAGATAAACCTAAGAAAATGATAGTTAACTAGAAAACTTAACACATTACTATAGATACCTATATTTACATATTTGAAGTAAATATTTATATCACTGCATTTTTAAAGTTTACTGTATTTTACAGATACAGCTAGAGATATAGTGGCATTCACAAATTTTGTCAATTATTGAGAACACTTAAGGTCTATTCACAAACTCTGGAAAACTGGGAACTGTTATCTTTAGGGGAGAGGTTAATAAAAACAAACAAAGGTTATGAAGTAAAAAAACAAAACAAAAAATACAACGGTAAAAGTACAAAGCAATGAGAAAGTAAGACTTTAGAAGAATAAAAAAATGAACATAAGAAAAAATGAAGAGATTATTTATACTCTATAGTCTGCTTTTTGATGATGTCAGACCTAAAATTTTCAAGCCCTAACCATAGAAACCAAAAATATTCTGTCTAGTTAAGAATTCCAAAACACTTAACTGAATGTAATAAAGAGAATTTGTGACAAAATTAAAATAAAAGATAAAATAAAATAAAAGACGAGACAAAAAATAAAAATGCATGCTATTAGTTTTGTTTTTATTATTTTTTAAATTATTTTTTTATTAACAGGAGTTTTTGAAAGATCTAATTTGTTTCTGATTTCTTCATTGGCAATGTCTTTTATTACTAAGAGTAGGTGTTCAATATATTCTGAATAAAAACATGAATGAAGTGAAACACTGCCAACACTATTAGCTCTTCTTGTCATTACACAATAATAGGAACAGCTTATTAAATGTCAGGCACTGGTCTGTGCTCTCCTAATTTCTTTCTTTTAATCTTTTTTATTTATTTTGAGAGAGAGCAAGTGTGCCTGAGCAGGAGAGGGGCAGAGAGAACCCCAAACGGCTTGATGCTCAGCATAGAGCATGACAGGGGCTCAATTCCACAAACCATGAGATCATGACCTGAGCGGAAAAGAGTCAGATGCTTAACCAACTAAGTCACCTAGGCCCCCGACTCTCCTAATTTCTCTTAATGAGATCACTATTATGATATTCCTCACTTTGCACGTGAAGAAAGTGAGGCCAGGAAAGTTAAAGATTTGTCCAAGTTACCAAACCAGTAAAAGGCAGTGAGGGATGTGGATCCAGACAGTCTGGTGTGAACCACTATATTTATATGGTTTCAGCAACTGAAAGTGAAAGAAAAGATGCCAATTTACTGATGCAAAGTGATTTTCAGTCTATGACTGGAGAGCAAAGCAATTTCATATATTGTATATTTCTTCAGAGTAGAAGTCCAGAGACTGTGACTTCGTAAGAAATGATAATCAGCAATGAATCATACGTCAATATAAAATTAACTATATGTAAACATAATAATGTTAAACAATAAGGTATAAAGAAATGTTTTTTTCCCCCAAGGGTCTGAGAGTGACCGATTAACTTCACCAGTGGTCAAGTCTGGCTACCCAGCATACTGAGACCACTTGACTCTCATATGATGATCTTAACCACATTTTCTTTTTTTCTTTTTTTTTTTTCCTTTTTTTAAAAAAAATTTTTTTTCAACGTTTATTTATTTTTGGGACAGAGAGAGACAGAGCATGAACGGGGGAGGGGCAGAGAGAGAGGGAGACACAGAATCGGAAACAGGCTCCAGGCTCTGAGCCATCAGCCCAGAGCCTGACACGGGGCTCGAACTCACGGACCGCGAGATCGTGACCTGGCTGAAGTCGGACGCTTAACCGACTGCGCCACCCAGGCGCCCCTCTTAACCACATTTTCTAATTTTCCCAGAATTCATCTCAGAAAAAAGTAGAATAAATCACCATGCTATTATTAATATAATTTTGTGTTCTTAATCCTCTTTGTCCAAATTAGCATTTTCACCTTAGTAGTGAGTGGTAGCCAATATTAATCTATTTGTAATATAATAGAAAATCATATAGGTGAGAAAACAGGAAAAAAAATAACGTTACATCAACATTACTTATCCTACAAATTACCACCTAACAAAAATTAGAAATAAACACTTTATGAAGTATTGGCATACATTTTTAAAGCAAATGTCTAAAAATAATGTAACTATAGATCTGAAAAAGATTCTTTGAGAGTAGAATTATCTTCATAACACCAAACAACAAAGCTATTTTTTTTTGACCTTCGAGGAAAAAAGATTATTACCTCATGAAAAGTTCATCAAATTGAGGAATAAATAAATGTGCCCAGTCTCAGATTCTAAATCCACCAAAATAAGGACAAAATGTTATTTAAATTACATCCACAAACTATGTTCCAATATGCGCAACTGAGGAAGCTATTTAGAACAGAAATAAGGGCACTTAATTCTAAAGATTAATAGTTAATGAAAACTGTACTGCAACCTGAAGTACTACCTCAAACAAATTGGAGAGCATGTTTTAAAATTCCAATTAAGAGAACAGAAAAAATAATAAGAAAAATAGAAAATGTAATAGCTAACAGTCTGTTCAAATTTAACAGCAAAAAGAATTTCAATAAAGAGGAAACATAGTTTACCTCCAATGGAAAAACGAGACTACTGTAACTGTAGAATAAACAGACCTAAAGAACTACAGAATGATGAAAATTTTCAATAAAAATATGGTAAAAAGTATACAATTAAATGCAATGCATAAACACTGACAATACGGGACACATTATTTAACTGAATAAGAAAATGAGTTATCTGGAAAACCAATTAAAAGTGCTACTGATAAGATCACTCTGATGACTTATCAAGCTCTGCAACTCATCACATCTGTACCCTACAGAACAACTAACCTGATTGTCTCTCTTCTCAGCTAAGATATAAGCAATGTCAAGGAGCATTTTATTCCAAAGCCGATAATCATATCTGGCCATAACTGCCTTGTAACTGTCCATGCACATAGTCTTTGAAGCAGAGGATTAAATGTTCCTGCCCATTTTATCTAGTCCCCAAGACTCGTCCTGCAAAGTGAATAAAAATGATTATCTTTTAATCTGCCCCTTGCATACATACCTTAAAAAGAGAGAGAGAGAGAGAGAGAGAGAGAGAGAGAGAGAGAGAGAGAGAGAGAGAAAGAGAGGAGGGCAAAGATGAGAAAAAAAAAATTCTTGAAAATATGGATAATTATTATCTAGTCTGGAATTAAGTCCTCAGTAAGATCTCTGTGCTTTGTTGAAGGGTGGGTGATTGATATGTCCCACATTTTATGAAACTGGGCCTTGGGAGATACGATCATTAATTAGTCATATAGTAATATATTTTTTTTTTTCAACGTTTATTTACTTTTGGGACAGAGAGAGACAGAGCATGAACGGGGGAGGGGCAGAGAGAGAGGGAGACACAGAATTGGAAACAGGCTCCAGGCTCTGAGCCATCAGCCCAGAGCCTGACGCGGGGCTCGAACTCACGGACCGCGAGATCGTGACCTGGCTGAAGTCGGACGCTTAACCGACTGCGCCACCCAGGCGCCCCGTCATATAGTAATATTTTGAAGTAAATTTGAAAATGACTTGAAAATTAAGTTTCTACTTTTGAAAAATCAGTAGAAATATAATGTTGATCTCCTTCCATTTTTCTTATCATATTTTTAAAAATAATTTCAAATTGAAATAGGCTAGATCATGATATACAAAGAGCTTAGGTAAAAACAAAATGGCATTTATCAAGCATTTTCAAAAGCTATCATGATCACGGGTAAACTGTGGGAAAAGAAAGACAGAAAGGTACTGGAAGGAGGAGGAAGCTACTCAACTCAAAAGGAACAGAAGAGCCATAATTAAAATATATTTAAGAATATTTAAAATTAACACATATATAGGTCACGAAAAGGATAAAAATAGGGAA
This sequence comes from Prionailurus viverrinus, assembly GCF_022837055.1. Lineage (NCBI taxonomy): Eukaryota > Metazoa > Chordata > Mammalia > Carnivora > Felidae > Prionailurus > Prionailurus viverrinus. The sequence continues at coordinate 32,232,856 of NC_062569.1, forward strand.
AAACAATAATAAAAGTCACTAAAAACAGGCCAATGGAAAGGAGGTGGAATGGACCATTATAAAGTCAGTAAAAGAATATAATACTTTGTTTACACTGTAGTGGAGAACAAATGCAAATGAAAATTAAGTGCATTTTTCAGGAAACTGAGACATTTTAAAAGTCAAAATATTCTATATTATTCTCTTATGTTCTTAAATACAGTATGTGGCATATATTTAATCTTTTATACGGAATACACACAGGTTTCTGGATTAAAGAGAAGTACCTTGCCCCTACAGAAAAGCTCCAGGTTATTCTCTCTCTCAATATCTGTAAGCAAAATCTTTTGTTTTCTTTTTAGTATAAATTATTACTTCATAGTTCTATCAGCAGGACAGTATTTAACATTTGCCCTCCATTGGGCATTGCTTCATTCCTCCATTGTTGGTTCTCCTTTCTCTCCTGGTCTTATGAGATGAAAATATAAACTTTTTATGAGAGCAACTTGGACTATTTAGAAGCAATTTCTATTTTATGTTTAGTTCCATTTATTTCAAACTGCTGCATTTACCATGCATCTGACAACCAGCTAAATGGGCATTACTGCATAGGAGGAAGTAAGATGAAAACTAAATAGAACATATAAAGAAAAAAAGAGCAAACTAAAATGCAGAAGATAGCAAAAGTCATGAAATTAGAAAGGAAAATGTATAACGTCAGATAATTTAAAAATAATAGTGTATTTACAGTATCTTTAAAGGATCTTTGGTATAAGATCTCTTTTTCTTCCTAATAATGAGGAATACTCTCAAAACACAGAATTTAAGGTATCTGATGTGTGTCCTGTACAGAAATTTTTTTCAGCAATATAACTGTATTTTTATTTTACCTTTTTAAAAAAATTGGGTAGATATTCCTCTTTTCCTAATAATAAGAAAAATATTACTCTCAAAAGCAAATATAGTAAAACCTTGGTTTGCAAGCATAATTCATTCCAGAAACATGCTTGTAATCCAAAGCACTTGTATATCAAAGCAAATTTCAAGAACCACTGGCTCAGTCATGATCATGTGACATTCGGGGTCACATACTGATGCCGTATTGCAAGACACTGTATTGCAAGACACCGTTCATTTATCAAGTTAAAATGTATTAGAAATGTTTGCTTGTCTCAGGGAACACTCACAAACAAGTTACTTGCAATCCAAGGTTTTACTAAACTGTTTCATGTTTCATACAGACATGTAACTAAAAGAATAATGGACACTAATATGGATTAATCACATTAAAATAAGAAAAAAAAGAGAAATGAAAAAAGAGAAATGGACAAAAATATGGATGACCCAAGGTAATATACAGCTTTAGGCAACTGATTACGCCAGAATATGACAAAATTTTAAACCAGGGGTTTGCAATGTGTATTCCCCAAAGTATTAGCATCAGTATAACCTAAAGTTAAACTCTGGGGGTAAGTCCATGCAATCTGTTTTAATAAGCTCCACAGATGATTCTGATGCATGCAAAAGTTTGAGAACCAATGTTTCAAACATATTTGATAAATGAGAAATACAATGTAAATGCAAGATGAAATGTAATTAACAAAATTAAATGTGGCGTTTCTTATGATAATGTGTAAGATGAATATAAAGTCACTGCTACTAAAAAGGATGTAATCTGGGAGTATTTACACATAGGTGCATGTACACACACACGTGTGTATACTCGACATCACAGATCAAAAAGAACAGTCATTTTAGGTAAGCAGAGTTAAAGTAGTTGAGGGAAAATAGAACAATTGCTAAATTAATAAAACTGCCTTGTTATGGAAAGAAACAAGGAAAAAATGAATATACTTAGCTGAGAACTCTCTAGATAATTCTAAAATGAAAATAAAAGTGAAAACTAATCTGTCAATTCCTCAGATTATCTATAGCTGACCTAAATGAACTGACTGCAGAGACATTACAGTTAGATACAATCAAGTTATTACAGCAGGAGAAGAATGCTGGCTGTGCAGTGATTGCAATTAGATGGAATTGTTTCAAATATAAAAACAAATAAAAATTTATACACTTAGGTATAATAATGAGCAATAAAGCAATGTAATTAAAAAAAAAGACTGAATCTCAAACTTCAACTACTAATTTTGGGGTTTATCAAAGAATATGGCCTAATGAACTCCTAAAATATCCTGAATTATGAAATAATGATATATGAAAGTAATTAAATGTTGAGAGACAAATTTGCTGAAATTTGCCAGAAATTTTCCATTTTCATTCTCAAGGTAATCAGATGCCAGTTATCAAAATCGGCATATATCTTACCTAAACAGATAACATAAGCCATTCAGATGAATTTGGGGGAGGGGAGAGACGGTATTTTTCAGGAGCACAGCAATTAATTTAAATACTTAATCTAAATAAATTTTAACTGGAATAGAACATTTAACAAATCTAATTGAAGAAGAAATAAAATGTTGGTTACTTACCAGCAAGGGTACTTGTATGCCTAAAAGCTCTGACCTGGGAGTCTGACAAACCAGTCAAAAGGGAAATTACTGTGTCCATCATATACTCATCATAAATTATGCTATACTGACATTGTCGAATCAGGACTCCAATAAATTCACAAAAGTTTGAACGAAATTTTTTCCACTGAGGTCCAGGCATGGTAAGGGGATAATCACCACTGTCCTAAAAAGGATAAAAAGGACATTATTAAATTTGACATATGATATCAATTTGATCAAAGTTTTTTTCCTATGTATAAACCAACATTTTTTTCTCAAAAGTAGATGTGGACAGAAATTGAAGGTACACTGAAGACTTTGTATTTATTGTTTGTTTTGATCTCCCACAACTAAATAATTCATAAAGTATTCAAAATTGTTACTGAGAACCAGAATTTAATTCATTATTCTAAGCCAACATTAAAAAAAGTGATTCCAATTTGTATCCTAGTTGAGATAATTTGAAGTAGGAAACAAAAAATATTAAAAAAGTTTAGACTAGAAAGGATATCTGCTACTGAATTCAGGTCAAACTGATCATGATTCCTATAGCATATAGCATCTTTCAGTTATTTTAAATAGAATTTTTAAGAATTGAGAGATTCAAAAGTATAAGCATTTCATTAAGAAGTCCAAACCTAATTTTTCACATCCGAAACTGCAACCTTATCTCTTCCAGTTTTACAATATACGGGTTCTATAACTCTATTTTACAGAGCAGATTTATCAACTTTTCAAAGAATAAAAATCTAATATGGGCTCTTGATATTACCAGATTGTGTCATCTTGTTTAAAACATGAAATTGACAATGAACCCAATTAGAGGTTTCCTACTCTAGCCTAAAACATTTTGGTAGAGAAATGTAAATTCACAAGGCAAAGAATGAGAAATTCTGTGAACATGGTGCCTGAATATTCTCATTTTATAGCTATTTGGTTTTTTCTAGGCCAAACTCTGCTAGAAAATTAGTTATGAGTGAAGTTATTAGCTGCATATATTTAATATTTTCTTTTTTTAATTTAAATACTTCTTTAGAAAGTTTTTTTCATGTTTATTTTGAGAGAGAGAGACAGACAGAGCATGAGCAGGAGAGGGGCAGAGAGGGGAGAGAGAATCCCAAGCAGGCTCCATACTGTCAGCAAGCACAGAGCCCAACACAGGGCTCAAACCTATGAATTGTGAGATCATGACCTGAGTTAAAATCGAGAGTCACTCAACTGACTGAACCATCCAGGTGCTCCAAATACTTTTTTTAAGTTTATTTACTTATTTTGAGAGGGACAGAGATAGCGTGAATGAGGAAGGGGTAGAGAGAGGGAGGGAGGGAGGGAGGGAGAATCCCAAGCAGGCTCCCTGCTGCTGCACAGAGCCTGACATAGGGCTCAAACTCACCAACCATGAGATCATGACCTGAGCTGAAATCAAGAGTCAGATGCTCAACGGACTGAGCCACCCAGAGACCTCTAATATTTTCTACCTTAATTAAACAATTCAGCTAATGATTCGAAGGAAAGAATAGTCCTACTAATGATAGGAGATTCGTTAGTGGTCTGGAAAATAATGTGCAAGAAATATCTGAGGAAAAAACATGTATTTGGTTAGGTGGGGCTTCTGGAAAAGCCTTTAACATGACCAGACTAGGTAAGTATGACATCTTCAGTCCTTTGTCCCTTCCCCTCTCAGTGATCTAAAACTCATGTGTAATGCTGGATGTTCAACAGTGATTTTGCAACCATCAAGGGGACAAGTATGGAGATAAAAATGACAGAAGGAGACGGAAAAACTCTAGGTCTCTGCACTGCTGAGATGCAGTACAATAATGTTTTACCTACTCCCAGATTTATTTTGCATAAGACAAATATACTCCTGTGAATTCAAGCCATTGTTGGTCACATTTTCTACTACTTACAGGCATCAATCCTACTGATATGGTAGAATTATAAATAGTGGGGAAAGATGAATTTTTCAGTGAGTGATTTTGGTGCATTTGGCTTTTCATTACAAAGAAAATTAGACAGATATTGCACTTTACACCAAAATTAATTCCTAAATGAATCAAAACACCTAAAACCAGTAAAAAAGAAAAAAAGGAAAAAAGAAAAGAAAAATAAATGGCAGACAACATGGGAGAATATTCTCAGGGTGAGGAAGTCTTTTACTAAACACAATACAAAATTTAGAAGTCATAAAAGACCAATAGGTTCAACCACATAACATTAATTTTTGTATTTAAAAAAAACCATTAAAAGCAAATCCAAAAGCATAACAATAGGGTTTGGCTTTCACTTAGAATGTGGAAATCTACCAACAATGAGAATAAGCTGAATCAACAACAACAACAAAAGTTTTCTTGAGCCCATCTTGAACTGAAGTAATTATCATTCCAAAGATAAGCCCCTCCAAGAAGAGATCAAACAAACAAGCTCTATCATGTATGGCACAGCCTAAGAAGAAAAGGTGGTCTCCACAAAAATGAGTAAGAAGATATGAGCCTAAAATTTTAAGGAACTATCAAAGATGAAGTGTGAGCTAGTTTGTCACAGTGGTACAACAAGGAGTTTACACTCACTCAAAAGCTCTTTTCCATAGGTCTCAAGTGGGTACTTAAAAACAAATTCTGAGACAGAGCAGAACAGAGAGCACCTCTCTTGGTGCAGACTTGCAGGTGATGATCTTCAATTGCTGGGGGAAAGGTAAGAAGCCTAGCTCACATCTCCAGGCTTTTCGTCCCCTGCAAACTAAAAGACAATGTGATGGAGGTGAGTCCGCAAACTGAATCACCACCATAGCCAGGCAAAGAATCACTGCAGCTAGGAGAAGGTAAAAGAAGAAATCTCCCATCTGGGGGAGAGAATAAGACAAAACACTGGCCTGGACCCTGAATCCTAATACCAATATCAAACCAGAGGTTTGGTAGCATTGGGAAGGGGACAGGAAACCACCTGAGGCCTGTCACACAAATAATGGCCAGGAAAGCTGAGAGGGTCCCTCAAGGGCTCCAGGCACAAAAGGCATGATTAAGACTCAGCACTAGGGGCACCTGGGTGACTCAGTTAAGCGTCCAACTTTGGTTCATGGTTTGTGAGTTCGAGCCCTCCCTGCATCAGGCTGTGTGCTGACAGCTTGGAGCCTGGAGCCTGCTTCAGATTCTGTATCTCCCTCTCTCTCTGCTCCTCCCCCACCCATGCTCTCTCTCAAAAATAAATAAACATTAAAAAAAAAAAAAAAGACTTAGCACTAGGACAATAAAGAGTCCCCATGCCCTCATTATAATAGAAGGCAATAAAGCAACACCAGTCTACCACTAGATGGAGGGGCAAGAGTGTGGGATAGGAGTGCTCTGTGCCACAAGAGAACAAGAGAGCTGAAAGCTGAGGGTAGAGCATGAATACTGAGAAAACCCCCTTTGGGTATCCTATGAACAAGGCAACAGCAGTTACTGTTAAAATCTGAAAAAGAGAGAAATATGAAGATTATGGCACACTAAAGACGGTATCAATGGCAGAACACAAAACTAGCTCAATTCCTAACTAAACTGACAATGTATACTATTATATCCTTTTTAAATTGTTGTATCGTGCAAAAAGTTATTAAAATGAAAAACATTTTTAAAAAAGAAAGAAAAATCTGTATCTACTTCAAAAGACAGTTTCTTGCTTTACTCTAATACCAGTTATAAATTTCTCTTTGTTAGACACATTTATACATGCCATGTAAAAATAATTGTCTAGGGGCACCACGGTGGCTCACTCATTTTTGCATCAGACACAACTCGATTTTGCCTCAGATCGTGGTCTCATGGTTTGTGGGGTCAAGCCCTGCACTGGGCTCCACGTTGTCAGCACAGAGCCTACTTGGGATTCTCTCTCTCCCTCTCTCTGCCCTCCCCAACAAATGCACACCCATGCACACACAAATGCTGTCTCTCAAAATAAATAAATAAACTTAAAAAAAAAAACTGTCTAGAATTGAAGGGCAGAGGTATACTGAAAACTAACTTCCTTCACAAGGCAATAATTTCTTTTTTTAGCAAAGCTAAGAAAACAAAATAATAATAGCAAAATAAAGATAATAATCAAGTAGCCTAAATACCTTATCCACAAGTACTATTTAAATTCTTTGAGTGCAGTTTTACTATGATGCTCTGCACAAGGAAATTATTGAATAAACTAATGAAAAGTAAGCAATATCAAATACGAGACAAGTACAGAAAGGAAGAAAGATGCTCATGGTGCAAGAGTATCAGGCAGAAATCTGCAAGAAGGGTAATAGAGAGCAAACCAAAAAGGTCCAGTAAGAAAGCAGTTTCTCCAAATACATTTAGATGACTATAAGGGGAGAAATTTCCATGTACAAAACATAACATAGCTAGGATTTATATTGTATGCACTTTTCACATCTGTAATTTTGTATTATCAGTATACTGTGGTAAACACTGGTATATATAAAGATAAGAGAAATAAGATCTTAAGAAGTTGTCCTAGGTAACAGACATACAGGGTTCTAGTTCTGGGACTGTGAAGTCCACGTATTCTTAACTCTACAATGGAGCTTCATCTAGTTTACTATAGGAACCTTGGAGGACATAAGGATTATCTAGTAATTGCTCTTCCAAGGAAGAACATTAGAGTTCTGCTAACAAATGGACACACAAGCAACTAATGGAAAAGTTTATTTTGGAAGTTTTGGGGACAATGATGGGGGAAAGAAGTAAAAGGATACCAACCCTCAGAGATAAGAGCCAGCAACAAAAAGTACAAAATTTAGAGCCCCTGAGATGAGAGCAACAATCTTAAGAGAGGTCCACTGTAAGGTAGAGCTCATTCAGCTGACAGAGTTGGAAGGTTAACTACCTAATCCCTAAACATTTGATATTTGGGAACCCAATCTGGTCACAAACTATAGATAGCTGAAGAGATAAAATACTCTTTTAAGAGTAAATCCAAGAGAAGAGCAGCTGGGTGGCTCAGTGAGCTAAACATCTGACACTGGATCATACCATGATCTCATGGTTCAGGAGTTTGAGCCCCCACACTGGGCTCTCTGTCAGCACAGAGCCTACACTTCGGATCTCTCTGCCCCTCCCCTGCTCAATCTCTCTCTCAGAAATAAACATTAAAAAAATAAAAATAAGCCAAACAAAAACAAAAAGAATTGTTTAACTCAGCTGATGGACAAGGTCTCTCTCTCTCTCTCTCTCTCTCTCTCTCTCACACACACACACACACACACACACACACACACACACACACACACAAAATCACCGGTTTTTGGTGAAACTGGCTTTTGGTTACCTAATTTCAACATACTTACCCAAAGACATATTACTATGACTGCTTAAAATGGTGATGTGTAAACACTTACTTGGAGAAAGTATCTATCCACCCAACTGTCCATCTACTCAGGTATTTACTGAGCGATAAATACGCTCCAGGCCCTATGCCAAGTTCTTAACATACAAAGATGAAGGCAACAAGGATCTTCTCCTAAGAACTTCTACTTTATTTTTTTCCAGCCTTACTGAGATTTAATTGATATATAACACTGTTAAGTTTAAGGTATAAAAGAAGCTGATTTGATACATTTATACACTGCAAAATGATTAACACCATAGCATTAGCATAACACATCCTATCACATTACATTACTCACTTCTTATTTTTTGGTGAGATCATTTAAGATTTCTTAACAACTTTCATGTATATAACATAGTACTATTAACTATAATCACCATGCTGTATATTAGATCCTCAGAACTTATTCAACTTATACACCTGGAAGATTATACTCTTGGCTAACTTCTTCCCATTTCCCCCCATACTCCAAAGAACTTCTACTTTAGTTGAAAAGAAGGACACATACAAAATAAACAAGTAAATTAAGTACAATGATAGGAACGTTATAAGGGTACACAGTACTACTTAGGAAGGAATGTCAATTCTCTGCAGAGGCAACTGGGCAGGGGAAACAGGGTCAACAGCATTCTAAGCAATAACATTAGCAAGTGCCTATAAAACAAAGCTAAGCTATGACAATGAGATTACAGAACTACTTTAAGTTTGGCAACCTAAGCCAGATTTTGTGGTGGTAACCAAGAGAAAAGATGGGGCCAAGTCACAGGGAGCCCCTTCCTCCTATAAAGTCTTCATTAAAATAAAGCCAAGCTTTATTCTGGAGATAATAGGTGGCCACTGAAAAATTTTGGGCAAATAACTATCATGAACAGATGTGAGCTTCAAAAAATATTTCTGGTTCCACTGTGGAGAGTAACTGGAAGTAAAGGTGAAGGAAATGGAGCAAGGAGACTGCTGCCAAGAGATCCAAAAACGAAGGAGGCGGGACTCAGAGCGCCTAACTAAGGTAGTAATGATGACGATGGACCAAACAGGAGAGATGTGCTATATACTCAAATACTAATAAAATAAAATCTACTGAAGTAAATGACTATTGGACAAAAATGACTTATTTCTGGTTTGATTAACTGTTGGGTTTATTCACAACTGGAAACAAAAATGAATTGTTTGCCCCTGACTCCCTGCAGGAAGAATAACTCTTTTGTTTAGGGATGCCTAATTACTAAGTCCCATAAGAGACCAATACCCTTTAATAAACAACTGATACAGAATATCCTATTTCCAGACTTTAGGACACACTGGTTTCTACATTCAAAATAAATAAAAAATTTCAGAAACAGATCGATGGATATTAAAACCACTGAGTGGCAAGTTGAGTGGCATAAGCGTAACAGAGTACCAATATTTGACAGTTGCAAATGTAAAGCATTTTTACAAAAAGATTCAATGGTGATCACAGTAAACAAGTGACCAATTGTAGCAACCTACCTGAACAACCTGATATTGCATATACTATCTACAGTGACCTAACATGCAGAACACAGCATCATCTATGAAATTTCCTTGCAAAAAAATCTAATGAAGTCATTAGACCTAACTTTCAATTATAAAATACAAGAGATTTAGGAACAAGTTAAATGAAACCATGAGGAAAAAATTAGAGGAACAAAAATGTGGGATACTTTACAAAACAAATACATTGTGGTCAATTAAAAGTTAATGCCATGCAAAGAAAAAAAATGTGAAGGAACTGTTTTATATCTTGGAAAAGTACTGACAACAAAGCAATCAAATGCAACATATAAAACAGTGCACTCTAGCCGCACTGGCTTCTTTGTTGTCTCTAATACCCTAGGTATATATATATTTCTGCCTCAGGGCCATTTGTGCATTTGAAATTTTCTCTTCCCCTAGACATACCCATGGTTGCTCGATTATCTCCTTCAAGTCTTTACTTAAGGTCACATTCTTAGGTTTTCCTGACTATCCTATTTAAATTCATTCTTCACTCCCAATCTCTTCGCCCTTCTCTGCTTTATTTTTCTGCATAGCATTTACTATCATTTGTCATACTATAATATTTTGCCGATGTATTTTATTCACTGGCTGATTCTCTACTCATCCATAGATCTTCACAAACATTTTGTTAAAGGTAATAAATGATCTATCAAAAAGAAAAAGAAAACTTTATAAAATTCAAGATTTTGATTACCTCCAGAAGCACTGGAATGGGAGAATGGAGGAGCACAAAGATATTTGGGTAGTATTAGCAGTATTTCAGTTAGGTTGGGGGTGGCAGATTTATATACATATATATATATATATATATTACATATATTCTTTTGGGTATATCAAATGACACATGATTTCTTTAAATGAGTACATTAAAACGTGTTTGAAACTATCCACATTAACATCCTTGAGAATACCATTTCCTGAAATTACTAGGAGAAATTCCAAATTCTGGAGTACCATTATCTAAATTATCACAATGTTACAGTCAGTATTTAAGATGCAAAATCACCTGTGAATTTATATATCACAGTGACTGGAGGAGTTTTTCACTTTTGCTTTCCCTCAAAAAGTTAGAATGCATAAAAACTGTGTATCAAGGGAACAAAAAAAAAGACATATTACTTATCCTTGGAAAGATCCAGTGGATTTTTATAAAACAAAATTCTGAGTGGCCTAAATAAAATTGGTTATTAAATATATTGTTTGAGCTTTTGTTTTTAAGTTAAATAGCCATAAAGATTAATTATTTAGACAGATTATTTTGGCTGACTGCCATAATGCAATTAAAGAGAAAATGCTCTTTACTATCAGACCTCTGCTAATTAAACCTAAGATAACTCTTCCAATTCTGGCAAACCTCAGCCTTAAAGTATCAAGAAATTCAACTGGTATATATACACCAATTAAAGAAATAATGCAAAAATACATTTGGAAAGAAAAATTCTACAAGTCAATGCTATAAAAATTTTGTTGTAATTTTCAAACCTCTATCTTATCTCTGTAAGTCCAGCATTTATCTAAGACATTGTCTAGTGTGCTCAGGAGCACAAAAATGTTTTGGGGATGGCTTATTTGTAAGTATTAAATACAATAGGGGCACCTGGCTGGCTCACTCGGTGGAATGTGAGACTCTGAATCTTGCAGTTGTAGGTTCAAGCCCAACAATGGGCATGAGATTACTTTAAAAAATCAAGTAAAATCTTAAAAAAAATTACAGTTACCATAATCTGTATTTTCCAGTTTCATATCTGTTTCCTCCTACACATCCAAACTATGTCTTTCTGATAAGCTCCTTCCTGGTTTTTCTGGTGAACTTCTATTGATCTTTCAAACCTAGTTTTAGGGCTAAGTAACTTGTGATGCTCCCACATCTCAGAAAATTTAATTCACCCTATGGGTTCTCACGGGGTGTTATATTTCTCAACTACTGAATGTGTCAAGGTATTACTGCTATTAGTTTACAATGCTTTCCCCCCATTTAAACATGAACTCATTTTCTAGAGCTATAACCTTGTTAATCTCTAAATATACAGTTCCTAAGATAAATGTTATGTTCAATGGATGTTTACTGAAGTGAATAAAGTGAATATTAAAAAATAAATCCTGTATAAATAAGTCTGAAAGACTAAATAGTTCATTTAGCAGCTGTTAAAATAAAAAGTTATACAAAATCAATAAAAGATATAGAGCTTTTACAAAATGTTTATTTATTTTGAGAGAGTGCACTTGAGAGGGGGAGGGGCAGAGAAAGAGGGAGATAAAATCCCAAGCAGGTTCCATGCTCAGCACGGAGCCCAACTTGGGGCTTGATCTCACAACCATGAAATCATGACCTGAGCCTAAATCAAGAGTCGGATGCTTAACCAACTGCACCACCCAGGTGTCCCAAGAAATAGAATTTTTAATACCTAGCTTTAACTAGATAATTTAAAAGGTATCCATAATGATTAGCAAATATAAATGTGGTTCCTTTATATCGCTGTAAAATCATGTCTTATAGACTTATTTATTTATTTATTTATTTATTTATTTATTTATTTATTTATTTATTTATTTATTTTAAGAGAAACAGTGAGCAGGGGAGAGAGCCAGAGGGAGAGAAAGTGTGAATCCTAAGAAGGCTTCATGCTCAGCACAGAGTCAGACGCAGGGTTGGATCCCACGGCCCTGGGATCATGACCTGAGGCAAAATCAAGAGTCAGATGCTCAACCAACTGAGCCATCCAGGCACCCCTCTAGATATATTTTAAAACTGAAAAATAAAAATCTTGAAATGTCCAGGGTGTAATTACAATCTCAATACATAGTTCATCATGACTAATCACAATCAGATGTGGATTTAAGCCAGTACCCACTGACACAAATGTTATTGTTGGCTTATGATTACTTCATTTAAGCATTTCTCATAATGAGAGTTGATGTTTCAAACAATATAATGGAACGGCGTAACTCCAACAAGATTTAACATATATCAATAGAATATAACTGGTCCTTTCAAAAAGATACTAATTTAATTCCATAACTTATTTGGTCAGTCATAAGACATCTGGTAATAAAAACAGCTGGAAATTTATTATATGACTGAAGGTGTTTAAGTGGAGAGAGCAAAATTTGTTACTTGAGTGACCCTTTCTCCAGCTACTTCAGGTTACATACTTGCAGTTGTATACTAGGCAGAATAGGGTAGTGGTTATAAGTATGAATTCAGGAGCTAGATGGTTTGAGTTTAATTCATTTACTAAGTGGTGGGACCTCAGGCCAAGTTTCTTAACCCCTTTTGCCTCAGTTTTCTCATCTGTAAAATGGAGATAGTAATGATATACAAGACCTATCTCATAAAATGTGTATTATTAATATATGTAAAGAATATACAACAATGCCTGGCACAGAGTAAGCATAAGTATTTACTATTACTTTCATTCAACATGTTTCCTCTGGTCTCCAACCTATTTTGTACCTTTTCACCGTACAAAAGATTGCAATTTCTTGGATCTTCATGAGTTTTTCTATGTGATTATTCCTTTTCTGGGCACTTCTCACCTCCAACTTTGCTTCCTTTCTTTAATATTCTGTTTACCTTCCTCAATGTGAAACAGACTCCAAAGTGATATGTACAACACAAACTGAGTGGTGTACTGCAAGAAAATATTAAAACTGCTCTTTAGTTTTAATTAAGAAATCAATTACTACTAATATTTAATATATAGAATAAGCTTTGTATGCCCTCACTAGGTCCATATTTTAAACTGGTTTGTGTCACAAAGGTATCTGAGGTAGCCCAAGAGAAAAGAATAAGAAGAGTTTAACGCTCAAGGGGGTTAGTATTATAACACTTACGTTAGTATTATGACGCTCTTTCCTGGTTTATTCATTTTGTATGTTGCATATGACCAATGCAATGGATATAAATATATTTTAAAATATTTACTTTAACTCTTCAGAAAATGGAAACAGATTTCGGGAAAAAACAGAAACAAAAAGAAAAATCTGAGTACGTAATAGCAAGTGAATTACAAAAAATATGAAGGCACTAACATTGCTTTTATAAGCTCATCTTACACCACTATTAAAGTTAAAGCCAAGATGATCTAATAACATCTGATAAGAAACTGATCTAGCAATGTATGCATTTAATTCTATAAACAAACATATGCTGCAAACCACACTGTAATATAAGAAATGAGGTCTATATACTCAGTCTTCTGATTACCAAAGATAGAAGGAAAAAAACCTTTGTCTATTTTTATCAGATATTTAGAAAATAAGGTTTAGTTCAGAACTAAGGTAGTTACCAAGTAGTTACGTCTGTTTTATAAAGCTAGATTGAGACTTTTAATTTGCAACAGAAAGACTTAAGAATAACAGACAATATCCATTTTAGGGTGAGTTAACCAACATAATTTTATTAGATATTCAATTTCATCTTTTAAAATTTTTTTACTGATCCATTTCCTCTTTCTATCATGATTTGGATTTCCTTATAGATATGAGTTAGGATTGACCATTTATACTCTTTACAACTATTTTCATTGTAATCTATCTTTCTAAATTACTAAACTAGCATTCTATTTCTGTATTGACTTTCTGAATGGGTTGAACACAGGAGATATGCTGACTATGAAATCACATACTCATACATTCTGGTATATAAGAGCTATTTTAGAAAGTTACTTCTAATTAATACATTGGAATGCTGTTGATATAAATAACTCCTACAAGCAAGATTTAGGTTTATATCAGGTAGTTACTTCTTAAGTACTCTCCCTACAAAATAAGAACTCTACCCTTTTGAGAAGAAGCATGGAGTAGAGGGAGAAGAGGGGAGACTAATAATTTAGTTTTATCATAGGTATTCACTATTAAGACAACAGACTAAAAAATATTTTATTGATGGAGTATAAAATAAAAAATTAGACTTTAATTTGGGACTGGAGATAATATCTTTGGCATTTCCTTTTTATTTTCTTAGTTTGTATAATATTTAACCATTTTTACATTTCTTAAAATTTTTAATCCTTTGATTAGTAAATGCTCAAATGGATAAACAAATGAAGAGTTCTATACTTAAGTTTAAATAAACAAATCCATAGAAGCACACAAGATTAGAAACAAGAGGAGAAAAAACAAGACTCTGGATAAGTTGGACTCATTACACAAGGGCACAATATATAAAACTCTGTGAGCAATATAACACAAAATAACACAGACAATAATTTAAGGCACTAAGTAAGTAATAAATTGTGTTGCAAAGTTTCCCTACACATAGATGCCACACTTCCATATATGAAAACTATGCAAATTGGCCTTTGGAACACATAACTTAAGAGTTTACATTTGCAGATGTGACTCTAATAATCTAATAATAATAGCAGTAATACTATTACATTTTGCTTTATGTGTTGGGCTCCAACAGGAACTAAATGTATCTACCAACTCTAAAGAGCTACAGACTGCTCCAGGAATGAATATATTTCTAAATTAGGTTGCCATTACAATTACAAAGCATTTTGGCTATGTGCAGGTTTGTAAGCCTTAAAAAAAAGTAATGAACATTAGAATAGAATCAGTTTGTAATAAGGAATAGTAGCTACACTATACTTTCTCAGGCAGTAACATACTCTTGGACCACCTTATCCAAATATAAACACCTTCAACTGAAACTACTTCTAATTTATCTAATCTTTATTTTGCTATAATATAATATATAGATTTATGCAACAAAATTTCAATGGCTACTCCCTATGAAGCAGACATTGCTCTAAGCTCTCAGGATCCAGTGGATCTTATTATCAGATCTTTCTGAATTTTACTAAAAAATACAAATTACCAGGGTACCTGGTGGCTCAGTCAGTTGAGTGTCCCGCTGAATTCAGCTCAGGTTATGATCTCACAGTTCATGAGTTTGAGCGCCCTATCTTGGACTCTCTGCTGTCAGCACGGAGCCTGCTTCAGATCTTCTGTCTCCCTCTCTCTCTGCCCCTCCCCACACACTCACTCTCACTTTCTATCTCTCAAAAATAAACACTGGGCCGCCTGGGTGGCTCAGTCGGTTAAGTGTCCGACTTCACTTCGGCTCAGGTCATGATCTCACAGTTTGTGAGTTCAAATCCCGCACTGGGCTCAACTCAGAGCCTAGAGCCTGCTTTGGATTCTGTGTTCCATTCTCTCTCTGCCCATCCCCCACTTGTGCTGTGTCTCTGTCTCTCAAAAATAAATAAATGTAAAAAAAAAATTAAAAAATAAAATAACCATTAAAAAAAAAATACACTTCACCAAAACTAACCTCCTTCCACTCCCAGGGGACTAAATGACCTATACAGTATTCTGAAGAAACAAAAACAATAAAATACTGTATATTTAACAATATGTAAGCATTTAAACGCAGTTCCTTGCTAAAATGCTTAGTGATAAAATGAATAGCCTTAGAAAATAATTAATATATAATTCTTCTTTAAATGAACATATTCTAATAAAACTATGTTAGCTGTACTGTCAAACAGGACAAAAAATAATTTTTTTAAAGAATCTTTCCTATTTTCATTCATTTATTTATATATTTTTATTGAAGTATAGTTGACATACAATGTTACCTTAGTTTCAGGTGTACAATATAGTGATAAAACAACTTCATATGTTATGCTATGCTCACCACACGTGTAGCTACCACTGTCACCATACAACCCTATTACAGTATCATTCACTATATTCCCTATGCTGTCTGTATCCCTTTAACCTCATGAATTATTCATAAAATGGTGGTTTTTAAAAAATTCTTTTTTGATTTAGTCACTATTCTCAAATATTGGGAGAAAAATATTTAACCATATGAACACTTTTTGAGTAATTTCATTTGCTGCATTTAACTATCAGTTTTGATAACAGTTTACTATTCTTCCAATACCTGAGTATTTGACAATATTCACAGGAATATTTTCTTGGGTACATCATGATCTTCATTTTGCTGAATTCCTCATCTTCCCCTACTTATCTCATATCTTAATACAAAGCAATGATAATCTTGTTTTGAATTTTCAGTGTATTTTCTCTCATACTATTTTCCTATATGAAGTGTTTTTATAACTTAAATCTCAGTTTTTTCTCAAAATCTCTCCCGAACTTTGCTGTGCATTGGAGTCAGCTGGTGACCTTTTAAAAATCCCTATGCCCTGGATGCATGCCTTAAAATTTAAATAAGAAGGTCTGGGGATAAGGGAGAGAGTCAGGTCAGTTTCCAAATATACCCAGGTGTTATTAATATGCAGCAAACTTTGGGAACTACTGTCTTAAACTCTTATATAGTGCCCTGAAGGTCCAATATGCATACTACTTAATCTGTGACCTCAATCACTTGTGTTGCAAGCCTGGCATGGTAGTTAGTACAGTAGTTGGTGAGTAAACCTACTACTTGCACCTTAATCTGGCTTGGTTATCTTCTATTTGCCACATATAAACTCACAAAGTTACAATAAAAACCTTAGTTTTTTTTTTTTTTATTTTTTAATTTTTTTTTTTTAACATTTATTTATTTTTGAGACAGAGAGAGACAGAGCATGAACGGGGGAGGGGCAGAGAGAGAGGGAGACACAGAATCGGAAACAGGCTCCAGGCTCTGAGCCATCAGCCCAGAGCCCGACGCGGGGCTCGAACTCACGGACCGCGAGATCGTGACCTGGCTGAAGTCGGACGCTTAACCGACTGCGCCACCCAGGCGCCCCTAAAAACCTTAGTTTTAAATGAAAAGTAATTTCAAGAATTATTTCAGAATCCAGAAATTTTTGAATTTGAGAAGTTAACATAATGCATCTATTTTAATTCCATCACAACCCAAGAGAATTTGGGGCAGCCCCCTGTAATCGAGAACCTTAATATTTCACCAGGAATAAATATAAATATTCACACTGACTGAGGTAATAAAAATTGTAATGAATAGCCTCAGGTAAGTTGGGGCTAGGTTTTGCCACCATTAAATTGCGGAAGAAAGTCCTTTGGAATTTCAGAACGTTTTGGATTGCAGAAATGAAGACAAGTGATTATGGACATATAGACATAGGTCACAAAGGTCTCCCCTCCCTCCCAGAGAATGTGACTAAACAGCATGAAAGTCACTGACAGAATGTTTCTGTAAAGATGCACACGACAATGTTTTGGTGTGTATCACTAGAATAAAGGTGAACACCTGATGAGAAAGATATGTATTGTGTGACATGTGTTTGTTTTACCATGCATGTGTAATACTTTTGTCAATTAAATATAAATATTCCTACTAAAAGAAAAAAAAAATAAAAAGCCTGAGCCCACCTCACTGACAGAGTGGATCTGGAAAAAAAAAATCTTTGTTATTAACAGTTTTAAAGTTAAGAAAAGGGAACACCTACAAAAAATAGAAATCTTATTTAAATCAAAAGGCAGAATGTTAAAACTAGAATTAATGGTGGCATAGAGCATGACATGAAATGAGTTCACCACAAACAAAATTGTGAAAGTGTTTACACACTTCATTAGTGTAAAGCTGATTAATCTGTGAAGACTAGCAAAGAAAACACATACATTTTTTTCTTTTAAGAAAATACATATTCTTTTTTTAAAAAAAAAATTTTTTTTTCAACGTTTATTTATTTTTGGGACAGAGAGAGACAGAGCCTGAACGGGGGAGGGGCAGAGAGAGAGGGAGACACAGAATCAGAAACAGGCTCCAGGCTCTGAGCCATCAGCCCAGAGCCTGACGCGGGGCTTGAACTCACGGACCGCGAGATCGTGACCTGGCTGAAGTCGGACGCTTAACCGACTGCGCCACCCAGGCGCCCCAGAAAATACGTATTCTAAGTGGAAATCAGAATATTTTAAAGTAGACTGCCCCAAACAGAAACTTAAGTTTTACAGGAACACAGAAAAAGGGAGTGAGGGGTGGGGAAGTAAGGAGAGATGCACATCATTTTAGGAATTCTGGATTACATGAAGTTAAGCAGGCTATTTTTCCATCAGGATTTCTAAGAACCTTAAATAATGTGCTTTGACAATCTCTAAACAGGTATAACATGCAGGCTATTAACACTTATTTGACCTCTAAATCCTTTTTTCTTTAAAGCATTTAATATGACTAATTCCACAGAACATAAAACTATTGGAGATGTATTTATAAATTTAGGAATTTTAGATGGTCTTCAAGAATGAATGTCCAGAACCAACTTCTACTTCACACCACTAATTTTATTATCCTTATCAGTTACCAGTCATTAAGTGATACCTCCATACAATGCAATGAAATCCCCAAAGATCGTTAACTATGGAATTAGTAGCACGGATCATTACATAAATGAGAACAGAGTATCTTCTCTTAAACACCGAATCAAAATAAAACTTAAAATATATTCACCATTTTAAAAGTGTAAGTTGGCAATTTGTATAAATATTGAAATGCTATACCTCATCAAATTCTTCAGTCATTTTTCTGATGATTTCTGCATTCTGCATATTTCGAAACATCTCTATTCTCACAGTACCTGTGGAACAACAGATTTTACAGTTAATCCTTCTCTATCCCATGCTAAACATTAAATTTAATCTGACCAATGTTTGAAAATTTTTATTTGAAAGTTTTTGGGGTTTTCTCCTCCCCCAAACTCCTACCTAAAGGAATCCCTTGTTTAAGAGCTTCAAAGTTCTTTAGACATTTTTAAAAATCCCTGAATATTCTGCGAATAAGTATGAGGGGGGAAAAACTGAGAGGAGTGTTGGGGCAGGAAAAGACAAAAAAACAATATATTTATATAAGGATTGACTGGTGCTATCCAGACATATAGCTGATATTCTTTATCATCAGAATATTCTTCTATAAATTAAAACTAAGTGTTCCTTAATCTAATTAATACATGTCAGCTAAATCTGTTTTCTGTTAACATGAAAAATAGCTCAGTAACTTCAACCTAAGTATCAAACCAACAAAAAACAAAGTTAACCCCTTTCTCTCTCATTCTTTAGTATTACTTTTACATTAGCTATATAATTTTTATCTCAAGTATGGCTATATAAATATTACCACTCTTAAAATAGTAAGAGTGGTTTATATCAAAGACTTGTGTTAAAAATTAACATAATTTAAATAAAATAAGGTTCAAAATCTACCTTGAGTACAGAGAATATTGAACTAATAATTATATAAGGTTCAGTTTCAACTCTATACATGTCAATATTCAAGATAAAAATCACAGGAATAAGACTCAATGAATCAATAAGAAAATACTTTATACCCTCTGACAGATTCCTTGCCAATGATTAGCAGCTCCAATTCAAATCACATTTAAGAATGTAAGAAGGAAAAGTCTCTAAAGTGTACTGTACTTTTACAAGAAAGAGCATGGAACAACTGACAGCCACTGAAAGTCATCAAAGTGTGCTCTTCATTTAGAGTCCCAATAAAAGACTACAGTGGCACATTTCGCATATCAAACTTAATTTGACTTTTTATTAATCTGTAAAATGAAAAAAACGAGATCTTTCTCATCATTTTAATTACAACCATTTCTAACCATGTTTTAGTTACTTGATATATAGCTCTTTTGTTCATTTTCAGTATAATGAATTAAGTACTACCAACAGGTATCCCTACACCAAGCTGTAGAGATGACAAGTAAATCTACTCTCATAAAGTACTAAGCAAGCAAAAGAAATAAAATGAGATTTTTAAGTTATTAAACATGAGAAGAATTAGTTGTTCTTGGAGAGATGGAAATATTTTATGTTTTGGAGTGTCATTAAATAGCTATATGCATTTCTCAAAGTCATCTATCTGTACACTTAAAATGTGCAACTTTTTTTTTTTTCTTTTTTTTTTTTTTTTTTTTTTTTTTAATTTATTTTTTTGGGACAGAGAGAGACAGAGCATGAACGGGGGAGGGGCAGAGAGAGAGGGAGACACAGAATCGGAAACAGGCTCCAGGCTCCGAGCCATCCGCCCAGAGCCCGACGCGGGGCTCGAACTCACGGACCGCGAGATCGTGACCTGGCTGAAGTCGGACGCTTAACCGACTGCGCCACCCAGGCGCCCCAAAAATGTGCAACTTTTAATGTATGGAAATTATAACTTGGTAACACTGATTTTTTTTAATTTTTTAATTTTTTAAAATTTACATCCAAGTTAGTTAGCATACAGTGCAACAATGATTTCAGGAGTAGATTCCTTAATGCCCCTTACCCATTTAGCCCATCCCCCCTCCCACAACCCCTCCAGTAACCCTCCATTCGTTCTCCATATTTAAGAGTCTCTTATGTTTTGTCCCACTCCTTGTTTTTATATTATTTTTGCTTCCCTTCCCTTATGTTCATCTGTTCTGTGTCTTAAAGTCCTCATATGAGTGAAGTCATATGATACTTATCTTTCTCCGACTATTTTCGCTTAGCATAATACCCTCTAGTTCCATCCACATAGTTGCAAATGGCAAGATTTCATTCTTTTTGATTGCCAAGTAATACTCCATTGTATATATACACCACATCTTCTTTATCCATTCATCCGTTGATGGACATTTGGGTTCTTTCCATACTTTGGCTATTGTTGATAGTGCTGCTATTTAACATTGGGGTGCATGTGTCTGTTCGAAACAGCATACCTGTATCCCTTAGATAAATACCTAGTAGTGCAATTGCTGGGTTGTAGGGTAGCTCTATTTTTAATTTTTTCAGGAATCTCCATACTGTTTTTCAGAGTGGCTGTACCAGTTTGCATTCCCAGATAATACTGATTTTTTAAAGAACTCAAGAAAAAGGACAACACTAATCATACCAGTTCACTAAAAAGTGACACGTTATTGTTAATTATTAAACAATGTTCTATTTTATTTCCATGACTGATATGGCAGTTTTCATATACAGTGGAGTCTTAACTATAATTACAATGGACTACCAAGTTAGTTCATAAAGGGAGGAATATTTTGCTGCATTAATTTAATATTGTAAAGTGAAAGGCAACAAAACAACAACTAGCATTAGAAACAACATGAAAACCAGTCTCATGCTTAATATCTTTAAAAATGACTACCATATTTAGGGGCGCCTGGTGGCTCTGTCGGTTAAGCATGTAACTCTTAATTTCAACTCAGGTCATGATCTCATGGGTCATGGGCTCAATCCCTGCTTGGGATTTTCTCTTTCTTTCTCCCTCTGCCCCTTCTCTACTCACTCTCTCTCTCTCTCAAAATAAATAAATAAACTTCTAAAAAAATTGACTACCATATATAAGTAACAATTACTAATAAAGTAAAATCAGATGTTTAAAGCTGTAATTTTGAAAATGAACAGAGCCTGTCACTGAAAATTTTTTAAAGAAGAAAATCCTGCTGCTGTCACAATGACTTTTGACACATAGGGCTATTTACTTACTATGTTCTGCCTGTTCATTCTTCTTCCATTAGGTCCAACAACTCTACTGAAACTGCTTCCTCACACCTATTATCTGCTAATTGTTACATCAAGCAGTCTTTCTTTAGTAATACCCTACATATTCCATTGAAAACATTTGCCCATTATATTGGTTTCTATTAACACTATATCCTTGTACTGTATTCTCTAATGGCTTACTTTCATTTCTTTCACTTTTACTTACCTGAATACAGGTTATTTCCAAAGTTCTGTCCTACACATTGTTTTTGTCCTTTTCTACATTTTCTAACCTGGAAATGGCCCACATCTAGCTTACCCACCAGAGAAAAGTATGGCAGAATACTACTTATTAATCTTTGTATTCTCTATAGTTCCTTGAAATATGCCTAACATCTTAAGTCTTCTCTCTACTATTTTAAGCTTTGACAATGGATAGCTATTAAAAGTAAATTAAAGGGACGCCTGGGTGGCTCAGTCAGTTAAGCAGCCGAATTCGGCTCAGGTCATGATCTCACGGTCCGTGAGTTCGATCCCCGCGTTGGGCTCTGTGCTGACAGCTCAGAGCCTGGAGCCTGTTTCAGATTCTGTGTCTCCCTCTCTCTGACCCTCCCCCGTTCATGCTCTGTCTCTGTCTCAAAAATAAATAAACGTTAAAAAAAAAAATTAAAAAAAAAAAGTAAATTAAAGATCTGAAATAATTCAGATTCAGAGAAACAGAAATATTTGAAAATAAGGAATGAAAAAAAAATAGATTATCTTCCACTCTCTAAAACACTATCTGCGAGAATCTTCAAATAATCTACCAACATACGTATCTTACATTAAAAAATAAAAGATTGTTTGATCAAGCCCTACTGACAGGATTATACCTCTAATGAAGATAAAGGAAGAACTTTCAAAAGTGTCATTTTTTTTTAAATTTTTTTTTTCAACGTTTATTTATTTTTGGGACAGAGAGAGACAGAGCATGAACGGGGGAGGGGCAGAGAGAGAGGGAGACACAGAATCGTAAACAGGCTCCAGGCTCTGAGCCATCAGCCCAGAGCCTGACGCGGGGCTCGAACTCCAGGACCGCGAGATCGTGACCTGGCTGAAGTCGGACGCTTAACCGACTGCGCCACCCAGGCGCCCCAAAAGTGTCATTTTTAACTATCAATAATTCCAGAAATAGAATAACATCAAACAACTACCATCAAGTTACTGATCATTTAAATTTTATCAAACTGCTGGAGAGAACATAACTTGATACAATCCCTATGGTATGCAATTTGGCAAATATTACCGAAATAACAAATTTACATACTCCTTGGCCTGGATATTGTACTTGTTGCGAAAAATCCATAAACTCACACACATATGAAATAACGAAAGTACAAGGTTATTCCCTGAAACACTGTTTGTGATAGCAAAAGGAAAAATGCATATACCCATAAATAAGATTCTGATTAGTAACTGCAAGTGTTGATGATAATGACGATGGTGGTGGCAGCTAACACTTGGGTGCTCACTATCTGCCAGGCGTTGTTCTAATAAATATGCCCTATTAAATATGTTAAAACATTTACTTTTCACAACAATAGAAGAATGTACTACTTTTCTCTCATTTTATAGAAGAGAAAATTGAGGCACCTAGAGATTTAGCAACTTGCAAACAGGGTTTCCCAGTAGCAGATTCGTGGTCTATACGCAGACAGTCTGGCTACAGGGTCCATGACTAACCACTACTTTTAAATGACTAAAATCAATGGAATCCATGCAAGCTGTCAAAAACAATAAAGTGGTCTATGCTTGATATGGAAAGATCTGTAGGATATATTCATAAATGAAAAAGGAATATTTATGCATTTGATAATATGATTTAAAATATTTCTATAAAGATACACAAATATCCGGCACAAGTGGTTGCCTCAGGGAAAGAGAAATATGTGGTTGAGGTTTAGGGATATAATGGAGGTATTATATTGCAAACCCTTTGCATTTCCTGAAATTTGAACTATATAAATGTATTACTCAAAATAAGGAATGAATACATTTCAAATAAAAAATAAAATGTTAAAAAACTAAACTGAAGGACAGACTGCTATTAATCTTTTCCTGTCAAGCATTTGTGTAGTCACTACCAATATGCACTCATTAGAGGGTAGGCTAAGAATGCTCCATTTAAGTTTGCCAGATATGTGAAATTTTATGTTTTACTTACCAGGCTATTATAGAACACAAAAAATGAAATTGAAAAGCAGTATGAAAATGAGGCTGGAGAACATATCCTTGGCAAAATTAGTGACATGGACAACAATGAAAAGTAACTTTAACTGTGGTTATAGCAACCACAACATTTAGCAGAACCCTCAAGAAGTCATCGTAGGGTCATTTAAAATCTTTGGCATTAGACACAGTAGGGTTTAAGTCTCAGCTCCCCCAGTTACTAAGCTATAGGAGACTGAAAAAATCAATTGTTTTCTATAAAACTCAGATTTCTAATCTTTAAAGTGGTGAGAATACCAATGCAGGGATTTTTTTTGTTCAATGCTATAATTCCTAGTACATAAACAGCACTGAAAAAAAATGTGGAACAAATGACTAAGGATGATATGAGAACAAAATAAGAAAACAAGTATAAAGAATTTAGTATTGTGCTTATAGCACGTAAGATGCAAGATGCATGTAAGATGCTCACCTACTTTGAGCATTCCTTTTTTGAAAGATTATCCTGCCCATTTAGAGGAAAGCTAAAAGCTCGAGTTTTGGGGCTCTACTGAAAGCCAGATCCCTAATTGTGCATGTTGTCAGATTATTGCCACTTGAAGAATGAGACCAGTCATCTCTTTTATTCCAGAACTAAGCAAAGTCAGCAGTTTTCTAAGCACCCAGACCAAAGCTTTTACTTCCAGACACTAACCATCTCTTTCCAAAATGTCTAGAATCCACCATAACGATGAGTTAAGGTGATAAAGAAGTCAATGCCGAAAAAGCAGGAACCCACAAATTCTTATCCCCATTTACACGAACCCCATGGTTTAGAACACGGTCTCATCTCATCCTCTTCATTTTGAATTTTACCCTTACTCTATTCTTTGATGAGATCCAAAGCCAGAACTCTAGCCTTGTTTGTATCCTTCCAACTAGGTACAGAAGCAGACAGAAGAGAAGACTGAAAGCAGAGAGAACTTTCTTTAAAAATATTTTTTAATGTTTATTTATTTTTGACAGAGAGAGAGACAGAGGGACAGAGTATGAGCGGGGGAGGGGCAGAGAGAGAGGGAGACACAGAATCTGAAGCAGCTCCAGGCTCTGAGCTGTCAGCACAGAGACTGATACCGGGCTCAAACTCACAGACTGCGAGATCGTGACCTGAGCCGAAGTTGGACGCTCAACCGACTGAGCCACCCAGGCACCCCACATACAGAACTTTTTGAGCAGCAAATCAACTTACCCAAATACAACAAAAGGCCCTTCTGGGTTTATACCTTTTATGACACTAACATTCTGGTTCCCTCAAATTACTGAACCTGGCTCCCTTAAATTACTAAACCAAACCAATTACTGGTGTTATATACTAACACTGCCTAAGAGTGTTTAACAGAGAGCCTTCCTAAGAGCTTTCTTACTAATTGTACCATGTATGAAACAGCTTTCTATTTTAAAGCTTTTATTGTAAAGACTGGATTATAAAGTATTAATTTAAAAACCTAATCTGGTGATGGACCAGAGATAATTCATACATATAACAGGAAAATTTTTGATAGTCTCATCTTCTGCTTCATTTTTACTGTAAGTAACAGTATATTATACATCAAAATAAAGTGGAGAAAGACTGAAAAAAGTATGGATAAATTACAAGACAAAATCTAAGTCAAAAAGGAGAAGAAATGCTGAGGCTACTAAAACTGAGAAGTATTTACTAAAGAAACACTGCATACCAGAATACAGAATTTAACAGTTACCTAAGATTGCAGTGACTGTTGAGGAAAGGGAATGGGGAAAGATAAAGAGACAGATACTTTGGTTGCTTTTTAATGATCATTTCAAGCTTAATACTGGAGCTTGGTTTAGCCATGTTAGTATAGCCCAGGAACAAAAGCAAGCATTGTCTTATAACAGTGATGTTTCAAACTACTTTCACCAAATCTTCCAACAACTATTAAAATATCCTCAAGGGGCGCCTGGATGGTTAAGCGCCTGACTTCGGCTTGGGTCATGACCTCATGGTCTGTGCTCACGTCGGGCTCTGTGCTGACGGCTCAGAGCCTGGAGCCTGCTTCAGATTCTCTGCCTCCTTTCTCTCTTTACCCCTCCACTGCTTGTGTTCTGTCTCTCTCTCTCTCTCTCAAAAATAAAATAAATAAACATTAAAGATAATTTTTTTTTAATATCTTCATCTTCAGTCCACATAAGAATTAAAGGACACGGCAATGAAAAAAATAAACATACTTTTCAAAATGTCCATCTGCTACCTCAGGCATTACTACTAATATTAACATGATTCAAGAGAAGCAGGACTTCTTAATCTATGGCACATGGATTCCTAAATATCTATGGACCTTTTGTATGAAAATTTAGGTCTATGCAACTTTTGTGGAGAAAGACCCAAATTTTCAGGTTATTATTAAAGGAATTGGAGAGCTCAAAAAGGTAACAATAGCACATTAGAAGAAAAATATCAGCCAAAGATTTTTAGTCTTAGGGAACTGAAGACAAAAATTAAATTGTGGCAGTAAAGAATAGCTCTAAAGAAGAATTACTCTTCATAGCATGGTATGGAAAAGCAAAAACTAGGGACTGAGAGATGCAGGGGAAAAAAATGCTGAATTATGTTTCTTTCTCATAAATTAGACCATGAGTGCAATGGTTATCATCTAAGTAGAACCAGGTTTCATCTCCAAGTAGCAAAGGAAAAAGAGCACAAGAGAACTTCCCCATAACGTTGTAAGAATCCATAAATTAAAGAGTGAACATTTTTATTTATAAGTACCTTGTTTAGAGCCAACACTACATATCTGACTTCAGTTACATAATATATATAAGATAATTTAGGATTTAAATGTGTGAGATAATTTAGGATTACTTTGTATTTTCCTATCAAAGTGCATATAAATGATCAAGTCATACTCTTTAAGCTGTACTTCAAAGGTGTGTCACTACAAGGTCCCAAATAATCTCAAGTATACTTTTGCAAAGACTCTCTCACAATTTATTTGCCACTAAGACTTTCTCATCTTTCTCTAGAGCACCACCACTCTTTTCTATTTCATTGAACTTTTATGTATATGATTAAAAAGGGGAAAAAAAAACTAGGTGGTTGGGCTTAATAAGAGTCTCAAAGAATTTTCCTTAAACTGAATTCCACAATGTTTTAAAAAATACATACTTTTTATTTTAGAATAGTTTTAGACTAACATAAAAATTACACAGTGCAAAATGTTTCCATAAACACCAAAACCAGTTTCTCTTATTAATATCTCGTATTAATATTGTGTATTTGTCACAGCTAATGAGCAGATATTAATAACATTTTTGTTCTTCCCCTAGCTTCACTGAGAAATAATTGACATACATCACTACAAGTTTAAGGTGCACCGCATCATGGTTTGATTTACATATATTGGAAATGATTATCACAACAGGTTTAGTTAATATCCATCATTTCTTATAGATATAATCAGAAAAGTAATTTTTCCTTGTGTAGAGAATTCTGAGGATCAGCTCTCTTAACAACTTTCCTATGTATCATACAGCAGTATTAACAGTAGTCATTCACTTACACTACATCCCTAGTACTTATTTATCTAGTAACTAGAAGTTTGTACCTTTTGATCGTCTTTCTCAAATTCCTTCTCCCCTCAACCTGATAATATTAACTAAAAGTCATATTCAGATGTTCTTACTTTTAACCTAATATCCTTTTTCTGTTCCAGGATCTCAACCAGAATACCACAAAAGGTGGTAGTTGTCGTGTCTCCTTAGGGTACTCTATACTGTGACAGTTTCTAACTTATTTTTGATCATCATAATGGTGTTACGGAGCAGTCAGGCAGTTTACAGAATGTCTGTCAATTTGGGTTTGTGTGATGGTTTTCTTATGGTTAAATATGGTTTTTGGTTTTTGAGAGAAAGATCAAAGAAAAAGTGCCATTGTAATTGTATCAAAACAAAAGTATTTTTTAATCATGTGCTTATTAATCATGATCATCTAAACTGAGGTAGAATTTGTCAAGTTTCTCCAAGGTACGTTATATTTTTCCCCTTTTTCCATACTATATTCTTTGGAAAGAAGTCACTATGTACAGCCCACACCTAAACGTGTAAGAAATTATGCTTCCTTAAGTTTATATATGTATCTATATAAATTACATTGAATTCTTCTACATGAAAGATTTGTCTATTACCCATTTGTTCCATTTTCAATCATTTATTTATAACATGGACTCATGAATATTTTATAGTTTACATTATAAGCCAATTCTACAGTATTTTGTTGCTCAAATTGTTCCACTTTTGGCTACTGAGTAGGGTTCTTTTCAGTTGGTTCCTATGTCCTTTTGACAAACCCTCACTGTTGTTTTGTTTTCACTGAGCACTTATTTACTTTCAGAAACTATGAAATGCTTCAGGTTCACCTTGTATATTCCCTGTCCCAGTCTTAGAATCTAATATTGCTGTAAGGATCCCTGACTTCCTCAACTGGAGAATGGAATAAGAAGCCAAGATTTATATGCTAAGTGTGTTCCTTGCTACCGGCTCATTGTTAGTGTAATGTCATTTCTTTTAGGCCCTCTCGGCTTAAAGAGCAAGGAAATATATATGTATGTAACTACTTCTGTATGTAGCCATATGTATCTATATTAAGCTATATATGAGTTATACTAATATCTTCAACTCCATGACCACACACACCACACGGAATATTCCAGAGTTCTCCCCTTGCTTTTATCTATAATTTCCTACAGTGAAATCTCAAACAGTGAAAACTCTGGTTCCCACCATCAACTATCTACTTACTTAATTTTTTAATTCCAGTTATACATATGTATAGTGATTTCAAAATTGTATACACATGTATAGTGACTTCCATACCACAATGGAAAATAACTGCCAACCAGAGTACCATCCTTACATACAGTTCCTTTTGCCTTTAGTCTTATAATCTCTACTCTTAAGTATTTAGGACAGTACTTTTATCCCAAACCCCTGCAGTGAGGTTATTTCATGTGTTTGTAATACAGTTTGATTCTTTTGTTAGTCTGACTTCAACTGGGATGACCTCGTTAAGTGGTTTTTTTTTAATTTGCATACATCAATGTTTACTTTTTGTTCTAGCAGTTCTATGGGTTTTGAGAAATGCACTGATCATGTATCTACCGTTACAGCATGATACAGAATAGTTTCACCACCCTAACCCCTTATGATTCACCTATTCAACCCTTCTTCCTCCCCAAAGCCCTGGCAAACATGGATCTATTTACCATCTCTATAGTTTTCCCTTTTCCAGAATGTAACAGAAACTGGAATCATAGTATGTAGCCTTTTTAGACTGGCTTCTTTCACTCCACAATACCTACTGAAGACTCATCTATGCTTTTTGCATGGTTTGAGAACATTCCTTCCTATAACCGAATAATATTCCATTTCATGAATGTACCACTGTTTATCCCTTTCATCTACTAAAGGACACCTTGATTGCTTCCGATTTTTGGTAATTAATGAATATAATTACATTAAACACATGCAGGTTTTTGTGTGGGCATGTTTCAGATGAGTTGGGTAAACACCTAAGAGCACAATTACTAGATTTTACAGTAAGGTTATGTTTAGTTTTGTAAGAAACTGTTACACTGTCTTCCAATATGGCTACACCATTTTGCATTCCCATCAACAATGATTTCCTGTGCCTTCACATCTTGACAGTGATCAATACTGCCAGTTTTTTGGACTTTAGCCATTCCAATAGCTGTGTAGTGATATCTTTTTGTTGTTTCAATTCGCATTGCCCTTATGACAAATGATGTTGAGCATCTTTTCGCATGTTTAATTGCCATCTGTGAAATGTCTTATTCAGTGAAATGTCTATTCAGGTGTTTGCCCACTTTTTATTGGGCTGTTTATTTTCTTATCACTGAATTTTTAGAGCTCCTTGTATATTTTAATTACAAGTCCTTTACCATATATGTGTCTTGAAAATATGTTCTCTCAGTCTGTGACTTAATTTTCTCAATAATGTCTTTTGCAGAGCAGAAAAATTTTAATAAGGTCCAACTTGTCAATTGTTTCTTCCATGGGCTTCCATGTACTCTTGGTTGTTACAGCTAAAAACCTCAAAACCTCATCACTAAACCTAAGGTCATGTAGTCTTTCTCTTACGTTTTATTTTAGAAATTTTGAGTTTTACATTTCACTTAAGAAAGGGGTAAGATCTTTAAGTTCATTTTCTCCCCATGGATATCCAATAGTTCATGTACCATTTGTTGAAAAGATGGTTATTTCTCCATTTTAATTGCCTTTATATCTTCAAATAAAAAAATCAGTTGACTATATTTGTGTGATTCTTATAATATTTTTAAAGAATAATTTAGGGCACAAAAATTTGATATATATACAACCCTTTAGAAACCCATGGGGCCTAGAAAAATGAGGCTAAAATATACCAAAATATTTCTCGTTCCATTCTCCTATTTTAATAATTCTTATTCTGTACTCTGTATAACCAACAGCTTTTCCTAAATAATAAACTCATCAGGATTATCTGTGGTTTTCATTGCACAATTCCTAAAACAATATCTGAATATGTCTACATTTGAAAGTTCTTCCAAAAACATAAGAATGAGAAATTGAGACTTTAAATAGTGCCAAGAGACTAGAGTCCATGAAAGTAGAAATTGCAACAATATAAAAGATAAATATATGAAATATGTCCAAAGCGTGGAAAGTTCAAAATTATGGCCTACATTTACACATACACAATTATCCAAGGGAACAAATATGTTAAGTTGGTATGTAAAAGTTTTGATTATGGTAGTACTATATACAATATTATTTATATAAACAGTTTTCCTGAAATGCTAATAAAAACATGAAAAACATTTTGAAAAACATCTAAAACCTTGAGGATAAAGACAAACTAAAAGCAGAAAGCAAGATACAGAAAGAGCGCTAAAATCACTTTTTCTCTGATAATATTTATTGAGCCTATAATGCACAAGCTGGGACTTCTCAGGTGAAGGGTCTAAAAGAAACAACTTTTTTATGAAGTGGGGCTCAAAGGATTTCATTTGTAAGATAAAGTTAAACCAGCAGTAAATCTAATACCTCATACTTTGGGATCCATAAAGAAAGCTTTAAAAAAAAAAGTTTATGTATTTATTTTGACAGAGAGAGAGAGAGAGAGAGAGAGAGAGCGAGCACACAAGAGCAGGAGAGGGACAGAGAGAGGGAGAAAGGAGAGAGAATTCCAAGCAGGCTCCGCACTGTCAGTACAAGCCTGACACATGGCTCAATCCCACAAACCATGAGATCATGACCTGCCCTGAAATTAACAGACTTACCCAAATGACCCACCCAGGTGCCCCAAGAAACCTTTTTATAATACAGATACCTGGGAGATAGAAGTCAAACACTGGTGCTCTCACAAATATCCTAAATTCACTTAATCTGATCCAGAAAACTGCAAACTTGACTTAGGTGTAAATAGTCGTCGATTTGTAGTACCCTTGGATACCTGTCAAGCAAATGCTAAATCTTCTCTAGAGGAATGTACCTTACTTAGGTTTCTAATAAGTTGGAAAGAAAATGTGGAGCTTGGAATAAAAAGTAACTAAACACTCCAAGAAGAAAGGAATGCAAAGGATATGCAAAGGAATAAGCAAAAATGACTGTATAAACAGACTCACAAAGACTTCAAGTATTAGAATTATCAGATACAGACTGTAAAAAATTCACCATATTAAAAAAGGAAAATACAAAACCAAATGAATAGCCACAGGGAACAATTCCATGGACTTCTTTTCCTATAAAAGAGAGTCACGTAACTCTAACTTCTAGAAATGACCAATACAGTAACTGAAACAGACTGGCATGGATGAAAAAAAAGTAAGTGAACTGGAAGACAGGGGAAATATTACACAGAAAGGAATATAGGAATTCAAAAATGCAAAAAGGTACAAAGAAAACAATAGGCAAAGTTTAAACAAAGTTACTGAGGGAGAAGAGAAATAAAATGAGAAGCAGCAATATTTTAAAAGATAACTGAGGAAAGACACCAATCTAAAGAAATATGTTCTATACCTAGAACATAATAGTCAGACTGCAGAATACCAGAATACAAAGAGAAACGTTAAGCTTTGGGAAAAACAAGTATTGAAAGAAAGGAAAATTATTATTCCTAGTTCTCAACAACAATCTAAGCCAGAAAACAGTAAAATGTCTTCAATATGAAGACGGCCAATGTTATATGATCTATTTATCAAAATATACTTTCATAAATAAAGACAAGTTAAATAAATCTTTAAAAAAAGTCCAACAGAGCCTATACAATCCCTGATAGAAGATCAATGGAAGTTCTAAACGATGCATTTTAGGCAGAAGTGATCTCAGATATATATGACATTAAAAAAAGAACAACTACAATGGTATGTATAACGGTAAAACTAAAAAAAAAAATTAACTACCTTATTTCTTTAAATAATAATGACTAAAGGGAAAACTAAATAGATTTAAATTACAACACAAGGAAGGAAGTAAATAGAATTATTGCTTTAGGTCCTTGTACTTTCTAGGAAAAGGGTAAAAGTGGTAATTACATTTTAGATTTTGTTACATTAATTATGATTTTTATAATCTCTAGGGTAACCATTAAATGCATGCAAAGAGTACAAAGTGTCCAAAAAAGTAGAGGGGGGTGGGGGGGAAATGAATTCTTTTGAATTCAAAGAATCTAAAGGCAAGAAAGAAAAAGCAAAATAAAAAAATACATAGAGCAGCCAGGACAGAGAACAAACACTGTTTTG
Source organism: Prionailurus viverrinus (assembly GCF_022837055.1). Taxonomy (NCBI): domain Eukaryota; kingdom Metazoa; phylum Chordata; class Mammalia; order Carnivora; family Felidae; genus Prionailurus; species Prionailurus viverrinus. Next base: position 32,265,590 of record NC_062569.1, read on the forward strand.
ATATAAATCCAAACATCCACTGTTTACATTAAATGTAAAAAGGATTAAGTGATACAGTTAAAAGAAAAATAGTTTTCTGACTGAATAAAAAAATACCATCCGTCTATTTGCTGTTTACAAAATGCATCTAAACAGTAAGGATAGAAGAACAATGAAAGGAAAAAACCAGAAAAGGTTGGGCCAGAAAAAAGCCATAAAAGGAGGTATGCTTTATTAATATTCAAATAAATGAAATACGAGAAAAAAGCACTACCAGAGATAAAGAGTATCATTAAATAAATGTAAAACATTTGAGTTATAGAAAATATTAGAGTATTTCTAGGCACCTAATAACAAAGCAGGTGATGGGAGAGGACATGAAAAAGAGAATGATGGAAGGGGAAGCCCTTCAAGGAGAAATCAAGAAGAAATATATAAACCTACAATCATGATTCTAAAATACGTCCCTGAGTAACTGCTAGAAAAGTAAATAATAGATTAAAAGGATATGAAATATGTCAACACAATTATTGAACAATCTTAACCTAATGGACACAACTGCACTTAAAATATGCATGAGGGATGCCTGGATGGCTCAGTCAGTTGAGCATCAACTTCAGCTCAGGTCGTGATTTCAAGGTTCGTGGGTTCGAGCCCCACATAGGGCTCTGTGCTGACAGCTCAGAGCCTGGAGCCTGCTTCGGATTCTGTGTCTCCTTCTCTCTCAGTCCCTCCCCCGTTTGTGTGCACTGTCTCTCAAAAGTAAATAAAAGTTAAAAAAAAATTTTTTTTTAATGCATAATACAGACAGATTTCAAACACATGTGAAACATTTGCAAAAACTGACCAGAGGACCTTAAAACAAGTCTACACAAACTAAAAAGGATGAAAACCACACAGATCATTTTCTCTGGCCTCAAATTCAATTAAGCTAGGAAGAAATCAGTAACAAAAGTTAACTAGAAAATTCCATGTTTGGAAGTTAAGGAATATGCTTTTAAAATAATCCATGAATCAAAGAAAAAAACAATTAGAAAACATTTTGCATTGAACTAATGAAAAGGAATATCATAAGAAGTTATACGCACTATAAAAAGAGAAGGGGCTATTACACCTATTACAAATAACAATATTAAATAAATTTGCAAATTCAAAAAGAATGGATAATTTCCTAGAAAATATAGCTTGTCAAAAACAAACAAATCTGAATATTGCTAAATCAGTTTAAAAAATTGAATCAGTAATTTAAAATCTTCCAACAAAAACAAAAAAATTCAGACCCATATGGTTTCAATAGCAAATTCTACCAAATGTTCTGGAAACAATTCCAATCTCAAATACTCTTCCAGAAAACAAACAAAAAAAAGATGATATTCTCCACAACTCACTTCATAAAGTTAGCAAAGCCTTGATAATAAAATCTGAGATGGAAAGAATGAAAAAGGAAAACTGCAGGCCAATCTCATCAATGAATACAAATATAAAAATCCCTAAACAAGACATTAGCAAACCAAACCAAGCAATAATTTAAAAGATATAACACATCATGATTAAGGTGAATTCATTTTAGAAAGGCAGTTAGACTTAGCATTATGAAATAATGTGGTACTCATCGCTCAGTCAGTTAAGCATCTCTTGGTTTCAGCTCAGGTCATGACCTCCCTGTTTGTGAGTTCAAGCCCTGTGTCAGGCTCTGTGCTCTTGATGCAGAGCCTGCTTTGGATCCTCTGTCTACCTCTCTCTCTGCCCTCCCTCACTTGCACTCTCAAAAATCACTAAACATTAAGAAAAAAAAAAGGGGGGGGGTACTCAGGAATGAAGGGCGGGGAACAGTGAGTGGAAAGAGATATCCAGAAGAAAACAGTGGAGCTTTTTAGAGCAACTGAAACTATTGACTTTGATACTAGAATAATGGATATATAACATTATACATTTGTACAAATCCACAGAACTTTGAAGCACAAAGAGAGAACCCTAATGTAAACTATGAACTGTAGTTAATAATGTACCACTGGTTTATCAATTGTAACAAATGTACCAAACTAATGCAAACATGTTAATAATAGGAGAAACTTGAAGGTTAGAGAGGAAAGGAGAGGAAGCGGGAATTTTCCATAATTTGGGGTTATTTTTTTTGTAAATCTAAAACTCATCTAAGAAATAAAGTCTACTTTAAAAAAAGACACTATTTATAATAATTTTTTAAATGTTTAAATCCAAAAATACAGATTTTAGTAACAGATGTATGAAACCTTTTCACTCATACGCAAAAATACCCTCTAAAAGACTGAAAACATAAAGATGTAAATGGAGAAATATACGCAAAGATCATGAATTTGAAAACTTCATTTTATAAAGTTCTAAATTCACCCCTCCTTATTTATACAGCAGTAGTTCTCAACCTTTGCTTCTCACTCCCAACAGATAGGAACAACTGAAGGTTGGGGTAGGGTGCTACTGACATTTAGAAGTAGAGGTCAGAGATGCTGCTAAATATTCTACAATGCAGGAAAGCTCCCCATAACAAATAATTAGGCAGCCCCAAATGTCAACAATTATGGAGATTGAGAAGTTTGTTATACTGTACAAATTAAATATAATTTTATTCAAAACTCAACAGTTTTTTTTATGGAATTTGACAATCTAATTCTAAAAGTAATACATGTGAAAATACAAAAAGACAAGGTATTTCTACAATCACTTCAGAGAACAGTCTGGCATTACCTGGAAAAGCCACATCTCTTATATCCCAGTAATTTCACTTCTCAGTATACAAACTATAGCATCTTATATATATGGACACTGCATTAATATGTACCAAAGACAGCTAGCTTATAGTAGCACTGTAGATCCTATCCAAAAGCTGGGAACAACCCAATTACCTTCAAGCATGGGAAATTTAAATAAAGTAGTATATTCATATACTAAACACTTTAGGGCAGTTCTCACATTATGGCAATTTTACCCCTCAGGGGACTTTTAACATTGTCTGCAGACATTTTTGATTGTCAAGAGGAGAAAGGGCTGTGGAAGGAGAGACAGGAATGTGTAACTGGCATCTAATGGGTAGAGGCCAGAGATGCTCCTAAACATTCTACAATACAGAGAAAAGCCCACCAGACCAAAGAATTGTTTGCTTTATATCAATGAAAATAAGTGAAATATGGTACAGGAAACATAAATGAATCTCATAAATAGAACAAATATATGAGTGGGAAAAGACAAAGAGTAGGTACAGTTAATTATGTACAAAAGAGAACATACAGTTAATTATCTAAAGAAGAAAGAAAGGCAAAACTAAACTGTTTTAAGGATAAATCCACTTATGGTAAAACTATAAAGAAAAGCAAGGAAATAATTATCACAAAATAAAAGTAGTATTTATCTCTGTGGAAAATGGAGGTGGTTTGATAAAGGAGGAGCACACAAGACATAAGAGAAGGAGTCTTCTGAAGTCCTGACAATGTTATTTTCCTTGAGCGGAGTACTGATTACACTGGGATTCAGAAAATAAATATTCTGTAAGAAGTATATCTATAGTTTATTTAGTCTTCTGTGTAAATAGGATGACACAATTAAAAAGGATTTAAGAAAAATAATATTGATCTATATATACTGTGCATGCAAAGAATTCATTAAAGTAGACTTTGAAACAGCATACGGATTGATATGTAATAAACCATAACAAACACCTGCTTCTATCTCCCAAAGAGACTGAGACTGTTAAGATACCAGTAAAAGTAATTTATTTGGGGGAAGATCCCATATAGTACTGGGAATGGATTCGGGAAATGAAACAAGTTGAGAAAGGCAGACAATAACAAGTGCATTATCTAGCCAATCACTGCCATGGATAACTGGAGCCTAATTAAACTCCTTGGGAAACTGAAAATCTGAGTAGGTCATGGACTTCACAGTTATCTCACCTGAAGGGCAGAGGAATTGGGGTATTGTCAATCACTGGTTAAACTGTGAACTGAGATGCCCTTGGCTACCGGAGCAAACTCATACGGCAATTGTGAGGTATTTTAAATTTTCAAAGAGAAACACAGGAAAATCAAACATTTGTCAAGCACAACAGGAGCTATTAGCATGAGGTAATTTCCAGTTTCAAAATCAGATCATACTCTATTCGTTTTAATTATATTCTATCATTGAGTTCTCATAAATACTGTTGGAAAACCAATACAGAACAGGAAAGGAGAGTGTTTCTAAAGTTTAATAAGTTGTACAGTACCCAATGGGTACATATATCCATTAGTAACTAATTATGGTTACTAAGAATAGCATACAATTTTTATTTTCATTTCAATTGTGTTTATTTTCCCAAAAAACTCCTAAGTTGTTAGGACACAAATAAATACGCTGGAACTAACTACCTCAAAAAGGAAGTGGCTACAAACACCATGAAAATATTACTGAAACAGTAACTGGCTTACAAAATGGGAAAGTACAGGACACGTTAGGAGTTAAGTAAGTGTTCCTTAGAAGGAGATCCCTAATAATTCTCTAGCAAACCTGCACTTCTAGAAGACCCTCATGAATCTAGAAGTCCAATGTTAGGCACAAACACTGCATAACAGAACCATTACTTGTTATAACCAATTAAGAAACAAGTTACTTATAACCTACAAATCACAAGTTTCATAAACACACCCTTTATTAAGTAAAAACCAGCACATTTGTCAATGAAAACTCTTTATCAATACTCCTAATATATATTTCTGAAATGTATTATATACTGGTATTAGCATATACCCAAATACATATGCCTATATCATGGGTGTATTAAGCAATAATAATATTTAAATACAGGTAAAACCTATCTTTATTTTGGTATGCATAGTATCATAAATATATCCCATCAATCTATGTTGTCTTCGTTGCTTCCTAAAAATTTGTTCCTATGAACTTCTATAAAGTTCTATAGCTTTAAAGTGCAATTATAAGTCAAATCAACATTTCCTTTCCCATCCTTCCTACTCCACTGATATTAGATACATTCTATTATTACACATTTAATCAGTCACTATACTCTAAGAATTCCTAGCAATAAATGCAATTCACTCCAAATGATTCAAATGAAGAGGTTTTAATGAGGACACTACAGATGTGTGGGCAGACTTAAGGAAACAAACAGGGGTGATGATGCAACTTAAGATAGCTAAAGTAGGAAACCAATAATATCCACTAGACTCCAGGGTAAAGATGAGAAAGTGGTGAAACTAGAGCCACAAAGAAGAAGGGCTGCCCAGAGTGGAGAGAAATGGAGAGAGAGAATCCCATGCAGGCTCTGCGCTGTCGCCATGGAGCCAGGCATAGGGCTCCATCTCACAAACTGTGAGATCATGACCTGAGCCAAAAATCAAGAGTCAGATGCTTAACTGACTTGAGCCACTCAGGTGCCCCTTCCTTATTTTTATCTTAAAAAGGGAGTCTTTTTTTTTTTTTAATTTTTTTTTTCAACGTTTATTTATTTTTGGGACAGAGAGAGACAGAGCATGAACGGGGGAGGGGCAGAGAGAGAGGGAGACACAGAATCCGAAACAGGCTCCAGGCTCCGAGCCATCAGCCCAGAGCCTGACGCGGGGCTCGAACTCACGGACCGCGAGATCGTGACCTGGCTGATGTCGGACGCTTAACCGACTGCGCCACCCAGGCGCCCCTTAAAAAGGGAGTCTTTTACCTATACGCTGAAAAAATTAAACACTGATGAAACAAAACTCAAGATGACATAAACAAATGTAAAGACATTCCAAGCTCATAGAATAAAAGTAAAAATATTATTTAAAATGTCTATACTACCAGGGGTGCCTGGGTGGCTCAGTTGGTTAAGCGTCTGACTTTGGCTCAGGTCATGATCTCACGGTTCATGAGTTCATGAGTTCTGTGCTGACAGCTCAGAGCCTGGAACCTGCTTCAGATTCTGTGTCTCCCTGCCTCTGTGCCCTGCCCCTGCTGGCATTCTGTCTCTCTCAAAAATAAATAAACATTTAAAAAAGTACGTTTAAAAATGTCTATACTACCCAAAGCAATCTACACATTTAATGCAATCTCTATCAAAATATCATCAGCATTTTTCACAGAACTAAAACAGACAAACCTACAATCTGTATGGAGCCACAAAAGACCACAAATATCCAAAGGAACCTATTTTTTTTTTTAAGTTTATTTTTATTTACCTTGAGAGAAAGAGAGAAAGCGATGGGGGAGGGAGAGAGAATCCCAAGGAGGCTCCACGCTATCAGCACAAAGCCAAATGTGGGGCTCCAACTCATGAACCAGAGTTCATAACCTGAGCCAAAATCAAAAGTTGGACGCTCAACAGACTGAGCCACCCAGGCGTCCCCAGCCAAAGCAATCTTGAAACAGAAAAACAAAGCTGGAGGCATCACAATTCCAGACTTTAACCTATATCACAAACCTGGAGTAATCAAGACAGTAGAGTGCTGGCACTAAAACAGACGCACAGATCAACAGAAGAGAAAACCCAGAAATGAGCCCACAAATGTACAGTCAATTAATCTTCAACAAAGCAGGAAAGAATATGCAATGGAAAAAAAAAACAGTCTCTTAAAAAAAATGCTGTTGGGGAAACCAGACAGCCACATGCAAAAGAATGAAACTGACCATTTTCTTACAACATGCATAAAAACAAATTCAAAATGATGAAAGATCTAAATGTGGGACAGAAAACCATCAAATCCTAGGGGAGAACACAGGCAATAACCTCTTTGACATCTGCTAGAGCAACTTCTAGATAGTTTCCTGAGGTTAAGAAAACAAAAGCAAAAATAACCTTCATCAAAATAACAAGGTGCACAGTGAAGGGAACAATTAATAAAGCTAATCTGGCAACCTACAGAATGGGAGAAAATATTTGCTAATGACATATCTGATAAAGGGTTAGTATCCAAAATCTATCTAGAACATATAAAACTCAACACCCCCCCAAACAAATAATCCAATTAAAAATGGGCAGAACACATGAATAGACATTTTCCCAAATAAGACATACAGATGGCCAAGAGACACATAAAAATATGCACATCACTCAAAATCAGAGAAATACACATCAAAACTACAATGAGATTATCACTTCACACCATCAGAATGGTTAAAATCAACAACACAAGAAACAATAGGTGTTGGTGAGGATGTGGAGAAAGAACACTCTTGCACTGCTGATGGGAATACAAACTGGTGCAGCTACTCTGGAAAACAGTATGGAGGTTCTTCAAAAAGTTAAAAATAGAACTACTGTATGATCCAGTAATTGCATTACTAGGTATTTATTCAAAGAATATAAGGGGAACCTGTGTGGCTCAGTTGGTTGGGCATCTGACTTTGGCTCAGGTCATGATCTCGCAGTCCCTGGGTTTGAGCCCCATGTTGGGCTCTGAGTTGATAGCTCTGAGCTTGGAGCCTGCTTCTAATTCTGTCTCCCTCTCTCTGTCCCTGCTCCACTTGCACTCTGTCACCATCTCTCTCTCAAAAATAAACATTAAAGTTAAAAAAAATACAAAAATATGAATTCAAAGGTATACATGCACTCCTATGTTTATAGCACCATTATCTATAATGGCCAAAATATGGAAACAGCCTAAGTGTCCATCAAATGATGAATAAAGAAGATGTGGTACATATATATAATGGAATATTATTCAGCAATAAAAAAGAATGAAATCTTGCCATATGCAACAACATGGATGGAGTTAGAGAGTAATAAGCAAAATAAGTCAGACAAAGACAAATACCATATAATTTCACTCATATGTGCACTTTAAGAAACAAAACAAGTGAGCAGAGAGAAAGAAAGAGAGAGAGAGACAAACCAAGAAACAGACACTTTAGAGAACAAAGTGATGGTTACCAGAGAGGTGGTGGGTAGTGGAGATGGGTGAAATACGTTATGGGGATTAAGGAGTGCACTTGTGATAAGCACCAGGTGTTATATCAAAGTGCTGAATCACTATACTGTACACTAAAAACTAACATTACACTGTATGCTAACTAACTGGAATTTTAATAAAAACCTAAAAAGGGAGGGGGAGGGATTTCTATTTAATTCCATCATCTCTTCTAACTGGCTATTCTTATATAAACAAAACATTTTAATTGATCTATATTGACTCTACAAGCCCAATAATTTACTGAATTATTTTACTCATTGTATTAATACTGCAAATTCTGTTAAACTTTCTAAATATTCAACAGTATTTTGAATTAGGTATCATACTTACTTCATTTTATTGAAATGTATTGACTTGTATCACCAATGTAATGCTAAAGAGTTGTGAGAGTGGGTGTCCTTCCTTGTCTGACTGTGAAAATGACTCTACTAGTTTCCCTGGAGCATGATGTTAGCTTTATGATTTAAAATTTTTTTCCTTTCTTCTTTTTAACTTTGACTTTCAGACATTACAAAAAAGTTGTAAGAAAGGTCCAAAGAATTTCTCAATACTCATCACCAAATACCCAGAAGTAAATACTTTACATTTGTTTTATCCCTCTTTCACTCTTCACATATCACTTTATTCTTTAATACTTCAGTAGTATATTTACCCCAACCAAAACAATCTATTTTACAACCACAGCATAATCACCTGAACCATGAAATTGATGACACAGTACGTATTATGTTCTAATGCACAGAACTAATTCAAATTGCAGTATAGGTATTTGTCTCAATAATGTCCTTTATGTCAAAAGAAAAAATCTACAATTATACACTGCATTGATTTGTCATGTTTCTTTAGTCTTTAACCTGGAATAGTTCTGAGTAATTAAGTTGTATTTCACAACGTGACTTTTTGAGGAGTATAGAGTATTTATTTTTAACAATACCTCAATTTGAGCTTGCCTGATGTTTCCTCATGAGTAGATTCAGGCTTTGCACTTTGGGCAAGAAAACTACAGGAGCAAGGTTGAGTTCATCTTTTAAAAAAAAAAAAATTTTTTTTTTGACATTTATTTTTTGAGAGACAGAGCGTGAGTGGGGGAGAGACGGAGTGAGAGGGAGTGAGATTCCTAAGTAGGCTCTAGGCTCTGAGCTGTCAGCACAGACCCAGACTCAGGGCTCAAACTCATGAACCAGGAGATGATGGCCTGAGCCGAAGTCAGATGCTTAACTGACTAAGCCACCTGGATGCCCCAAAGTTGAGTTCTCCTAATGCATTCTAGGAAGCACATGCTATCGACTAGTTAAATAACTGGAAATATCTGCTTTCATCATTTGGTTATGGTGGTACCTATTGCTTATACACTATAAGATTATTATTTTACCCATTGTAAATAATAGGTATCTTGCAAGAAGACATTTTGAGACTAGGCAAACTAGTCTGTTTTCCTTAAACATTATCCTACTAGTTTGAAAGCCTAAAAACCGAATTCTAAAGTTACTTTACCTTAGTACTTTTTACACTATAAAGTGTGGCTGTTATTTATGGTATGGCAAGGTATATGGTTTCTCTTTTCATTTGCATACAACTTAGGACTTTCCTTACATCTTTGGTTGGTTTGTTTTTTGTTTGTTTGTTTTGAATATGTGAAACATTAAGATAACTCCAAAAGTCAGGAGTATCCAACAGAATGTTCGAGGAGTTTGGGAGGATCCCAAAGTATGAGGATCCTGAGTTCACTTCCTCCCACAGACACACCAAGGCTACAACTGTATATATACTACAACTCACTCTGAAAATGACCTGAAGCCTGAACAGCTCTTTCACAGCTAACAATATAAAGAAAAAGCCACCTGGAGAAGGGTAGGAAGGGCAGGACCCAATCAGAAACAAATGATAGCAACCACCAAAACAAATCCACAAAAAGCAAAAAACAGTGCAACAGCCCAACAAGCAAAAGGGTTATCACACACACACAGAGAAATAAGAGGGTCAAATCCCACATCAGTCAATACCGACACCCTGTCGATCTGTATCACGAAGATGAGCCCCATAAAGTCTGTCTTTGAAAATCAGTAGAGCTTAACTTTGGAAGAGCAAGACGACTATAGGAAACTGAGAATATTCTTAATGGGCTAGTACACACTGTCATTCATTCTGAGATCCAGCATTGAGATAGCAGTGTGCAAAGCACCTGCACTGCAAAGATTTATTGACTAATTTTAGAGCAGGTGCCAGAACAGCAGGGATCTGTAGGAACTTCCTCCAGGAGCAAAAGTGCTGGCAGGCACCATTTTTCCTGCTCTCCTTCAGCGTACGTGTACCAATGAGATGACAAGTGCCAGTTCTAACACTCTCCATCTTGTTGGCACCCCTTGTCATGCCCTGGTGATTCCATGGGGACAAGCACCATCTGGCACACACCAAAGCGGCTCTTGCTCAGTCATACCCAGAAGGTAACCTCAGTTGAAACCAGTGTCCCCACAAAGTGACTATTGCCCTGTCACACCGGCAAGTAGCCCTGGTCAGGACTGGGATCCTTGCAAACCAACTCCTGCCCTGGTAAGGGGGAAAAACCCTCACCACCAGCATTAAGACAGCTGCAGCTAGGCCTCTCAGCCAGCTGTGGCTGGGGGCTAATCACACCCAAAAGAACAACGGCAGAAGCTGCAGACAGAACAGTGAGCCAGTTCAGGAGATGTTCCTCTCCACTAGTGTGCTTACAGTAGATAATAAACTAATTACAGCTGGCTGGGCTAGAGGCCAGCCACACCACAAAGCACAACCACAGCAGACACAGCACAGTCACAAGAGAAGGCACATGCAGCCCACAAAGGGGAAACCCCTGAAGTGCCTAGTTTTGGTGACCTCGGGAGATTGAGTTAAGAAGCCCCACAGAATGCTTTCTACATAAGGCCACTACTTTCAAGACCAGGAGATATACTTGACTACCTGATATACAGAAATATACACAGAGACTAACACATAATGAAGAGACAGAAAAATGAAAAAACAAGACATCTTAGAAAAAGAACTAAATGAAATAGTGATAAACAATCTACCTGATAAATAATTCAAAATAATGGTCATGAAGATGCTCACCAGAAACGAGACAAAAGTGGATAAACTGAGAACAAAGGATAGAAAATATAAAAAAGAACTAATCAAAGCTGAAGAGTAACTGATATGCAACAGACAACAGAGGGAATCAGCAGCAGATTAGAAGATGCAGAATGGATCAGTGATCTGGAAGACATCCAGGCTGAAACGAAAAAAGAAAAAAAGAATTTAAAAAATGAGAAGAAGTTAAGGGAACTCTGCTTAAACATCAAGAGTATCAGTATTTACATTGTAAAGATCCCAAAAAAAGAAGATAGAAAAGGATAAAAAACTAATTTGAAAAAAATAGCTGAAAATTTCTCAAAGCTAGGCAAGGAAACCAACATCCAGGTACAGACAGAAGAGTCCCAAACAAGATGCACCCCAAGGAGACCCACAGGAAGACAAATAACTAAAATGCAAAATTTAAAGATAAAAAGAGGAGTTTTAGGCGGTAAACAGGGTGAAGAAGTAGGGGGACCCAGAGTTCCTTCGGTCCTCAAACACAGCAGTGTTGAGGCCAGAGGACTTGGAATTCCAAGTCTGGGCTGCAGAGTGACAGAGACATCTCCAGGAGCCCACAGGACAACTTGGCGGACCATAGGTGCATAATTGTTAACTGGGAGAGATAAAACGGGCAGCATAAGAATGGAGGGGAGAGATCACCTTCTGCAGAGAGGCAAAAGGAAGAGAAAGACAGTCTGTGGAAGTAGAGGATTGTATTTGGACAAGAGAAAAAAACACGGATGGGGAACAGAAAAATGGAGAAAGAACCAATTTCTAAGTGGCGCTTTCTCCAGACTGCCCTGTTGGAGAGCCTGGGGAGGAGGGGAGCTAGCCACAGGCTGGGTAACTAGCTCAAAAGTGCAGTCTGCAGTCAGAGAAAGCAATCCCCTCCAGTGAGTGCTGTGGGAAGAAGGCAAAGAGCTGTTCCAAGGACAAAAGACCCTGCTTGTGCCCGTCAGCCAGAGGTCCTTTGTTGGCTGGCTGGGCACAGTGGCACTACCCCAGAACTGTGCAGGGCAGTATCCTTTAAGATATGGGGGTCTGAAACCCAGTCGAGTGTCTGGGAGGCACTGAAGATGGTGGAGCGGAAGAAACCAGCCCGCTGGCGCCTGGCACAGCAATGTGAAAACAACTTGAACAGAGCGGTTAGGGACACCTGGTCTGGGGAAGAGAGACTGGGGTGTCGCCATTCTTCTCCCCATCACCGACAAGGTGGGGCTTCAGACAATGCACAAGGGACCCACAGTGCAGGTGCACCAGCCTACACCAAACCATGACTCTCGGCGCCTGTTAACTGTGTATCTACTGGAGCAAGATTGACACTGACCACACCAGACAGCCCCTCCTCCAGACCAGCGCAACCACTGGTTCGAAGGCACCAGTGGTTCTGCATTTTCTGATTTAATTCTTGGTGAATTCTTATTTTATATATATATTTTGTTATGTATTTATTACTTTATATTATTTTATATTATTATATACTTTACATATTTATATTTATTTTATATACATATATATGTGTGTGTGTGTGTGTGTGTGTGTATATATGTTGTTTTTTTTCTCCTTCCTTTTCTTCCTCTTATTTCTTCCCTTCTCTAGTCTGGTTATTCTGGTTGTTGGTTTGTTTAAGCAGACATACTTAATATATTCTTTTTATACTTGTACTGTATCTCCTTTTTATTTTCCTCTCTCTCTCTCTCTGGATTAAGCCATATAGTTTCTCTGCCTCGTTAATCTTTTCTTTTTCTCTGCCTCTGTCACTTCTCTTTTTGTATGGAACAAGACTTCTCCCACCATTCCCTCCCTTTGTAAAAAAATTTTTTTCCAGGGTTACTTCAATGAACATATCAAAGCACACCTGGTGAAAGGTCCAAACCATGCCTATAAGTAGGGAGATAAAGCAACCAGAGTTGCAACAATACAGACACATAATACATTCCAAAAACACCTCCTGAACAGCCAATCCCGGGATAGTTTATGACCACTTTTTAATACACTAGTGCTCGCAGGTGCAGGACACATAACAAGCTATTACAACACCTAAGGAACAGAAAACTAGCCAAAATAACAAAACGGAAGAACTCTCCTCAAAAGAAATTCCAGGAAGAAATGACAGACAATTGCTAAAAAAAGATATAAACAATGTATGTATATGATCAAGAATTTAGAATACTAGTCATAATATTAATCACTGGGCTTGAAAAAGCATAGAAGACAAAAGATAATCTATTGTTGCAGAGATCAAGGAACTAAAAAATAGTCACAACAAATTAAGAAATGTAAATGAGGTGCAAAATAAACTAGGTGCAGTGACAGCAAGGATGGAAGAAGGAGACAGGAACATAAGTGAAAAACAAGATAAAATTATGGAAAATGATGAAAGAGAGGAAAAGATATATAAGAAAATACTAGGGGCGCCTGGGTGGCTCAGTCGGTTGGGCGGCCGACTGCGGCTCAGGTCATGATCTTGTGGTCTTTGAGTTCGAGCCCTGCATCAGGCTCTGTGCTGAGCGCTCAGAGCCTGAAGGCTGCTTCTGATTCTGTGTCTCCCTCTCTCTGCCCCTTCCCTGCTTGCTTGCTCTCTCTCTCTCTCTCTCTCTCTCTCTCTCAAAAATAATAAACATTAAAAAAAATTAAAAAAAAAAAAAAGAAAAAGAAAATACTAGACCATGAGGGGAGAATTAGAGAACTAAGTGATTCAATGAAATGTAATAATATCCGTATCATAAGAGTTCCAGAAGAAGAGAGAGACAATTTGTTTACTTGAACAAATTGAGCTATAATCTGAGGAAGGAAGCAGACATCCAAATCCAGGAGGCACAGAGAAATCCCTTCAGATTTACCAAGAACAGGTCTTCTCAACAACATATCATTATGAAACTGGCAAAATACAAAGATAAAGAGAGAATTCTGAAAGCAGCGAGGGACAAATGGGACTTAACCTACAAGGGAAGATACATAAGGGTAGCAGCAGACCTGTCCACTGAAACTTGGCAGGCCAGAAGAGAGTGACAGGAAATATTCAATGTGCTGAATAGGAAAAATATGTAGCCAAGAATCCTTTATCCAGCAAGGCTGTTATTAAGAACAGAAGCAGAGATCAAGGCTTTCCCAGACAAAAACTGAAGGAATTCACGACCATGAAACCAGCCCTGCAAGAGATCCTAAAGGGGACTCTGTGAGTGGAATGCTGCAAGGACTACAAAGGATCAGACATAACCACAAGCATGAAACCTACAAATAACACAATGACACTAAATCCGTATCTTTCAATAATAATGCTGAATGTATAGGGACTTAATGCTCCAATCAAAACACATAGGATATCAGAATGGATAAAAAAACAAGATCCACCTATATGCTATCTACAAGAGATCCATTTTAGACCTGAGGACACCTTCAGATTCAAAGCGAGGGGATGGAGAACTATCTATCATGCTACTGGAAGTAAAAAGAAAGCTCGAGTAACCATACTTCTATCAGACAAACTAGATTTTAAACTAAAGGCTGTAACAAGAGATGAAGAAGGGCATTATATCATAAGTATAGGGTCTAACCATCAAGAAGAGCTAACAATTGGGGCGCCTGGGTGGCGCAGTCGGTTAAGCGTCCGACTTCAGCCAGGTCACGATCTCGCGGTCCGTGAGTTCGAGCCCCGCGTCGGGCTCTGGGCTGGTGGCTCAGAGCCTGGAGCCTGTTTCCGATTCTGTGTCTCCCTCTCTCTCTGCCCCTCCCCCGTTCATGCTCTGTCTCTCTCTGTCCCAAAAATAAATAAACGTTGAAAAAAAAATTAAAAAAAAAAGAGCTAACAATTATAAATGTTTATGCTCCCAACTTGACAGCACCCAAATATATAAATCAATTAATCACAAACATAAGCAATCTTATTAATAAGAATACGGTAACTGCAGATGACATTATACCCCACTTACAACAATGGACAGATTATCTAGGCAGAAAATCAATAAAGAAACAATAGCCCTCAATGATACACTGGACCAGATGGACTTGACAGATATATTCAGAACTTTCTATCCAGAAGCAGCAGAATACACATTCTTCTCCAGTGCACATGGAACAGTCTCCAAAATAGATCACATACTGGGTCAGAAAATAGCCCTCAAAAATACAAAAGAGTTGAGAACATGCCATGCATATTTTTAGATCACAATGCTATGAATCTTGAAATCAACAAGAAAAAATCTGGAAAGCCTCCAAATGCATGGAGGTTAAAGAACATCCTACTAAAGAATGAATGGGTCAACCAGGCAATTAAAGAAGAAATTGAAAAATATATGGAAGCAAATGCAAATGAAAACACAACAGTCCAAACCCTTTGGGATTCAGCAAAGGCAGTCCTAAGAAGAAAATACATTGCAATCCCGGCCTATCTCAAGAAACAAGAAAAATCCCAAATACAAAATCTAACAGCACACTTAAAGGAACTAGAAGCAGAAAAGAGCAAAGAAACTCTAAGGCTATCAGAAGAAGAGAAAATAAAGATTACAGCAGAAATAAACAATATGGAATCCAAAAACAACAAAACAAAACGAAATCAGTAGAAAAAAAATCAATGAATCTAAGAGTTGGTTATTGGAAAAAAATAAAATTGATAAGCCCCTAGCCAGACTTCTCAAAAAGAAAAGAGAGAGGACACAAATAGATAAAATCATGAATTAAAAAGGACAGATCATAACCAACACCAGAGAAATAAAAAAAATTATCAGAGAATACTATGAAAAATTATATGTCAGCAAACTGGACAACCTGGAAGAAATGGAAAAACTCCTAGATTCCCACACATTACCAAAACTCAAACAAGAAGAAATAGAAAATCTGAACAGACCTATAACCACTGAAGAAATTGAATCAGTTATCAAAAATCTCCCAACAAATAAGAGTCCTTGGCCAGATGGCTTCCCAGGGGAATTCTACCATACATTTAAAGCACAGTTAATACCTATCCTTCTCAAGCCATTCTAAGAAAACAGTAACAGAAGGAAAGCTTCGGACTCATTCTATGAATCAAGTATTACCTTGACTCCCAAAACAGAGGCCCCACAAAAAAGGAGAATTATAGGCCCATATCCCTCATGAACACAGATGAAAAATTCTCAACAAGATACTAGCAGCAAATCAAATTCAATAGTATATTAAAAGAATTATTCATCATGATCAAGTGGAATTCATTCCTGGACTGCAGGATTGGTTCAATATTGACAAATCAATCAATGTGACACATCACATTAATAGAAGAAGGGATAAGAACTATATGATCCTGTCAATGGATGTAGAAAAAGCATTTAACAAAATACAGCATCCTTTCTTCATAAAAACCCTCAAGAAAGACAGGATAAAAGGAACATACCTTAACATCATAAAAGCCATATATGAAAATCCCACAACTAATATCATCCTCAATGGAGAAAAACTGAGTGCTTTCTCCCTGAGATCAGGAACAAGACAAGGGTGTCCACTTTCACCACTGTTGTTTAACATAGTATTGGAAGTTCTAGCCTCAGCATTGAGACAACAAAACGAAATAAATGACAAATTGGCAAAGAAGAAGTCAAACTTTCACTTTTTGCAGATGACATGATATACTACATGGAAAACCCAAAAGACCATCAAAAAGCTGCTAGAACTAATACATGAATTCAGCAAAGTTGCAGGATACAAAATCAATGTACAGAAATCAGTTACATTTCTATACACCAATAATGAAGTAACAGAAAGAGAAATCAAGAAACCGTTCCCATTTACAATCACACCAAGAACCATAAAATACCTAGGAATAAACCTAACCAAAAATGTTAAAGATCTGTATGCTGAAAACTATAGAAAGCTTATGAAGGAAACTGAAGAAGACATGAAAAAATGGAAAAACATCCCATGCTCATGGATTAGAAGAACAAATACTGTTAAAATGTTGACACTACCCAAAGCAATCTACACATTCAATGCAATTCCAATCAAAATTGCACCGGCATTCTTCTCAAAGCTAGAACAAAAAATCCTAAAATTTGTATGGAACCATAAAAGACCCTGAATAGCCAAAGTAATGGTGCAAAAGAAAATCAAAGCAGAGGGATCACAATCCCGGACTTTAGCCTCTACTACAAAGCTGTAATCATCAAGACAGCATGGCATTGGCACAAAAACCGACACACAGACCTATGGAATAGAATAGAGAACCCAGAATTGGACCCACAAATGTATGTCCAACTAATCTTTGACAAAGCAGGAAAGACTATTCAATGGAAAAAAGACAATCTCTTTAGCAAATGGTGCTGGGAAAACTGGACAGCAACATGCAGAAGAATGAAACTAGACCACTTTCTTACACCATACACAAAAATAAACTCAAGATGGATGGAAGACCTAAATGTAAGACAGGAAACCATCAAAACCCTAGAGGAGAAAACAGGCATCAACCTCTTTGACTTCAGCTGCAATTTCTTGCTTGACACCTCTCCAAAGGCAAGGGAAATAAAAGCAAAAGGACTAATTGGGACCTCATCAAGATAAAAAAGCTTCTGCACTGCAAAGGAAACAATCAACAAAACTAAAAGGTAACTGACAGAATGGGACAAGATATTTACAAATGACATATTGGATAAAGGGTTAGTATCCAAAATCTATAAAGAACTTACCAAACTCCACATCCGAGAAACAAATAATCCAGTGAAGAAATAGGCAGAAGACATGAATAGACACTTTTCTAAAAAAGACATCCAGATGGCCAACAGACACATGAGAAGATGCTCAATGTCACTCATCATCAGGGAAATACAAATCAAAACCACTGAGATACCACCTCACACTGGTCAGAGTGGCTAAAATGAACAATTCAGGAAACAACAAATGTAGGCGAGGATGTAGAGAAACAGGAACCCTCTTGCACTGTTGGTGGGAATGCAAACTGGTGCAGCCACTCTGGAAAACAATGTGGAGGTTCCTCAAAAAATTAAAAATACAACTACCCTATGACCCAGCAACAGCGCTACTAAAAATTTATCCAAAGGATACAGGAGTACTGATTCATAGGGGCACATGGACCCCAATGTTTACAGCAGCACTTTCAACAATAGCCAAATTATAGAAAGAGCGCAACTGTCCATCAACTGATGAATGGATAAAAAAGATATGGTTTATATATATATATACAATGGAATA
Source organism: Prionailurus viverrinus (assembly GCF_022837055.1). Classification (NCBI taxonomy): domain Eukaryota; kingdom Metazoa; phylum Chordata; class Mammalia; order Carnivora; family Felidae; genus Prionailurus; species Prionailurus viverrinus. The sequence goes on from NC_062569.1 coordinate 32,283,751, forward strand.
CTACTTGGTAATGAGAAAGAATGAAATCTTGCCATGTGCAACAACATGGATGGAACTGGAGGGTATTATGCTAAGTGAAATAAGTCTGTCAGAGAAAAGACAGATATCATGTTTTCACTTATACGTGGAACCTGAGAAACTTAACAGAAGACCATGTTGGAAGAGAAGGGGGGAAAAAAAGTTTCAACCAGTGAGGGAGACAAACCATAAGAGACTCTTAAATACAGAGATAAACTGAGGGATGATGGGGGAGGAGTGGAGGAAAGGGGAAAACAGGGATGGGCATTGAGGAGGGCACTTGTTGAGATGAGCCCTGGGTGTTGTATGTAAGTGATGAATCATGGGAATCAACCTCCAAAACCAAGAGCACATTGTATACACTGTATGTTAGCTAAATTGACAATAAATTATATTTTAAAAAAATATATAAAGACAAAAAGAAAACTCCTAAAAGGAATAAGAGAAAACCAATTAGCTACATACAAGAACACCAGCATAAGACCATAAACTGAGTTTTCAAGAAAAACTTTTCAAGCCAAAAGAAGTTGCATGATACATTCAAAGCGCTGAAAGGAAAAAACCTACATCCAAGAATACTCTACCTGGCAAGGATATCATTCAGAATTAAAGGAAAGATAAAAAGTTCCCCAGGCAAAAGTTAAAGGAGTTCATCATCACTTAAAATTCTAAAGGGACTTCATTAAATGAAAAGAAAGAATCATTACTAAAAGCACAAAAATTATGAAAATAAAAGATCTCACTGGTAAAAGTAAACATACAGTAAATGAAGTAGATCACTTATAAAGCTAGTATAAAGGTTAAAAGACAAAAACACTAAAATCCATTTTACCTACAATAATTCATTAAGGAATACACAAAATACAAAGATGCAAAATATGATATCATTTACATAAAACATGGAAGGGGAAATAAAAGGTAATCTTTTAGAATGTGTTTATACTTAAGCAACCATCACCTTAAAATAGTTACACATAAAATGTTATATATGAACTTCATGATAACCACAAACCAAACCTACAACAGACATAAAAAAATTAAAGAGAAAGAAAAAAGCATATACTAAAAGTCATCAAATCAAAGGGAAGAGAGTGAAAGATAGGAACAGGGTAGAACTACAAAAATTACCAAAAAATAGTTAACAAAACAGCATTAACTACATACCTATAATTAACCCCTTCAAATGTAAATGGAATAAAATGATGTAATCAAGAGACAGGGCAACTGTGTATATAAAAAAGACCCATCTGGGGATGCCGGGGTGACTCAGTCCATTAAACATCTGACTCTTGATTATGGCTCAGGTCATGATCTCACAGTTCGTGGGAATGAGCCCTGTGTCAGGCTCTGTGCTGATAGCATAGAGCCTGCTTGGGATTCTCTCTCTACCCCACCCCCCCAAAATAAATAAACTTAAAAAAAATAAAAAAATAAAAAAGATCCATCTATATATTGACTACAAGAGATTCACTTCAGATTTCAGAACACCTACAGACTGAAAGTAAATAAAGAGACAAAGATATTCTATGCAAATAGAAAAAAAAAATTTAAAAAGCTGTGGCAGCAATTATTTAGATCAAACAAAATAGACTTCAAAACAAAGACTGAAACAACACAGGAAGGCAATACCTAATGATAAAGCAACGTATCTAGCAAGAAAATGTAACTATTTTAATTATCTATGTAGCAAACATAGGAACACCTACATATATTAAGTATTTAGAGACATAAAAGGAGAAACTGACATTAGTACAGTTACAGCAGAAGTCTTTACCAGCTCACTTACACCACTGGATGAACCATTCAGCCAGAAACTCAACAGCTAGTAGAAACAATGGCTTTGAACAACACAATAGATGAGACAGGCTTAACAGATATATACAGAACATTCCATCAAAACTCATGAGAATACAGTTTTCAAGGGTATTTAGAACACTGTCCAGGATAGATCACTTGTTAGGTCACAAAAAAACCCTCAGTAAATATAAGAAGACTGAGATCATATCAAGCATCTTTTCCAACCACAACACTATGAAACTAATGATCAATTATAAACCAAAAACTTGAAAAAACCCACAAATACATGGAGGCTAAAGAACATTGTACTAAACAACCAATGCATCAATAAAGATCAAACAATACATCAGAAAATACCCGAGTCAAATGAAAATGGAAACACAGCAGTTCAAAATATTTGGGACACAACAAAGTCAGTTGTAAAAGGAAGTTTATAGTGATACAAACCTACCTCAAGAAACAAAATAAAAGCTCAAATAAACAAATGTAACTTCACACGTAAAGGAAACACAAAAAGAAAAACAAAGCACACAGTCAGTAAAAAGAAGGAAATAATGACAAGAGAGTGGAAAAAATTACTGAGTAAAGAAAAGATCAAACTAAGATCTGATTCTTTTCAAAGAATCAAGTAAATTGATAAATTTTAAGTCACACAATAAAAGAAAGAGAAAGGACTTAAAAAAAATCAGAGATGAAAGACAAATTACAACCAACACCTTAGAAATACAAAGGATAAGAGACTCCCACAAAAAAATTAAACACCAACAAACTGGACAACCTAGAAGCAATGGATAAATTCCTAGAAACAATCTTTCAAGAATGACTCAGGAAGAAAAAAGAAAATCTGGACAGATTACCTGTAATGAAACCAAATGAGTAGCCAAAAACTCCTAACAAACCAAAATCCAGAATCAGATGGCTTCAGAGGTGAACTCCACCAAACCTCTTAAAAAGAGTTAATATCTGAGGCACCTGGGTGGCTCAGTTGCTTAAGTATCCCTGATTTCAGCTCAGGTCATGATATCTCACAGTTGATGGGTTGATTCCCACATTGGGCTCTGGGCTGACATCTCAGAGCCTGGAGTTTGCTTCAGATTCTGTGTCTCCCTCTCTCTCTGCCCCCTCCCCTGCTCCTTCTCTCTCTCCTTCTCTCTCACAAATAAATAAACATTAAAAAATTTTTAAACACTTAATACCTATCCTTCAGAAACTATTCCAAAATATTCAAATGGAAAAAATGTTTCTAAATTCATTCTCCAAGACCAGGATTACAAATACACCAAAAGCAGACAAAGACACTAAAGAAAATGGCAGGCCAATATCCTTGATGGAAATATATGCAAAAATCCTAAACAAAACATTAGCGAACTGAATAAAACAATATATTAAAGGCCCATTAACTATAATCAAGTGGAATTTATTTCATGGATGCAAGCATGGCTCAATATCTGCAATCTGCAATCAATCAACCCATGTAATAGACCACATTAACAAAATAAAACATAAACATAAAACAGCGTGCCTAGGTGGCTTAGTTGGTTGAGCATCCAACTCTTGATTTCAATGCAGGTCATGATCCCAGGGTCATGGGATCAAGCACAGAGCCTGCTTAATTAAGATTCTCTCTCTCTCCCTCTTCTCCTCTCCCTGGCTCGCCCTCTCTAAAAAAAATAAATAAAAATAAAAAATAAAGGATAAAAATCCCATGATCATCTCAAGAGATGCAGAAATAGCATCTGGCAAAATTCAACATGCATTCATGATAAAAACTCTGAACAGGATATAGAAGAAACACATTTCAACATACTAAAGGCGATATACAACAAATTGGTTAACATCACAATGGTCAAACAGCTAAAAGCTTTTTCTTCAAGATCAGGAAATAAACAAAGATGTCCATGCTCACCATCTTTATTCATTATAGACTAGAAGTCCAAGTCACAGCAATCAGGCAAGAAAAAGAAAGAAAATTCATCCAAATTGGTAAGGATGGAGTTAAACTGTCAGTATCTGCAGATGACATGACACTATATATAAAAGATCCTAAAGACTCCACCAAGAAACTATTAGACCTAATAAACAAATTCAGTAAAATAGCAGGATAAAAAATTAATACGAAGAAATCTGTTATGTTTGTATATACTAATAAGTAACTAGCAAAAAGAAAAATTTGTAACTGCATCAAAAAGGACAAAATACCTAGGAATAAATTTAACTAAAGAGGTGAAAGACCTATACTCTGAAACTATTAAGATATTAATAAAGGAAACTGAAGACAACACAAATAAATGAAAAGTTATGCCATGCTCAATGACTGAAAGAAGTTAATACTGTTAAAATGTCTATACTACCCAAAGCAATACACAGATCCTACACAATCCCTACCAAAATACAAACAGCATTTTTTTACAGAACTAGAAGAAATAATCTCAAATTCAAATGGAAACACAAATGACCCCAAATAGTCAAAGAAACTTAAGAAAGAGGAACAAAGCTGGAGGTAACACACTTCCGGATTTCAAACTATATTACAAAGCTATAATAATCAAAACAGTATTGTAATGGCACAAAAACAGACACATAGACCAATATAATAGAGTCCATTATAAACTCATATATATATGGTCAATTAATCTCTGACAAAGGAAGGAAGAATATACAACAGTGAAAAGACAGTCTTCAATAAATGATGCAGGGAAAACTGGGCAGCTACACATAAAAGAATAGAACTGGACCACTTTCTTATACCATATACAAAAATAAACTCAAAATGGAGTAAGGACCTAAATGTAATACCTGAAAACATAAAACTCCTAAAAGAAAACATAGGCAGTAAACCTCTGAACAGTCTTATCAGTATTTTTTGGGTTCTACCTCCTCAAGAAAGGGCAACAAAGGTCATAATAAACAACTGGGACTATATCAAACTAAAATTCATTTGCCCAGTGAAGCAAACCATCAATAAAACAAAAAGGTAACCCACCAAATAGGAGAAAATATTTGCAATCATGGTCCTTTGGATTAATGTCCAAAATACATAAAGAACTCATAAAATTCAACCCCCAATGAACAAATAATCAGATTTTAAAATGGGGAGACGGGGGGCCAGGTGGCTCAGTTGGTTGAGTGTCCAACTCTTGGTTGAGTGTCCAATTCTTGATTTCAGCTCAGGTCGTGATCCCAGGGTCGTGGGAATGAGCCAAACATCAGCTCCATGCTGAATGGGGAGCCTGCCTGAGATTCTCTCTCTTCTCCTCTGCCCCTCTCCCCTGCTTGCACTCTCTCTCTCTCAAAATAATCAGTCAATCAATATTTTAAAAATGGGCAGAGAACCTAAATAGAATTTTTCCTAATAATACATAAAGATGACCAAAAGACACATAAAAAGAGGATCAACATCACAAATCACCAGGGAAATGCAAATCAGAACCACAATGAGATATTACATCACACCAGTCAGAAGGGCGAGTATTAAAAAGACCAGAAATAAAAACTGCTGGCAAAAATGTGGAGAAAAGGGAACCCCTTTGCATTGTTAGTGAAAATACAAATTGGTGAGCCACTAAGGAAAACAATGTGGAGGTTCCTCAAAAGATTAATGATAGAAATATCTTATTATCCAATAATTCTACTTCCGGGTATTTACCTGAAGAAAATGAAAATACTAATTTGAAAAGGTATGTGCTGCCTATGTTTACTGCAGCATTATTTACAATAGCCAAGACACAGAAGCAACCTAAATGTCCATCGATAGATGAATGGATAAAGAAAAAAATGTGTGTATGTACACACGTGCAATAGAATATTACTCAGCCATAAAAAAGAATGAAATTTTGCCATCAGTATGGTAAATGGATGGAAATCCATTATGACAGGGATAGACCTAGAGGGTATAATGTTATATGAAACAAGTCAGACAAGGAGAGATACCACATTTTCACATATACATGGACCCTAAAAAACTAATCAAATGAACAAAGAAAATAGAAATAGCCTCACAAATACAGAGAACTGATGGTTGCCAGAGGGGTGGAGGAAGGAAGTGGGGGAATGGGTGAAATAGGTGAAGGGGATTAACAGATAAAAATTTCCAGTTATAAAATAAGCCACAGGAATGTAAAGTACAGCATAGAAAATACAGTCAATAATATTGTAATAACTTTGTATAGGTGAGAGATGGGAACTATACTTATTGAGGTGAACAGTGCATAATGTATGTAAATGTGAAGCCATTATGTTGTTATACCTGAAACTAGTACAGTATTATATGTCAACTACACTTCAATTTAAAAGAAGGGATTTCAAATTTCAGTATCATCCTTTCACCCCAGTTCCCTCTAGGCTTTCCACTTCATCTATATATATACACACACCCTGCAGGTAGCCAGTCAATATTCTTTTTTGCCTTTCCTCTGTTTCTTTTTGCTCAAAAGAAAAGATACACGTTTATATTCCATTTTTCCCTTCCCAAGAAAGTTGCATTCTTTAGACACTCTTTGGCACTTTGTATTTCATCCTTAAAAATGTATCCTGAGAGTCTCCCTGCATCAGTCCAGAGATCTTCGTCATTCTTTTTGACAATTTACTTAGTCACTCTCCTATATATGAGCATTTAGGTTGTTTCCAATATTTTGAAAGGACAAATAATAATGTATTGAGTAACCCTGTGCATTTATTTTCTTAATTCTAGAGTTATATCTTCATGGCAAATTTACATTAGTAGGGTGGCTGGATAAAAAACAAATGTAGTTTTGATAGATATTGCCAAATCTCTTTCTTTTTTTTTTTTTTTTTTTTTTTTTTTTTTTTTTTTTTCAACGTTTATTTATTTTTGGGACAGAGAGAGACAGAGCATGAACGGGGGAGGGGCAGAGACAGAAGGAGACACAGAATCGGAAACAGGCTCCAGGCTCTGAGCCATCAGCCCAGAGCCTGACGCGGGGCTCGAACTCACGGACCGCGAGATCGTGACCTGGCTGAAGTCGGACGCTTAACCGACTGCGCCACCCAGGCGCCCCGTTGCCAAATCTCTTTCTATCAGAGATGTATCAATTTTTATTCCAGGAAGCAGTATAACAGTGACTGTTTTCTAACAGCCTAACCAAAATGTCATTGTAATTTTTAAAGTTACCAACCTGAGAGGTGAAAAATAACATCTCAGTGTAGATGTAATTTGCCATTCTCTTCTTTCATATGTTTTCAGATATACTTACTAAAATTTCATTAGTACTTGGGTATATTTCTGGATTTTTATTATATTCCACTGATGCGAAAACAGTGTGCTTTCTTTGTTAATCACAACAAGAAAAGATCTTCCTAGGAGCACCTGGGTGGCCCAGTCAGTTACATATCTGACTCGATTTAGGTTTAGGTCATATCTCACAGTTTGAGGGATTGAGCCCCACACTAGGCTCTGCACTGACAGAGCAGAGCCTGCTTGAGATTCTCTTTCCCCTGTCTCTGCCTCTCCCTTGCTCGTGCAAGTGTACACACACATGCTCTCACTCTTTCTCAAAAATAAACATTTAAGGAAGCACCTGGGTGGCTTAGTCGGTTAAGCATCTGACTCTTAGTTTAGGCTCAGGTCAAGATCTCACATTTTGTGAGTTCAAGCCCTGTGTCAGGCTCCATGCTGACACTGAAGAGCCTGCTTGGGATTCTCTCTCCCTCTCTCTCTCTGTCCATTTCCTGCTCACACGCGTGCAAGCTCTCTCTCTCTCAAAACAAACTAAAAAAGGTTAAAAAATAAACATTTAGAAATGAGAAAAGATTGTTCTGTGACTCATACCAAAATATTTTAAAATCCATTTTTTAAGATGCCTCTTCAGAAACTAAGAGGACACCAGAAAAGAAAATTGGCAAAGGACAAAACAGAAAATTCAAAGAAAAAGTAACAGAAATAGCTCTCAAGCCTCACTCAGATGAGAAATACAAGTTAAAACCATCCATATAAAAAATTAGCCAAGATCAACAACCTAATTAAAAGGCTCAAATTATAAAACCACAGATCTTCCTTCACTTATTATAGGGTTACATCCTGATAAACTCATCATATGTAAGTTGAAACTATTGTTAAGTCAATAATGTACTTTACTATATCCAAACCACCAAATATCACAGCCTACCTTAAATGTGCTCAGAACACTTCATTAGCCTACAGACGGGCAAAATCACCTAAGACAAAGCCTATTTTATAGTGTTTTATTTTAAAGTGTTGAATTTCCCATGTAATTTATTGAATACTGTACAGAAAGTGAAAAGCAGAATGATTGTAGAGGTAAAGAATGGCTGTAACTGTATTGGTTGTTTACCCTCATTATTGTGGGGCTAACTGGGAGGTGTGGGTCACTGTTTCTGCCCAGGATCAGGAGAGAGTATCCTATCATGTATCTCTAAGGCAAGAAAAAGGTCAAAATTAAAAATTAAAAGTACAGTTTCTATTAAATACATATTATTTTACACCATCATAAAGTTAAAAAATCGTAAGTTGAACCATAATAAGTTGGGGAGTGTCTGTATTTGAAAAATATATAGGAGGGGCGCCTGGGTGGCGCAGTCGGTTAAGCGTCTGACTTCAGCCAGGTCACAATCTCACGGTCCGTGAGTTCGAGCCCCGCGTCAGGCTCTGGGCTGATGGCTCGGAGCCTGGAGCCTGCTTCCGATTCTGTGTCTCCCTCTCTCTCTGCCCCTCCCCCGTTCATGCTCTGTCTCTCTCTGTCCCAAAAATAAATAAACGTTGAAAAATATATAGGGATAAATCTTCATGCCCTTTTATTTAGCAATGGACTCTTAGATTTGACATTACAAGCATGAGTAAAAATAAATAATAGATAAAATGAACTAAATTAAAATTTAAATGTTTTAAGTATGAAAGGACAGCCTTCAGAAAGTGAAAAGACAAGCTACAGAATGGGAAGGAAATTGTTTCAAGTTATATATCCGATAAGGGTTTAGTATTCAGAATATATACAGAACTCTTACAATGCACAACAAAAAAGAAACCATCTAAGTTAGAAATGAACACAGGGCTTGAAAACACATTTCTTTAAAGAAGACATATAATGGCCAAAAAGCACATGAAAATATGTTCAAGATCACTGATGAGATACCAATGAGATACCACGTCACACCCACTAGGACAGTTAAAATTTAAAAAATTAGAAAATACCAGGGCGCCTGGGTGGCTCAGTCAGTTGAGCGTCCGACTTCAGCTCAGGTCATGATCTCACGTTCGTGAGTTCGAGCCCTGCGTCAGGCTCTGGGCTGATGGCTCGGAGCCTGGAGCCTGCTTCCAATTCTGTGTCTCCCTCTCTCTCTGACCCTCCCCCATTCATGCTCTGTCTCTCTCTGTCTCAAAAATAAATAAACATTAAAAAAAAATTTTTTTTTTTTAAATTAGAAAATACCAAGAGTTGGCGAAGAAGTAGAGAAAAGGGAATCCTAGTACACTCCTGGTGGGAATGTAAACTAGCGCAGCCACTAAGGAAAACAGTATGGAGAGGATGTGAAGAAATAAGAGTTTTCATACATTTTTTTGAGGAATATAAAATGTTGTAGATGCTGTAGAAAATAATTTGATGGTTCCCTAAAAAGAAAAAGCAGAATCACCATATGATCTGGCAACCTGGCAACCCCCAAGTACTCAAACAGAATTTGTTCATAAATCTTTATAGGAGTAGTATTCATAATAGCCAAATGGTAGAAATAACCCAAATGTCCACTAACAGATAAATTAAAAAACTGTGATCTACACTACCAAGTTATTCAGCCATAAAAAGGAATGAATTATAGATACATGCGACTACCTTGATAAACCTCGAAGGCATTATGGCTAAGTGAAAGAAATCAGACACAAAAGGTCATATATTGGACAACTACTTTAATATAAAATGACCCAAACAGTCAAATCTACAGGAACAGAAAGCAGATTAGTATTTGCCAAGCATTAAAGGAGGGAGGACAGACGAATGGGGAATGATTACTTAATGAATATGAAGTATCCTCCTGCAATACTAGAGAGTGATGAAAAAGTTGTAATACTAGAGAGAAGTGATGAAAAAGTTGCAATACTAGAGAGAAGTAGTTCAACATTGTAAACATGCTAAAAGCCACTGAACTGTACAATTTAAAATGGTTAATTGTGGTGCCCCCAGGTGTCTCAGTTGGTTAAGCGTCTGACTCTTGGTTTTGGCTCAGGTCATGATCCCACAGTTGAGGAGTTCTACCCCTGCATCAGGCTCTGTGCTGATTGCAGAGCCTGCTTGGGATTCTCTCTCTCTCCTTCTTTCTCTGCCTCTCTCTCTCAAAATAAGTAAATAAGCTTAAAAATTTTTTTTCATTAAATGGTTAATTATAAGAATAAAAATAAAACTAGACAGATCAACAAAATGGTTGATTGTATATTAAGTGAATTTCAACTTAATTAAAAAAATCACACTGGTACCTCATTTTTCAATCATTTATAAGACCAACTCCAAAATTTGATAAGAACCCTTTGTTGAAAAAACTGAAAAGAAACAAACATTCTCATGTATTACTAATGGGAATAAAAATGGGTACAATCCTAGAGCAGGGGTTTGGCAATATTGAACAAAATTTACAAATATATTTTTCCACAGACATCCTTCCACAAAGAGCAAATAAGGTATACACAACATAACTCATTACAGTACTGTTTGTAATAGAAGAAGACTACAAATAATGAAAGGGCCTGTTAATAGAAGACCAGTTAAACTAAATTATCATACATAAAAGGAGTGCTATGATCCTGGATTGAAAAAGCTCCCAATATACCACTATCCTTTGTGTAAGAGTAGTGGGGAAGGAAAGAATATATATTCCTACTTACATGTATGGAAATTAGATAAATAATGCAGACAGACAGGCAGACAGATGATATACAACAAAATAGTTAAAAGCAGTTAACTCTGGAGTAGATGGGAAGGCAGGAAATGGTAAAGACTTTTTGCTTCATATCTTTTAAAGCTTTTTGGTTTTTTGATTCCTGGGAATTACAAAAGGAAAAAATTCAGAGACTACCAACTGTTTTAAAACCAAAACCGAAACCAGCGTGCCTGGGTGGCTCAGTCAGTTAATCAACCACTTCTTCATTTCAGCTCAGGTCATGATCTTGCATGGTGGGACTCAGCCCCACATCTGGCTCTGTGCTGAGCATGGAGCCTGCTTGGGATTCTCTCTCTTCCTCTCTCTCTGCCCCTCCCCCACCCATGCTCTCTTGATCTCTCAAAATAAATAAATTTTTAAATCAAAACACAATCCAACAGAACACTTACAGAGATTAGATAGTTCACTTAAAGTATGTCACTCGTGCTTTGACTTACCAATTTTAAGACTGCAAAATTAACAGTCTTTTCCCTCCCAACAGCATAATCTCCTGCCACTCTTCATCAACTTCAGTGCTCTAAGATTCAGGTTCAAACTCTATGTCCAAGAGAGTACCCTGCTTTCTTGTCTTGAGGCATTTATACCCAATCTGTTAACTTTGGCCTTTCTTGGCCCTCTTAACTTTCTTTTACACAGTCTCAGTCTCACCGCAGAGATTTTCCTCTAAGATGCACTTTTCTTACAAATACTCCCACATTCACACATACATAGAGATACAAAGCCTAGGCTAGATCAGAAGCCTTCCTTGGTATTCCCACAGTATCCTGTCCTTAGGGACACAGACTCCAGATTGAGACAAGCCTGACTCCGAAACTTGAGTTTGGCACTTAAACTAACTGTATGATGTCCAAAAATTTCTATAAAATCATATCTGCCTGATAGAACTGTTAACCAATATGTTAAATGAGTTAATGTATGTAAAGCACAGAGCATGACACATTAAATTGTCATTAAATAGTAACCAGTGTTATTACTCTTTAGGTGGCACTGAGCACTTTATACTAACTACTGGAATAATTTCCCTCTTTGCTCCTTATAATAAAGCCTCCTTTGAAAACTACACATACTCTAATACTGACTGGGGAAGAGACTATCTTCATAACATTAGGTATATTCTGGAACAGTGCTTAGTACAAGATAGAGGTGTTCTGTAAATATTTGATAAACAACTTGTGTCAATACTGTGAGTGACAAACAAAAATAAGAAAGTCTTCAAGAAATCAACTGAATCAGTGATCTCAATAAAAGATCACTGTACTTTCTGGACTGGAAAGCAAAGAATGCTGATTCCCAATCCCCCCTCTCATGTAACACAGCATAATCTGTTAGGATTTATCTATTCTTGAGAAGAAAAATATCAGTTATCTATTAATACGATAAAAATAAAATTATATTTTATTTTAAAAAACTATCTATAGATATCAAACAGATGATAAACTTAAGAAACCAGATTCTGGTGCTTATGTTACCTTAAGCAAATTATTTAAGGTCCACATATTTAATCTATGCAATGAGGACCAATATACATACAAGAAAAAAAATAATGAATACTAGGAACTACCAAAATTCCTAATATGAAGCACAAACAGAAATACTATCAATCAGTAAATATTAATTATAAAAATTTATGATATAAAAAGTCAATTCAAATTCTTCAAATGAATTTTAGATTTCCTTGAAAATGTCATAAAATTTTATAGATCTGTTCTTTCGTAGCAAAACTGAACCAAAAAAAATGAAACAGCTTTAAATAACCATAATTTTCTTTATGAGAAAAAGATCAGCACATTGTACTAGGATGGATTATATATAATGAATGAAAGGTGAAATAATTTGACACTGCTGGACTGACAGACTCAATGTACATTATTTACTCCATCATTATGTACCTCGACATCCTGAACACTGGATAAAAAAGTTGATCAAATCCAGAAGTGCGATGTCCCTGTCTTGTTTATATGATTCAATCCAGTCATCCACCACAGACTGTAGGAAAAAAATACATAAAAATGAAAACTCAAAAAAATTTGTATTACAACCAATAAATTTTTTAAAGTTTGTGATTTTATCTGTGTGTGGTCTATTTAAAATACTTACCCGAAATCATTTCTCTGTAGCCAAATAAAAGTAAAGATTCCTTTATTTTTCAAGAAAATTAAAAGATGAGTTACTAGGTTTCAAAAACTTGTTTAAACTGGAACACAATACAAAACTGACTAGTTCAATAATTATTAAGCAACTATAGATACCAATATTCAAACCACATTGTGAAAATACAAAAGCTAAACTAAATACACTTACACATAGAAACTGTTCATATATCAAAAAACCTATTTCATTAGTAGTGCATAAAAAGAATACACACCTTATATAAAATGCATTTTTGTCAGGAATGAAAAAATGAGTTAATATTAGGAAATCAAATAATTCAATTATAAAGGAGAAAAAATTAAATGAAATTACTAGATCTCAAAATGGTATCTGACAAATAAGTACAGCCAAGCTTAATAAACAACTTCCAGAAAAAGTAAAGTTAGATGAAATATATACAAACAAGATACAAAGACTAAAATATATTTATTGTTGAAATGCTCAAGACATTTCAACTCAGAATGGAAGAAGGCAAGGATGTATCCTTAATTATTTGACACAGGTTTTAAGTTTTTAGTAAAACCAAAAATTAGTTAAATGATAAAGAGAATTCTCCCTTTCCAAAAGTTGAAAAAAATACCTAATAGTCTCTAGTAAAGGGACTCAAAAGATTCATACCAGAAAAAAATTGATTAAAACAGATGACAAAAGATAAATGTGCAAAATAACTTTTAGATATTGCAAACGTATAAGAAACATAAATGGATGAGCAATCTGTTCACACCTAATTATAAATTCAAGAAAGGTATGTTGATGAGGAAAATTATAAAAACTAGAGGATATAGAAAATCACCTAAATAAGTTTTATGTATTGAGTTAAAATTAAAAAAACGCTTCGAGTTCTATCAATAAAGTCTTTCCAGACTGTTAGCCAATTTAATGTGATTCCATGCAGCCTACTTGTAGGCTACATTGTTTGAGGTTTGTTTGGGTGGAGGAAGGATATTACAGAAAACGTATGAAAATAATTTTTAAATACTTTTAAAATCAATTTTTACTTTTGTATGTAAGTACAGTTATACACAGTAAGATATAGGAAACTTAAGTTACACCTTGATGAAATTTTACAAATATATACACATCTGTGTAATCATAACCAGTATGAAAATATAAAACCTTTCCAAAACTGAAATGGCTCCCTAATGCTCTCTTCTAGTCAGTAACCATTCCAAGCCCAGAGGGTTTAACCACTATTCCTTAACAGTGGACATGTTTTTGAAACTCATATAAATAGTATTATCTTTTATGTCTGACTTCTTTCAATCAAAGTTGTATCAGCTGTTATGTGTACCACTACTTCCTTTTTTTGAATTTCCAGATAGCATCTGATTATTTAACATACCACAATTTATTACCCACTGAACTGGTGGTAAAGGACATGACTGCTCTTTCCATTTTAAAGCTATCATGAATAAAATTGCTGTAAATATGACTGTACACATATTTTGATGGACATCAACCCTTGTTTCTGTTGTATATATACCCAGTAGCCAAACTATTAACACATGGAACACATGTATGTAGATAGTTAATAGACAATGCCAATGTTCTCAAACAGGTGTATTAAATTATACATCCACCAACAATCTATGAGACCTACCAATGTATGAGACTGGGTGTTCCACATCCTCATCAATACTATGTATTATCAGTCCTATTAATTTAACCATTCTGATTGAGCACATACCTTCTTTAACAACCTCTTCTAGTGAAGAGCAACCACATTCCCTTCTTCCATGTGAAAAGAGAGAACTTTTTAAAACTGCTCATGAACACTATGTATCTCTATTTCTTCACATTGATGTCTGGGAGGATTTACTTTAAAAGTAAACAGAAAATTAGAAAGAATACATGGTTGTAGAAGAGGGTTAAAAAAAAAACAAAAACAAAAAAAAGAAAGGATATCATAGTATCTGTTGAAAGTTAAGCTCGGCAGAATAATGTGTCAAGGACATGATTGACTAAGAATGGTGGTGAAGACAAAGAATGGATAAAGCAGGTCAAGTGATTTTTAAACTGATGACCCAAGCAGAAATGCTTTCTGAACAAAGTAAGGAAGTATGGCACAAAGCTAAAGAGGAACCATTTCTCCACTTCTACATGGGGCCCAGCATTGTGAAAACACTCTGAAGATGGTGAGTACATTTTCTTCAATTCCCAAAGTGAAAGTGTTAATTTATAATCCCACCAGTTATATGTGAGGAGCCCAGAAACATTCTGAATAAAACTAGTGAACAGGGAATTGCATAAATATCAAAATTTAACACAAAGACACTGAAAACAATATAGACTGAAAATAACACAGAACTAGAAAAGTAATGTAAGAAAATAGAGTGCAGAAATAAATCCAGGTATATTATATATAGAACTTAAGCTGTGACAAAGGGGATACTTAAGTTTTTGAGGGAAAAGGTGGTAAATTTAATAAATGATTCTTGTGTAATTGGTTATTCATCTTAAAGGGCAAAAATTATGCCTTTTAAAAGAGTGGGGTGGAGGCAAAAGAATCTAAAGAACTGAACTCCAGAGAGATAAATCCTTCTTGGATTGGCAGACACTGGTGATTGTTAGAGGCACTGCCAAGTATGGGCATAGGTGAGTGGATTATACAGTATTTCGTAATATATAAGGCCTTGGGCTGTGAGACAGGATAAAACAGAAAACTTATATAAGGCACATCAAAATTAAATTACGGGAATCTTCAACAGAGAAAAATTTTTAAGTAGCCATAGGGTAAGGATAAGGGGACCAAAGGATAAGAATATGGTACACATCTCATCAAAAAGAATGAAAGCCAGGGGATTAAGGAAAGACATATTTAAAGTGCTGAAAGAAAAAAAACTGCCCATCAGTTGGCAAAAAAACCTAGCTTCCTTCCCTATGATCCCACAAAGATCAACAACTGGACAGCAATACACAAACAGTCCCAGGAGACCACTAGAGTCCACACAGAATGTTTTAACAATAAGTTAAAATAATCACAGAAGAGAAGGAAGGCAACTTCATCTTGCCTGCACAATCCCATCCCCCAACCTAACACAGTTCACAATGCTCAGAAGAAATTTCCCAGCCACCTGAGTGGCTCAATCGGTTAAGCGTCCAACTTCAGCTTAGATCATGATCTCATGGCTCATGAGTTCAAGCCTCACATCAGATTCTGTGCTGACAGCTCAGAGCCTGGAGCCTGCTTCAGATTCTTGCCTCACTCTCTCATAGATGTACTGAGCCAGCTAGGAACAATGAATAAAAGCAGAAGCTATTAATAGCAGACAAGCACCAGGAGCCATCATGGTTCACAGAGATCTGCTCTGCAGACAAACTCAGTATATTTCACAAGTGACAAAGCCAAAGGCTAGCACAGCCACTGTGGACTCCCACAGATATTGCCAGCTTCCCACCCTTGGGTAGTTTTGTTAGCTGAAACCAGCTGCATGAGTCCTTTTCTAAAACCTTCCCCTGCCACCACCAGATCTGTACCACAGCCATGCAGGATTTCTATGGCTGCATAAGTATAAGAAGCCAGTCACCTAAGTCCTTCCTCAGCCACACAGGAGCCAAGGGGCTGCACATGCAGCCAACTTGAGCTTCTACAGCTAGATGAGTATAAGACACCAGCATAGTGCACCCCCCATCTCTGAACACTGTTGCCCATGCTCAGAGCTAGCCCCTCTAGCTGTGCACCACTGTCCTAACACCCATCACTGACCTGCACTGCAGCATGCACGCACAAGGTGGGGGAAACATACAGCCACTGGTGAATATACAGAAAGCCATGAAACCCTGCAGCTCATATCAGGTCCTGCCTTCTGTCACTGTCTAGTACCACCTTGCCCACCTGTACCTAGCTCCTCCAGGCTGCATATCTATAATCCCTCACTCAAGCTCCCTTCCATGGTCTCCACTGCAGAGTGCATGCCTGGAGGGAGAGTGTGCAACCACAGGAGGGGCACTGTCAACCAGGGCCTCCACAGTTGCCAGGGAGCCCATAACTGGCTTTAGGCCTTGCTACCTGCACTGATACTCACCACTAAAACTGTGTCTGAGACAGGTCTCCTCCACCATATAGATACCTGAAGCTGCCCACCACAGCTCAGTGTGTGCACACCACTGGCTCTGGCTACCACCACTGCTTGCTTTGGTCCCTAGCTACCAAACCTGGAAGTGTTGCTTAGGACCCCAACAGCTCTCACAGGCACTGCAGATCTTTCACAGTGCTCACCAAAGATCAATCGGTTCAATGCAGAGGAACCTGGTGGCCTGAGCATGAAAGACATCATGCCTTCCTGAACCCAGTGCCACCATATGCCACATTTCTCACCCTACAACACTAGACCCAGGGTCAGTGCATGATTAAGTGTGCCTTCACACAAAGGTGAAAGGTTCCCCATATGGAAATCCCTCTTTCGTCTGGAAGAGGTAACTGCTTCTTCAAATACATAGACATGAAAACATGATTCTTCATGATTATGAAGAATCAGGGAATATGTCTCCATCAAAGGAATACCGTATACCTCTAGTAACTGGCCCAAAAAAATGCATATCCAGAAAATGCTGAATAAAGAACTCAAAACAGTTTCTCATGCTCACTGCTGCAGCACATACACTAAAACTGGAACGATACAGAAAAGATTAGCATGGCCCTTGTGCAAGGATGACATGCAAACTCATAACACGTTCCATATTAAAAAAAAAATTCTATAACTAGTCAGAAAGCTACAAGAGAACACAGATAAGCAATTAATAATATCAGAAAAAAAATATATAATAACAAAATGAGAAGTTCAACAAAGAAAGAAAACGTAAGAAAGCACAGGACAGAAATTCTAGACCTGAAGAATACAATGACTATAATGAAGAATTCAATAGACAGTTTCAACAGTGAGCTTGAAGAAGCTAAAGGGAAAATCAGTAAGCTACAACACAGATCAAGTAGAATTATCTAAATGCAGGAGCAAAGAGAACAGTGAAAAGAATGAAGGAAGCTTATGGGAATTATGGCATACTGACAAAAGAAATAACATATGCATCACTGGAGTCCCAAAGAGAAATGAGAGAAGGAAAATGTAGAAAGCTGGTTTTAAAAAATAATGGGTCAAATTATTTTTTAAGTTCTCTTTTGATTTCTTTTTGACACATCTGATTGTTCAATAGCATGTTGTTTAATCTCCACATATTTATGAATTTTCCAGTTTTCTTCGTGTAACTAATTTCTAGTAATTCACACTACTGTGGACATAAAATATATAACTTGGTATAATTTTGATTCTTATTAAGACTTGTTTTCTGGACTAACATATGATCTTGGAAAATAGTTCTATGTGACTTGAGAAGAATGTGTATTCTGTTCTTTCAGACATAATGTCCTGCAAATCTGTTAGGACCATTTGGTCTAACCTGTCATTTAAGGTTTCCTTATTGATTTTCTGCATAAATGATTTGTGAATTGATATAAGTGGAGTATTAAAGCCCCCACTAATACTGTATTGCTGAACATTTCTCCCTTTAGGTTTCTTAATATTTTCTTTACATCTTTAGGTGTTTCTATGTTGGGGGCACAAATATTTACAAATGCTATATCTTCTTACTGGATTAACTCCTTCATCATTATGTAACATGACTCAATGTCTCTTATTATAATCTTTATTATAAAATTCATTTTGACAGGGATAGTTATAGCTAATCCACCTTTCTTTTAGTTTCCACTAGCATGGGATACCTTTTTCCATCCCTTTGATTTGTGGCCCTGTGTGTCCTTGTATCTAAGGTAAGTAAGTCTCTTACAGCAACAAGTAGATGGGTCTTTTTTTTTTTTTTTTAAATCCATTCAGCCACTCCTTGTCTTTTGATTGGCAAATTTATCATTCACATTTAAAGTAATTACTGACAAGTATGGGCTAATTGCATTTTGTTAGTGGTTTTATAGCTATCTTTGTAGTTCTTCTCTATTCCTTTCTTCTTCCCTTGAGACACAGGAAAATGGAAAGGTAACACCAAAATGTATGGGATGCAACAAAAGCAGTTCTAAGAGGGAAGTTCTCAGTGATAAATACTTACACCAAGAAACAAGAAAAACCTCAAATAAGCAAACTAACTTTATACCTAAACGAACTAGAAAAAAAAAAAAAAAAAGAACAAATAAAGCCCAAAGTTAGAAGAAAGGAAATAACAAAGATTAGAGCTGAAATAAAGACTAAAAAGATAACACAAAAGATCAATGAAACTAAGAGCTGCTTCTCTGAAAAGATAAACAAAATTGACAAACCTTTAGTTACTCATCTAGAAGAAAAGAAAGATGACTCAAAATCAGAAATAAAAGGAGATGTTATAACTGACACCATAGAAATAAAAGGATTGTAAGATATTACTATGAACAATTATATGCTAACCAATTGAACAACCTGGAAGAAATGGATAAATTCTTAGGAAAGAAACCTCCCAGATAGAACCATGATCTAACAGATAATCTGCACAGACCACTTACTAGTAAAGGAGACTGAGTAAGTAATCAAAAGCATCCTAAAAAACTGGTCCAGGACCAGTCAGCTTCACTGGTGAATTCTAGCAAACATTCAAAGAAGAATTAATATAAATCATTTCTAATAGAAGAGGAGGGAACTTTTCCAAACTTACTTATAAGGTGAACATTACCCTGATACCAAAACATGACAATAATGCCAAAAGAAAATAAAATTACAGGCCAATATCCCTCAATCCCTCATGAACATAGATGCAAACTGACTAAGAAAATATGAGCAAACTGAATTTAACAATATATCAAAAATATCATACACAATGATTAAGTCGAGTTTATTTCAGGGATGCAAAGATGGTTGAATATTCACAAATTGTCAATGTGGTATACCATATGAACAAAATGAAGAATGGAAATCCTATGATTTTCTCAACAGATGCAGAAAAAGCATTTGAAAAAATTCAACATCCATTTATAATAAAAACTATCAACAAAGCAGGACAAAGGAAATGTACCTCAACATAATAAAAGCCATATATGACAAGCCCACAGCTAATAACATACTAACTGGTAAAAAGATGAAAGCTTTTCCTCTAAGATCATGAACAAGACAAGGATGCCCACTATCATCACTTTTATTCAATACAGTATGGGAGGTGCCAGCCAGACCAATTAGGTAAGAAAAAGAATTAAAAGGCATACAAATCAGTAAGGAAGAAAGAAGTAAAACTTTCACTATTTGCAGATAATATATACAGAAAACCTTAAAGACTGCATAAGAAAATTGTTAAAACTAATAAACTCAGTAAGGTTGTAGTATATAAAATCAATATGCAAAAATCTCTTGGTTTTATACACTAATAATGAACAATCAGAAAAAGAAATTAAGAAAATAATCCCATTTATAATTACATCAAAAATAAAATATGTATAAAAAAATAATGGCTGGGGCGCCTGGGTGGCGCAGTCGGTTAAGCGTCCGACTTCAGCCAGGTCACGATCTCGCGGTCCGTGAGTTCGAGCCCCACGTCAGGCTCTGGGCTGATGGCTCAGAGCCTGGAGCCTGTTTCCGATTCTGTGTCTCCCTCTCTCTCTGCCCCTCCCGCGTTCATGCTCTGTCTCTCTCTGTCCCAAAAATAAAATAAACGTTGAAAAAAAAAATAAATAATGGCAAAGAACTTCTCAAACATGGTAGAGATCTGGACATCCAAGTTCATGAAGCTAAAAATTCATCTCAAAATTTCAACTGAAAAGTCTTCCCCAAGTCACATAATAATAAAAGTGTCTAAAACTGTAGAGAGAGAAGTTTAAAATAGCAAGAGAAAAAAGTAATTCTCTCAGAAAACAAAACCCCAATAAGGCTATCAGCTGATTTCTCAGCAGATATCTTACAGGCCAGGAGAAACTATAATGATATATTCAAAGTGCTAACAAGAAACTGTCAACCAAGAATACTTTACCTAACAAAACTGTCCTTCAAAACTGATGGTGAAATAAAGCCCTTTCCTAAACAAAAGTTGAAAGAATTCATCACCACTAAACCTATATTACAAGAAATGCTGACAAGAGATCTCCGAGCTGAAACAAAAGGACACCAATTAGTAACATGAAAACGTGTGGCAATATACAACACACTATAAAGGTAAGGAGATAGTTAGATTCAAACCCAATATTGTAATAGGATAGAGTGTTGACTATTTTAGTATAAAGATTAAAGGACAAAAATATTAAAAATAGCTATAGTTTTAAATTTAATGAATACACATAAAAATGCAAATGTGACATCAAAAACAAACATAAAACAGAGGGATCTTGTAGAGATATCTGCACTCTAATGTACACCGCACCATTTTTCACAGTGGCCAAAATATGTAAACAACCTAAGTGCCCATCAACAGATGAATGAATAAGGAAAATGTGGTATCTAAACAACAATAAACTAAAACAAACAAAAAACAAAAATGGAAAATGTGGTTATCTATACACTGGAATACTTTTCAGCCAAGACAAAGAAGGAAATCCTGTCACTTGTGACAACCCAGATGAACCTTCAAGTCATAATGCTAAGTGAAATAAGTCACAGAGAGAAAAATATACACTGTCTGATACCACTTATTCCACAGGAATCTAAAAAAAAGCCAAACAGAAAAACAGACATAGAGTGGTGGTTACAAAGGACTGGGAAATAGAGAAAATGGGAAGGAATCAGTCAAAGGGTACAAACTTCCAATTAGAAGATTAACAAGTTCGGAGGCAACATAGAGAATGGTGATTATAGCTAGTAATACTGTATTCTATAATCTTAAATGTTCTCACCACAAAAAAATAACTGGAAATAATACAAGGGAATGGGGGTGTTAGCTAAACTATAGTAGTAATCTTTTGTAATATACAAATATATCAAGTCACAATGTACGTCAATTGTATCTCAATAAAGTAAGGAAAAAAGGAAAAAATGCAGAATTTTTTATCTAGCAAAAAATATCTTTCAAATAAAAGCAAAATAAAACCTTCTCAGACTAACAAAACTAAAAACCAAGCAAATGGACTGAACATTCCCTCTAAAAAACAGAGACCACCCAGACTGTATAAAATGACCTAATCACATATATCTACAAGACACACTTTAAATATAGAAACACAGACAGGTTATACTGAAAGAATGAAAAAATATATATCCTGCAAACTTTAACTATAAAAAAGCTGTTACAACCATTTTTATATCAAAGTAGAAACCAAGACAAGGAGTAGAAGTATTAAAAGACAGATTTTATAATAATAAAGTGGTAAATTCATCATGATGATGTAACAGCTCTGAAGTTTTATACACCAAATAAAAAGATTCTTAAAAAACATAAAACAAAAACTGAACTTAAAAGAAATATGCAAATTCATAATCATGTTTCATATTTTAAATATATCTCTCAGTAACTGTTAGAATGAACATAAAAATAATAAATACATAGAAGATTTGAAAAGCACTAATAATATATCTATAAAACACAACACGAACAATTGTAGAATACATATTGTCTTTAAATACATTTTTGAACACTTACCAAAAGACCAAAGAGCAAGTCTCTATGAGTTTTTAAGGACTAAAAAAATACAGAGCACATACTTTGACCATAATGGATTTAAGTAAGACATCAGTCTTACTGATGTCACAGTAGGAACACATCTAAAATATCCTCAAATGCTTGGTAATTAAAAAATGTTTTGAGCTGAATGATAATGAAACACATTATCAAAATTTGTAGAATGCAGCTAAAACAATGCTTAGTGGGAAATATACAGCATCAAATACTTACAAAAGAGAGGTCTAATTCAATGATTTAAGCTTCCACCTTAAGAAACTATTACAGTTTCTTATATAAGTTGTCCTCATTTAGGGAGTAGGGAAAGATAAGCAGTATAATTTCAAGATTCTCAGGAAGAATACTTCATTTTCTTTTTTTCTAAATAATCTCTACGTAGACCCAACATGGAGCTGGAACTTACAACCCTGAGATCAAGAGTCCTATGCTCCCCATTCCCCATGTCCCTCCTCTGAAAAAAAATTTTTTAAAAAGGAGTCACATGCTCTACCAGCTGAGTCAGCCAGACACCCCACAATGATAATATACCTACAGTCTCTCAAAGAGAAGATCTAGACAGAATATCTGTATTACTAGTTATAGCTACACAATCATTCCAGCACCCAAGCTGACAGATGCTCTGTTATTCTCTATTAAGAGGCTTCCAAGGTTGACCCTGAGAAATCAGTATCTAGCTGATGGAAAACAAAAACACAGAAAAGCATGGCAAATGTTTATAATTCAGGCTTAGAAGTCATACATATCACATTGGGTAATACCTCATTGGCAAGAACTTGTTAACTAGCCACATTGCAAAGGAAGGGGAGTGGAGACACTGAGTCTCCATTTGCCAATACCCTCCTTGAACTTATTCCACTATGAAAAGGGAAAAATAAAACTTTGGTAAGTGGACAGTAACGTCTGCCAAAAGCTGCCCCTCTGGCTACAAATATTCATATGCAGGCTTCTTCCTTCACAGAAAAAATACTTGCATGAATACTGTAGTACTATTTACTGGAGCAAAACAGCTTAGCAATCTATCTACAAAGGAATGTTTCACTAAATTATGATATATACATACAGTAAAATGAAATATAACTATTAATACAAATGAGCTATACCTATGTTAGCACTAATTCCATAAAAGATTGTTTATGACATAATAAGTGAAAAAAGAAATATATATGATTCTACATTTAAAATAACATCACATACACATACATATAAAGTAACATGGAAAAAGGTATGAAAAAATTCAAACTGTGACACTGATAGGCTTGCCCTCACTTCATTCCAAAACGTTCAAGTCTGAGACTTTACTATAAAGAAAATCTCTAAGAACTTAGCCACATAGTCTCATGAAAACCATAAGCAGCATTTGAATCACAGATTACAGTAAAATGAGAAAAATAATTACATTTGCTGTAACAGTTTTCTCATATTCTATTAGAGGAGAGTATAATAAATAATTTTAGGCAGTTAGAAAAATAACATTCTAAAAACTGGGAAAGAACTAAAGAGAAAACAACAAAAACAAATCAGGGTTTCAAAGAGAAAATACAAATATGTGGCACAGAATAAGTCAATGTTGTAGTTAAAAATGAGTTTTAAATTTTCTTCTAAGGTTTTAATAAGCTAAACCTAAAGGAAAGCTCCATCAATTCAATCTGGATCTCTACACAGTACAGTGAGTGCATATTCTTCAAACTCTAGTAGATAAATGTAGTTCTTTCAACAGGCTATTTGATAAGACCTTGGTTAAGCAGACAAGGACACAAAGAATTAGTATTCTATACTCTTGCTTAAGAGTAAATTCATTTGCTTTGGAGAAACAAAAGCAGATGGCACAGATAACATGCTACATTGTAAACTAAAGGCCCTAACTAGAAATCTTAAATAAATAACTGTATAATAATTACTATTTCAATGATTTTTTTCCATGTAGCTTTTAGCAATACGGAGTACATGCTTTCCATAAATGTAAATGTAAATACTGCACAGGCAGACTACAGTTAATACTCCAGGAGACTAGACTGTTATTTTACCCTCAGGTATAAGCTAAAATGTTCTGGTTTTCAGAGCTCTCCAAGGACTGTTTTTTTCTTGTTGTTGACTCTTTTTTGTTTTGGTTTTTTGTTGTTGTTGTTTTGGTTTTTTAAGTTAACACTTCAAGGGAAAAACGGATTGATCCTCCACATGTAACGCTATTTATTTCATTCCCACTCCTTTCCTCCCATATTAACTAACTGCAGTTTCTGGCCAATGTGATCCCATCACTGCCTTTCTACTTAACTATATTATTGCATAAATTAAGAAAAATTTGATTTTAAGCTCAGGTAAATGCTGTGATCCTTGAAGTGGCAGGACAGATTTTATTCCATAGTTAGGAAGGGAATCATAGGTTACAACAGCATTTCAATACCATTTTTCAGACAAATAAACATAATGTCCCATACAGAGCAAATTTCATACTTCCACTTGATACTACTTTTGTCTTTTGTTTTATATTATCTGATTTGAAACAGAAAGACATTATCAACAAGTATACTTTTCACTTTAATTTGGTAACCTACCTAGGTTTAAGCCTGAGTACTGTAATAGTGTATCTAAATAAAATGGTACAGGAATGGTACATAAAAATTAAAATAACACATTAAGTATCATTGCTCTTAATGTCAAGATTTTATAATATCTCTCCAGTTCATAACATGTCTTTACATTTGTGATATTTATCTTGCAGAAGCTCTCATCTGAGAAATTTTGGCAAATAAGGGCCTGAATATAAGTTGATGCACTCTCCCTATCACACTTCCATTCAAGACAGAACTGCTAGGGCAAGCAAGGTAGCAAAGCCTTCAGAGTGCAAGCAAGTCTATGGATTCTTTTAGGGGTTGTCAGAGAAAAGTAACAGCACAAAATTAAGTTACTTTTTGAGCTAAACATGAGATCAGTAGATACCGGCCCAAAGGGTTTCAGGAAAAAAAAACCTAGAAAGATTGCAACTTCTTGTTCCTTCAAAAATTGGAGGCTTTAGAGATTACTTAATCTTCCTTGGGACAGTAGAAACCCTGTGGTATATGGTCCTAGGAGGGCCTGCTATAAACTCTTGGCCTCAGGGGCACCTAGATGACTCAGTCCACTGAGTCCACTGAAACCACTCTTGGCTTCGGCTCAGGTCATGATCTCACAGTTTGTGGGATCAAGGCCTGTGTCAGGCTCTGCACTGTCAGCGCAGAGCCTGTTTGGGATTCTCTCCTCTCTCTCTGCCCCTCTCCCTGCTCACTCTCTGTCTTTAAATAAATAAATAAACATTAAAAAAAATAAATTATTGGCCTCAGAAGAACCGCAAGGGATCACTATAATAAGATGAGTTACCTTCTAGTCTTAAGGCTGGGAAAGTACTATCCAATTAGCAGAACTGTTGTTTAATGTGATACTCATAGGAATGAAGACTATGACAGTATTTATATGTGAATGTGTGCCAAAGGAGGGATCCTAATAATTTGACGTAACCACCCAAACTGAAAAAGCCTTAAGAAGTCAAAGCAAAGGGCACCTGGGTGGATCAGTCAGTTGACTGCCAGACTCTTGATAGCAGCTGAGGTTATGGGGCTGAGCCCCCTGTGGGACTGGCTTCATGCTGAGCTTGGAGCCTGCTTGGGATTCTCTCTGTGAAATATTCTCTCTACTGGTGCTCTCTGTGTCTCTGTCTCTCTCTCTCCCAAACTAAATATTTAAAAAAAAATAGAAGTCAAAGCAAAATAATATGCCTAAAAGACTTACCAAACACGAAGGAGAAAAAAACATTATACTAGGTATATTTGAAACAGATGGAAACGTTAAAGAGCAGAAAGAACGTTCTAAAAGTTTAAAAAAAAAATCAAATTTAAATACTCATTAGCTGAATGAAAGAACTGGAGGAACCTGGCTGGCTCAAATCAGTAGAGCATGTGACTCTTAGTCTCAGGGTTGTGAGTTTTAAGCCCCACACTGGGCATGGAGCCTACTTAAAAAAGAAAAAAAAAAGAAGAAAAGGAAAAATGAATTTAATGAAAAATGAATTTAGTGTCCTAGAAGTTCAGTGGGGGGAAAAGTCTCAACATAAAAGAAAAATATACAAAAGGAATTCGCAAGGAAAGGAGTAAAATACTTGGCAAATGTATATAGGAGATCTAACATATATAAGTGTTTAAGAAGGAAAGACAAGGAAGAAACACAATTAAGCTGATCATTTTAAGAGGAAAATCTACCTTATCAATAAAAGATTTAAATCTGAACATTAACATGGTTTATCTAGTTTCTGTCAGAATTAATGGGAAAATGACACGTATAAGCATAGGTAAATTTATGAATTCCAAGGAAAAAGATAAAATCTTACAAATATCAGCACCAATAATTAAACACAACATATACAAATTCTACCTCCACATAGAGCATCCATCTACATTCAATGCCTCTCTTTTAAGATATGCAAATAGGGGCGCCTGGGTGGCTCAGTCGGTTGGGCTTCCGACTTCGGCTCAGGTCATGATCTTGCGGTTTGTGGGTTCAGGCCCCACGTCGGGCTCTGTGCTGACAGCTCAGAGCCTGGAGCCTGTTTCCGATTCTGTGTCTCCCTCTCTCTCTGCCCCTCCCCCATTCATGTTCTGTCTCTGTCTCAAAAATAAATAAACGTTAAAAAATAAAAAAGATATGCAAATAGCTGCTACCTCCAGACACTTGAGGAAAACCAATTTATTGTGCCTCAGCACCAAAATTACCCCAGCAGTATCTGCTCTGTAATAATGGACTAGACTTTACAAGCACTTCTGCTTCACAGTAAGCACTATGTTAAGCTTTAGTAGCACAGAGCTCTGGAAGGACAGTCCAGGAGGAAGGGGGACTTCTTTTCCTGGTTTCAAAATGTTAAGAGTTTTGTGTTTTTATTCTTGCTGCAAATTCCAACGGTGGTGGTGCTGTCTCTTCTTCATGCTAAGAGTGTGCAGTTCTTTGGAATTTTTGTGCCCCAGATTAGGATTGGGTGATTATCCTCTTGATGCAGCCCTCCTAACACTGACAATGGCCTGCTCAAAGTTTCATCTGACAGCAGTACCTCAACTTCCATTGTAGTACTGTCCACCACAACCAACACAACTGTATCTCAGAATGTTGTTTCCTGCTGCCTAGCAAATGTAAACCAGCTCTGGCTAAGGCATAAGGCAATCCAGTGAACTCTGTCAGTCAATAGGCTGCAAACCCACCTTCTCCAACAAGGTCCAAACCCAAGCCTGAGGAAGGGGACCCCCACAAATCCAAGTTTTTCTCTCCTTGAGAAATTTCTTTAAGCCCTAGGGTCTCATTCAGAGTTATCCTTACATCTTTAGGGGTGCCTGGGTGGCTCAGCTGGTTGAGCGTCCAACTTCAGCTCAGGTCATGATCTCGCGGTTTGTGGGTTCCAGCCCCGCGTCGGGCTCTGTGCTGACAGCTCAAAGCCTGGGGCCTGCTTTGAATTCTGTGTCTCCCCCTCTCTCTCTGCCCCTGCCCTGCTCACACTCTGTGAATCTCTCTCTCTCAAAAATAAATAAAACATTTTTAAAAAATTAGAGTTATCCTTACATCTTTATAGTTATTCCTTTATCATAGTTTACTAATTATATATAATTATACCAATTCAAGAAACTGTGTGGTTTCTGACTCCTGATTCAATCCAGAAAGGTTCAGAACCAGGAGTGGTTCTAGAATATAAGCCAGTAAAGATTAGATTTGGGGACTGGTTTGGTCATGTGTTTAGGATTAAGCATAGGGCTGAGCTCTTTGCCAAGGAAATGGGATGATCATAATCTATGGCATGCAGTAGTTTCAGAAAACCAATCAAGCTATCACCTATGGTACACTGTGATGAAGCACCAACTCAAGCACATTCTTTGAAAGCTTAAGTGGCCACTATATTTGCCATTATGGCAGTAATGATGACTATGGACAGGAGTACAAGTTGTTAAAGTTAAAACTGTTTCACAATTGTTAAACAAGTTTACAAGTTAAAATTGTTTCATTATATTACTCTTTATATTTAATTCTTTACTACATCTAGACTGTGGTGTATGGTATGATGTAACAAATCTATCCTTCTGTGTATACCTGAGAACTTAGAAAATGACAGGTTCAAGTCCACTAACTCTCACGCTTAAGTGACAATGAGAGAGCCAGAGAGCTTCTAAGATTCCCCTGAAAGAATTATCTTCTTTCTTGTAGGTATGGGACTGATAATGCTGAAAATCAAGGCAAAAATTTATTTGTGTAGGTTGCTGAGTTACAACAACAGTTAAATTTCAGTCTCATCAAGTTTCTCATTTGAAAATTAGGACCTGGATCAGGAATAAATGACATTCTGAAACTGAGAACAGAGATATCTGGTTTTCCTAGATGAAACTTAACAATTTTGAATCTGTCCTCATTCCCAATTCCCCTAAACTGCACTTATAATTGGAAGCCTCCAATACCAGTAAAAGTAGTTTGCTTTCCCAGTGTCTGAGAACACTAGCTTTCCTTAGCTTGAAAAATCTGATTATTTCACATAAGCAGATGCCTTGAAGGGGGATGCTCATTCTTTAAGACCCACAACCAGCCCCATTACCACTATATACATAACTAGGGTCAAATCTCAGTATGCTCCAGGAATACATGTACACACAACGACACAGCAAGAAACAGCTTACATACTCAACAGAAACTCAAGGGCCACATGTGGGAGTGGATTCTAGAAGCATTTGACCAAGGAGGATGGAATATAATGCTACATCAGGCCAAACTAATGGATATGGGTGCACTTACTGGAGACTCCAAATTTAATGTGTTAGTTCACGTAGCTAGAAATGACTGGTTGGTGAGCTAAAAGTAGCCTTTAAAGGTTGAGGGACAGAGCTTCCCTGGCACTGATATGGAAGGAGTAAAGAATCCAATGATTTAGGGATTTAGGAATATGGGACTGGAATTATGTAAGAATTTCATACCCCTACTCTTCCTCAACTGTGCTCCACAAGAGAGCCCAGATGGCAGTGAGAACCACATTAGTAAAAGGTGGATCTATACCCTTTTAAAGGTCTGTGGTTAGTCTCCTATGTAAGCCAGGTATAAGTATAGGGGATGCAGCCATTAAGAAAACCTCTCAGGTTTCAGTGGAGATGATGGGATCCAAGGTAACACAGCCCAAGTGGCCACACTTAATCATTAAAGATAAGGTAGGAATGCAATGCTGTTAAGAGCAGCAGGAACATAGTGGTAATCAGAATGTCCTGATCTACAGAGATCTTTGGCAACAGATAATGACTGGAGTACACCTAGGAACAAAACTATGAACAAAACAGGCCAAAGGCCTCCATAATACTGTTTGACACATACAACAGAAAAAATTCTAGATCCAGTAGCCAGAAGTCCAATTTGTATTAACCAACACAGTGGAGAATTATAACTTTCTCACCACTTGTCAATTATGGGTTAGCTCACAGATCCAGAATACACTAAATGAGATGGAGACCAGGTCCCTTGAAGAAAAATCTTGCATAACTATTACACGCACACACCACACATCCTCCAATCCTTCCCCAGAGACTTGCAGCCATTAATTAAAGGTACTAAGCATTGTTAAAAGGAAACATCTACACATTTCATGTATAAATAAAGTCTCTCAAATGACCTTAAATTCCTGGGGATTCAAAATGCAACCGTGGTCTACTAGTTAAATTAGGGGCTTATGGTGGTCAGGTGATACATGGGGATGTAAATCAAGTCTGGGTGATAGCATAAATTGTCCAATGACCCATCCTATGGTTATTTCCTTGGTTTCTAAATATTTACTTGGAACAGACATACTTGGCAATTGGAAGAACCCCAACATGGACTTTACCCATTAGGTAAGGGGTATAATGGTAGGAATGTCTGAAGTTGACAGAACTTCCCTCTATTACCAAAACAATAAAACAGAAGCAATACTATATCCCTGGAGTGAGTGCAAGGTTTCATTGAAGACTTCAGAGAAACAAAGGTGGTGAAAACTATCACATCCCTATTAAACTCACCAGTTAGGCATACATAAGAGTCAGACAGATCATAGAGAACAACTATGGATTATCATAAACTTAATCAGGTGGTGACTTTCACTGTAACTGCAATCCCTAGCATTTGATATGCAGCTACTATAACCAAGCTAATGCCTTTTTCTCCAATTAAAAAGGACCAAAGTAAGTCATTACGTAATGCCTAGAATAGATGAAAGGATACCTTCCCAGTGTTGCCTCTGTGCTATGTTAATTTTCCTGCTCTCCGTGTAGTTGTCTTGGCCATCTATTGTCTCACAATATCTGTGATTCAGAGTCTAGACCCAACTCACCCAAATCTTCTGGTTAGGGTCTCACATTGCTGCAATCAAGGTGTTTACTATTCTATATTCTTATTTGGAGGCTCAAATGGGGAAGAATCCATTTCTAAGCTTGTTTACATTGTTGAAAAAATTTATTTCCTTGTACCTGACCTTCTGCTGGTGACTGGACACAACTCTCCAAGCCAAGAAGATACCCATAGTTCCTTGTACATGGGCTTCCCCAACATAATCAGTTTGTCAAACCAAGAAGGAAAATCCCTAGAGCAAGTGTGCTGGCAAGACAGCATCTTATATAACATAACGTAATCAGAATCGCCCTCCCCTTATCTTTGCTAGAATTGATGGTTAGAAGCAAGCCACAGGTCTCAACGCAAAGGAAGGGGTAAAGAGCATGAATAATACCAAGAGAAAGGAGTCATGAGGGTCACAGTTGAGTCTGTCCACCACAACAGTCTACAGATACCTTCATCACCTTTACATTACACAAAATTATCATGCTACTTCACTACTTTTATGACATATCCCCAACCATGGAATGGCAAGATACTTCACTGAGATAGCCACTGGCCTCTACATTATTTAGGGGGTTATCTCCCAACCTCTATTTTACATATGTCTTACTAAGGCTTTAAATGTATTTGCTACTTCCTGATCATCCTATTCACTTAATACAAGGTTGTCAAAATTAAAATTATGTGGAATAAATACCAGAAAAAAAATGAAAAGAAATGAAAACTTTGAGGAGCATGACTGGGGGTGGGCAGGAAAAGAGAGAGGATTGCTATGTGGGTCACTGTGCCATTTGACTTTTCTTTTAAATCACGTACATGTATTGCTTAATAATAAAGTTCGGTTTATAAAAAAAATAAAGATATAGATAAAAAATAAATAGAAACAGAAAGGCTGAAATGGCAAAATTAACACCAAACTGACATTAAAGATTAGAAGCACTAAACAAAAATAAGTATTATATAATGGTAAGAAGCTAAGTATTGAAGGTATTTAAATAAGTAAAATATTTACTTCGTTTGCTTTTGTAGCCTTATAAGCCTTAAATCCAGTTTTTCATCTAAATTTTTTTCTAAATTTTTAAAAATTTTTTGCTCTGAAGTATGTTATTGGAATCCTTTTGACAAAACCAAGTATTCGTTTATGATAAAGAAGTCAAAGTGGTCTAAATGATATGTAACAGTCTCAAAATTTCTAGGCAGTTTTTCCCCTCCAGTAAGGTGACAGCTGCTCACAGGCTAATGCAGTAAAGCTAGATGAAGTTCCTAGAATTTGCCAAACACCAGATAGGAGACATCCTCTGTGTTAGCAAAATGCAGAGTAGCCACAGAGAAAGGATGTGGCTCTTCACTTCTCATCACAGCCTGTAGATTAAAGTGGCAGGAGCCATTATGTAGGCATCCCAGACATCTCAACAGCACTTCTCCAAGAGGGTAAATCCCCAATTTCAGCCCTTCAGTCACCAGATTACTGCCTAACCTGTGAAAACGTACTGCCCCACCTAGGCTTCAGAATAACCATACTTTATTCAGAGGTAACATGATGGACATCTTAAAACACCTGAGTTCATCATCACCCCCATGTTCTGTCAGGGCCACCATCTGCCACTCCATCTCACACAATCCACTCACCACCGTGGCACTGTGGACCAGCCTGCAAAGACCAGGGACATGCAGGAAGCAGTGCAAAGACAGAGCAGAAGGCCAAGGCTGCTGCCTCCCGGAGTTGTAGGGGAGGGAGCCATTGCACCCCCCCAGGCACAATGCAGCATGTACACATCCTCCAGCAAGGCATTCGTCGCAGAGAGAGAATTTAAAATTGCCTCATTATATTACTCTTTATATTTCTTTACTACATCTAGGCTTTGGTGTATGGTATGATGTAACAAATCTATTTTTTTCAAGTTGTTAATCAGTTGTCAACTACAAAGAGAAAGGAACAGATGGAACACAATTTTTAATTATTATATATACTTAGGTCTGCTTGTGTTCAACTGATTCATCAGCCAGTTGTTGAACCAATGACTTAACACTAATATTTTTTGTAGTTTTATGATACAGTCTACTAATTAGCAGAGTGAACTCCTCATTAGTCATTTTCAGAATTTTTTGGCTAATTAACTTTAACTTATAAGTCTCAATCCAAAAATAATCCCTAAAGTTTTTATTGGTTCTGCATTATATAAATTTTTTAAAACTTTTAAAGGAAACATAACTGGACAATAAATATTTCAGAAAATATTTCTTTTAATCAAAGAAACAAATTTCTGATAATCTGAACTGCCACCATTTTTCTCTCAAAATGACAAATACTATGTTAAAATGATGAGTCTTAGTGTTACCAGGGTTTTGGAAAATGAATTTTTAATTCAAGTACAATTAATATTCAGTGTCATATTTGCTTGAGGTGTACAACAATGATTCAACAATTCTATACATTTTTCAATGTTCATCAAAATAAGTGTACACTTAATCCCTTTTATCTATTTCACACCCTTGACCCAAACCGACTCCCCTCTGGCAACCACCAATTTGTTCCCTGTGTTTAAGAGTCTGTTTTATTTTTTAGCCATTCTTTGTTTACTTGTTTTGTTTCTTAAATACTTTATGAGATCATACAGTATTTGTTTTTCCCTGTATTTCATGTAGCGTTATACCCTAGGTCCATCCATGTTGTTGCAAATGGCAAGATCTCACTTTTTTAATTTTTTTTTTTAATTTTTTTTTTCAACGTTTATTTATTTTTGGGACAGAGAGAGACAGAGCATGAATGGGGGAGGGGCAGAGAGAGAGGGAGACACAGAATCGGAAACAGGCTCCAGGCTCCGAGCCATCAGCCCAGAGCCTGATGCGGGGCTCGAACTCACGGACCGCGAGATCGTGACCTGGCTGAAGTCGGACGCTTAACCGACTGCGCCACCCAGGCGCCCCTGGATGAGATGAAAAAAGATCTCACTTTTTTTAAATGCCTGTGTAAAATTGTGTGTATGTGTATGTGTGTACCACATCTTCTTCATCCATTCATTTATCTATGGACACTTGGGTTGTTTCCATAACTTGGCTATTATAAACAATGCTGCAATAAACATAGGGGACATACGTACCTTTTCAAATTAGTGTTTTCATTTCCTTTGGGCAAATGCTCACAAGTGGAATTACTAGATCATATGGTAGTTCTATTTTTAATACTGTTTTCCATAGTGGTTACACCAATTTACATTCCCACCAATAGTGGATAGGGGTTCCTTTTTCTCCACATCCTTGTCAACACTTGTTATTTCTTGTATTTTTAATTTTAGTCATCCTGACAAGTATAAATGTTGGTATTTTGATAGGAACTGCATTACATCTGTAGATTGCTTTGGGTAGTACAGATATTTTAACAATATTGGTTCTTCCAATCCATCAGCATAGAGTATCTTTCCATGGGTTTGTGTCACGTTCAATTTCTTTCATCAATATTAAGTAGATTTCAGATCAGGATACAAGTCTTTCACCTCCTGGTTAAAGTTATTCTTAAGTATTTTATTCTTTTTGTTGCAATTGTAAATGGGATTGTTTTCTTAATTTCTATTTCTGCTACTCCATTATTAGTGTATAGATATGCAACAGATTCCTGTATGTAAATTTTTTATTCTATGACTTTACTGAATTCACTTATCACTTCTGGTAGTTTTTGGTTGGAATCTTTATAAAGTTCTCTCTCTATATAGTATCAGGTCACCTGCAAATACTCAGTTTTACTTCTTTACCAGTTTGGATGACTTTTACTTCTTTTTCTCCATTGGCTGCTTTGGGTAGGACTTCCAATACTATGTTGAATAAATATGGTAAGAGTGGACATTCTTATCTCTGATCTTAAAAGCAAGGGGCTCAGTTTTCACCACTGAGTATAATGTTTGCTGTGGGTTTTTCATATATAGGCTTTATTATGTTCAGGTATGTTCCTTCTAAACCTACTTTGCTGAGGGTTTTTATCATGAAGGGATGTTGTACTTTCTCAAATGCTTTTTTCTGCATCTGCTGAGATATGTTTTTTATCCTCCTCTTATTATAAATGTAATGTATCACTCACTGATTTGTGAATACTGACCCACTCTTTGCATCCCTGGAATAAATCCCACTTGTTGATGGTGAATGATTTTTATAATGTATTGTTGGATTCAGCTTGTTAATTATTTTGTAGTAGTATCTTTACCTGATTTGGGAATCAGGGTAAAGCTAGCCTCATTGAATGAATTTGGAAGCTTTCCTTCCTCGTATTTTTTGGAATAGTTTGAGAAGTATAGTTATTAACTCTTTAAATGTTTGGTAGAATTCACCTGAGAAACCATCTGGTTCAGGACTTTTTTTTGTTGTTGGGAGTTGTTTTTCTTTTTTTTAATTACTGATTCAATTGTATTGCTAGTCATCAGTCTGTTCACATTTTATTTCTTCCTGAGTCAGTTTTCAGGTTTTTATGTTTATAGGAATTTCTTCTTTTTTTCTAGGTTGTCCAATTTGTTGGCATTGCAAATTATGTATTTTTTTTTCTAAATGTTTATTTGAGAGAGAGAGAGTACATGAGAGCAAGGGAGGGGCAGAGAGAGAGAGAGGGAAGAGAGAATCTCAAGCAGACTCCACACTGTCAGCAGCAGAGCCCAATGCAGGACTCAGTCCCACAAACCATGAGATAATGACCTGAGCCAGAATCAAAGGTCAGATCCTAACCTACTGGCCACCCAGGTGCCCCCAAGATAGATATTTTCAATGCTGATAGGATTAAGGGGCTATTTGGAAATATTTCTGCAAAACCTTTAAAATGATGTATTTTGATCCAGTAGTACTAGTTATATGAATCACTCATAAAGAAAATGATATGGGCATCAAGATTTCTAAATGTCTAATTTTATTTAAAATGAAAGTTACAGGGGCGCCTGGGTGGCTCAGTCGGTTAGGCGGCCGACTTCGGCCCAGGTCATGATCTCGCGGTCCGTGAGTTTGAGCCCCGCGTCGGGCTCTGTGCTGACAGTTCAGAGCCTGGAGCCTGTTTCAGATTCTGTGTCTCCCTCTCTCTCTGACCCTCCCCTGTTCATGCTTTGTCTCTCTCTGTCTCAAAAATAAATAAACGCTAAAAAAAAAATTTTTTTTTAATGAGAGTTACAAAACAATCAAAATAGAAACACAAATTATGAAACACTGTGTGGTGAAAAGCCCTGTATTCAAAAAATACCAAAATAAAATAAAATACCAATAGGGAAAGAATCATTCAACTTTGATACAACAAGTATAATTTTAATATAAGTCTAGAACAAACACATAGAAATACACCAAAATATTATTTTTTAAGATTTTATTTATTTATTTTTAGAAAGCAAGCGTGAGCAGGGGGAAGGGGCAAAGGGAGACAAGGAGAATCTTAAGCAGGTTCCATGCTCAGCACAGAGTCCGACACAGGGCTCAATCCCACGACACCAGGATCATGACCCGGGGATCATAACCCATGTGAAATCAGGAGTCAGAGGCTTACTGACTGAGCCACCCAGGTGCCCCTAAAGATTTTATTTTTAAGTAATCTCTACATCCAATGTGGAGCTCGAACTCACAACCCTAAGATCAATAGTCATGTGTTCTTCTGACTGAACCAGTCAGAAGCACCTATACCAAAATATCAAAAATTAGGATTATGGGTGTAGTACTTTTCTTCCTCTAAAATTTTTTCCTAGCTTTTTGATAAGAGTTTAATGCACGATAAATAAGAAAAGCAGTAATATTTTGAAATTACACATCAAAAAAACTCTGTCAACAATTTACTAGGTGCTGCCTATATACATTTTACTATGGAAGGTGATATAATGAATGCAAAAAGTGATTACAATATTTCCTGATAATCAAAAACAATCTAGGGGGAGTAAGGAGGCATCCAAAGTATGTACCTAGTGTCTGGTATAAGAGAAGTTCACGCATTAAACTAGACTGGAGAAGGCCCCCCACGCTTTGAGCAAAGCTAAGGGAGTTTGCCTCATATTGAATAAGAGGCTTCTCAAATAATAGTTAACTTTTACCCCCTATTTCTCAGTATGCCATCAGCAGGAGCTGTTAATGAAAAATAAAAGCAAATGTTCTCTGCTACTTGCTAATGGTATGATATTAGACTTTAAGTTTGGATTCTATAATTTAATAATTCAAGATGTTAATATTTCATGAACGAGCAAATCTCAAAATATAATTTGAGAGATCAGAATGGGATGCTAACAATTTAATAGTAAGAAAAAAGGGGAAAAAGGAGGAAGAGACACTCATTATTACATGCCTATATTTTTCTCTTTTGTTTGAATTAGTATCAAAGAATTTGTGGAACCATTCTCAATTTGCTATGCTTCTTTATACAGTCACATCCCTTCTTTAATATAAAAGATAATGGTATCAAAAGAAATCAACTAAAAATGTCCAAATGAGTTATTTTTATTAAACTAAGCATCTTATTCTAAGCAGCACTTTCTTAGGTAAGTTTTCAAATACATGTATTAAAAGAACATGATTAATTTGGGGTAAGGGACATTACATATGCTTGGCAAGGCCTTTCCTGGATCAAAGCATGACTTCTCAGAATCCTTCTCCTTGTATCTCTTCCCCAGCCTTAACCTAAATTTTAACATAACATATTCTAGAACTCAATAAAATATCTATTTTTATTTATAAAATATCTTCAATATAAAATACCTTCAGAATCAGAACCACATTAAGCCACTGAAAAGCAAGCTCTAAATTTCATAATATAATCTGTCACACAAACAGGACACTTACTAAAAGATGAAGGATGGTGCTATTAATAATTATGCTACAAAAAGCCTATCCTAAATCCTACAATATGTCTTTTCAATCTCTTAAATTACTTCCAACTGCTTTGTGTTCAGGCTAGCTTCAACCACCAATACAACGTTATCCTGGAACGTCTGCTCCAGTAGCCGAAAACCTGGAGTTTAAGTTAACCTAGCTATATTTTTTCTCTTCCATCTTAATCTGGGATTCCTTCTGGAATCCTTCTGGAATTTATGAAGAGACTAAACACCAGAAAAACAAACAGATCTAAAAGGATTTTTAAAATAACATCTTAAAAAAAGATATCCTGCCAGTGTTTAATAACTGAAGAATAACCTGCTGTTGTATATAGTACGGGGTGAAGGTGTGAAATGCCTAGTTCTGAATGATGAGGAAGTGATATAGCAGATAAATCTAAGAAATACGGATGGATATGATGGAATGCAAAGCCTAGCAAATATACAGTAAGGAATTACCTCAACATATATATAATATATAATTTTCTTCAGTTTAAAAAGAATTTGTAAAGTGTTTTGGTGGGTAGGGGAAAGAGATCTGCACTATATATGATTAAAGTTAGTACACAGCATAATAAATGGTACAAGCACACTCAATTATTACTGAAAGTATAAGTAAGGTATTTTAGCCAGAAGCATTAAAATAAGTTAGGTCCCCCTCTTTGATAACAAAACTAGTAGAAATTACCACATTTCATGTATTATTTCTTATATTAACATATTTCTTATATTAATAATAATACAAATACTTGTAAGAATGTACATAAAGGCGTTTTTCCTAAAAATGACTTCATAAAATAAAACCATTATATTGATATAAATATATATAGATACAGATAGTAACAGTCATATCTTTACTTACTTGTCCAGCCTTTGAACATCTGCATAAAAGATGACATAAATGTGGATGATGCCTTTGGAAGATTAGGGGATATCATGAAGAGAATTAATAATACCTGGAACACCCAGGTTTAAGGCACAGCTTGACATAAGTACTGGAACAATACAGCAATGTATTTACCAAAGCTAAACATGTGAAAACTGGTAGGTACCTTTGGATGTAACTGAATAGAGGCTATGAAAATTCTTAGAGTTCCTAGCTTTTAGGACTTAAGTTCTAAATAACTCATACACAATTAATGCTCTTATCCTAGCACTAACCAGCTTTTACAATGTACTGTCTTCTGAAAAAAATAAAATATTTACTGCGTATCTTTCACTCTAATTATCTAAAAGTAACTGTGGCATGCAGATTTGTGTTCTCCTTTCCAGAGTGTGTACAAAAATGGGAAAGCAAGTACCTAGCCATGAATTACATTACCCAGATCACCATCACCTTCATAGCCAAAAGCTTCTAAGAAGTAGGTACTACTCCATTCTCTCTATCCTTCCACCCACTGAATGCAAACAACACTGCAGCTCTAGAGGAAAGAGGGACCAAAAAATGGAAGGAGCATGATCCCTGAATCACTATATGAAAGAAAGATGTCTACCACTAATTCTGGTACAGAATAGTTAGAGAATGAGAAATTATGTGTATCATGCATTTGAATTTTAACTTTTATAGCATGTAGAATTACTCTTATATAGCTGCTAAATTGTTAAGAACAGGTTAAAATACCACAAAGTTAATTTCAGAGAGACATTCTAATTATGTGTAAAAAAAAAAAAAAACCCAAAACCCTACTTTTAAGTAAAAACCCTACTTTTAAGTGAATATCAACCTATCATTTGAGGATTTTCAAATGGTTATGAAATAAAATAAGCAGTTCACATTTACTGCCCTAAAACATTCTGTATATATTACTTTTCATTCTAAGAAAGTAGGGGAAATCAAGACTAAAGTGCGTTGAAAAAACTAATTAAAATACTATGTAACAAAACACACACAAAAACTGGAGACAAAGTTTATGTTTAGAACTTCCTTACTCTTCTTCTCAAACAACCTAAGAGTTTTAAGGCTCTAAATTGTGATATATCCTGACCAGTTCTTATCCTTGTAGAAATTACGAGCAGGGGACATCCATGGAAGTATATATTGAGACTGCTTTCTATTGGGAGAGTAATTCATCCCTGACCCTCTTCTCAAAATAGGCAGAGCTAGCAATGTCCATCTCATCAAGGATCTTAACACTTACTGAAACTTTCAAGCTTTGTAATGAACATTTAGAAACTCAAACGTTATTATATTAACACTTTTATCCATTTTAGTAATTACTCAGTGGTGCATGCAATTTCCATGAAATCATTACATAACTTAGCAATTGGAACACAAGTTAACAGGTAAGATTTAATAAATAAACTCAAAGGTGCTTTTTCGCATTCTTTGGTGTAGTCACAGAGTAAAATGCACTCAGCTAAATCTTGGGGAAGAATTCCTCTGCATTTTATATGTTGAGATTTGGCAACAACTCCATTTGTAAATTAGAGACTAGGAAAAAAATCAATGTCCTTTAAAAGTCCAAGTTTTCTTTACATCAGAACAAAGCTCCCTCTTTGACAGACTATTCTCTAAGACACCCATATCTCTTTCCAATTATATTTCTTTTTAAGTTATTTATTTATTTATTTTAAGAGAGGAAGTGAGTGGTAGAGGGACAAAAGAATCCCAAGCAGGCTCCGTGCTCATCACACAGGGCTCAATCCCACAAACCATGAGATCATGACCTAAGCCAAAATCAAGAGTCGGCTATTCAACCAAGTGAGCCACCCAGACACATGGCAATCATATTTAAATGGATAAAACCAGTTTTCCTTTCAGAGTCAGAGAAAGATACCATACGTTTTCACTCATATGTGGATCTTGAGAAGACCATGGTCTTAACAGAAGACCATGGGGGAGGGGAAGGGGGAAAAAGTTACAGAGAGAAAGAGGTAAACAATAAGAGACTCTTGAATAATGAGAACAAACTGAGGGTTGATTGGGGGGGGGGGGGAGTGGGTGATGGGCATTAAGGAGGGCACTTGTTGGGATGAGCACTGAGTGTTGTATGGAAACCAATTTGACAATAAATTATATTTTTAAAAAAAGCAAAGAGAAGACTAAACTGTGTCATTATGTACATTTGATTTACAGTCTGACTCCAATTTCTTATTTATAGAAGTTATTATTAGTACACTAAGATGATTACTATTAATCTATAGTTTCTCATGACATATTACGAGATCATTTGATTAGTAGGATGGATTTCCTTTCCCTTGTATGATTAGAAAATCTATGAAGGCAAGGATCGGGCAAGTTTAGTTCATTTATATCTCTCGCACCTAACCCAATGCCTGAAAATAATCGGCTTTTGGTGAATTTTTGTTGAATGAATAAAATGTAAATCCAACGTTTTTAGTTGACATCTGAAGGTACAAAATTCAAATGCCAATGGATTATAGACACTTATTTAAATGCTGACTAAGCTCATAACTACTACAATGACAAATATCCATTACATTAAGTAGCATGAATGCTCCAAAATTCAACATGTGTTTCAAAGTCAAAATGCCCAAACCAAATTATTCCCATACCTATCCTCCAACACCTCTCCTCATGCAAATTTTCTTTCAGTGAACACCACCAAGTCAAACAACTAGAAATTATCTTAGATTCCTTCCTTTTTCTCATCTTTCGGAATCATTCCAAAGCCTTAATATTTATAGAATCTGTCAGTTCCTCTTCATCCTCACTGATACTCTATAAATTTGCACTTGCATTTCTTTCCAATCGGATCAGTAAAAAAAACTAGATTAGTAAGAAAAAAAGTCTGATTCAAGCCCTACACCCTCCAAATCATTATCTAACCTGCATCCAGAAAAGTATTTCTAAAAATGCTAATACGATGAAGTCTTTTTCGTTGTAAAATGCCATCAATTTCATAAAAAGTCAAAACACTCAATGTTCATAATCTAACCTCTCTCAGCTCTATTTTTACTGGAATATCTTATGCCATCTGTGGTAAGAGGTATAGATCTCATCTTGTCCTGTTTCTACTGTAAGAAATACTCTCTGCCACTGCATAGCTAATTCCTACTCCTCTGTCAAGTCTCAGTTCAAGTTTTATCTATTCAGGCAAGGCCTTCCATGACCCTGTTTCTAGACAGGCCTAAGTGAACTTTTAGTGTTTTCAACCCACCCTGTATATCCCTTTCACTAAAGCATTCTATTATATCTTTTTCCCATGAGAATATATTCCATGAGGATGAAAGTGTGGTTTTAGCTCTGAATATAAAGCCTTGGATTATAGGAGGTACACAAGTCTCTATTTAGCTAGTGAAATGGATTCTTTACAATTCTGATCGGGAGAAAAGATAAGACGACAGTAAAGTCATAAATAGTTGTAGGAATCAAGGATGCTGAATAAACAAAAGAAATCAGGTCCTTTAATACAAATTTTATCAAAGCCTTCACATTTTGTACCTCTCCAAAGGGGAAGGGATATGGTCTTTTTCCAAACACACTGAATACAGAAGTCCTCCTTTGGGGAAGCATTTCAAAAACACCTATTTTTATTTCAGATAATAAACAAGAAAGGAAGGTAAAGAGCACTCAGGTTCAAAAACACTTAACATTTTACAACCACACTTGTTTCTTTTTGTTTCTCTTTCAGTCTCAGTTGTAGCACCCCACATACAACTCTCTAACCCCATTCTCTTTATCCTATCTTCTCAGTAAGTAACCAGTATCAACAACTTGATTTTAAATAATCTCATTTTACATAAGTGGAACAATGTATTATGTATCATTCT
This sequence comes from Prionailurus viverrinus, assembly GCF_022837055.1. NCBI lineage: Eukaryota > Metazoa > Chordata > Mammalia > Carnivora > Felidae > Prionailurus > Prionailurus viverrinus. The sequence goes on from NC_062569.1 coordinate 32,326,086, forward strand.
GTAGCTTGCTTTCTCCTTTAAAAACGCACTCCAAAGGTAAGAGAATTAAAAGCAAAAATGAAGTATTGGGACCTCATCAAGATAAAAAGCTTCTACAATGCAAAGGAAACAATCAACAAAACTAAAAGGCAACTGACGGAATGGGAAAAGATATCTGTAAATGACATACCGGATAAAGGGCTAGTATCCAAAATCTATAAAGAACTCACCGAACTCCACACTTGAAAAACAAATAATCCAGTGAAGAAATGGGCAGAACACATGAATAGACACTTCTCTAAAGAAGACATCCGGATGGCCAACAGGCACATGAAAAGATGCTCAACGTCACTCCTCATCAGGGAAATACAAATCAAAACCACACTGAGATACCACCTCATCCAGTCAGAGTGGCTAAAATGAACAAATCAGGAGACTATAGATGCTGGAGAGGATGTGGAGAAACGGGAACCCTCTTGCACTGTTGGTGGGAATGCAAACTGGTGCAGCCACTCTGGAAATCAGTGTGGAGATTCCTCAAAAAATTCAAAATAGGTCTACCCTATGACCCAGCAATAACACTGCTAGGAATTTACCTAAGGGATACAGGAGTGCTGATGCATAGAGGCACTTGTACCCCAATGTTTATAGCAGCACTTTCAACAATAGCCAAATTATGGAAAGAGCCTAAATGTCCATCAACTGATGAATGGATAAAGAAGTTGTGGTTTATATATACAAGGGAATACTACTTGGCAATGAGAAAGAATGGAATATGGCCTTTTGTAGCAACATGGATGCAACTGGAGAGTGTTATGCTAAGTCATACAGAGAAAGAGAGATACCATATGTTTTCACTCTTATGTGCATCCTGAGAAACTTAACAGAAGACCATGGGGGAGGAGATGGGGGGAAAAAAGTTACAGAGAGGGAAGGAGGCAAACCATAAGATAAACTGAGGGTTGATGGGGGGTGGGAGGGAGGGAGGAGAAAGTGGGTGATGGGCATTGAGGAAGGCACCTGTTGGGATGAGCACTGAGTGTTGTATGGAAACCAATTTGATAATAAATTTCGTATTAAAAAAATAAAAAGAAAAAAAAAGAAAATGCATTTCTGAAATATATCCATAATGGTGCCTAGAACTCTAGTTCAATCACTATACAGAATTTAAGTGTTCCAATATACCACATTTTATTTATCAATTGTCCTTTTCATAAACATTTAGTGTTTTTTAAAATTTTTTGCTGTTACAAACAAAACAGCAATAAAAATTCTGCATTTGCCTCCTTTATATATACCAAAATTTCTCTAGAGGTTACATCTAGGAATTGAATTGGTTTTCTTCAAAGTAATTTTTTTTCTTCAAAAAAAAAAAGAAAGAAAAAAAAGTGGCTTCCACAGTGTAGGTACTCCTTATATATTTACCAAATGAATGCAAAATGAATAGGTCATTCAACTTTTCTTAATACTGCCAAATTTTTCTCCAAAGGGGTTATTTCATATTTATACTCAGAACAGTTGGCACTCTAGTGCCTTACTGACTCTTAGCATCTTCCATCCTTTTAATGTTACTCAATCTGATGAGTGTGACACAGTGTTTTACACTGTTACAGCCAAAATTTTATTCTCTCATCCTCAGTACTTTATTTGAATGGGCTCTTATTTCCTATCACATGTTCTAATTGATTATTACTGCTATACAGAAGGCTGATTTTTTTTTAATGTTTATTTTCTCTCTAGGAATTGTGCCCAATGAACACTTTCATTAGTTCTAATGGTCTACAAAGACCATTTATCCCAAAATTTCTACAAAGACAATTATGTATTCTGTGAATATAAATAATATTGTATCTCCCTTACCTACATAAGGAACTTCTCTCTTGTTCCTAATTCACCAAGAGTTATTGTTCATCACAAGCATCACCTAAATTTTATCAAATGCTTTTTCTAAACATTTCGCATCAGTTCAGATAAGGCTTGGTTCCCGCTTCCATTTGGTATATTACAGTAAAAGATTTGCTAATACTAAACTATCCTTGCATTTGTAAGATAAAACCTCTAGGTCTTAAAAATGTATTGACCTCAAATTGTTAATATTTTTATTTAATTTTCTACTACTTTTTCTATTTAATTTCCATTTCTACTTTAATTATCTTTCTTCCTAAGTACTTTTAGATTTGCTGTTTCTTCTAGTTTCTACTGCTTTTGCTAATTATTAATACATTTAAGACAGTATATTTATTTAAGTAGTACTTTAGCTGGTCCCACTATTTTTACTAGCAGTACTTTCACTAACATTCACTCAACTCTGTATATTTCCTCTTTATCACATGAATTACTTAAAAGTACCTTTTTACATTTGTAAGTATAATTTAGAAGGGGAATTTATTTTTTGTATTTCAATTATTACATGTACTGGAGTCAGACAATAGGATCAAGTATTCCTTGATGAAGTATTTCAAGATTTTCTTTTAATCCTCCCTGTTCTGCGGTTTTACTATACTATTAAGAGCTATGTAATTATTTTCACTTACCTTGCTCACTTCTGAGAACAAACTCTAGATCTGAGGAAATATGTCAAAGAAATTTTTCCAAAATTATCTCTTCAAAAAACAATGTCTTTTCTATTCCCTTTGACTTCCTCCTCTGGCATATTCTGGAACCCTTCACAGCTGCTGTTTCCTATTTACTTCTCTGGGCTACATTATAAATGAATGCCTAATGAAGGTCAATTCCTGAATTCTACATTTGATGGCATCCATTTCCTTCAGCAAAACTAATTTACTAAATTTACCCCCTTTTTGTGTTACATACAATTTCTTCTTTCATCTCTCCAGTATCTTAAATATACTTATTTATTTCTTTTACTACTCATCCCTCTCCATCTAAAGTTTTTGTGATCACCTCTGCTCATTGTGGTCATTCCACTGCAGAACTAGATCATATAATGTGGGCTTAGAACTTCCTGCTCTAGGGTAATATTGTGAATTTTTAAAGACCCAGTCACCGTAAGTGAAGCAGACATTTCAATCCAGGTCCTGGTTTTAAGAACTGTCTGCCTTCTCCCTTTCTTTAGCCCTTGATTTCCCATTAATGAGGTTTTAGAGCAAGTTATTATCCAAATGAAGACCCTCCTGAGTATTAAAAAGGTCTCTACTATTAATAACTACATAGACAATAAGCATAAACTAGGGGTTTGAAAGGTATCCTGAGATATATGATCACCCTAAACAGAAGCTTTAGCTTATGTGGCAGTTATCAGTGGCTTTCTTCAGACTCCTTTGCAAGTGTAGAGACTCATGTTAGGCCCTGGCTTCATGTAATTAGCCTGACTCTATTCCTCTATGTTTTATGAAACATTTTTATTCCTTTTAACACACAAGAACCAAACTCTTGGCTACAAACACCTGCTTCTCTACACTAAACCCAATACTATTTATCATTATATGTTATCTTCTACTTTAAGCACAGAAACATTTAGTTTCTAAACTCATTAATGTCTGCATTCTTTTTTTAAAATTTTATCTATCATTACTTTCTGTTTGAAATGAGGTAATAAACAGCAAGATTAGTGTGCTACTTTCAACAAAAGAATCTTATCGATTTTTTAAACATGTATTCCCTTTATTCAGCAACTACTTTCAGGAATTTGTTACAAAAACACTCCCACATGTAGATTTCAGGAGGATATAGGAGGATTCAAAGAAGTACTATTTTTAATAGAATAAAACTATTCTAGTTTATATGGATAGTAAATTAGTTTTAGTAGTGTAGTTTATACCTTACTTCTTTTTTAAGAATAAAGCAACCCAAATAAAAACTGTTTAAATAAATCATGGCCAAGCCATGTTAAGAAACAGTATACAAACATTAAAAATTACAAAGTAAATTCACAGAGGAAAAAAAATCCCACAATAGAATGCTGAATGAAAAATAAAAAATCACAGAAGTTTGTAGATTAATTTGAACATAGCTAGGAAACAAAAATATAATATGAATAATAAAAAATTATACCAAAGTAAAAAATGTTTGAGGCAGAGGTCAAGGAAGAATAGAGACAAAAAGTTGAAAAGGTGGGTTAAAACCAAATTATGGAAAGCATTAGTGTCTGAACTACTTATCTTTACCTTTCACAAAATGTGGGTTCAAAAGAATTTAAGCAAAGATTGTTAGTATGAAGTAGCATTAGGGAAGAGTAATAAGAATAAAAAATATAGAACTCTGGACAAAAATGTAAAATTTGTTTTAGTTCCTGTTTTGTTTCAAATACTAGGCCAGATTTTATTGACATTAAATTTCAAGGATTTTGGGGCGCATGGTTGGCTCAGTCGGTTAAGCATCCAACTTCGGCTCAGGTCATAATCTCACAGTCTGTGGGTTCCAGTACTGCACTGCACTCTGTGCTGACAGCTCAGAGCCTGGAACCTGCTTCAGATTTTGTGTCTCCTTCTCTCTGTCTGCCCCTCCCCCTGCTTGTGCTCGTTGTCTCTCAAAAATAAACAAACATTTAAATATTAAAGATGTTTTCATATTTTTAAAAAGCTGGTATTGACCTTTAATACTATATACATTAAAAGTATCTTTATATATACAAATATCTTGCAAAATAAAGTTTTATGTGAAAAAAATGAAAGCAAAGTACAGAAATGCAATGTTTAAATTTACACATAAAAATAAACTTCCTTCATTTTTCTACTTGTGTTTCCACCTAAAGGTGGAAAGCCATAAGGCAGATCTCAAAAATAAACATCTATTATTTTTAAATCTTATTTATGTAACTTATAGTTTGTTCATTCCTTCAGATAACTGGAAGTTCAGTGTTTCTTTTACCATTAGCATCATCACACTATTCCACCTCCCTCCCTTCCCACACAAATTCCAAGACTCCTGACCATATCAATCTGGTAACATACATAAAAAGCAGTAAAGACTAAACTCCCTTAACGCAAAAGGATATACAGGGAGAAAATAAAAAGTATACTAAATAAAAAGTTGTAAGAGTAAATCTGTTTCATAAATTACCTAATTTAAAAAGAAATTTTAATGTTTATTTTTGAGAGAGAGTGTGAGCTAGGGAGGAACAGAGAGAGAGGGAGACACAGAATCTGAAGCAGGCTCCAGGCTCTGAGCTGTGAGCACAGAGCCCAACAGAGGGCTCGAACTCATGAACCGTGAGATTATGACCTGAGCCAAAGTCAGACACTAAACCGACTGAGTCACTCGGGCACCCCCATAAATTACCTAATTTTAAAGAAATTAAAAATGAAGTATCAAAAATGAGCAAATAGTGAATAAAAATATATAACTTTTATCAATCACTGGTGATCAAAGAAATGCAAATTATTCTGGATTACAATTTTCACGTATGTTATCAAATAATTCCTAAATTTAAGTGTTGCTAGGCACACTTCTGGTGAAAGATACACCAGTAAAATTTTGGGGGGAGTAATATGATATTTACCACACAGTTAAGAAATACCCTTTCACCAAATTACTTTACCTCTAGTGTTTTAAAATGAAAAAAAGAGGGGCTCCTTCCTGGGTGGCTCAGCTGGGTAAACGTCTGACTTCGGCTCAGGTCATGATGTCTCAGTTTATGAGTTCGAGTCCCACATTGGGCTTTGTGCTCACAGCTCAGAGCCTGGAGCCTGCTTCAGATTCTGTGTCTCCCTCTCTCTCTGCCCCTCCCCTGGCTTGCACTCTGTCTCTCTCTCTCTCAAAAATAAACCTTAAAAATATTTTTTTAAGTAAATAAATAAAATGAAAAAAGATCTGAAGACATAAACACGAACAATGAATAAATTCTGTAACAGTAAAAAAAAAAATGTAAGGACGTACTAAAAGAATAGTAAAATAAGGTTTATCCTTATAATGAATTAGTTAGAAGTCAATAAATAAGAGCTTTTGCAGAATACTTAATATTTGTTAATGAGAGAGGAGAGAGTAAGAAGGTTATAAAATCACATACACACATAAAATAATCATGAACTATTAATTGTGGTTATTCCTAGTTCACTACATAGGAATTCTATTTTATAGCCTTTTTTCTTTTAAATATTGTTCAATACACATATGTTACTTATATTAAGTGAAATTCTAAAAATAGACTACAGCAATAAATCTTCTCTTAGGCAGCTATCATATGCAAGTCATTTTACTCAGTACACTGTAATCGAAAGTGCGTCTTACCATTAAACAAAATGCCTTTCTGACGGTGTTTACAAAACAAGTAAAACAAAGACAAACTTAAACTTCTTAATTATACCATCAGCAGGAATATATAAAACATCACTTAACAGGTTCCACAAAGATTACTGACTGTATTGCTTTGTAAATAAAACAAAAATACTTAAAATTTACCTGCATTGCACTTTTCCCCAATTTCACCACTTCAAATAGTGTGACAGGCTCCCCTTCACCATTCTGTTGAGGGTGCCCATTAGCTCTTCCACGGCCTGTTCCTCTAACAGTAGCTTCAATTCTACTCTTCTCTCCTGGAGATTTTCGAGGTTTCTTGTTTGTAGACTGAATAAAAGATGAGGAAAAAATTCAATTAAATACAGGTACACTTTGATTTTATGCAAAGTACCGGTGAAACGTACTAAGAACTGCTACACATAAGAGACTTAATTCCTGACCAAAGGAAGCTTTACAATTTGTTTTCTGTAAATTAAAGGGCAAATGGTAGTTTAAGCTATATAAGACAGGAAAATTTATAAAGATTTAGTGTTTTACACAACAATAATGCCAATGCTGAAGATTTTAATCATGCCCTCTTTTGACATCTCCCTCTTTATACTTTCAATTCTTTCCTATTTCTTCAGAAACTTTATTCAATAAAACATTGCTTGGAAATACTGTATATTCAACTTCTCTCTCTACAGAGGTCCTCAAATATTTCTTATCTAGTCATGTAACAAATATATAGTGAACATACTTATAACTATTCTAGGTACTAGAAATTCAACAATAAATTAAACAAATATTCCTGCCTGACAGAATTTACTCTTCAATTAACATCACATCCCATCCCATGTTCCCATCCCCCAATTTTTCAACAAAAAGTCAACATCAGCTATACCCACCTTATCTATGTCTCACGTTTCAGCCAAGGGTAATTTGAGATAACTGGCCACAGTCACTAATATCATTCCCATAAATTTCATTCATATATAAACTCATCACAGTTGCTGCTTCACCAAACTTACCAATGAAAATAGTGTTGCTAAATGTAACAGACATGTCTTGAAACTCTTTCAACAAGCCACATGATTTCATCCTCTCCTTTCAGATATCTTTTCCCTCCCTATCTGTCTTACCTGTTAGGGTTACCTTGGGTCTCTATTTAACACCTTTTTTCTCAATCTTTATACTCATTTTTGAGGGATTTAATTCATTCTCACAATAGCCTGTTTCAGTTATCAAATTATCAATTTATCCCTCATCTCCAAATCTACCCTTATTTGTCCCACATTGTGATCCTGGAGCTGGACCCTGTAAACATTTTTCTTATCTGCTGCAGTGTTTGGCTTTGTAACTAGAGGGCATTGGAGGAACACTACAAAGTATGGCATGTAGAGACTTCCCTCCCTACTTAAAGTATGTGCTCCCTTCACTTTCTATTCTTGTATTCTTCATAGTACTCTTTTAACTTCTCTTAGTTAACAGTCTTACAGCCATTTTTGTGTGTGGATTAATACACAATAAATTTACTATTTATTTTTAAGTATATCATTTTAGAACAGTTTTAGATTTACAAAAAAAACTGAAGACAGTACAGAACATTTCCAAATACATCATATCCACTTACCCTTATTATTACCTCCTTACCACTTGTATGGTACATCTGATACAGTGAACAAATACTGATAGATTAACAAAAGTCCTTAGTTCAGATTTTCTTAGGTTTTTGCCTTATGACCTTTTTATGTTCCAGAATTGCATCCAGGATACCGTATTACATTTATGTCATGTCTCCCTAAGCTCCTGTTGGCTTTGACAGGCTTTCCCTGGTTTTATGGTGACTTTGACAGTTTTGAGGATTACTGGTCAGGTGTTTAAACAACGTTCCTCAACTAGGTTTTGTCTGATGTTTTTCTCATCACTACACTGGGCTTAAGGGTTTTAAGAGGAAGATGTAAGAGATAAAGTGTTATTTTTATGACCTCATATCAAAGGTATATACTACCATAATGATTTCTTACTGTAAATGTTGACATTAATCATTTGACTGAGGCGATATTTGTTAGATTTCCCCACTGTAAAGTTACTTTCCCTCCTCTTTCCAATGTACCTTTGGAAGAAAGACAGTATGTGCATCCCACATTTAAGGGGCAGGGAGTTATACTCCACCTTCTGGGGGGGGGGGGGTAGTATTTACACAAATTACTTAGGAATTTTTAGTATGGGATTTTTGTTCTCACTCATTTATTCAATTATTTAAAGTAATGGACTCATCAAAATTTATTTTATACTTTGGGGTATACTTCAACACTTTTATTCTGTTGCTCAGCCTGTTTCAGTTCTGACCACTGGGAAATCTTTCATGGCTCCTGCATTCATTTCACATATTCTCATCTATGTGTGTCTTACTGTTTACCTTCCGGCAGCACAATATTCTGCAGGCTCATCTTGTATATCCCCTTCCTCAATTTTAGAACCAACCAATATTCCAAGGAGCTCTGGTTCCTTTTACTGGAGAATGACATTAGAGATGAAGATCTGGGCTAGGTTTTGCTCCTTAATACTGTGTCCTTCTTCTAGGCTCTTAAGCAGACAAAGAAATACATGTTCCACAGACATACACATAACTATAAATATCTCTGTATGTAATGATATATTATCTATGTTAAGCTAAATATAAATTCATATTGGTATGTCCACCTCTAATCCATTACCATATGTACGCATCTTCTGCATTACTAATCAATATGGTCCTGCCTCAACAGTGAGAAACCTGGTGCCCACTGGTATACAAATGTAATAGTATTAGAGCTGTTAAATCATACCCCAACAGAAACAATTTTATTAACTAGATTACATTGCTTATATATACAATATAGTTTCTTTGATTTTAGTCTTACAGATTCATTTCAAAAGTTACTTAAGTCAGCAACTTCCTGCCCAACTTCCCTCAGTGACATTGTTTCAAATACTTCAAACAGCATTAGAATGCTTTATCATATTCTACATTCCATCCTGGTATCCACTTAAACTCCTAAGTGACTTTTTAAAATCTGTATTCATAAAATTCACTTTTTCTGTAAAGTTCAATGAGTTTTAACAAATGCATAGTGCCATGTATGTACAATATGATATCGCAGGGAAGCGTTTCACCACCTTAAAAAATCCCTGTGCTTCTCCCATTCAATTCTCCCACTTCTCTTTGGCAAACAATGAATTCTTTTACCTAACTATAGGTTTGGCTTTTATAGAAAGTCATATAATTAAATCATATATTATGTAGCCTCTTCAGACTGGTATCTTTCCCTTTAACAATATGCATTTAACATTTATGAATGTTTTTTAGTGGCTAAATAGCTAAATTTTTAATTCCTAAATAATATTCCATTGTCTGAATGTACACATTCTGTCACCCATTTACTCAATGATGGACATCCTGGTCACCATTTCTTGACAATTAGGAATAAAGCTGCTATATGTATTCACATGCAGGATTTTGTGCAGACATAATTTTCAAATGAGTTATGTAAGCATCTAGAAGCATGATTATTGAATCATATGATAAAACCACGTTTAGCTTTGTAAAAAACTGCCAAACTGTTTTCCAAAGTAGCTGTAACATTCTGCATTGCCACCAGCAACGAATGAGAGTTCTTGATGCTTTGTAACCTTGACAGCTTTGTACCTTTGTCACGTTTTTGGATTTCAGCCATTATAATAGGTATAAAGTTGTTGTCTCATTGTTGTCTTAATTTGCAACTCCAGAATGACAAATGATCAAGGACTTTTTAATAATTAATCATTCTTGACATTAAATTTTTCTGTTCCAATTACTGGAACAGATACTGTCTTCTAACTACACTCTGATTCTGTATACTTGTACTCTCTAACATGAGAGTAACCACTACTCTCATGTAGCAAATTGAGCACTTGAAATATAACTAGTCAAAAATGAAATGTGCAGTAAGTATAAAATATCCTCAAGATTGTAAAGATTTATGAAAAATCACATATGAAATCTCATTTATAATGCTATATTGATTACATGATGAAATAACATATTATACTGATTAAATTAATTGCATTACCCATTTTTTTCTAACTCACTAGAAAATGTTAAGTTGCAGATGCAGCTCATATTCTATTTCTGCTGAATAATTCCACAGTATTCTAATACTATAAACACATTAATTCTTGTAATACAAACCTAATCCCATCACTTCCCTGTTTATTTCTCTGCTCTTTAGTCACCCTCATAACCAGCAATCAATAAAAAATCCAAACTCCTCAGCATGGCAAATAAAGTTATCATTTACTACTTGTTCAGTCATCTACCATATCAGCTCCCTCTTTACAGAATGATAAATTTTAAGTTGCCTAAATCCAGCATTATTTCACACATTCATTCTTTTTACCTGGACTCTAGATTTTGGCTCCTCCTAATAAGTCTTGTTTCTGTGCTCACTCTTTAGAGTGATAGGATTTTCCCAGTATTGTGTATGCACACAAGTGTGTGTGTGCACGTATGTGTAGGCACATGTGTGTGTGTGTGATGAGAGCAAGGGGGAAATGTTATTTTTCCTCATTAAATAATACATTCACATGGCCCAAAATTTAAAAGGTGATTAAACTTTTACAATGAAAACATGCCCACTCCTGCCCTCAAGCCACCATCTACTTTCCTAAGAGGCAAACAATACTATTCATTTCTTAGACATCATCTGAACAAACTGCATGTGAAACTAAAGAATAAATAAATGGAAACCCATTCTATGTTCAGGTACTTGAAGAGTTAATATTAAGATGTCAATATTCCCTAAAGCAACCAACATACAGATTTAATGCAATCTCTACCAAAATCCTAATGACCTTTTTTGCAGAAACAGAAAAACCCATTCTATAATTCAAAGAGAATCTCAAAGGATCTCAAACGACCAATTCTGAAAAAGAAACCAACACTGGAAGATACATACTTCCTGATTTCAAAATTTACTACAAAGCTACACTATCAAAACAGTGTGGTGCTGGCATAAAAGCAAACATACAAACCAGTGGAATAGAATAGCCTATATATGTGAAACAAACCCTCACATATATGTTTTAATAATTTTCGACAAGGGTGCCAAAACCATCCAGTGGGTAAAGAGCAGAAGGCAACCCACAGAATGGGAGAAAATATTTGCAAATCATATATCTGATAATGGATTAATATCCAGAATATATAAAGAACTACTAAAACTCAACAAGACAAGGAACCTGATTTGAAAATTGGCAAAGAATTTTAATAGACATTTCTCCAAAGAGGATATCCAAAGCCCATTAAACACAAGAAAAAATGCTCAATATCACTAATCATTAGAGAAATGCAAATCAAAACTACAATGAAATGGAACCTCACACCTAGTGATAAAAAGAGAAAAAACTTCTTAGAGGGGATGTGGAGAAATTAGAACTCTTGCACTGTTAATGGGAATGTAAAATGGTATGGCCATTGTGGGAAACAGTACATCAATTCCTCAAAAAATTAAAAATAGAATCACCATATAATCGACCAATAACTCAAATAAATATATACCAAAAAGAACTGAAGGTGGGGACTCAAAAAGTTATTAGTACACTCATTGTCACAGCAACATCATTCACAGTAGTTCAAGCTTGGAAACAACCCAAGTGTCCATTTGATGCCATGAATGGATAAGCAAATGTGGTATATACACACAATGAAATATTTTTCAGCCTTAAAAAAGAAGGGAATTCTGGCATAATCTATAACATGGATAAACCTGAAGGACATTATGCTAAACGAAAGAAGCGAGTCATAAAAGCCAAATATTTGTATGATTCTACTTATATGATGTATTTAGTAAAAAAATCACAGAAACAAAAAGTAAAATGGTGACTGCTGGGGGGCTAAGGAAAGCAGGAATAGGGAGTTACTGTTTAATGGGTAAAGAGATTTACATTTTTGTTTTCACCGAAGTGTAGCAATATTATATTAGTTTCAGGTGTACTACAAAGTGAGTCAATATTTATATATAATACAAAGTGATCTGGGCGCCTGGGTGGCTTAGTTGGTTGAATGTCCAACTTCAGCTGAGGTCATGAGCTCATCAATCCTGGGTTCAAGCCCGACATCAGGCTCTGTGCTGACAGCTCAGAACCTGGAACCTGCTTTGGATTTTGTGTCTCCCTCCCTCTCTGCCCCTCCCCAGCTGACTCTGTCTCTTTCTCAAAAATAAATAAACCTTTAAAAAAAAAAAAAAAGTAAGGGGCATCTGGGTGGCTCAGTCAGTTAAGCATCCGACTTTGGCTCAGGTCATGATCTAGCAGTTTGTGAGTTCGAGCCCCATGTCAGGCTCTGTGCTGACAGATCAGAGCCTGGAGCCTGCTTAAGATTCTGTGTCTCCCTCTCTCTCTGCCCCTCCCCTGCTCACGTGCTGTCTCTCCCTCTCTCAAAAATAAACATTTAACAAAAATTTTTTTAAAGTAATCATTACAATAAATCTAGCTATCACCTGTCACTATACAAAGTTCTTACAATACTACTATTTCCTATGCTATACATTGCATCCCTATGTCTTATTTATTTTATTAGAGTTACAGTTTTAAAAAATGAAGAAAGTTCTGGAGGTGGTGGTGATGACTGTACAATATTATGAACGTATTTAATACAACTGAGGGTACATGTTAAAATAGTTAAATTGGCATTTCTGGTGTATTTCACCAGAAAAAAAAAATTGGAAAAAACCCAAATGCATATATGTATTTCCAAAGACCTATTATATTTTAAGTTATTTATGCACAGCTCTGCATCATTCTATTTTCACAATTTTTAATCTACAGTATGTCCTAGAAAATATTTTTTTCATAAGTTTTTCATTTTGGGGGAGGGGATGAAGGGCAGAGAGAGAGGGAGAGAGGGAGGGAGGGAGGGAGGGAGGGAGGGAGGAAGGGAGGAAGGGAGGGAGGGAAGGAGGGAAGGAGGGAAGGAGGGAGGGAAGGAATCCCAAGCAGGCTCCATGCTGTCAGTACAGAGCCTCATGTGGCGCTTAATCCCACAAACCATGAGATCATGACCTGAGCTGAAATCAAGAGTCAGACACTTAATCAACTGAGCCACCTAGGTGCTCCTGTCCTAGAGAATATCTTAATTCCTTTTCAAAAGCTGCAGTGTTCCATTGCACAGATGTACATAAATTTTTTTTAGCCATTAACCCACTGACAATCAACATTTCTTTCTTCTGGATCTTTTACAATTACAAATAACATTCTATTACAAGTAAGCTTGTATATGCGTAGAAATGTTTGTGTGAGTTACACACATGTACACTATTATACATATATAGTATATAAGTAGTATGAACTAAGCTCCATAAATACGGGAAATAAACCACAATTCTCACACCAGGAAACCTTTACCATTGGTTATAAAGGAGGTAGGGAGTAAGAACATAAAAAATCCATTTGATCTTATCCAAGGTCTATCTATTTTATCCTCATTATCCCCAGAGTGATTTTCCCATGACAAACCCAGATAATAATATAAAGAAGTTCAGAAAGATTGCCCCTAATAAAAATAAGAGGGAAGATAATGACATATAATTAAAAGAAAACCAGAAACACAAATAACTGTAAAATAATATAGTAAAATATAGTATGTAAAAAAATATTTTTCACAAAAATGTGGTTTAAGTGATAGAAGGGTTCTATTAAGAGACAGATAATTTCTAGTAACAGATAAATAACCAGAGGAAGTTTCACAGAAGAGATGAGCCCCATTAAATATCTAAATGAAGATGATCAACAAACATGTGGATAACTTTGGAGTCTAAGTCCAGCCTGGAGACATAAATCTGAGAGACATAAACTTAGACATGGTACTTAAAGTCATGAGATTGGATGTGATCACCAAGGGAGTAGTGTGTGTAGACCAAATAATGTCTAGCATTTGTTAATACAATCATAGGGTTAGTATAAACATGACACAATGTTTGCTAGAGATTGTTAATCATTTGGGTAGAGAGCTACAATAACAAACATCAATCAGGACAACTACAAAATAAGAGTAGTTGTTTAATAATAAACAAAAGTCTCTGAAATAATAGTATACCAAAAAGAAATACCAATAATGAGATGCCCCCTAAGAATTTGGAAATGAAAACAATACTACCTATAACAGAAAGTCCTTATACTATTTGTTTTCATATGGCTGAGTAAACAAAACCAGAGATCGTGAAGTCTTCTCAAATATAAACAGTATTAAAACGGCTAAACAAAGCATGTATCAATTGAAACTCTGAACTGTCAAAAGTGGAGCCAGCTGACTGAAAATGTTTAAGCAATCTTCGTAACAGGTACTGGAGCAAATGTGTCAAATCTGATCATACTGACAATCAGATCTCTCAATATAAATTAACAGCTTGGTAGTTCAGCATTCTTTTTTAAAAAATGTTTATTGGAGGGGGAGAGGGAAAAAGGGAGGGAGAGAGAGGGAGAGGGAGGGAAAGCGCGCACACAAACAAGCTGGCGGCTGGGGGGGGGGGGGGGGGGGGGGGGGGGAGGGTAATCCCAAGCAGGCTCCATGCTGTCAGCATAGAGCCCAACACTGGGCTTGATCTCACAAACTGTGATTAAGACCTAAGCTGAAATCAAGAGTTCAACACTCAACTAAGTCACCCAGGTGCCCCTGGCATTCTTGAGATAAGGACTTTCAGAAGTTTAAGATGTGAGTTCAAAACTTAGCTTTGCCATTTATATGCTATGTGTGACCCTGGGCAAACTACCACTTCCTATTTTTGTTTTCTACATTGTAGATCACTTATAACACAGTTTCATAGTACTGATGTTACAGTTAAATGACATAAACAGCATCAGCTTAGTGCAAAGCCAGAGTAGAAATCCAGCAAGCTGCGTTGTTTCAAACATTAAGAAATGGGGTTGAGGTAGGTGGGAGTATAGATGCCCATGTGAATTAATAAGTGTGAAAATATGGACGAAAGTCTAACTAACACAAGTCTCTAGAATGTACCATCCTACCCTGGTAAAATCCTTTTCAATTTTATAAATATGGGATGAACGTATACTATTTACCTATTAGATTATGGGGTAGTAATTTTAGTAAAAAATCATACTTCTACCCATAAAACAGCTAAATTAGGATATGCATACTCCTTTTCAACAAGGAAAGCAAAAATATTACAGGAATGCAGTTACTGACATATCAAAATTAGAGAGGTTCTAAAGAATAACACAATAGCCTGCTGAAGGGGTGAGAAATTCTTTTAGAAAAAAAAAGGTTTTCTTGAAGAAGGCAGCACTAAAGCACAATCTTATGAAGTAAAGAATTTCAATTGGAGGAGAACAAATTCAAGTAAGCAACCATATAGACAGTTTATTCTCCTACCTTCAATCACATTTAGTCTTATTTCCCATTTGCACCTATAACCCAGAAATCCTAGTGAAAACAATGTAACTTGCCACAGCCTCAGAAAAATCATATAGTGGTAGTAAGGGGAACTAGAATAGTCTCCAGCTTCTAAGTGTAAAACTTTCATTTTTCCCAAAATGCTTTTGTAAGGAATATTCTACCAAATATTCTAACAGAATTAAGAAGTATTATAAAGAGTGATTTTAATGTATGTCTTTTCCTCCACAATTTTTTCCCTCTAAATAAAAGTGGAGGACAAAAGCAAGTATAGAGAAAAATGGTAGAAGTTATCCCTTCATCCTTTCTTTTAATTTAAGACTTTGCTCAAAAATTAAAGGTTATGGAGTTTCACTGAAGCAAATTAAAAACTAAGGCAAACACGGACAGAACAGCAATAACATAAAAAAAAAGTCTTAAGTCACAAGGACATATATACAATAATTGGTTGACATAATCATCAATTGCAACAAGTGGATCTTATCTGCATCATGATTCAAACCAACAAACTGTACTTTAAAAATTGGGGTGCCAGGGTGGCTCAGTCAGCTAAGCATCTGACTCTTGGTTTTGGCTCAGGTCAAGACCTCGCATTCTGTGAGTCTGAGCCCTGCATGGGGCTCTGTGCTGACTGTGAAGCCTGCTTGAGATACTCTCTCTCTTCTTCTCTCTGCCTGTCTCCTGTTCTCTCTTTCAAAAATAAATAAACATTAAAAAAGAAAAAAATAAGTAAAAATGATAATATTTATGAAATGATTATAAACTTTAAACTGATTATTTGGTACTGCTAATATAATATTGTTATCTTGAGATATGATAATGATACTTATCATTTAATAAAAAAAAAATTAATCATGCCCCGGGCAGAGACCTAAATAAACATTTTTCCTAAGAAGACATACAGATGACCAACAGACACACGAAAAGATGCTAAACATAGGCGCGCCTGGGTGGGTCAGTCGGTTAAGCATCCAATTTCACTCTGGTCATGATCTCCTGGATCCATGGGTTTGAGCCCCGTGTCAGGCTCTGTACTGACAGTTCAGAGCCTGGAGCCTGTTTCGGTTTCTGAGTTTCCCTCTCTCTCTGCTCCTCCCCAACTCGCATTCTGTCTCTCTCTCAAATATAAATAAACACTTAAAAAAAAAAAAAGATGCTGAACATTAATAATTGTTAAGACAATGCAAATCAAAACCACAATAAGGTATCACATCACACCAGTCAGTATATCTAATATTAAAAACAAACAAACAGAACAAAACAAAACAAAAAGAAAAACCAAGAAATAATAAGTGCTAGTAAGGATGTGGAAAAAGGGAATTTTCATGCACTGTTAGTGGGAATGTTTTTGGTACAGCCACTATGAAAACCAGTATGGAAGTTCCTCAAAAAAATTAAAAATAGGGGCACTTGGGTGGCTCAGTTGGTTAAGTGTCCGACTTCAGCTCAGGTCATGATCTCACAGTTTAAGTTCGAGCCCTGCATCAGGCTCTGTGCTGACAGCTCAGAGCCTGGAGGCTGCTTTAGATTCTGTGTCTCCCTCTCTCTCTACCCCTCCCCTGCTTGCACTCTTTCTCTCTCTCTCAAAAATAAATACACATTAAAACAAATTTATTAAAAAAAAAAATTAAGAATAGCAATGCCGGGGCGCCTGGGTGGCTTAGTCAGTTGAGCTTCCGACTTAGGCTCAGGTCATGATCTCGCAGTTTATGAGTTCGAGCCCTGCGTTGGGCTCTGTGCTGACAGCTCAAAGCCTGGAGCCTGCTTCAGATTCTGTGTCCCCCCTCTCTCTCCGCCCCCCACCCCTCACTTGTGCTCTGTCTCCCTCTGTCTTTCAAAAATGAATAAACATAAAAAACATTAAACAAAAATAGAAATGCGAAATGACATTCCACTACTGGTAATTCCACTACTGGGTAGTTACCCTAAGAAAATGAAAACACTAATTCAAAAAGATATATGCATCCCAATGTTTATTGCAGCATTATTTATAATAGCTAAGATTTAGGGGAGCCTGGGTGGCTCAGTCGGTTAAGCGTCCGACTTCGGCTCAGGTCATGATCTCGCAGTCCGTGAGTTCAAGCCCCTCATCGGGCTCTGTGCTGACAGCTCAGAGCCTGGAGCCTGTTTCAGATTCTGTGTCTCCCTCTCTCTCTGACCCTCCCCCATTCATGCTCTGTCTGTCTCTGTCTCAAAAATAAACATTAAAAAAAATTTTTTTTAATAGCTAAGATTTAGAAAAAAAAACTCAATTGCCCATCGAAAGATGAATAAAGGTGAGACACACACACACACACAGGAATATTACTCAGCCATAACAAAAACTGAAATCTTTCTATCTGTATAGCAAATGAATAAACATCCATCCCACATGGATTGATCTACAAGGTAGTATGCTAACTAAAATAAATCAGATGGAGAAAGACAAATACCCTATGATTTCACATACATGTGGAATCTAAAAAACAAAACAAAGAAGACAGAAAGAGACTCATAAATACAGAGAATAAAAGTAATGGTTGCCAGAGGGGAAAGATTGGCAGGGTGGGGAAGGGGTGTGTGTGAGCAAAATAGGTAAAGGGGATTAAGAGGTACAAACTTCCAGTTATAAACTAATCACAATAATAGAAAATACAGCATAGGGAATACAGTCAATAATGCTGTAGGTACACTGTATAGTGATAGGTAGTAATTACATTTACTGTAGTAAGCACTGAATCATGTATAGAATTGTCAAATCACTATGTGGTACACCAGAAACCCAAAAACATTCTATGTCAACTATACTTCAATAAAAAAATTTTTAAAGAAAAAGGAAGCTCCTATCTTTTAGAGATATATTCTGAAATATTCACAGATGCAATGAGGTCTGCATGACCTTGAAAATAACATGGGAAGGAAATAAGGGATGGAGAGATAAAACATGATTAGCCATGACTTGATAGCTGTCGTAGCTGGGTAATAGTTATATGGAGAGTTCATTGTAGTATGCCTCTCACAAAAGGAGAGTGAAATTTTCCATAACAAAAACTTTCATGAATAGAAAAAAAATTGTGAAGACCAAATCAGATTGTAAAATTGAGTGCGAAATAGTACAAACCTTAACCCCTGACACAGTGAATGATACTACGATCTCTGAGACCTTATGTTACCTTAAATTAAATAATAACCAGTGTACTCACAATACATAAAGATACCCCCACAAAGTAAGGACACCCAGAGTTCTTCTAAACTTCTCAGTCATGTATCAGTAAGAATATATTCTGAGACTGGGTCTAAATCCCAAACTAATACTACCAAAATGCACACTTAGGAGCTCACAACAAATCAGAGTTGCATCTAAAAAGCAGGAAAGTCATAACTAACTACATCTCATTTCATGTTAATCTAATCATCTTCTCCACGTCTTCACATGGGTCACAATTTATTTACAAGGGAAGCATGGAGAGCAGAAATGATACTAAAATCAAATTCCTTTTTCAGATCATTGTCAATCCAATTCATGAAGCAAAGTTTTCAAGAATCTCTAATATGCTGCTGAAATTTTAAAAGATGTATTAACAGAACTAGAATTAACAGAAAGCTTATATCAAGCTCCTTTACTCAGTAACCGTTACAAGAACAAAGGCAAGCATAATACATACTGGAGGCCGACCAGGACGACCCCTTTTTCTTTTTCCTTTGATCTCAGTTTCTTCAAGTTCGCTGCCAGCATCAGAATGGGCAGTAGTTTCATTAGTTGAATCCCTAGAAAATGTGATATATTATTTTAGTGAACAAAATTAATTCATATATACAATGCAGTTCTATTCCACTACTTTCCTTACTTCCTGGTATACAGCTGATAAGAAGGGTTTTTCTTCCGTTTGCAGAAAAAATCTTTAGGAAAAGGAAAATATTACCCTTCCTGCCAATATCACATAATATTGAGTGACATGAATCCCCATATCGATAGGGAAACAAAGAGGAGAAAATCATTGTGGAAATGGCAGCTGCTATACAAAATATAAATGAAAATTCAGTTATGAAAGATGAATTATTCAATAGAAAAAAGAAGTCTTGGGAGGAATTTTATTTTATAAAATCATGAATAGTTAGTAGCGTGCTAGTAAAAGTTTAACAAATGGCTCCTCAAAAAAATTATGCACGTTAACGATTAGAAATTTTACTGAAATAATGGTTCTATAAAAAGAATTTACTGACAATAAATACACAATATTCTTTTGTTTTTTTTAAGTTTATTTATTTATTTTGAGAGAGAGGGAGAGAGAGCTCCAATGGGGTAGGGGCAGAGAGAGGAGACAGAATTCTAAGCAAGCTCTGCACTGTCAGCACAAAGCTCAACATGTGGCTCGAACTCACAAACTGTGACATCATGACCTGAGCAAGATCAAGAATCGGATGCCCAACCAACTGAGACACCCAAGCACCCCACATAATATTATAAATCCCATACAACTAATTGATTCACATAAAACAATAATTTTGTCACAGATGTATCTATAGCTAACCTTTGATTGTAACTGATGAACAAACAGGATCCCGATATGAACAATCACGGATATCTTTGTTCACTTAATGAATAGGATACAGGTGATATGACAAAGACATTTGTTAGAACTTCACTCACTGGTCAGTGTTGTGGACAATGTCTTTACTGAATCAGGTAACAGTTCTCAAATAGTGGAAGGATACTTCCTCAATTATTTTTTCTATCATATTGTAATGGATATAAACTGATACACCTTTCCATTTAATCTGCATTATTAACAGTATCTCCATAACTTAATAAAGTTTATAGACAAATGAAAGAACAATAAATTGAGCCCTGATGTGTAGTGTTTGCTGATTTTCATAATGTAAATATTACCACAGCCAATTTCAAACTGCCAAAGTGATATCAACAGAGTTGAGAATAAACAGCAGTAGTACACACTAAATAAAATAGGTGTATACAAATACACACATACATACAATAGGTGTAAATAAAAACTTCCAGAGCGTAGAAAACAGTAACATAAAATAATCAGGAAGTGATGAGTTTTGAGGATTTATTACTTTATTTTTAATATGATTTATTTAGTTTTAAGTTTATATAATTTAACTTTTTATAAAGACATTGTTATTTTAGTAGGGTCACAAAATTCCTGGAAATTTACTTTTCAGCTCTCCAGGACAATACAAGATGGCTCCAGCATACCACTGCAATAGTATTAACAACTTCTTTGCTAGAATTTATACTACTAACAGTATAAAAGATCTATAAAACTGCAAACACAATGAAGGGAACACAGCAAATAGTGAGTCCAACACACAACCTATTATTTCTTCATCTGCTTCAACAAATGCTCTCAGTTCCATTTCCTTTTTGTATTGATTCGTTAAAGCTCAAGTCTGTAATGTCTACCACTCCTCCCTTCATACCACGTTCTCTGGAAGATCTCATCCACTTGATGTATAGCTTCTATGCAAATAACTTCAATATATTATCAATGGGCCTGATCATCTACAATTGAAAATTTTTAACTTCACATGTTAACAGCTTCTTTGAATGCCTATCAAATTCACCAAATACCACATACAAAATTAAGTCCAACACTAACTTATCTCTAGCTCTCTGCTCATGGCAATATAATTAACAAACTGATTTAATTAATGCAGGAGTGTACTTTAAGTTGTATGCAAATTTATTATGGTCACTACTATCCTGTCTTATATTCTTAGAATCGTATCAATCTTCCTCTTGTGCCATCAGCTAACAAGGGCAATCATGTTACCTTCCATATAATAATTCTCCAAATTCTTTCCATGATTATTACCATAATCACCACTCCCTGAATTAATCTCAACTTATCTATTTCTATCTCCCTCGTCCAGGACATTCTACACATAATGCCAGTAACATTCTTGTATCGTGATACCTCCCTACTTGCAAATCTTCAAAGACAACCTGGTATTTAAAACTGTGCACAGAAAAAAGAACTGAGACTTCTGGGAAAGATGGAGGAGTAGGAAGAGCTCACCTCAACCTCTAGATACATGCAAATAATACCCACATCAGCATATATAACCCAGAAAACTACCTGAAGACTGTCAAAACAGACTCTCTATAGGTAAATGTAGAGAAGAGGCCATATCCAAAAAGGTAAGAAGGGCAAAGAACTAACTGGGAGCCAAATGGACCCACAGGAATGTCCATGGAAGGAAGGGATGCTATAGGCACAGAGAGGATACTGGACACCACACTAGGCACACCAGGCACCCAGAACAGGGGACCTGCATTAGCAAGACTAATCAACATAACGTTTGGCTTTGAAAATCCGAGAGGCTCAACTTTGTAAGTTGTTACAATCACCAGGGATTAATACCAGGAACTTTAAAAATCATCAGGCTGGCACTGGGAAGGCTAGAGGGCAATAAGATACTAGGTCCCCACCCTTTAAAAAAAAAAAAAAAAAAAGCATCAAACAGCCGTGTGGAGATATAACACAGAAACAGTAGGTTGAAAAATGACTTGGGTGTATGAGAGGGAGATTTGTTTACTAATCTCAAAGCATTTGTTGGAGAGGTATGGATCTTTGGGAGATTTCTCCAAGAACAAAACTGCTGGCAGACACCATTTCCCTCACCATCACTCAGCCTAGATACATAGACACTTGCATAACCAGTGCAAACACACTCTCCTTCTAGCTTACTAACAGCACCTTCAAGTCTAAGATCTCTTGTGGACCCACCCCCTCCAACCCAGCCTCCACAGGAGTCTATCCAAAGCAGTATCACAAGCATAGCAGTGTGCAAGCAACCCCAATAGGGACAGAAACACCTCAAAGTGACTCCTGCCCTGGGCAAAGGGGAAGAAAATGACCCACACCAGTATGACTCAGACCCTGGCAGTGAGCAGGGGGTAGACAGCTGGTCTGACTGCAGGCCTTGCCCACTGATGAAAGCTTCTCAGGGAACAGCAAAGGTAGAGTGCCCTGCAGTTCGTTGTCACTGCAGCTCTGGCAAATGCCCAGTCTGACCCAACTCAATCCCAAGGCCACCCCAGACAGGCCCACTAATGACAGAGAAACCAAAACCTGCACATAAAAAGACAAGGAGAGCCACTATAGATGACCAAACTGCAGGCAAATACAGCTCAGCCACAAAAGTAAGGCAATACAACACACAAACGAGACACCACTGAAATGAAAGGTTCAGGTGAACAGGGAACACGGCACTGTACGGCACTACAGGACCTCTTCTTCATAAGGCCACTACTTTCAACAGGAGATGTAGCTGCCTTTCCTAAAACACAGAAACAGACATGAACCATTAGAAAAGGTGAGAGAAAAGAGGAATGTGTCTCAAAAAAAAAAAAAAAAAAACAAAATCACAGCAAGAGATCTAAACAAACAGAAAAAATATGCCTGAGAAAGAATTTAAAGTACTAGTCATAAAGATACTCACTGGACTTTAGAAAAGACTAGCAGACCTCAGAGAGAGCTTTAACAAGGAGATAGAAAATATGAAAAAGAACCAATCAGAAACGAAGAACTCAATAACTGGAATTAAGACTATACTAAGGGAATAAATAGACTAGAAGAAGGAGAAGAACGGATCAGCGACCTGGAGGACAGAGTAATGAAAAGGAATGAAGCTGAACAGGACAAAAAATAATAATAGTAATAATACATGAAAAGAGACTTGAACTTAGTGACACCATTGAGCATAATAACATTTGCATTAGGGATCTCAGAAAAAGAAGAGAGAAAAAAGGGGGCATAACATTTATTTGAAGAAATAATACCTGAAAATTTCCTGAATCTGGGGAAGGAAACAGAAATCCACATCCAAGAGGCACAGAGAGCCTCCAACAAAACAAACCCAAAGAGGTGCATACCAAGACACCTAGTAATTAAAATGGTAAAAACTAGTGATGAAGAGAAAATTATAAAAGCAGCAAAAGAAAACAGTTACATAAAAGGAAAACCCCATAAGGCTATCTGCTGATTTTTCAGTAGAAACTTTGCAAGACCGAAGGGAGTGGCAAAATATATTAAGAACGCCTAAAGAAAAAAAAAAACCTGCAACCAAGAATTATTCTATCCAGGAAGGCCATCATTCAAAATAAAAGGAGAACTAAAGAGTTTTCCAGAAACTCTCTGAATGGAAAGGAAATACCCTAAAGCAAGAGTAAGCAAGAGTAAGAAATGTAGGAAGTAGTAAAAATAAGGTCTATAAAAGTCAGTCAAAGGATTCACAAAAGCAGTGAATATTATATTTTACACCTGAAACTAATATAACAATGTATGTTAATTATACTGGAAGTTTTTGAAAAACTTTTTAAAAATAAACATAAAATTATAAATAGGGGCACCTGGGTGACTCAGTCAGTTAAGCATCCGACTCTTGATTTCAGCTCAGGTCATGACCCCAGGGTTGTGAGATTGAGTCCCACATCAGGCTCTGTGCTGAGAATGGAACCTACTTAAGATACATTCTCTTTCTCATTCTCTTTCTCTTTCTCTCTCTCTCTCTCTCTCTCTCTCTCTCTCTCTCTCTCTCCCCACCCCCACCACCCCTCTCCCCTGCTCACGCTCTCTCTCTTTCTGAAAATATCTTTAGTATTCATAAAGGCAGGTGTCTGCACAATTAGCAGTAGTTGATTCCTGATCTAGCTGATCTTACTCATCTCTACTAAAGAGTAATTAATCAGGGATACTTGGGTGGTTCAATGAGTTGAGCATCCAACTCTTGCTTCAGGCTCAGGTCAAAATGTCCTGATTCATGGGATCGAGCCCCATATTGGTCTGCGATGATAGCATAGATCCTGCTTGAGATTCTGTCTCTGTCCCTTTATCTCTGTCCCTCCCCCAGTCACATGTGCACAGGTTCTGGCTCTCTCTCTCTCTCTCTCTCTCTCTCTCAAAATAAATAAATTAAAAAAAAAAAAAACCAATAAGTCATATTGCTTTTTCCTCAATATGCACCAAATAGTTTATGTTTACATATATGTACTGTGTGCTTGTTTCTATACATGATCAAGAATAAACATGCACAAAAACCTTGTAAGAAAACACAACTGTATCAATTACAAAAATAAATGAAAGATCTGAAAACATGATAATCTTGTCCATAGTCATACACCTAGTAATCACCACAGTCCACTTAGATCTCAAGGTAAACCTGAATTCTCTATCTCCATGTCAGGACACTAGAATGCAAATATTATGTTTTCTATTTATCTTGTGTGGATAGAATCTACTAGTGCTTTTGATGCTTGCAATCACTAAGCAACTACAGGAACAGGTTTGTTCCACCATAGAATATGTGACTCATTAGTGAAAATAATTTATCCTTGAGCACTACACGTTACTCATAGAAGAGTAAGGTACAACTTATTTTCTAATTCTGACAACTGCAGTGAGTTTAAAAGGTGACTATTACCAACAAATAACTACTACATCCCAATTAGTATACACATGTGTATGCATGTTTATTAGAATATATGATACATATTTTTTAATTTCAAGCAATAGAGAGAATATAAGAGTTTCACATCACCACACCCTAACTCTGAATCTCAATGTGCAGACTAACATTACTGATGGTTTAGATCAAGACCTAATTTTTTTTTTTTTTATATTTGAGAGAGAACATGCATGCACAGTGGAGAAGAGGGCACAGGGAGAAAGAGAGAGACAGTAAGAGCGAGCGAGAGAGAGAGAGAGAGAGAGAGAGAGAGAGAGAGAGAATCTTAAGCAGGCTCTATGTTTGTGGAGTCTGACACGGGGCTCAATCCCAAGACTCCGGGATCATGACCTGAGCTGTAATCAGCAATCCAACACTCAACTGAATGAGCCACCCAGGTGCCCCTTAAATTTTTTAATTAACAGGAATCTTCATACAAATACATAGAATTTCTGAATAGTATCCCATAATATATGTGAAATTTATTTAATTACTTCCCTGTCAATGAGCACTTAGATTGTCTCTAGCTTTACAGTATTACAGAACTAAAACAACTGTCTTTGTACACTACCTCTTACTACACAGCAACAAATTTCTCTCTAGGATAGACAAAGAATACTTGATCAAGGGTAGGCAAACTCAAACTTTGACTAACTTTTGTAGTCTTTTATGCCTACAAAAACCCTGCCAATCTCTAATGTTCGCATTTATAGACATAAACTAAAAGAAAGAAAAAATCAGATGAAATCTTCTAAGAATGAATTTTTATCCCCTAAAACTCTCTAAATTCTGTCTATCTCTATTTGCACTGTAATCACTTCAGTTCAAGTTATCAACATATCTGGACTGCATACTACAATATCCTCCTAATAGGTGTCCTTGCTTCTATTCTTGCCCCTCCCAAATAATCACTATACTGCATGAAGGGTGATTTTCTGAATCTCTCCCATGCATCTCTTCGCATGCTTAAAATCCGACAGTGACTTCCTACTGCTCCTAAGAAGAAAAACTCAAAATTCTTGCCATCATTTAAGCAAGTCCCTGTACGATACAGCCCCACTCTGCTCCTAAGCCTTAATCTCATGCCACTATCACCAACCCTGAAAAAAGAAAAAGTACAGTTTTATTTCACTTTATCAAATATACCATGATTCCTCCTAACTCAAGGTCTCTGTACATACCATATTCCTTCAGTCTGGAATTAACACCATTATTCCTTCTTCTTCCCCCACAGTGTTCCTTCAGTTCAGAGTTAAGCTCAACTGTCTTTTCCAGAGAAAAGAACACTAAATGAAGGCATGTGGTAAAATTCTCACAAAATTCTCTAATTTAACTTCCCAGCACCCATAATAGCAGCTCTATATATCTGCGATTATTTCATTAACATATATTTATTATACAAGCTTCATGACAGTATGGACTGAATCTCTACTATATGCTTTCTCCTCCAGAACTTAACATACTTCCAAGAACTGTATTATGTAGTAGAATATAAAAATATATGGTAACTGATAATATTTGACAATGCTTAATAGTAAATAGCACTAAAGTCACAAATTCATCAGTGATAATAATATCTAAGTGAAACAAGAAATAACAAGGTCATTCACTGGAATTACCTTTCTCATGTCTACATTAAAAATCATTCTAAATGTTATTTATTCTGAGAGAAAGAGAGCATGAGCAGGGGAGGGGCAGAGACAGAGAGGGAGAGAGAGGATGTCAAGTAGGCTCCATGCTGTGAGTATGGAGCCCAATATGGGGGCTCAATCTCACAAACTGTGAGATCATGACCCAAGCTGAAGTCAACAGTCAGACGCTTAACTGACTGAGCCACCTAGATGCCCCAGAAAAATCATTCTTGAAATGAACATTAAGAATTGCCGGATCAAAATATTTTTGTTTGTTTTTGAGGAGATCAGTTTCTAATGAACTGTCTTCACTTTACAAATGATAGAAACTCAAGTTTACAAATACTAAGAGACATATTTCCTTTCACTTACAAAGCAAACATGACATTGCTGGTCGGATGGATTAAACAAGATTATATATGTTGCTAAAATATGTCAAAATCCTCAGAAAACTTTATGGCCTCAATAAATGTTTCTCAGATCTCAACTCGACCAAGAGTACTATCTCCCAATGACGGACTGAAAGCAAAGTTCATTCACCCACCTCACAGATCACCACTATCCACTACCCATAATCATAATACAGTTTTCATTTCTACGAAAAAAAATCAGTTACACACAAAAAACAATGTTAAATACCACTGTGTCAATACAATTTCTCTTTAAATACAACAGTTATTGAAATACAATCTCTGTGCCATATTTAATCAGAGATACTTACTAAGGGCCTGCCTAATATACAATAGTATGAGATAAAAAAGTGGGGGCACCTGGGTGGCTCAGTCATTTAAGTGTTTGACTCTTGATTCTGGCTCAGGTCATGATCTCATGGTCTTGAGATTAAGCTCCACACTGGGCTCTGTGCTAGGCATGAAACCTGCCTAGGATTCTCTTTCTCCCTCTCGCTCTGCCCCTTCCCCACCCACACACTCTCACTCTCACTCTCTCTCTCTCTCTCTCTCTCTCTCTCTCTCTCTCTCTCTCTCTCTCTCAAAAAAAAAAAATTTAACAAAATGAAAAGGTGCAGTTCAGGCAGAAACAACAAGAGTTATAAAACATTAGGTTAAGTATGGTGCTGGAAGAAAAAGCAAAGAACATTACAGGAGCACAAAAGGAAACCTACCCCAACTTTGAGGGGGAAAAAAAGCTTTTCTGGTGGCATAATACATCAGCTAAGACTTACAGGATTAGTGGGTTGGCCAGGTAAGAGCACAGGTGAGTACGCACTGCAGGCAGGACAAAGATTTTAAAGAAGAAAGAAAATACTATGTGAGGACCTCCAAACTTGGTAATACATTTAAGTTAGGGAGTAATAAAGACACAGGAGTTAAGTAATTAGAAAGGGCTTAAATTTAATCTCCTATATTTGGGAGAAAGAAGGAGGATAGGTATTGATGGCTTTCCAAGCAGTAAAGAAATCTAGATAGCCTTTTTTGTCTTAGATACCTGGAGGAAAAACACAAGGCCAGGAAACCAATTAAAAGGTGCCTACAATCTCTTGGGGAAAGAGGTATATAAATGAACAGGGGCATTAAAAATTATAAATAAACAAACTGTTGATCACTTTCATTGTATCTAAACCACTGTTCTCATACAGGATCACAGTATGCAGACTCCTAATTTGTATCTTGATGAAACCTCTAAAAGGAAAAGTATCTGCTACAACATTGATCATATTTCCCAAAGAAAACAAAATAAGACCCAATTCTAGATCTGTCCTACAACTCCAACAAATCTAATGAGATGCCATCAGAAATGCCAACTTGGTATATCCTTAATATTACTTCTGGCAGCCAGAATGGTCCAATGATCTGAATCTCAGGGAAAATAAGGTGGGGAGAGGTGGGAGGGTATGTGTTGGAGAAACCGTAGGATATAGGATAGGAGTTTATAAACTATTGTAAATGGTCCAACAAAATACTTACACTTTGCAGGCAATTCATTCTCTATCACAACTTGTAGCACTAAAGCTGTCAAACAATGTGTAAAGGAATGAGCATGGCTCTGTACCAGTAACACTTTATTTATAAAAATAGGCAGCATGCCAGATTTGGTCCATGGATCATAGTGTGCTGACCCCTGAGAAGAAGAGTAACCTCTTCTTTGCTCAGTACCACAAAAATACTCCTATAACAATAGTAAGAGCCCTGGATGGATATGGTAATTGTACAGTCTAACTGCTGTTTGACTTCAGACATATTGCTCAACTATGAGAGAACCTATTTGATGTGATGACAGAAGTATTTCATGTACAAAAGTGTCATGTATTTTTTTTAAATAGAGGAAAAGTATAATACTTACTGTAATACTGGTAACTCTGAAGTAATCATTGCTGAAGACGTCTTTCCACAATGTAGCAAAAGAATCAAGTGCTGTACAACTCAAACTTTTTAAATAACTTCAAAGTCAATCCTGTTAATTAAAAAAAAAATAAGACAATTATTTTATTTCCAATTTTATTGAGGCATAATTGACAAATAAAATTGTATGATATTTAACCCACATGTGATGATTTGATATACGTACACATTATGAAGGTCTTCTCCCCCCCCCATCAAGTTAACCAACATATCTATCACCTCACATACTGACCTTTTATGTGTAAAAACATTTAAATTCTACTCTCTTAGCAAATTTTGATTATACACTTCAGTGTTATCAACTATATATTACCATATTACACAAGGTAATGTTACACATTAGACTTCAGACCATATTCATCTATAACTGAAAGCTGTACCCCTTCACCAACCTCTTACTACCTCCCCCACCCCCTAACCCCTGGCAATGACATTTCTACTCTGTTTCTATGAAATCAACTTGTATATGTGACGCCATGTGACATTTGTCTTTCTCTCACTTCTTTCACTTAGCATAATGCCTCTAAGTCCATCCATGTTGTCACAAATGACAGGATTTCCTTTAAGACTGAATACTGTTCCTATACACAAATAATGTACCAGGTTTTCTTTATTCATTCATCAACAAACAGGTTTTCCATACAGTGGCTACTGTAATGTTGCTATGAACATTTGAGTACAGATACGTCAGGATAATAATTCCATTTCCTTTAGAAATACACTCAGAAGTAAGACTGTTAGATCATATGGTAGTTTTAATTATTCACAGAACCTCCACACTGTTTCCCATAGAAACTGTGTTAGTTTACATTCTCATTAGCAGTATAAAAGGTTCCCTTTCCTCCACCTCACCACTATTAACCTCCTGTCTTTTTGATAAGAGATATCCTAACAGCTGTGAGGTGATATTTCATTGCAGTTTTGATTTGCATTACTCTGATGATTAGTGATATTCAGCACCTTTTCATGTACCCACTGGTTATCCGTATTTCCTCTTAGGGAAAAAATATATTTAAATCCTTTGAAAAAGAAAATTATTTTAAAGTGAAATGAATATGCTAGAATATTTAGACTATATCAATTAGTACTGTCAAACACAGTCATTGATATTTATCAAATAAATTAAAAACTTATGTCCACACAAAAGCTTACACAAAGATATTTATAGCAGCTTTATTTAAAGTTGTCCAAACATGGAAGCAACCAAGATGTTCATCAGAAGGTGAATGGATAAACAAACTGTGGTACAGTTAGAAAATGGAATATTATTTGGCACTAAAAAGAAATGAGCTAGCAAGCCTTGAAAAGACATGGAGAATGTTCAAATGCTTATTACTAAGTGAAAGAAGCCAATATGAAAGATTTACATACTGCATAATTCCAACAACATGGCATTCTGGAAAAGACAAAACTGTGGAAATGATAAAATGATGAGTGGTTGCCAGAAGTAAAAAGTACATAGGGAATAAATAGGCAGATACAAAGGACTTCTAGGGCAGTGAAACTATTTTGTATGACACCATTAAGGTGGCTGCATGTAATTTTTATACGTCTATCAAAACCCATAGAATATATAACACCCAAAGTGCACCTAATGTAAGCTATGAACTTTGGATGATAATGACACGTCAATATAGGTTCATTGATTGTAACAGATGTACCAGTCTGGTGTGAAAACCTGAAAGTCAGAGAGGCTTGATCCATGTGAGAACTAGGGTATAAGAGAAATCTCTCTACCATCTGTTCAATTCTGCTGTTAACATAAAAGTTCTCTAAAAAATAAAGTCTATTAAGGGGGGGAAAAAAAAGGGCAGGAAAAGTGGGAGAAAACAGAGCATTCAAGACAGACCATGACACAGTATCAAGGGAATCACATAAGTATATAAAACTGGAACTCCAAGAGAAAGAAAGTACAGGGTAAAAGAAATAATAGAAGACAACTTTCTCAAAATAATGTAAGATACTGAAACACAAATACAGAATCAGGGAATTCCCAATTAGAATAAATACTATAAAATATATATACTGCTAAAAACCAAAGGTTAAGGAAACAAAAAGGAAGTTAAAGGGACACCTGGGTGATTTACTCGGTTAAGCGTCTGACTCGACTTCAGCTCAGGTCATGATCTCACGATTTGTGAGTTCAAGCCTCATGTCAGGCTCTGCACTTACAGAGCAGAGCATGCTTGAGATTCTTTCTCCCTCTCTCTCTGCCCCTCCCCTGCATACTCCCTAACTCTCTCTCTAATAAACATAAACTTTAGGAAAAAAGGAAGCAAAGAAATAGGTTTTCTCACACACTGAAACACAAAGATAAGAATTTTATCAGACTTTTTGTTGAAAACTATATAAGCTGAAAGTCAGTGGAAGGACATCTTTGAAGTGCTGAGAGAAAAAAATAAACATTTGATTTATATACTTGGTGATAGTCTTTGCAAATCGAAAGGACAGACTCATCTCATGGAAAATGAAGGAGTAGAAAGCTCCATGAACCAGCCCTTCCAGTAAAGCAAGTCTTAGGTTTGTGAAACTGACAAAATCAAATTTTACAGACATCTGAAATTTAAAACAAATTATAACAGAGAAAAGAGGACCTAACAAAGAGCCTGCTAAAATGTGGTAAGGAAAAGCACTGTGCGGGCATCTGAGTGGCTCAGTCAGCTAAGCGTCTGACTCTTGATATCAGCTCAGATCATATCTCATGGTTCGTTAGACCAAGCCCTGCATCGGGATCTGTGCTAACAGCAGAAAGCCTGCTTGGAATTCTCTCTCTCTCCCTCTTTCTATGCCCCTCCCCTGCTTGAGCATTCATGCATGTGTGCTTTCTCTCTCAAAATCGTTTTTGTTTTTTTTTAAAGAAAGCACTGTAGAATTTTGTTTTTCTACCAACTCCCCTCCCCCACAATCAACAGTATCCATAGGGATGACAGACCAATTTCCTGGTGCATCTTTCTGGTAGCAAAAATAAGAACATGGATCTTGTTCTCAAAAACTGTGGTTGTGTGTTTTGAAGGGATTCTGGACTACCATCTTTCCAAGGAAGCTGAAATCATACACTACAAACAGGTGAGGCAAGAGACAGTGGATGTGACAAAGAGCAGACAATCTGAAAAGCTTCAGAATAAGGAGGCTACTAAGGAAGAAGACATTCTGGGGATCAAGGGCTTTAAAGAGTTAATCACATATACCAAGAAACCCAAAGTGCTACATACATGCCCAGGGCCAGAAGCATATTTGCAGAAGACATGAGAGGACACAGGCTTGCAACTCTAGCTAATCTTTGGGTTCTGTGCAAGCACAAAGTGAAGACTAAGGCAGAGCAGTAAGCAACCTGGCTAACCTTTGAAGGAATACCTCAGCTACAGATAAATAGCCAAGACCAAAAGATTGCTTTTCTTCCTTTTGATTCCCATTGGCTCAAAATATCTGTAAGTTAACTGCTGCCTACGGATATTATAAAATTTCATTAACCATACATGACAATGAGTACAGCAATTGAAAACAATACTTTAGAAAAGTCACTACACACATGACCGTAGCCCTCAAGAGGCAATAAACCTCAGGGAAAAGGAGAGAATCTAGTGTCTAGAGTTATCATATTACGATACTGAAAAAAAAAATTTGTTTTTTGAGAAAAAGAAAGACCATGCACAAGCAGGGAAGGGGCAAAGAGAGGGAGACACAGAATCCCAAGCAGGCTCCGCACCATCAGTGCACAGCCTGACAAGGGGCTCAAACTCATGAACACAGGAAATCATGACCTGAGCTGAGGTCAAGAGTCAGATACTTAACCAACTGCGCCACCCAGGGACCCTGAAAATGTCCAGTTTTTAACATCAACAATCAAAAGGCATACAAAGAAAAAAAAATACGGCCCATTAATAGGAAAAGAGGTTGACAGAAATCATCTTTGAGTAAAACAAAACTTAGGCTTAGACTTTCTTTCAGAGGACAAACTATCAGAAGAATATAGACTATCTGAAAACGTGCTGATGAAAAACTTTCCAATTTTTATACAAACAGAAATCTACAAATTCAAGAAGGTCAAACAACTCTAGATAGGACAAACTCAAAAGAGATTCACAGATACAAATTACAATCAAATAATGAAAGCCAAAGACAATGAGAAAACACTGAAAGAAGTAAAACAGAAATGACCCATAACATACAACTAACTAATCCTCATTAAGAATAACAGCCAACTTCTCATCAAAAACCATGCAAGGTAGAAGGCAGTAGGATGGCATATCTAAATTGTCGGGAAAAAACTGCCATACAAAAAAAAATTTGTTTTAATGTTTATTTATTTTTGAGGGAGTAGCAGCTGATGAGGGGCAGAGAGGGGGACAGAGGATCCAAAGCAGGCTCTTCACTGACAGCAGCAAGCCCGATGTGGAGCTCAAACTTACAAACCACAAGATTGTGACGTGAGCCAAAGTCAGATGCCCAACTGCGCCACCCAGATGCCCCGCAAACAAAAATTCTATATCCAACAAACTATCACACAAAAATGGAAAAACTTAAGACATTCCTAGAAAAACAAAAATGGAGGAGACTTGTTGCTAGAACTCACCTACCATACAAGAAATGGTAAAGAAGTCCTTAACAGACAATAAACTCACAATAACTTGAAGCCATACAAAGATTAAAGAATACTAATGGGGCGCCTGGGTGGCTCAGTCGGTTGAGCGTCCGACTTCGGCTCAGGTCACGATCTCGCAGTTTGCGAGTTCGAGCCCCGCGTCGGGCTCTGGGCTGATGGCTCAGAGCCTGGATCCTGCTTCCGATTCTGTGTCTCCCTCTCTCTCTGCCCCTCCCCCGTTCATGCTCTGTCTCTCTCTGTCCCAAAAATAAATAAACGTTAAAAAAAAAATTTTTTTTTTAAAGAATACTGGCAAAAGTAACTACAGAAGAAAATGCAGAAAAAAATATTTACAGAAGAAAATATTTTTTGCCTGTAACTTATATTTTTGTTTCCTGTAGGATTTAAAAGACAAACTTTTAAGACAATAACTATATAACTACTATGTTGTTGGACACACATGTATAAAGATATCGTTTATACTTTTGGGAAAACTGGACAGCTACATGCAAAAGAATGAAACTTGACCACTTTCTTATACCATACACAAAAATAAACTCAAAGATTAAGGACCCAAATGTGAGGCCTGAAATTTAAAAATATCCTAGAAGAGAAAGATAGGCAGTAATTTCTCTGATACCAGCTGTAACAACATTTTCCTAGATATGTCACCTGAGGCAAGGGAAATAAAAGCAAAAATAAACTTATTGGGACTATATTGAAATAAAAAGCTTCTGCACAGTGACAGACTAAAAGACCTCTTATTGAATGTGAGAGGATATTTTCAAGTGACATATCTGTTAAAGGGTTAGCACCCAAGATATATAAAGAACTTAGACAACTCAACACCCCAAGTCCCAAATAATCCAATTAAAAATGGACAGAACAGATGAACAAACATTTCTCCAAAGAATACATGAGGAGGGCCAAAAGACACATGAAATGATGGCTCAACATCACTGTCAGAGAAATGCATTTCAAAACCACAATGAGATATCACTTCACACCTCCTAAAATGGTTAAACTCAAAAACACAAAGAAACAAGTGTTGATGAAGATGTGAAGAAAAAGAAACCCTCATACACTGTTGGTGGGAATGCAAACTGGTGCAGCTACTATAGAAAACAGTATGGAGGTTCCACAAAAAATAAAAAATGAAACTACCACATGATCCAGAAATTCCACTAATGCATATGTATCCAAAAAATATGGGAACGCTATTTCAAAAGGATATGTGCACTTCTACATTTATTGTGGCATTATTTACAATAGCTGAATTATGGAGTAGCCCAAGTATCCACCAGTAAATAAATGCATGAAGTATAGGTGATATGCATAATCAAGTACTGAGCCATAAAAAGGAATGAAATCTTGCCATTTGCTACAACATGAATAGACCTAGAGAGTATAATGCTAAGTGACATAAGTCACTCAGAGAAAGACAAATACTGTATGATTCCACTCATATGTGGAAATTTAAGAAACAAAACAAACAAGCAAAGAAAAAAAAGCAACAAACCAAAAATGTACACTCTAAACTAGAGAAGTAATGGTTACCAAAGGGAAGGTGAGTTGGGGTGGATAAAATAGGTGAAGGGGATTAAATGTATCCTTATCACGATGAGCACTAAAAATGTAGAGAATACTGAATTACTATATCGTACACTTGAAACTAATATACACAGTATGTTAATGATATGTGAATTCAAAAAAATTTTAAGATATAATTTATAACAATAACATAAGGAAAAGGGATAGAGATAGTATCAGAAATTTACAAGCTATTAAAGCTAAGCTACTTTCAATTCAAACTACTGGTGTATAAATTTGGAATGTTAATTATGATTACCAGGATAATTACTAAAAAAATACTTTTAAAATATAGAGAAAATGAAAATGGTATACTAGGAAAAGATCTAACACAAAAGACAAAGGTTTTGGATAAACTGAGCAACAAAGAAGATGTAAGACATAGAATACAAACAGTAAAACAGCAAAAATCCTTTCTTACCAGTGATCACTTTAAATATATTTGTGAAATTAATAAAAGGAAACAACACTGGAGGGGCACCTGGGTGGCTCAGTCGGTTAATGGTCCGACTTCCGCTCAGGTGATTATCTCACAGTTCCTGAGTTCAAGTCCCAAATAGAGAGGTCTCTGCTGTCTGCATAGAGCTGGCTTCAGATCCTTTGTCCCCCTAGCACTCTGCCCCTCCCCAACTTGTGCTCTTTGTCAAAAATAAACATTTAAAAAGTTTTTAAAAAGGAAATATCATTTAGAATGGTTTTGGGAGCCCAGCAAAAAAGAACACTCTCACAACCAGTACCCAACATTAATTGCAGATCCAGCAAGAAGAGATGGACATCGCATTACTACTTTACTATCTTAGCAGAATGGAAAGTTTCTTCCTCCACCTGCAACAGACTAGCCAATCAGAGACATTCACAACTCAGCCAATAAGAAGCCATTATACTTAGAACTCTGAGTTTACACCACTGGAGTTTTTAACAGCCCTCCCACTATCTCCAACTCCTTTCCTTTGTTTTCTCAACTTCCATATAGTTTTGCCATAACTTCTTGTCTCAGATTGCAATTCTCTGTTATTCCCAAATAAACCTCTAACTTTTGCTGGTAAAATAACTGACAGTTTTACTTTTAAGGTTAACATATCAAACTCATCAGCATTAAGAGACAGAACAGCATAATATGGATTTTTAAAAATTGATCCAATTACATGCTGTCTACAACAGATTCATTTTAGACTTGGATACACAAAGAAATTGAAAATAAGAACATGCAAAAAATATATATTCTAGGGGCGCCTGGGTGGCTCAGTTGGTTAAGCATCTGATTTGGGCTCAGGTCATGATCTCATAGTTTGTGGGTTAGAGCCCCGCCTCGGGCCCTGTGCTGACAGCTCAGAGCCTGGAGCCTGCTTCAGATTCTGTGTCTCCCTCTCTCTCTCTCTGCCCCTTCCCAGCTGGTGCTATGTCTCAGGCTCTTAAAAATAAATATTAAAACAAAGTTTTTTTTAATGTTCTATTCAAAGACTAAACAAAAGAAAAGCTGGAGTGGTTGTGCCAATATGAGACAAAATAAATTTTAAGTCCAAACTTTTTATGAGAGACAAAGAACAACATAAATGGGCAGAATTCATCAGAAAGATATTACAATCATGAACATACATTTACACCAAACAGCACAGTTCCAAAATATAAGAAACACAGAACTGGAGGGAGAAATAGTACTATAATAATGGTGATTTCAATACACTACTTTTAATAAAACACAGAATTAGATCAATGAGGAAACAGAGAACTTGAACAGCACCATTAACGCACCGGACCTAACAAAATATATATATAACACTCAACCCCAAAAGAGAATACATACTCTTCTCAAGTACAAATAAACATTCTCCAGGATAGCTAATCAGGCCACAGAAAGTCTCAATGTCAAAATAGGAGATGCAAAAGCAGTGCTCTGAGGGAAATATTAGGTGTAAACATGTGCATTTTTAAAAAAAATTTCAATTCAGTAACCTAACTCAGTTGAAGAAATGAGGAAAAGAAGAGCAAGCTAAACCTAAAGGCTAGAAAAAGAAATAATAAAAATTAAAACAAATAAACAAAATTGAGACTAGAAAAATAAGAGACAATTAATGAGATAAACTGGTTCTTTGAAATGATCAACAAATCTGAAAGACTTTAAATACCAAAGACAAGATGTAAATAACTATAATCACAAATGAAGGTAGGAATATTGCTATCAACCTTATAGAAATAAAAAAAAATTACTAGAATGGACAGTTTTATACCAACAAATTACACAACCTATTATTAAATGGACAAATTCCTAGAAACACACAAACTGCCAAAACTGGATCAACAAAAAATAGAAAATCTGAACAGATTATACTGATGTAAAAATTCTGGGGCAGGGTGGGGGTGGGGAGACAAGCAAACAGAATACAACTACAAATTAAATGTAAAATATATCATGGGCAAGTGTGATTTATTCCAGGAATGCAAGAGTGGTTCAACTTAGAAAAATCGGTGGATTTAACACATCAATAGAAAGAAAGAAAAATGAACTATATGATCATCTCAAATTATGACAGAAAGTATCTGGCAAAATCCCAAGGGAAACCAAAAAGCCAAAACACTCTTCCATGATAAAAGTATTTTAAAAACTAAAAAGGGAACTTTCTTAATATGATAAAGGGCACTTATGAAAAATATATAGGGGGGGTGCCTGGGTGGCTGAGTCGGTTGAGCATCTGACTTCCGCTCAGGTCATGATCTCAGAGTTTGTGAGTCCGAGCCCCGCATCG
Source organism: Prionailurus viverrinus (assembly GCF_022837055.1). Lineage (NCBI taxonomy): Eukaryota > Metazoa > Chordata > Mammalia > Carnivora > Felidae > Prionailurus > Prionailurus viverrinus. The sequence goes on from NC_062569.1 coordinate 32,364,032, forward strand.
AGCTCTGTGCTGGCAGCTCAGAACCTGGAGCCAGCTTTGGATTCCGTGTCTCCCTCTCTCTCTGCTCCTCCCCCACTCATGCTCTCTCTCTCTTTCAAAAATAAATAAAAACATTAAAAAAAATTTTTTTAAGAGAAAAATATATAGGTGGCTTCATATTCAAAGGTGAAAGATTAAAATAAAAGCTTTCCCCCTAAAATCAGGAAGAAAACAGTAATGTCCATTTTCACCAAAGCTTTAAAAATGTACCACTATATGTCCTAGCAAAAAAGAGACTAGAGACAATTAGGCAAGAAAGAGACATAACTGAATCCAAACAGTAACAGAATTAAATTATCTCCATTCAAAGATGCCATAATATTTTATACACAGAAAATCTCAAAGAACCAAAAACAAAATACTAGTAAATTAAAACTGCAGAGTGCAAATAACACAAAAATTGTTTATTAACAAATTTATCACTGTTACATGATACAAATATTAATATGCAAAAATTGGTTTTGTTTTTGTACACTAACAACGAACAAGTCAAGAAGGAAATATAGGAAAAAATTCCATTTACTACAGCATCAGAAAGAATAAAATAATTAAAAATAAACAACCAAGGTGAAAGACGTGTACACTGAAAACTACAAAACACCGCTGAAAGAAATGAAAGAATATACCAATAAATGAAAAGATACTCTGTTCATGAATGGAAAAACTTAATATTGTTAAGAGGTCAACAGTGCCCAAACAATCTACAGATTTGATGCACCTGATATCCATATACCAATTACTTTTCTGCAGAAATAGAAATTCCATCCAAAATTCGAGTGGAATCTCAAAGGAGAGACTCTTAAAAGCCAAAACAACTCTGTGCTGACAGCTCAGAGCCTGGAGCCTGCTTCAGATTCTGTGTCTCCCTCTCTCTCTGCCCCTCCCCTGCTCATGCTCTGTCTCTCTCTCTCTCTCTCTCTCTCTCTCTCTCTCTCTCTCTTTGTCAAAAATAAATAAACATTTAAAAAAAAAAGCCAAAACAATATTGAAAAAGAGGACCAAAGTTGGAGGTCTCACACTTCGTGATTTCAAAGCCTACTACAAAGTGACAATATTCAAGACTGTGTTTCTGGGATAAAGACAAACAACAATGGAATAGAGAGCCCAGAAATAAACCCTCACATAAACCGTCAAATGAATTTTTATAAGGGGGTCAAGACCATGCAATACGCAAAGGACAATCTTTTCAATAAATGGCACCTTCGATACTCCCATACAAAAGAATGAAGGTATACCCTGACCATACACCATATATAAAAATTAACTCAAAATGGATCAAAATCTAAATGTAAGAGCTAAAACTATAAAACTCTTTTTTCAGAAAACATAGGGCAAAAGTTTCATGACACTGTATTTGGCATTAATTTCTTACGTATGACACCAAAAGCACAGGCAGCAAGACAAAAAGTGGACGAGCTGGACTTCATCAAAATCAGAAATTTCTGTGTATCAAAGGACACTATCAACAGACTGAAAAGGAGAGCCAACGAATGGGGGAAAAATATGTGCAAATCATGTATCTGATAAGAATCTAGTATCCAAAATACATATTCTTACAACCTACCAAGGAAAAAAATCCAATAAAAAATGATCAAAGGATGTAAGTAGACACTTCTCCAAAGAAAATATATAACTGGCCAACAAGCACATTAAAAGAGGCTCAACATCCTTAGTCCCTAGAGAAATACACATCAAAACCACAATGTAATACCATTTTGCACCTATCGGGGTGGCTATAATCACAAAACTGGAAGATAAAAAAGTATGATAATAGCTTTGTCATCTTTGGTTAGGTAAAGAGTTCTTATATATGACACCGAAAACCATCCATCAAAAAACATATACATATGACTTGGACTTCATCTTTTCTCTCTGCAAAAGACACTTTAACTGTTAAGAGAATGCAAAGACAAGTCATAGACTGGGAGAACACACCTGCAAATCATGTATCTGACAAACAGCTTATAAAAATATATAAAGACCTCTCAAAGTCAAAAATTTTAAAAAAATTCCCAACATATTTTAATGAGTATAAGATTTAAAAAAAATTTTTTTTCAACGTTTATTTATTTTGGGGACAGAGAGAGACAGAGCATGAACGGGGAAGGGGCAGAGAGAGAGGGAGACACAGAATCGGAAGCAGGCTCCAGGCTCTGAGCCGTCAGCCCAGAGCCCGACGCGGGGCTCGAACTCACGGACCGCGAGATCGTGACCTGGCTGAAGTCGGACGCTTAACCGACTGCGTCACCAAGGCGCCCCAAATGAGTATAAGATTTAAACAGACATTTCACCAAAGAAGATATATGGACGACAAATATTAAGATGGATGCTATTTATTTACCATTAGGGAAATGGATATCCGAACTACGATGAAATAATACTACAAACATTTATTACAATGACTAAAATTAAAAAGAGCATTTCAAACATTCGTAAGGAGACAGAACAATGGAAACTTTCACATATGGCTAAAGATAATAAAAAATCGTATAAACCCTTTGAAAAGAAGGTTGGCAGCTCCTTAAAAAACTATATACACATTAACCATATGACTAAAGAATGCCTCTGCTAGGTATTTATCCAAGTGAAAAAAAAGCCTACATTCATACACAAACATATATTCATATGTTTATAGCAGCTTTATTCCCAATTGCCAAAAACTGAAAACATCCCCCAAGATGTCCTGAAACAAATGATTGGATATATAAGGTACATTCATAAGGTGAAATATTATTCAACAATTAAAAGGAAAAGACTACTGATTAATACATGCCACAATATTAATGAATCACAAGTGCAGAGACTATATACATACTATTTACTTCCATTTATAAGATATTGTGGGAAACTACAGAAACAAAGAACAGATCAGTGGTTGTTAGAGGCTGGGAGACAAGAGGACGGACTAAAAAGAGACCGCATAATAGAAACAAAGGGTAAATGTTGCATGCAAATTAACTTTTCTTTTCAATCCAACTAGGATTTTTTGTAGAAATTATTGAGATTATTCCCAAATAAATAGGAAAAGAAAAAGGAACTACAAGAACCAAAACAATCTGGAAAAAGAACAAAGTCAGAAGATTCCTATTACCTGATTCCTATAAACATACACGCTTACACAACTTTATATAAAATTGAATGTTTTACATATTTCTATGCAATTTGCATTTTACACTCAGAAAAGCATTGTGGACATTCTACCTCATTTGTTTTCTTTGTTAATACTTATACACTTTAAAATGGTCTCTTAAAAAACTGAAAACATTCCTTAGTGAAAATTTAGCATGACTCTAATTTTTTACTACTGTAAACAATGCTGTCATCTATCCTTCCTCAATTGCACAAACATATTCATAGGACATATTCCTTGTGTTGAACATGTATAAAAATTCATACAATTTTTTACTGCCAAATTTCTCTCTAAAAATACCGTACCAATATACACTCATTTTACCAGTATACGTTGAATTAGTTAAATATAAAAGTATACTCCCTATATATTTAAGCTTACTTAAACTAGTATGGTTTCAGTTTTACACCAATATACCTTTAGAAGGTAGCACACATCAGTTCACCTTTCCTGCTCTAGCCTGTAATCACCTTGCTTTGAAAATAAAGTGCACACCAGGCTTTTAGATCATACACCAAGATGTCTAATGATGATTTCAGGACATTTGCAAGATTTCAAAAATCTCAATTAATGGATATTTTACTTAAGAAAAATAATCTGGTGCATTCTTATTCCCTACTCACTCTTTTCATTGAGTGTCTTATTTTATTGAGCACACCCAACATTATCTTAGAAATCTATATATTTTGACTCATGTACTCTGCACGGCTTTAAAAATATTTCCTTAGTGGAGAAGATGTAAATACATGATAAATTCCAGTCTTTCACTTTACATTATGCCAACACTTACCTAATTATTTTGTTCTAATCATAGCTTTAAAAGCCTTGTTTGTATTGAGTATATTTTTCATAAGTCATCCTAACATTACTGCTATAGTTCTATCAATTTTATAAATCATCCTTAATCACATACAAATCCATTCCATTTTATAAGTTGTCTTCCTTAAACTGGTATTGCTCTGTAACCATTTGGATTTCCTTTTATTCCTTAATATTGCGAACACCCAATATTCATTAAATAAGTATCTACTGAGTACTGCCTACTGAGTATCTAGGCACTGTGTTAATTTTGATTTTCAAATATGAAAATTCCTCATTTTTTTTCACAGTTAGCTTGGTTTTGAAGATACTCTACATAAAAAGTCTCTTCCTCCCTCTGCTCACTCCCATCTCTCTCTGGAAGTTTTTCTAATATCTAAAGTACATTTCTCATCATCAGGAATGTTGTCCTCCATCCAGATGGCCAACCGACACATGAAAAAATGCTCAACGTCACTCATCATCTGGGTAATACAAATCAAATACACAATGAGATAACCATCTCACACCTGTCAGAATGGCTAACATTAACAACTCAGGCAACAATTGATGTTGGTGAGGATGTGGAGAAAGAGGATCTCACACACACACACACACACATACACACAATGGAGTATTACTTGGCAATCAAAAAGAATGGAATCTTGCCATTCCCAACTACATGGATGGAACTAGAGAGTATTACGCTAAGCAAAATTAGTAAGAGAAAGACAAATATCATATGATTTCACTCATATGAGGACTTTAAGACACAGAACAGATGAACACAAGGGAAGGGAAGCAAAAATAATATAAAAACAGGGAGGGGGACAAAACATAAGAGACTCTTAAATATGGAGAACAAACAGAGGGTTCCTGGGGGGGGGGGGGTGCTAAAGAGGTAAGGGGCATTAAGAAATCTACTCCTGAAATCATTGTGGCACTACATGCTAACTTGGATATAAATTTAAAAAAAAAGAGGAATGTTGTCCTCTAGGCTGACCTGATTACCACTTCAAAAGGTTCATCATGACCCTTCTGTTTCTCCAGTCAGTTCTCACCCTCAAAATAAAGTGCCAAAGAGTTGTTTCCCTCATTCTGTCAAATTTCTAAGAAATGTCAACAATAGGAAACAGCAGGTAGAAAATCACTAAGGACACAGGTAAACTCAGTAACTTCACCAATCAACTGGATATAACTAACGTCTATGGACTACTTCATCCATTAATTCACATTCTTCTCAACCTCACTTAGAACAGTCATCAGACGGACCACATTATAAGCCATTAAATACACATTAAGAAACTTGAAAGAATAAAAACCATACAGTGTACACTTCACACTATAATGAAATTAAATTAGAAATCACTACCAGAAAGATAGCTGAAAAATCCCAACACACTTGGAGATTAAACAACACACTTAACACTAGTCAAAGAAATCTCAATGGAAATTTTTTTTTTCCAACGTTTATTTATTTTTGGGACAGAGAGAGACAGAGCATGAACGGGGGAGGGGCAGAGAGAGAGGGAGACACAGAATCGGAAGCAGGCTCCAGGCTCTGAGCCATCAGCCCAGAGCCTGACGCGGGGCTCGAACTCCCGGACTGCGAGATCGTGACCTGGCTGAAGTCAGACGCTTAACCGACTGCGCCACCCAGGCGCCCCTCAATGGAAATTTTAAAATACTTTGAGCTAGGGGCATTTGGGTGGCTCAGTCAGTTAAGTGTCTGACTCTTGATTTGGGCTCAGGTCATGATATCTCATGGTTCGGGATATCTAGACCTGCTTTTTGCTCTGGGATTCTCTCTCTCTCTCTCTCTCTCTCTCTCTCTCTCTGCGCCCCTCCCCCGCATGCATGCATGCACACACACACTTTCTCAAAATAAATTTAAAAACTTAAAAAAAAATAAAATATTTTGACCTAAATGAGTATGAAAATACAACTCGAAAAATTTATAGGTGCAGCCAAACGCAGTGCTTAAGAGAAATTTATAGCACTGAATACATACATTACAAAAAAATCATCTAGAATCAATCATTTAAGCTTTCATCTTAGGAAACTAGAAGGAGAGCAAAAGCAAGCAGAGGAAAAATAACAAAAATTAGGGCAGAAAAATCAAAGAAGTTGAAAACAGTGAATGAACAATGAAAATAACTAAAACCAAAGCTGTTTCTGAGATCAATAAAATCAATAACCTCTAACCAGGCTAGTTAAGAAAAAAAGAGATAGAGACACAAATTACTAAAAGCCAAAATGAAAGAGGAAAGAACTATCAGTACAAAATCCCATGACAGTAAAAGGATAATAAAGGAAAACTGTGAACTATTCCCACAAATTTGATAACTTAGATGAAATAAACCACTTCCTTGAAAGACACTACCTGCAAAAAATATTAATAGGCCTATTCTATTAAAAAAACTGAATCAATAATTAATAACCTTGCAACACAAAAAATACCACATTCACTAGGTTCACCAGGTTCATCAGTAAATTCTACCAAACATTTATGGAAGAAATTACCCCAATTCTATACAATGTCTTTTAGAGATATAGAGGAAATACTTTCTAAGTCATTCTATGAGAACATTACCCTAATACCAAAACCAGACAAAGTCATTACAAAAAAAACTATAGAGCAATATCTCTCCTGAACACAGATGTAAAAATCCTCAACAAAATATTAGCAAATTAAGAATTTTAAATGTATTAAAAGAATTATTCACTACAACTAAGTGAGATTTACCCCAGGTAAACAAGACTAGTTAACTTTGAAAATCAAATAACGTAACCTATCGCACATCAATAATAAAAGAAAAAAAAATCACATGGTGATATCAATAGGTGAATGAAAAGCATTCTGACAAAATCCAATAGCTATCCGTGATTTTAAAAACAAACAAAACCTCTCAGCAAGTAAAATAGAAATCTTCCTCAACTTTATAAAGAACATCTACAAAAATCCTACAGCTGACAACCTACATAATAGTGAAAAACTAGAAACTTTCCCGCTGAGAATAGGAACAAAACAAGGATAACTCCTCTTACCATTCCTTTTTACCAAAGGTCTAACCAGATGCATCTAAACAAGAAAAGGAAATAAAAGGTATACAGAGTGGGAAGGAAGAAATCAAGCTTTCTTCTCTATGGGAGTCTGTGTAGAAAATCTGAAAGAATAAATAAATAAAAAACCCTCCTGGAACTAATAGCAATTACAGTAGGGCTGCAGGACATAAGGCTTATGTATAAAAGTCAATAACTTTCATATAAGCAAACAATGAATAATTGAAATTTGAAATTAAAAACACAATACCATTTACGTTAGCACCAAAAAACAAGAGAAAACAGGTATAAATCCAACAAAGTATGGATAAGACCTATATAAGGAAAACTATAAAACTCTGATGAACAAAATCCAAGTACTAAGTAAATTGAGAGCTATTTCATCCCAGATAGGAAGACTCAATATTGTCAAGACATCAATCCTTCCCAACTTGATCTATAGATTCAACACAATTCCAATCAAAATCCCAGCATATTATTTTGTGTATACCACAAACTGATACAGGCAAAAAGACCCAGAATAGTCAACACAATATAAAGGGAGAAGAACAAAGTTAGAAGAGTAACACTACCCAACTTACTATAAAACTATAGTAAACACAACTGTGTGACATTACCAAAAAAACCAAACAAGCAGATCAACAGAAGAAAGGACCCAGAAATAGATTCACACAAACACAGTAAGCTGATCTTTGACAAAGGAGCAAAGGTGATAAAATGGATAAAAGACAGTCTTTTCAACATATGGAACTAGATATCAACATACAAACAAAAACAAAAGCCTTAAACACAGATAATACATTCTGCACAAAGTTAACTCAAAATGGGTCAAAGACCTAAATGCAAATTCAAGAGTATAAAACCCTTAGAAGATAACATAGGAGAAAATCTAGATCCCTTGAGTATGATGATGACTTTTTAGATACAACACCAAAGGCAAAGCTATGAAAAAATTTTCTGATAAAGTGGACTTCAACAGAATTTAAAATTTTTGCTCTGCAAAAGACACTGTCATGAACATGAGAAGACAACTCCCAAACTGGTAAATACTACTGCAAAAACATTTTTGTTCTTTAAATTTCTGAAGTGTCATTCAAAATATACAAAGAGTTCTTAAACCTCCACAAGAAAACAACCTATTTAAAATATGGGCATAATATATGAACCAAGACCTCAATGAAGAAGATACACAGATGGCAGTTAAACATATGAAAAGATACTCAAACATGTCACTAAGGAACTGCAAATTAAAAACAAACAAACAAACAAACAAAAAAAAAACAAAAAACAGTGAGATACCCCTAAACACCTACTAGAATGACAAAAATCCAGAATTATGACAAAATCAAAGGCTGACAAAGATGAGAAGCAAAAGAAATGTAAAGTGATACAGCAACTTTGGAAGAGAGCTTGGCAGTTTCTTTCAAATTACACTCTTGGAGCACCTGGGTGGCTCAGTCAATTAAGCATCCAACTCTTGATTTCAGCTCAGGCCAGGATCCCAGGGTCCCGGGTTTGAGCCCTGCATAGGAGCCCGCATAGGATTCTCTCTCTCCCTCACTCTCTATTCCTTCCCCACTCACCTGTTTTCTCCCTTTCTCTCTCTCAAAATAAATAAACTTAAAAAAAAAAAACAAAACTGGGGCACCTGCATGTCTCAGTCAGTTGTGCGTCCAACTTTTGATCAGGTCATGATCAGGTCAGTTTGTGAGTTTGTGCCCCGCATCAGGCTCTCTGCTGTCAGTGTGGGGCCCACTTCAGATCCTCTGTCCTCCTCTCTCTATGCCTCTCCCCTACTCACTTTCTTTCTCTCTCTCTCAAAAATAAAAACATTAAAAAAATAAAAATTAGGGGCGCCTGGGTGGCGCAGTCGGTTAAGCGTCCGACTTCAGCCGGGTCACGATCTCGCGTCTGTGAGTTCGAGCCCCGCGTCAGGCTCTGGGCTGATGGCTCAGAGCCTGGAGCCTGTTTCCGATTCTGTGTCTCCCTCTCTCTCTGCCCCTCCCCCGTTCATGCTCTGTCTCTCTCTGTCCCAAAAATAAATAAACTTTGAAAAAAAAAATTTAAAAAAAAATAAATAAATAAAAATTAAATATACTCTTAAAATATGATCCAGTAATCAGACTCCTAAGGTAGTTTATTCATCCAAAGGAAGTGAAAACATCTCCATACAAAAACCTGCACACAGATGCTTTCAGCAGCTTTATTAATAACTGCCAAAGCATGGAAGCAACCAAGCTGTCCTTCAGGAGGTGAATAAATAAACTGTGGTAGATGTACACAATGGAATATTACTCAGTCCTAAAAAGAAATGGGCTATCAAGTCGTGAAAAGCCATGGAGGAATAGCCAATGTATGTCAGTAACTGAAAGAACCCAATCTGAAACTGCTACATACTATACGATTTCAACTACACAGCATTCTGGAAAAGGCAAGACTAAGAAAACAGTAAAAAGATTAGTGTTTGCCAGCAGTTAGGGGGCAGGAGGAATTAACAGGCAGGGCACAGAGGAATTTTAGGTCAATGAAATTTCTCTATATGGTATTATAAAGATGGAAGTGTCGTTATACATTCACCAAAACCCAAAGAATATATAACACCAGCAGTGAACCCTAATTTAAACTATGAACTTAGGGGGATAATGATGTGCCAACATAGGTACACTGACTGAACAGTTGTACCATTCTGCTGTAAGATATTGAGAGTGGGGAAGGCTGTATTTATGTGGGGGCAAGTGGTATATAGGAAGCCCCTGAATCTTCTGCTCAATTTTGCTGTGATCCTATAAATGCTCTTAAAAATAAAGTCTCTTTTAAAAAGAATTAATTAATTAACTTATTAGTAGCTTAATGTTTTCAACAGATGCTAATTTGTTTTTATACCTTAACATTACTTTTCCCTGGACAAGCTCATATTTTATGTGGACTTAAAAAAGTACACATCCATAGGGCACCTGAGTGGCTCAGTTAAGCATCCAACTTCAGCTCAGGTTGTGTGATCTCGTGGTTCATGGGTTCAAGCCCTCCATCAAGCTCTGTGTGGACAGCTCAGATCCTGGAGCCTGCTTCATATTCTGTCTTTCTCCCTGCCCCTCCCCCACTCATGCTGTGTGTCTCTCACTCTCTCAAAAAATGAATAAACATTAAAACAATTTTCTTAAATAAATAAAGCACATGTATGCAAGAGTACATGTGTATTCAGATACAGAGGCACAATGCCCTTTCTACTTAAACATTCAGTATCTCCGTTTGTCATGAACTCACTGCCACAAATGAGGAGAGAAGAAAGATGCAGAATATAATTCCTAGTCTGTTCATTTCCGAGTATAAAACTGTTTTATAAATTCTTATTACCTGAATTAAGAACAAAGTTTAAAGAGCAATATCAGCAATATCTGAAGTATAGTTTATTTCTAATTAGATGCATTTTCACCTGTACAAGATCCTATTCATTAATCAGAGGAATTCGCTCTGTAGGCAAAGACACAGAATACAATCTAATTCAGACCCCTCTTTTATCATTCCTAATTTTTTAACCTAAGTTGTCTTAAAGAATGTCTTAGCAGCAAATCTGTATGTACATGCATACACAGATAGACGCACACACAGACACACACACACACACACCCAGGTAGTGGGGGAGTACCACATGATTTATAAGGCAATGATTAAACTGGTATTATTATTTCTAAAACTGCTTTTCAACAATTTGAGTAAGTACTACACTGTGCCAACAAAGAAGGAATATGTTGTTTACTTACTACTTTTACTAGAATTAGGATTCTGTTACCTGTTTATGATATCAAATTAAAGATGTTAACAAAAATTTTTGTCCAGTACAACACCCTTGAATATATACTTCATATTATAAAGAACTTAACTACAATTTAATCAAGAAAATAAAATCTGAATCTCTCTTCCCAGTAAAATTTAGCCCATACAGTTGACCCTTGAACACAGGTATGAATTGCACAGGTCCACTTACACATGGATTTTTTTTCAATAAACACAGCACAGTACTATAAATGTATCTTCTCTTCCTTATGATTTTCCTAATAACATTTTCTTTTCTCTAGCTTACTTTACTGTAAGAACACAGTAGAGAAAACATGTAACATACAAAATATGTGTTAACAGACTGCCTATGTTACCGGTAAGGCTTATGATAAACAGTAGGCTATTAGTAGTTATGTTTCAGGGCAGTCAAAACTTATATGGAGAATTTCAACTACAAGAGGGATTGCTAACTCCCTAACTCCCATGTTGTTCAAAGGTCAATTATAAATGCGAAAATTTTCTAGCTCTTTTACTGAATAAAAAGAATGCCAAAATAGAACGGATCCTCCAAGGTACTTAGCAATTCATATTACAAGATGGCCCAAATAGGAAATAGTCAACATTAAGATACAAGAAACGGGGGGGTAGTAAACTTTTGAAAATATTAATCTAAAAAATCTCAAATATTAGACAGAAGGATAATTTACAACAAAACTTTATTATGTGCTCAACAGGACAGAGATAAAAGGTTCATCAGTAATACCAAGTTGATTTGTTAGAGTGCTTTCTCTTCTAATTACGTATTACAAAAAGGTATCCTTCTTAGCATTTCTGAGTAACATAACCTTAAATATCAAAAGAAATACAGCAGAGTGGTTTCAGAGTTTATCCAGGCTCTTAAAACAGATATGCTTTCTAACTGAACTTACTATGCCTCAGTATTCTCATCTCTCAAAGAGGAATAATAAAAGAAGCAAACTTCAAACGGTTATTGAGAGTATTTCTAAGAGTGCCCATAAGTAAGTATTAACTCCTAGCTAAAGGAGGAAGGAGCAGACAAAAATGTAAAGGAATGTCAGCTCTAGGAGGGCAACTATTTTTTTTTCTTTTTCATTCACTGCCATATTCTTAAACCCTGAAGCTTAGTAAATTTTTGTCAAATAAACAAGATTTGCATGCATGCATATACATATATTTTTTTTAAAGCAGAGAATGAAAAATTGAACATGAGGAGAGCCCCAGAGTTAACAAACTAACCAAAGATAGGAGCTTTTTCTTTAAATAAAAAAAACAAAAAGAGGTAAGATTTGAATTCTCAGTTAACTCATTTAGCAGTGACACCTAAAGCTGGTGAAGTGGGAAGATGGAAGCCAAGCAGGGGCTAGAGGATGAGACCAAAGAGTAGGGTACATCAGAATGGAAGACAATTAAGTGTGATAAAGTCCCCACAAATAATCTTATACACATACAATATACACAACTCAGATGAACTAATGGAAAATGCCAAGCTTTTAATTTTTTCTGTATTGACTAGTCGCTCCCAAAAGCTTTACACATTAAGCTCTGAAAATTCCATGATAAACATATTAAATTTCATTCCCAAAATCCTGCCTCCACATCTTCTCTTTATCTACTCATATGTTTTTCTTTTACTTTGAATATTCCCCCAACATTATCTTCTTACATTCCAACACCATGTAATTGCACCAAGAACCTTAACACTCTCCTACAATCTCAACTTCAGTGCTCCTCTCCCATTACTCTAGTCTTAATTCCAAAGTGCTTATTATTTCTCTTACAATACCACTTCTTTTGCTTCTGCGTATGTGCACATACTACCTCATGCTACATAACCTATTCTTCCTGAAGCAAACTGGGAAGCTCTAATCTTGAAACCTAGGCAGAGTTAGGTCGCACAATTAAAAGCTTTCACGCCACATTGTACATACGACTGAGGCACTTTTTGCCACACATTCTGTCTGTGTGTAAATGTATTATTTTGTAATTAGGAGTGTTACAAATTTCATTCAGTTCCTTACTTTTATTACTCCATGTTAGTCTTTTTTTAATTAACAAACTTTATATTTTTTGGAGTAGTTTAAGTTCACAGCAATTTGCCACATATTTAATTGGCATTTCTAGCTCTTCAGGAGATTTATGATCTTTTAGAAAGAACTGTCCTCTCTTTCTGCTTCTAAAGAATTGTATAGTACCTGGCACCCAGAAAAGGGGCTTATTAATTAGCAACTGCAAAACATAAAGATGTACCATGCCATTAGGATGTAACAATAAAGTGGTAAATAAACAACTAATTAAGTAAGCTTGTTCTTAATTCTATTATGCATCAGGTCTTTTTTCATTATGATTTCTAACTGCTTACATAGCTATTATATAATTTACCTTTTAATTTAACTGTATTTCTGATTTCTGGACATCTATTGAACACTGGGGCCACAAAAGGAAGTCAGATCATGGCAAGCTCCATATCTGGTTCCTCTCTATGGAATAACGCATCCAGGCCAAAGTAATGAGTTGGGTTTCAGGAATACAACTAAGGCAAGTATAATAAGTGAAAAGGCAGAAAAACCTAAGAGCACCAATTGGATAGATCCAAACTCGAGTTTTGATGAAGGATAAGAAGTTACAAAATAACAAATCTAACAAACAGGAGTCAAATTATAAAAACAAAGAGGAAGCAAGAGAAAAGAATCAAATATAAAATACTGTACCAAACACCAGAGCACGTTGGAAACAAAGTTCAAAGACTACAGGAGCTTAAAAGATAGATATGTGGCAGACATTCACTCATATCTCTAGTATTAATACAACTCAATCAAAATTTAAGAAACCACTGTAAATACATGATCATTAGCATCTTTAAAAGAAAATTTTTAACTTAAATAAATGTATGTAAATACTAAGGTTTCCAAAGTTACCTACGTCATGTAAAGGATAAAAATAATTGATCACAAATAGACATGTTATTGATTGGTTGCTCTAAATTTAAAAGAACATTAAAAATGCCATCAGCCTTTTTCTTTAAAGAGAAGGGAGGATGATGGCAGAGTAAGAGAACTCTACGGTCACTAGTCCAACGAATACAATTAAATAACTATCAAATCATCCTAAATACCCCAGGAATCAATCTGAAGAATGGCAGAAGAAACACCACAACTAAAGGTAGAGAAGAGGCTACACCAAAGAAGGTAGGAAGTGAAGACACACAGCTTGGGAGAGAAATGGACTATGGCTGCTGCAGGGAGCCACGGTTGTGAAGAAGGAAGAGAGACAAACTAGCACACAGGGGAGCACATGGGGGAAAACGAATCCCCATAGCAACTGGCTTGGAAGGTGAGAGGGCCCAAAAATCGTGAGTTTCTACAGCCAGTGGGGCTTAAGGACTGGAGTAGTAAAGGTCACTAGGTTTGGCTCTCCAAGACTTCCAAGGGCAGTGCACGACACCTGGAGAAAAGGCAGGGGTAAACAGTCTGTGGACTTACAGCATAGAAACAGCATTATGAAGAGTGCCTCAGGCACACAGTGAGGAGGCTAGCTGTTCATCTCAAAGTGTGTCCCTGAGAAGCGTTTACAGGGAGAATCCTCCAGGAAAAAAAGAACTGGCAAGGGCCATTTCCCTCCCCCTGCCCCTCAGCATAAATACAGAGCCATGAGCAGGAACCAAAGCAACATGAACACGTGATACCTAACTGGCTTACAACAAGCCCCACCCCACAGCACTCCAGGAGAATTGCTATTCCCAGGCACACCTGCCTCAGTCCCAAAGTGGTGGGCCCCCTCCACAGGAAGACTGGTCTAAACCCCTGCCACCACCAGGTCTCCCCATCCATTTCTGTCAAGCCACCATTTTGGTGGCAGCAAAAGGTCTCATTTCACAAACAGACCAGAGTACACCTACTTAAAACAAACCACATTTAGGCCAAGAACCAAACACTGCCAACAACAGGCAAAGAGAACCTCTGGAGACGACTAGCCTCAAGGATAAAATGGCCAGAACACAAGAGTAGAGTGCACAAAGCACACAATGGAGATACTCCTGGAAGCGCCAGGTCCTGGAGAACAGCAGACACTATACTGCAGGGCACTACAGGACTGCTTTTTCATAAAGCCATTATGCTCAAGAAGAGCAGACACAGGAGACTTTCCTAACACACAGAAACAGGAACAGAGACTTAGACAAAATGAGAAGACAGAGGAACTTCTCCCAAATGAAAGAACAAGACAAGGCCATGTCCAGAGATCTAAGCAAAACAGATGTAAGTAACATACCTAATGGAGAATTTAAAGCAATAACCATAATACTCACTGGGCTTGAGAATAGAGAAGACGACATCAGTGAAACCATTAACACAGAGATAAGAAATAACATAGCAGAGATAAAGGGCTCAAAAACAAAATGAGAAACACACTTGATATAATGAACAACAAGCTAGAAGAAGCAGAGGAATGAATTAATAACCTAGAAGACAGAGTAATGGAAAGTAATCAAGATGAACAAAAAAGAGAAAAAAAGAATTATGCAATAGGAGAATAAACTTAGGGAACTCAGTGACTCCATCAAACCTAATAACATTTGTATTACAGGAGTCCCAGAAGAGAGAGAGGAAAGGGGACAGAAATTTTATTTGAAAAAATAATAGCTGAAAAAATCCTTAATCTGGGGAAGGAAAAAGATATCCAGACCAAGTAGGCACAGAGATCCGCCAACAAAATCAACAAAAGCAAATCTACACCAAGACATACTGCAAATTACTAAGAAGAATATATTGGGGAGCCTGGGTGGCTCAGTTGGTTAAACATCCAACTCTTGATCTCAAGAGTCATGAGTTCAAGCCCCACATTAGGCTCTACGCTGCACATGAAGCCTACCTGAAAAAAAGGGGGTGGGTGGAAATATACAAAGAAAAAATATTAAAAGCACTAAAAAAAAGAGTAAAAAAAAAAAAAGACAGTTACCTATGAAGGAAACCAGCAGAAGGAAATCAGCAGATTTTTTAGCATGATCTTTCTAAGTCGGAAAACAGTCCCATGAAAAATTCAAAGTGCAGAATGGGAAAAACCAACAAGAATACTCTATCCAACAAGCTATGATTCAGAATAGAAGTAGTAATAAAGAGTTTCCCAGATAGGTATTAACTAAAGGGGGTTCATGAACATTAAACCAGCCCTGAAAGAAATATTACAAGGGACTCTTTGAGTGGAAAGGAAAGACCAAAAATGACAGTATGGAGGTAGGAAACAAAAAAAGCAATAAAATTAATTATTTCTGTAAAACAAACAAACAAACAAAACTCAACATGGATGAAAGACCTAAACATAAGACAGGAAGCCATCAAAATCCTAGAGGAGAAAACAGGCAAAAACATCTTTGATTTTAGCCATAGCAACTTCTTACTCAACGTATCTCCAGAGGCAAGGGAAACAAAAGCAAAAATGAACTATTGGGACCTCATCAAGATAAATAACTTATGCACTGCAAAGGAAACAATCAACAAAACTAAAAGGCAACCAACAGAATGGAAAAAGATATTTGTAAATGACATACTGGATAAAGGGCTAGTATCCAAAATCTATAAAGAACTCACCGAACTCCACACTTGAAAAACAAATAATCCAGTGAAGAAATGGGCAGAACACATGAATAGACACTTCTCTAAAGAAGATATCCAGATGGCCAACAGGCATGTGAAAAGATGCTCAATGTCACTCCTCATCAGGGAAATACAAATCAAAACCACACTGAGATACCACCTCACACCAGTCAGAGTGGCTAAAATGAACAAATCAGGAGACTATAGATGCTGGCAAGGATGTGGAGAAACGGGAACCGTCTTGCACTGTTGGTGGGAATGCAAACTGGTACAGCCACTCTGGAAATCAGTGTGGAGGTTCTTCAAAAAATTCAAAATAGATCTACCCTATGATCCAGCAGTAGCACTGCCAGGAATTTACCCAAGGGATACAGGAATGCTGATGCATAGAGGCACTTGTACCCCAATGTTTATAGCAGCACTTTCAACAATAGCCAAATTATGGAAAGAGCCTAAATGTTCATCAACTGATGAATGGATAAAGATATGGTTTATATATACAATGGAATACTACTTGGCAATGAGAAAGTATGAAATTTGGCCATTTGTAGCAATGTGGATGGAACTGGAGGGTATTATGCTAAGTGAAATAAGCCAGGCAGAGAAAGACTGATACCATATGTTTTCACTCTTATGTGGATCCTGAGAAACTTAACAGAAGACCGGGGGGGGGGGGGGGGGGGGTGGAGGGAGGGTAGTTACAGAAAGGGAAAGAAGCAAACCATAAGAGACTCTTAAATACTGAGAACAAAACTGAGGGTTGATGCTGGGGGAGGGGAGAGGAAAAAGTGGGTGATGGCATTGAGGAGGCACCTGCTGGGATGAGCACTGGGCGTTGTATGGAAACCAATTTGACAGTAAATTATATTTAATAAGAAAAAAAGAAAAAAGAAAAAAATTCACAGCTAACATTAGTAGGGAAAAACAGAGTCTTTCCCCTAAGGTCAGGTATAAGACCAGGATGTCCACTCTCACCATTTTCATTCAACATAAAGTCCCAGCCACAGCAGTCAGACAACAAAAATAAAAAAAAGTAAAAGGCATCTAAATCAGTAGGTAAGTAAAACTTTCACTACTTGCAGATGACATGATACTAAAATAAAAAATCTGAAAGACTCCACCAAAAAACTGCTAGAATTCATAAACAAATTCAGTAAAGCCACAGGATATAAAATCAATCTATAGAAATGTTTCATTTATATACAACAATAATGAAGCAGCAGAAAGAGTAACTAAGAAAACAATTTCATTTACTACTGCACCAAATATAGTAAGAAAGCTAGGAATAAACCTAACCAAAGAAAGATCTGTACTCTGAAAACTATAAAACACTAGTGAAAATAACTGAAGATGACACAAAGAAATTGAAAGACATTCCATTCTCATGAATTGGAAGAACAAATATTATTAAAATGTCTTTACTACTCAAAGCAATCTACATATTCAATGCAATCCCTATCAAAATACCATCTGCACTTCTCACAGAACTAGAACAATCCTAAAATTTGTATGGAACCACAAAAGAAGCTGAATAGCCAAAGCAATCTTGAAAAAGAAAATCAAAGCTGGAGGCTTCACAATTCCAGACATCAAATTATATTACAAAGCTGTAGTGATCAAAACAGGATGGTACTGGCACAAAAACAGACACATGTTTCAATAGAACAGAACAGAAAATCTAGAAATAAACCCACAATTATATGGTCAATTAATCTTTGACAAAACAGGAATGAATATCCAGTAAGAAAAAGAGTCTCTTCAACAAATGGTGTTGGGAAAACTGTACAGCAACATGTAGAAGAATGAAACGGGACCACTTTCTTATACCATATACAAAAAAAAAAAAAATCTAAAATGGATTAAAGGCTTAAATGTGAGACCTGAAAGCATAAAACTCCTAGAAGAGAGCACAAGCAGTAATTTTTCTGACATCAGCTGTAGCAACTTCTTTCTAGAGGTCCGCTCAGGCAAGAGAAACATAAGGAAAAATAAACTATTGGGACTACATCAAAATAAAAACCTTCTGCACAGAGAAGTGAACAATCAACAAAACTAAAACCTACAAAATGGGACAGGATATTTGCAAATAACATAACCGACAAAGGATCAGTATCCAAAATCTATAAAGAATTATACAACTCAACACCCAAAAACGAATAATCCAATTAAAAATGGGCAGAAGCCCATTGAACAGACATTTCTCCAAAGATGACATCCAGATGGCCAACTGACACAAGAAAAAATGCTCAACATCACTCATCATCAGAGAAATGCCAATCAAAACTACGAGATATCATCTCATACCGGTCAGAACAGCTAAAGTCAAAAACACAAGAAACAACAGGTGTTGGCAAGGATATGGAGACAAAGAACCCTCATGCACTATTGGGAATTCAAACTGGTACAGTCATTGTGGAAAACTGTATAAAAGTTCCTTAAAAAGATAAAAATAGAACCCTAAAATCTACTGATGGTATTACTGGGTATTTACCCAAAGAATACAAGAACACTAATTCAAAGGGATACATAGCAGTTTATAGCAGCATTATTTACAACAGCCAAGATATGGAAGCAGCCCAAATACCCATGAATTAATAAATGAATAAAGAGTATGCATTATATATACACAATATTGACTAAATATTATTCAGTCATAAAAAAGAATGAAATCTTGCCATGTGCAAGATGGAGCTATAAAGTATAATGCTAAGTAAAATAAATCAGTCAGACTAAGATAAATACCATATGATTTCACTCATGTGGAATTTAAGAAACAAAACCAATGAGCCAAAAAAAACAACAACACAAAAAAACAAAATACAAAAAACAGAAAGTGAGAGAGACAAACCAAGAAACAGACTCTTAACTACAGGGAACAAACTAATGGTTACCAGAGGGGAGGTAGGCAGGGAGGGGGTTAAATAGACGATGGGGATTAAAAAGTGCACCTGTAGTGATAAGCACCGTGTGATTAAAACAAAAACTTAAAAAAAAAAAAAAATAATCCATCAGCTAGCAAGAAAAAGGAACCCCAAGAAAAAAAAGTTGCCTTACATGAAATCACACTGTACTACAATATGTAAGAAAAAAATGCGTGCAAACAGAAAATTGACAGACGTTTGTCAAAATTGGAACTCATGTTTATATTTCCGTGTGCTTTATATGAAAACTGCATTATGATCCTTTAAAATTACAGCTTGACCAAAATTAAAATACCACCACCATTTAAATTTTCCTCACCTAAAATTTACATTCATAAATATTTTCCTAATGGAAATACTGACTCATACAAATAAGAGTTGTCTGACAACTAACAACTTCGTTATGAAAAACAGTATATATCACCAATTTAGTGACTACAGATGGGGAACAATAAAAATATTCCAAATATGTTCTCTAAAACAAATATCTACTGTTAAAAGAATTTCTGCAAAAATAAAAATACTTATGGGAAAATGACTTTGTAAAAAAAAAAACATCAAAATAAGCTGTATAGCCCCATGATTTTCATATAAAAATTCTTTCTTTTTTTTTTTTTTTAATTTTTTTTATTTTTGGGACAGAGAGAGACAGAGCATGAACGGGGGAGGGGCAGAGAGAGAGGGAGACACAGAATCGGAAACAGGCTCCAGGCTCTGAGCCATCAGCCCAGAGCCTGATGCAGGGCTCGAACTCCCGGACCGCGAGATCGTGACCTGGCTGAAGTCGGACGCTTAACCGACTGCGCCACCCAGGCGCCCCTAAAAATTATTTCAAGTGTGGAAACAACCATCACCTGACTACAATCCTAAGGAAAAAAGTATAAAATTTTTAAATAAACACAAATGGTAATTATTTTTAATCTGGTGAAGAAAACATCACTAAAGGCAAACCTTTTTTTTTCCAGTTACCCTCAAAATATGTGTGAGTATATTAATCCATAAATAAAACTTTGCATAAACAAAAGCTAAAAATTAAAATTTGAATGGGGCACCTGGGTGGCTCAGGCTATTAAGCATTCGACTTCGGCTCAGTTCATGATCTCATGGTTCATAAATTCAAGCCCCGAGTAGGGCTCTGTTATGACAGCTCAGAGCCAGGAGCCTGCTTCAGATTCTGTGTCTCCCTCTCTCTCTGTCCCTCCCCCACTTGCACTCTGTGTCTCTTCTCAAAAACAAATATTTAAAAAAATTTTTAATTAAAATTTGAACCATAATTTATAGATCAAGTCAATACCTTATATAATCCACTGTTTCCATATAATCACTATCTCCATCTTTTATTAACTCAGTTTGTACAGCATTAATTTGCAAAACTGGCTCTATGTCACTAATTCTAATTTTGAAACAAAACAACATAATAAACCTTTCCCACTGCAACAAGCACATTTCTGTTTTCTGGGCTAAATATGAACATGTAGTCTTCAGGAGACATTCTCCAATAGTTTTCTATATGCTTAGTTTCAATGGGAAAAAACACCCACAAACTTAAAAATGTCTAAATTATGGCACCTGCTCTTAAGAACTTAAAATTCAGAAAGACAGAAAAAATACAAAGAGACCATGACAGGTAGATTCTAAATTTCTTGGAGAAAGAATATATGCTTATTAAGTTTGATGAAGCAGCAGAAAAACAAATTCTGTGGGAACATGATTAGGAAGAAATAGGTTCTTAATTAATTATTAAACTAAACGAACTTTAAAAAGTGAGGTCCAAACCATATAAAAAATATAATATTTTAGTGGTTCATTACTTTGTGGCTTGGTTTGGAAACCTCTTTTACAATTGGAAATACAATAACCAAATGCTGGTGATTGAATTAAAGTATATAATTGTGAGTTGTTACTTTAAATCTAGGGAGAGCTATGTGTAAGTTCTCTTCACATCTATTGATCCAGGGAGCCTGGGTGGCTCAGTCAGTTGGACTTCTGACTTCGGCTCAGGTCATGATCTCACAGTTCCTCAGTTTGAGCCCCTTGTCGGGCTCTGTGTTGACAGCTTGGAGCCTGGAACCTGCTTTGGATTCTGTGTCTCCTCTCTTTCTGACCCTCCTCCACTTGCACTCTGTCTCTCTCTCTAAAATAAAAATAAAATGTTAAAAAAAAAATCTATTGATCCACCATCAGGTAACATTTTATGTTAAATTCTGAAACATCTTTGTACACGGGTATTAGAAAAACCTGACCAATAATGGAATAGAACCACAGAATAGGACCATTATCTAAGATTCCATAATGATGTAAATAAGAAATTATATGAAAAATTAAACGGGGGGAAAAAGAGAAAGTTTTTTTTTTACGGTAGCAAAAGTAAATGTAGAAGGCATGATAGAAATAGAAAAATCACCATTTGATAAACATAATTTCTTTCAGACAACAATCATTAGATACTAAAACTGGTAGGCAAAAGTGTAGTAAGAAACTTACACACTATCCCAAAGTATCTCCCTACAAGAGATTAATTATTAGAAAGAAGAAAATAGTAATATTACAGTGGAGAAACCTGGCAACCCCCTCCTTAACCAAGGGATCATAGTTAACACCACGAACATTGAGATATATCAGCAGGGGCCTCCCACCAATACAATGAACAAAGAAGGGAACCTTCAGTTCCACGGTCTTCTTGCCAAAAAGGAAAAACTTGAATGTAATCACAGGATAACCCAAACTGAGGGACATACTACAAAATAATGAGCCAGTACTCTCCTCAAGTGTCAAGGTCATGAAAGACTTAGAACCGTGCTATGTTAGAGAAGAAACATGACAACTAAATGCAATTTGTGACCCCAGTTTGGATTCTGAATCAGAAAATGTACATCAATTGGACAACTGATAAAATATGAATAAGGTCTGCATGTTAGTTAACAGTATGGTATCAGTTAACTTTCTGGTTTTGATGATTATGTTGTGGTTATGGAAGACAGTGGCAGGTGGAGAAGCCATGTGAAGGGTACAGAAGAGAAACTTTTTTTTGCAACTTAAAGACTAAAATTATTTCTGGAGGGAAGGAGAATCCAAACTGCCCAACTGTACACTAACGTACAATACAACACGTGAAAACATCCCAGAACATAAAGAAAACCAGGTAACATATTGTACCAAATTGATATTCCCACTTTCTCCCAGGTTCAAAACATGTGTTTATACTTAGTAATTTTACTAAGTATTCTTAGTAAAAGCTGGGCATCTGTGCTATGTACGTTCCCCTTCCCCTCCCTTACTCAATATGGTCTCTATCTCCTGAAGATTGAGACTATGATAACTATTTTAACTAAGTATAATCAAATTGCACTTAAACAAAACTGTTTTCCTATCCCATAGAGTTCTATGAGACTGTTAACGTGGAACAAATGAAATTTCAATAAATCCTTGCAGAGGTTTAAAAAAAAAACTGTCTATTAAAACCAATGATACTTTTACATGCCTCAAAATATCAAAAATGTTCAAACCCAGGGGCGCCTGGGTGGCTCAGTCAGTTAAGCATCCAACTTCAGCTCAGGTCATGATCTCATGGCTTGTGGGTTCAAGCCCCGCATCAAGCTCTGTGCTTTCAGTACAGAGCCTGTTTTGGATCCTCTGTCTCCCTTTCTCTCTGCCCCTATACCCTGCTCACGTGACTTTTCTCAACAATAACATTAAAAAAAAAAAAAGATGGTATTTCTAGTTCATAGAATCAGACAATAAATAAAAGGATAAACGTGACAATTTCAGATTGTGAGAAGTACTTTAAAAGGAGAGTCTTAGACTTTCTAAAGCAATCCCTAACAAAATAACACCCATTTTTTCACAGAGCTAGAACAAACAATTCTAAAATTTGTATGGAACCACAAAAGGCCCGAATAGCCAAAGTAATGCTGAAAAAGAAAAGCAGGGGTGCCTGGATGGCTCAGTCAGTTAAGCATCCAACTCTTGATTTCAGCTCAGGTCGTGATGTCACATTTCATGAGACAGAGCAGAGGAGAGCTGCTTAGGACTCATTCATTCTCTCTCTCTCTCTCTCTCTCTCTCTCTCTCTCTCTCTGCCCCTCCCCTGCTCACGCGCACACTCTCTCAAAAAAAGAAACAAACGTTAAAAAAAAGAAAAGAAAAACAGTGCGGGAGGCGTCACAATTCTGGACTTCAAACTATGTTACAAAGTTGTAATCAAGACAGTATGGTACTGGCACAAAAACAGACACACAGATGAATGGGAACAGAATAGAGAACCCAGAAATGGACCCACAACTATATAGTCAACTAATCGCTGACAAAGCAGGAAAGAATATCCAATGGAAAAAAGTCTCTTCAACAAATGGTGTAGGGAAAACTGGACAGCAACATGCAGAAGGATGAAACTGGACCACTTTCTTACACGATACACAAAAATAAATTCAAAATGGATTAAAGACCTAAATATGAGATAAGAAACCATCAAAATCCTAGAGGAGAAAATAGCAATCTCTTCAACCTCGGCTGCAGCAAGTTCTTACTAGACATGTCACTGAAGGCAAGGGAAACAAAAGTAACAATGAACTATTAGGATTTTATCAAGATAAAATGCTTCTGCACAGTGAAATCAACAAAACTAAAAGGCAACCAACAGAACAGGAGAAGATATCTGCAAATGACATATCTGATTAAGGACTGGTATCCAAAATCTATAAAGAACTTATCAAACTCAACACCCAAAAAATAAA
Source organism: Prionailurus viverrinus (assembly GCF_022837055.1). NCBI lineage: Eukaryota > Metazoa > Chordata > Mammalia > Carnivora > Felidae > Prionailurus > Prionailurus viverrinus. The sequence goes on from NC_062569.1 coordinate 32,388,102, forward strand.
TAATCCAATCAAAAAAACAGGCAGAAACATGAACACACATTTCTTAAAAGAAAACATACAAATGGCTAACAGATACATGAATAGTTAACTGTTCAACCTATAATCAATGAAATACAAATGAAAACCACAGTGAGATACAACCTCAAACATGTCAGAATGGTTAAAAATTAACAACTCAGGAAACAACAAATGTTGGCAAGGATGTGGAGAAAGAGAAACACTTTTGCCCTGTTACTAGGAATGCAAAGTGGTGCAGCCACTCTGGAAAACAGTATGGAGGTTCCTCAAAAAATTAAAAATAGAACTACCCTCCAACCCAGCAACTGCCCTACTAGGTATTTATCCAAAGGATACAAAAATGCTGATTAGAAGGGGCACATGCACCCCAATATTTATAGCAGCACTATCAACAATAGCCAAAGTATGGAAAGAGCCCAAATGTCCATCAAATGATGAATGGATAAAGAAGTCGTATATATACACAATGGAATATTACTCCACCATCAAAAAGAATGAATTCTTCCATTTGCAACAACGTGGATGGAACTAGAGTGTATTATGCTAAATGAAGTAAGTCGGTCAGGAAAGACAAATGCTGTATGATTTCACTCATATGTAAAATTTATGAAACAAAACAGATGAACATAGGGGAAGGGAAGGAAAAACAAAAGTAAAATAAAAACAGAGGGGGAGGCAAACCATAAGAGACTCTTAACTGTAGAGAACAAACTGAGGGCTGCTGGAGGGAGGTGGGTGTAGAGATGGGCTAAATGGGTGATGGACATAAAGAAAGGGTACTTGTGGGGCACCCGGGTGGCTCAGTTTGTTGAGCGTCCAACTTTGGCTCAGGTCATGATCTCATAGTTTGTGGGTTAGAGCCTGGAGCCTGCTTTGGATTCTGTGTTTCCCTCTTTCTCTGCCCCTCCCCCTCTCGCTCACGCGCTCTCTCTCTCTCTCTCTCTCAAAAATAAGTAAATGTAAAAAAAATTTTTTTTTGAAAAGGAAGGGCACTTGTAACAGGCGCTGAGTGTTATATGTAAGTGATGAATCACTAAATTCTACACCTGAAACTAGTATTACACTATATGTAAACTAACTTGAATTTAAACAAAATCTTGGAAGGGGGCACCTGGGTGGCTCAGTAGGTTAAGCATCCGCCTCTAGCTCAGTCAAGATATCAAGGCTTCTGAGTTCAAGCCCCTCATTCCAGCCTGCTTCAGATTCTGTCTCAGTCTCCCTCTGCCTCTCTCCCTCCCGTGCATTGTCTCTCGCTCTCTCTCTCTCAAACATTAAAAAAAAATAAAAATAAATAAAATCTTGGAAAAAAAGACTTCCTAAGGGAGTAATATTGGAGCTACAACTTAAAGAATGTACAAGTGTAATGGCCAAGGTAAAAGGCTGGGGCATTTTTCTTGACAATGGAGGTATTTGTTTACTTAAATAGTATGGCCATGTGGCAATGGTAGAGACAGCGGACAATTTAATAGGCCTAACTTTGAACTACGTGATTCTTTTTTTTTTATTTAAACTTTTTATGTTTTATTTATTTTTGAGAGAGAGCACGCACACGAGGGACAGAGAGAGAGAGAGAGGGAGACACAGAATCCGAAGCAGGCTCCAGGCTCCGAGCTGTCAGCCAGAGCCCGACGTGGGGCTCAAACTCACAAGCTGTGAGATCATGACCTGAGCTGAAGTCGGACGCTCTACCGACTGAGCCACCCAGGCCCCTAAACTACGTGATTCTTAACTCTTTTTTACTTTAAGAGAATCTTCTCAGATTTTGCACACCAAAATATTAGACACTTAATTTTTATATTATGCTATTTCATTATGGATAATTAACATTTTTATAGCCCATGATCACACCATGAGATTTGGCTGATCACAAACCATGAGTTCCAAAGGACACTAATTTAGTCACTGCAAGCTAAGTCAAAATAATGTATTGTTATGATATTAAACTGTAGATTATAAATTGTAATATTTACTGATAAGTAAATAGTATGCTCACAACTAGGAGAAAATTAATTTGAGGAGAAAAAAAAACTTTTAAGAAGAGGTATTCCAATAGAAAGCTTCTCAGAATCCCAGGGACTATAAAATTGAGGGTGCAGAAGAAAGTTAGGTGAAGTGTATGTATCAAAATCTCAGAACAATCATAACCATACGCTTTGATCACTACTCACAGGAGCACCGTGCCTGCCAGCTGCCCCAGGCAATCATCTTGATTAAATATACTCCAGGGACGACTCTGGTCAGATTCCTTTATTTCTCTAGCATTCCCCACTGCCAAGCTTACTACCATCAATGATAGTGATTCAGGGAGTTAGTGAAGATACAAAAACTATTGTACTAAGTACAAAATTCTAGGATACTGTCATTGTTGTAGCTTAATATAGTTTAACACGATGATCAAGTTAATGCAGGCTGATACATTTAATTACCAGTCTACTACAATCATCTGTATCAGTTCCTACACACATGAAATATTTCAGTCATGTGCTTATATTAACCATTAGGTATTCCAGAGACTACAGCAAAACCTCTACTAACCAGAGTCTGTAGATTGTAAATGATTCCATGTTGTAAATGTCTAGGAAAACTGATGTTTTACATTAAGTCCCAAAACACTTACGCATATTGAATGGCAAACCAAATTATATACTAAACTCTCCCTTGATTTCACTTCTCAGAGCTACAATGCTGTATCTCCCCATCACCAAAAGGGTTTATAAGCGATATTCTTTTATGGGAAAAGCAAGGTTTTACTTAGGAAAATGTAGCAAAAAGGCTAAACATAAGGTAATTTTTTTTGGTGCTAAAACTTACTACCTTTCTTCTCCAACGACCCCCTACCCACATGCTCAATAATATGTAAAATGTTAAGTTTTGTGGTCTTCCGCCCCAATTGCCTGTGCTCATGCCATTCCCCGCCTCCATATCAACTATACCACCACCACATTTCCCTCTTCTTCCATATTTCTGTATCTCTTGAACATTTCAAATGTTACATTAGCAGAATCAAGTGATAAATCGCCAAGATTCCTAGAATTTTACAGACCATGGCATTCAGGGGACCTATTTACAAAATTGCCCTGTTTTATACTTATACATGACTATGTTCAGCTTTATGGGAACAAACAAGGTCTCAGACGTTTTCATGTAGAAACATCTTAGTTATCTGGAACACAGATGAAAACTAGAACAAATATTATCCCACACTCTGAATTCTCTTGGTTACCCACTGTCTCTCTTAAATCATTATCATTCCCACCCTCCACAGGGATACCACCTTCTAATCTTATTCACCACTATCATCTACTCACTTCCTGACCACCTAGCACCACTCTTCACGTTTGTTGAAGATGTTCGCATGTGGGTCAGATTTCTGTCCTACCGTATGTCCTACCACCATGGGCAACATTTATCTAGAGCTCAAGTCTTGAGATTCCTGAACCTTATCAATTCCAAAGACCTTCACACAGCCTTTGGACTTCATTTATCAACTTTCACAGCCATACACTTTACCAATCTGACTCCATCTTTCAGTATTTACAGCTTCTTTGTGTCAGCTCAATTTCATACACACAGCCTAGCACTTACTCCTTACAGTTTACTTGTCCCTTTGTCATGTCCTTTCCTGAGTAAGCATATACATGAATGTTCCTCTAAACCACTTCCTCACAAACACATTTTGTCCCTGGGTTCTTCCATAGGACTTGTAATATAAAAGTCTAAGCCTAAAATAATCCCACACACTATCTTCTCTTAAACAACCAAGCAATTCTGTGGTGTTGGGAAAAGGATCACAGAGACATGAAAGTTTGTACTACTCTAAATTTTGATTTCTAATTTCAGGTGGAATCTTAATCCCACTAAAGCAATCTTTTTATTTGTCTATGATGGATTCCCTCTCCCATTCTCTTCAACAACTATTCCAAATTCTCACTCTTAAGATCCTTTCCTATAGTCAACCTCCACCCTCCCTGAAGTTCATTAAAAAAAAAAAAAAAAAAAAAAAAGAGGTCAATTAGTATGAACTATCTGCTCAACTTTTTGCCTCTTCCTCACTTATTCTCTGTCCTTGAAATGTTATCACAGTAAATAAGATATCCTTCCTCCTGCTCCTGTTCCATCCCCCCATGTCAATATTGCATTCACCACTCTTCCCCCAAGCCTACAAACCACTCAAGTGTCCCCATCACTTAAAACAAAGACTATAACTCCCTATCCTTCTTAAGTACCATACTCCTTGTTTTCCTTCCTAGAAAAGCAGCTTTGATTTTCTCATTCCCTCCCCTTGTTTAAAATTTTTATTTTACTTCTAATTCTCTGCTGAAACTGTTTTCAAATCACTAGGAAATATTTTATGATGTTATAAAATGATTACTGATGCTTTTAATGTTTCTTGAAGTTACTATCTTTAATAGACACCAACTAAATTATTTACAGATGAAATGATACAATGTCAAGGATTTGCCTCAAATGAATAAAGAATCAAAAGTTTACACATGAAACAATACTGAGTTTATTAATGTTGAAGCTGGGTAATAGCTACAAAGTGATTCACTATACAATTCATCTACTTTTGCAAATGCTTGAAATTACCCTTAATAAAAAGCTCATAATAAAAAAAAAATACCCACATCATAGTATCCCTTTCAACTAGACCATGGTTTGTTTTTTTTTAACTTGTAAGATATTTTTATTGAATTATGATTGATATACAATGTTATATTAGTTTCAAGTGTGCAGCATATTGACTCACCAATTTTATACATTATTCAATGCTCACTACAATAAGTGCAGTCACCATAAAATGTTATTACAATATTGACTTTTTATCTCCATAACTCATATATTTTATAACTGGAATTTTATGCCTCTTAATCCCCTTTACCTATTTCACTCATTTCCCCACCCACCTCCCTTCTAGCAACCATAAGTTCTCTATATTTAAGAGTCTGTTTGTTCATAGACCATGGTTTTCAACCACCACTAAAGTCACTAAGTCACCTAGGTTGGGAGAGCATGCCCCTCTTCAACCTCCCAAAACATTCCCCAACTCTTGCCCTGCCAACATTAAACTGTTTAACCTATGGGATATGGACATGATGAATCCTTTAAGTATGTTAGGCAGTTAAAAAGGCTGTAAATGCAGGGGGCCTGGCTGGCTCAGTTGGTGGAGCATACCACTCTTATTCTTGGGGTAATGAGTTTGAGCCCCACACTGGATGTAGATATTACTTTTTAAAAAAAAAAGGGGGGGATGTTAATGCTAATTTTTAAAAGTATCTAAATGACCACAAAATATTTCAGATCTGATTTTACCATTGCCTCATATACACATTTTGTTAGCCGCAAAATTAAGACTTTTAACATGCCATGCCATAAATTGAGCTTTTCTTCTCAAGAATACACCACCTCCCTTTCAAAAAAATAATAATTTAATAAATTAAATTTTAAAATTATGTTTTCCCTGGGTGCCTGGGTGGCTCACTCGGTTAAGCGTCGGACTCCTGATTTTGGCTCAGGTCATGATCTCACAGTTCATGGATTTGAGTCCCACATGGGGCTCCACGCTGACAGTATGGAGGCTGCATGGAATTCTCTCTCTGCCCTTCCTGGCCACATGCACACATGTGCACCCTCTCAAAATAAACAACCTTTAAAAAAATAAAATAAATTGTATTTTTCCTTATAATTATTCATCTCATCATCTTGTCACACAAGCTAAAAATTCAGAAACCCTGAGATCAGGGTGAACTCCCTTGAATCTTGCCCATTTTACCAGTAAAATGTATCTTAAATCTATCCCTTCATCTCTAATCCTATTCACACTGCGTTAATAAAGGCTCCCAGTGTCCCCATGAATATTTCAATAGTCTCCTAACTCTTCTTGTTTCCCACAATTCAATCCTCCATCCTATACCCAGACTGGATTATTTGAAATATTAATTTAATCACACCAGATTCCTGTTTAAAAATATTCCAAATATATATCATTTGTAGAATAAAATTCAAGTTCCTAAACACAGCAAGCAAAAATCTTAAGAATCTGGCTCTTCCTAGCCTTAATTCCAACATTTCAAATTAACATTTTAATTTATGTCTCCGGTAATACCCAACTACTTGTAGTTCACTGTAAGCACCTGTTTCACACCTTCATGCCTTTGCTCATATTATTTTGTACCTGAAACATTCTATTCAACATTGTTTGTTAAATTGAAAGATTCCAGTTAGAATTAATAAGGACTTCAGTAAGAGAGCTAATAAAATATAGAAAAATGCATAAATGTCTATAGAAAGAAAATAAAAATAATAGAAAATAAAGATTCCAAAGTTCATAACAACACAAAACTTAAAAGTTATGTACAAACTAAACAAAACACACATAGGATAAATATGAAAAAAAAAGTCAGCTCTTTTGTAGTTCATTTTTAATTTTTTTTTTTCAACGTTTATTTATTTTTGGGACAGAGAGAGACAGAGCATGAACGGGGAGGGGCAGAGAGAGAGGGAGACACAGAATCGGAAACAGGCTCCAGGCTCTGAGCCATCGGCCCAGAGCCCGACGCGGGGCTAGAACTCACGGACCGAGAGATCGTGACCTGGCTGAAGTCGGACGCTTAACCGACTGCGCCACCCAGGCGCCCCTGTAGTTCATTTTTAAAAGACCTTACTAATAGGGCACCTGGTTAAGCATCTGACTTCAGCTCGGGTTATGATCTCACAGTTTGTGGGCTCGAGCCCCACATTGGGCTCTGTGCTGACAGCTCAGAGCCTGGAGCCTGCTTTGGATTCTGTGTCTCCCTCTCTCTCCACCTCTTCCCTGCTCACACTCTCATTCTCTCTCAAAAAAATAACCTTAAAAAAAAAAAAAAAAAAGACGTGACTAATGATTATCTCTGAATAGTAAAATTGGACATTTATTCCTTGCTTTTGCTTCTCTGTACTTACTGTAAATAAATATTACATGTAATAAGAATAAAATGTAAGATTTTTTTAAAAATTCTATCAAAACCTGAACGTAACTTGTTAGGAATACATTACTATATTACGTATACATACGCTTACATATACACACCTCCCAGAGCCTAGCCAAATTGTGAAAGGCCTTCAATGGCAGTTCAGGAAACTTAAGACTTTTGTCCAATGAAGCTATATTTTATAAATACTAATTTCACGCAGGATATTGGAAAGACCAGAGGGATTAAAGCCTAGATACAAGAAAACCAATTATAAGGTAATTATAGTACTGGCAGGAGATGTGAAGAAACTCAACCATGGTGCTAGCAGCAGACAGAGAGAGAAGTTCAAGAAACCATATGAAGGCCAAACTGGTAACTCAGCAGTAAACTGGATGAGATGGATCAAAAAGTGCCACTGAAAGCAATTCATTTCTAATTTTACACATTAGAGAATGGTGGATGAACACAAAAGACAAAAAAAGGAAGCTGAATAAAGAATTGAGGAAGGAAGCACTCTCCCAGGAGAAACAGTAAAGGTAATAGGCTCAGTTTTAGAAGTGAAAGTTAATAGTGGATCATTCAGTCAGAAATGTAAAAACAAAAATAATCTGGGTAGGAAGTCTAGATCCCTGTACACTTATCAAGCCTGAACTTCAGTGCCATATCACCAATGGCCCCTAAGGTACCTCCATAAAATCCTGAGCTCTCTGTAAACCAATGGGCAGAGGGCAAGGGAACAAAGTGGATAAACAAGGTTATATTATCAATCTACCACTTCAGGAAAAAAAGTAAAACCTGAAGTGAGGTGGGTGATTTAGAACAAAGGGAAAAAAATTGGTAAGCATAGCCTTGTTTAACCAGGAAAATGTTACTGACAGAAGAAAGTTTTAAGAAATTAAGAATCTTCTTGTGCCTAAAAGCAATAAAAGATCTTACCAAGGATAAGATTAGACTTCATTAAAAATTATATTTCTGCACATCAAAACAAATAAGCAAGTTAAGGAAACAACCAACCACAAAAAACAGCCAATGTGTTAACATTTCAGTAAGTCTTAATTTATAAAAACACAGAAACAAACTAAAAAACTGGTTAAAGACAAAAATGCAGAGGAAACATGACCAAAGCACTTGTAGAAATATTCTTAATATCACTAGTGCAATACAAAATATCATTTCATTATTGCTTTATTGTTATATCTTTGTTCAATAGTGAAGTTAAGCATTCTTTCCTCAAGAACACATCTTTAGTGGTAATAATAATGGCAAGGTAAAATGAGATTGATACCCTTACATTTTTGGTGTTACTTGATGTTAAGAAATTTTAAACTCTTTCCACAAAGCTGGGAACACAACAAGTATACCCACTATCACTGCTACCATTTAATAGCAAAGGTCTTTGACAGTACTATAAGAGAAAGAGAGATGGAGGGGACGCCTAGGTGGCTCAGTCAGTTATGCGTCCCACTCTTGACTTTGGCAGAAGTCATGATCTCAAGGCTCATGGGATCAAGCCCCGAGACGGACTCTGCACAGACTGTGCCAAACTGCTCTCTCTCCCCCTCTCTCTGCCCCTCCTCCACTCACGTGTGTGCTCACTCTCTCAAAATAAAGATTTAAAAAAAAAAAGGGCGATGGGGCACCTGGGTGGCTCAGTTGGTTAAGAGTCTGACTGCAGCTCAGGTCATAGTTTCACGGTTCGTGAGTTTGAGCCCCACACTCGGTTCTGTGCTGACAGCTTGAGTTGGCTTCAGATTCTGAGCCTAGAGTTGGCTTCAGATTCTGTGTCTCCCTCTCTCTCTGCCCTTCCCCTGTTCACGCCCCCTCTCTCAAAATTAAATAAACATTATGGCACAAAAACAGACACTCAGATCAATGGAACAGAAGAGAGAACCCAGAAATGGACCCACAAACATATGGCCAACTAATCTTTGACAAAGCAGGAAAGAATATCCAATGGAATAAAGACAGTCTCTTCAGCAAATGATGCTGGGAAAACTGGACATTGACATGCAGAAGAATGAACCTGGACCACTTTTTTTACACCATACACAAAAATAAACTCAAAATGGATGAAAGACCTAAATGTTAAGACAGGAAGCCATCAAAATCCTCAAGGAGAAAGCAGGCAAAAACCTCTTTGATCTTGGCCACAGCAACTTCTTACTCAACACGTCTCCAGAGGCAAGGGAAACAAAAGCAAAAATTAACTATTGGGACCTCATCAAAATAAAAACCTTCTGCACAGCAAAGGAAACAATCAGCAAAACTAAAAGGCAACCAACAGAATGGGAGAAGACATTTGCAAATGACATATCAGATCCAAAATCTATAAAGAACTTATCAAACTCAACAACCCAAAAAACAAATAATCCAGTGAAGAAATGGGCAAAAGACATGAATAGACACTTCTCCAAAGAAGACATCCAGATGGCCAACCAACACATGAAAAAATGCTCAACATCACTCATCATCAGGGAAATACAAATCAAAACCACAATGAGATACCACCTCACACCTGTCAGAATGGCTAACATTAACAACTCAGGCAACAACAGATGTTGGCAAGGATGTGGAGAAAGGGGATCTCTTTTGCACTGCTGGTGGGAATGCAAGCTGGTGCAGCCACTCTGGAAAACAGTATGGAGGTTCCTCAAAAAACTAAAAATAGAACTACCTTACAACCCAGCAACTGCACTACTAGGCATTTATGCAAGGGATACAGGTATGCTGTTTCAAAGGGACACATGCACCCCAATGTTTATAGCAGCACTATCGACAATAGCCAAAGTATGGAAAGACCCCAAATGTCCATCGACGGATGAATGGATAAAGAAGATATGGTACTTATGTATATATATATATATATATATATATATATATATATATATATATAATGGAGTATTACTCGGCAATCAAAAAGAATGAAATCTTACCATTCCCAACTACATGGATGGAACTAGAGGGTATTATGCTAAGTGAAATCAGTCAGTCGGAGAAAGATAAATATCATATGACTTCACTCATATGAGGACTTTAAGACACAGAACACAGGAACACAAGGGAAGGGAAGCAAAAATAATATAAAAACAGGGAGGGGAACAAAACATAAGAGACTCTTAAATATGGAGAACAAACAGAGGGTTACCGGAGGGGTTGTAGGAGGGGGAGGATGGGCTAAACAGGTAAGGGGCATTAAGGAATCTACTCCTGAAATCATTGCTGCACTATATGCTAATTTGGATGTAAATTAAAAAAAAAAAATTTTTTTTAAAAATCTAAAGAATGAAAAGCAGAAACATTTGTTAGAAACTAAATTTCATCTTTTTATTAGTGTATTTTAAAATATATATTCTATTGCATATATTAAGTAAATTATATTAACAATGTTATATTAACTATATTAAACTAAATACATTATATTAAATATAGTGAATACATATAATGTAATAATATGGAATAAAATATTGAAATATAATACATAATGAAAAAGAAAAATAAACATTAAAACAAAAAGATGAAGGAGAGAAAGGAAAGAAAAAAGAGAAATTAGAAGGAGAGCAGAGCATCTACATAGAAAACTTATCAGAATCTACAGACGAGAAAAAATTCAGCTGGATTGCCAGATACAAGGTAACAGAAAAATCTGTAACATTTCCCTCAAAAAGCAATAACCAATTAGAGAATAAAAATAAACACCATTCACAACATCATATCTAAACAGAGTTTCTTAACCTCAGCATTATTACATACTGAGCTGATAACTGGGGTCTAGCCTGTGCTCTATAGGATGTTTAGCAGTATCCCTGGCTTCTACCCAATAGATGCAGTAGCATCTCCCAAGCTGTGACAACCAAAAATATCTCCAGATAATACAAAATCTAAAATATCAAATTTTGTGCCCCCACAAACAAAATTAAGAGCTAGTGATCAAGAACAATAAGTACCATGGGGGCATATGGATGCCTCAGTCAGTTAAGCATCTGATTCTTGATTTTTGGCTCAGTTCATGATCTCACGGTTGATAGGATCAAGCCCGGCATCAGCACAGAGCCTCCTTGGGATTCTCTGTCTCCCTCCCTTTGTGTCCCTACCATGTGCCACGTGCATACTAGCTCTCTCAAAATAAATTAAAACTTAAAAAAAAAAAAAAAAGAATAAGTATCATGAAGAAACAAAAGACAATCTAATCTCATTAAAATACATAGAAAGTTTTGATCACTGGAGAGCTATTCCATGCACTTGGATAGGGCAAATTATGATGTGATTTCTCCCTCAAATGTATCAATTCAATGCAATTCCATTCTAAATCTCAGCTGGATTTTTTAAACTTTGGTAGCATTTACTGTGTGCCCAGCCACTATTCTAACATTATACATGTATTCACAAAGGCAGAAAACTTCTCCTAAGTTCATTTTACAAATCACAAAACTGAAGCAACCCTATACAAAGTGCAGGGTCACCCAATTACTAAACAACAGAGCCAGGATTCAACTCCAAACTGACTGGATCCAGAGTATATGCTCTTAACCACTTCACTATTCTACTTGGCAAAAACACTGCAATGATACCAACCTGGAAAGACTGAAGAGAAGTTACTAGAAAACAATTACACTTCTGCAACCTGAAGGTAAGTAGCTAGATTAAAAAAATTATGCCTACCTTTCCTACTAATTTTGATAGGACTCACCACACTGGTATTGGGATTTATCTATAGTAGAAATATAGGAATCCTCATATACCCCTACTGCAAGTAAATACTGGTACAATTACTCAGAGGAGAAATCTGGCAGTATTTAGTGAAACTGGGTATGTATACATCTAATCCAGTTGAATAATACATATCCATAAGGGGATTATGTATAAAGATGCTCTTTTTCAGAAATGTCTGCAATAGCAGAGAGCTGGAGGAATCACAGTGTTCATCACCACACTGGGGTAATGGAAACATGGCAGATGCACACTATGGAATACTAATGCACACTATGGAAGCCATTAGATTCAATGAAACAAGACAGGCAAAGTGCAACATGAATAGTACTTTAAAACATAATGCTGCGTGGGGAGAGTAAATAAAAGGATGCCAATTCTACTCTATGTTTGAAATTGAAAAAACCCACACAACATGTTTTTTAAGAATGCATACCAATAAACGCATGTATGTATGTATGTACGTGTGTATATATGTATACAGAACACACATATATATGTATATTATATACATATATATATATATATATATATACATACATACATACACACACACACACACCTCAAGCATATTAAATGAATGCCTGTGAGAGGAGAAGAAAAAGAGCGGATAATGCAGATAAAAGGAAATAAAATGAAATCAACCCCTTGAACTAGCCAAGAATTACCATGTGTTATGAACAGAGAACAAAATTGATTCAACCCTCTGCAATTGAGGTCCACCAAGTACATTTTTTCAATTTCCAAATCAAAAATATTATAAGTTCTTCTAAAAAGCAACTAATACATATTGAAACGTTTGTAATTCAATAATCTTTTATTCTGTGATTCCTATTCTATCATTCTATGCTAAAATAAAAAGAAAAGTAAACATATTTACTTGGAGAAAAGCTGTTTATCTGTTCTGAACTAGCAAAACAAAACACCTGAAAGAACCTAAGCGCTACAAATGGAGAGCATTTACTTGTGAAATATTTTTATGTATCATTAAAAATATTTCTAGAAAATTAAACATGAAGTGTTTATGATATATTACGGAAGGAAAATACACAAAGGATGGTCTCCACTATATGTTTTATATACATTTGTGCACAGAAAGACTGAAAAGGAAATGCACTAAAATGTTGACAGTGGCTACCTATGAGTTACAGATTTATACGTGACTTCATTTACTTTTCCTTATATTTCCTGATAAAATGGGAGCACTATCAATAATTATATTAGGTAACAGCATAATCCACTACTACCAGAAGTGCCAAGGCAGACCTGGACCTATAGTCACCAGGCATTTAAAAACAAAATGATTTCTGGGTGCCTGAGTGGCTCAGTCGGTTAAGCATCTGACTTCGGCTCAGGTTATAATCTCAGGGTTCATGAGTTCGAGTGCCGCATCAGGCTCTGGGCTCACAATTCAGACCCTGGAACCTGCTTCGGATTCTGTATCTCCCTCTCTCTCTGCCCCTCCCCCACTCATGCTCTGTCTCTCTCTGTCTCTCAAAAATAAATAAATGTTAAAAAAAATCTTTTTAATTATTTTTTAAAATATTTCCAGAGGTCATAGTGATGATGAACTTACAGATTTTGGAGTCTAAGTGTTTACTGAACCTCTAAAGTGTTTTATCAAAACTCTATACTTATATGTAGTCTATTATGAAAAGTGTTTCTTTAATATCCCAAAGTATTTCCTTAATAAAGGAAATAATAAACTAAACGTAATTTAGGGTCTGAATAAGTGCTGATTAATTTTTTAATCACCAGGTTTTTTTGCAAGCAAAATTAGAAAATCTAATCCATACCAACAATTATAATTTATTTAATGTATCAATGTCAACACTACCACCATAATCAATTTTTAAAAACCCTAATATAAAATAGAAACAGCAGATACTTAAAATAAGCTACATGTCCTAGTCCTAGTTCCTATACTTGCTGAACTAGCCAGTTGACATGGGTTTTACAAAGTAAAAGTACTCTAAAATGATGTTAACTTAGTATTTTAATGCATTTAATCTAAATTTTAAATTACACAATGTAGTTTAATTACACTTGATATTATGTAACTGCCAAAATTGGTAAAACTGTCTTCATTCTAGCACCACAGTTACAAAGGAGGTGGGTGGTAGGTAGATGCTGATGAAAACTCCATCATTTAACAAGACAGGTATTACTGTGTCATTTGCATGACTCTATTAATTTTACTATGGCAGTTCTCAATTAGACTTCTTTCTACTTACTTTATAGGCCTCAAACCCCCAAAGTACATACCACCACTTCCCTTTTCACACCATTCACATACCCCTAAGAGAGGCAGGTTCACAGGACTACCTTAAGAATTCAAGTCAGATCAGACTCTAACTCATATGACCAGAGTAAATTTAGACATGATTCCTGATACTACCATTCTTTCTGACCCAGCACAATTAACAACCTTCTCATGACTCAAGCTAATTAACACCTCTGAGGTAGGTGCTACAAAGGGTAGAATACAAAATGTAACTGATAGCTGTGAAGAGTGTTTCTTTAAACAATAGTAAAATGAAAAAAGGTGACAGGAGAAGCTTTCAACATTCTTCAAAGGGTTTGGAAAATTGTTTTTTTCCAAAAATTCGTCCTGTCTCACCTTCGTTATTCATAAAACTACTTCCAGTACAATTATATAACAGTAATACAAGTGTTAAATTTTCATGCGCTGTTCAGTTAAACTTCAAGAGGTTTAAGAGGATTCCTTCAAAACCCTCTTTCATTTGCTCAATTCTCTTCTCAAGCATATTAGACTCCATTAACAGCCAATCATGTAAGCTGAGCTGCAAGTGACCCGAGAGTTGCCATAGCAACAGCTGCTTTCCGAAATACGTGTTATGCATTTTAAAAGCTCTCGCAGAGAGGATACCACATCTATCAATTAACAACTAAAGCTCAACATAGCATATTACCCAAATGAAACAAAAAACTCAACTACCTTAACAGAGCAACTACTTCACTGCAAAAGAGATACTTGATATTCTTGAACCAAATGCTACTGTAGTTATAAATTTCAAAATCAAGCCTATAATTAATAACACAGAACGAATGAATACCATGCTTAGTAATGTACAAAACTGATAAAGAATGATCAGAACTACATTCAGCAATGGATCATCAAGAGTAACGAATGAACGAACATGTGCTCTAATAAACTGCCAAATTTTCATGCAATTTTACTAATGAAAGTGTTGGCCTTAAATGTGGTAGACCAAAACGTTTTTCAACATCCATATGGCGTGTGTGTGCATGCATGTATGTCACATGCATGTATTAGATGCAAAAGAAATATCTACCGTTTTCCAGAAAAATCATTCTTTTAGCAATCTTCTTCAGAGTATCCCGGGGAAATTCCCTCTCATAAAGAGATGGCACAGTTAGCCAGAGTTAACCAGCAAAGTCATGTAAACAGTGTGCAATTCTGTAATAAAAAAACCTTCCAAAAAAACTTGTCTCTGCAAAGTAACTTCAAAATTGATACTATATGAACGTCCATAATTAAAGGGAAAAATAGTAAACAAAACTTAGATTCATTGAGAAATCTATTTCCAAAACTATACTCAAACATCTAATTTATGTAAGTAAACAGAATAATAAAAAGTATTACTCAAAGTGTTATGTAATTAGGAAAAAATTGCTACGAATAGGATTATTAGATAAAAACATACCGGAATGTCTAATAACTTCACTCTAATACTCAAAAACTGGAGAGGAAATATTCTGAGTAATAAACTCTACAAAGAAACTATAAACTATAAAATGATATAAGGTTCTGTTTCTTACATATTTTAAACTTTAAATTTTGTACAATTTCAAAGGAAGGATTTTAAAAACTCAGTACTAACTGGCTAGCTGTTGAAAGAAATAGCAACAAGTTACCTTAGCAATGACTAGGTGTGGCTCCTAAGACCCTCCAGGAACAACCTTAGGCCCAATGACTGAAGTACTGCTGTTTTAATGTAGTATTTACTAACCTAGATAATTCCTTTGTCCTAAATGCTATTCCATCTTTAAAGAATGGAAACAGTACATTTCTCTTTTCAATGTAAAAATCTCACCCTTTATTTCAACCCTGCATTCCTAATGCTTACACAAACTCTGAACAAGAGACCAAACCCTAAATTCAAAATCCTAGGAAAATATTAACACTACTAACAACTAAGTACATCTAAGCAATTTTGTATGTGTTAATTCATGGGATATTCACAATATCCCTTATTATCTCCACTTTACAGATAGTCAAACTGAGGCACAGAAAACTTAAGTAACTTACCCAAGGACATATAGCCAGTATGTTGCAGGATCAATATTCTAACCCACTCTGTTTCTATATCCCTTACCTTTATTATCCATGTAGCCCATGTAAGTGAATATGGTTGGGAATCTCCAACCCTTCATCCTAACAAACTGATGTTTCTCTAGTCACATTTCACCTTTCTCTCCTTGATTCAGCTCATTCTTAGTTATGCCAATATCCCACCTAAAAATTCCAGCAAAACAAAAATGAATTAGGCTTTTTTTAATGAAAATGAAGTAGGCTGAAAACAAAGGAACAACTGGCTCAACTATGAAGCCTAGATAAAAGGCATTCAAGAAGATAAAATATACGTTATTTTCTTTTTAAGAAAGAGAATATATATGTGTGGATGAGTATGGTTATGATGATGATATAAACAAATAACATTAAATTCTTACTACATGACAGGCACTGTCTGTCCTAAGAGCTTTGTTCACATGCCTTAACATTTAATTATCACAACAATCCTATGAAGTAGATACTGTTATCCTTGCTTTAGAGTAAGAAAACAGGTACAGCAAATTAGGTAATTTGCCTAAGGCAAAGAGCTAATAAGTGGCAAAACTGGAATTCAAAAACCTCTGACACTTCACCAGAAACAGCCTCACTTAACCATGACCCAACAAATTAGTACTAATGAAAAGGGGAATTAAAGATTTTACAGGTCACACAAGTATACATGTCACATGGGTAGTCAACATATTAAAATCATTCCTAAAAATAATCATGGCTATGCATGCAGTTTAGCAATAATGATCTTTTAGAAAAACTGGATAACACCAAAATATAGAACACATGCAAACTGTTAAATAAACTACAGGACTTCCAATTCAAGATGGCAGACTGAGCTGAGCACAAAAAATGTGTCTTTTCTCCCACTCCAGGTTTTCAGGTAGACAGGAAGTTGTTTTGTTCTATTTTTAAACAAACTCAAAGAAAATAAATCAAATTATAAATGTTTGGGAGAAAAAGCATTCTGTCAACAGGTCAAAAATTCTGGGTAACACCTTGAAAATACAGAACAAATGAGATCAGATTAAGAAAAAGTGAGCAGGGCACCTGGGTGGCTCAGTCAGTCAAGCATCCCACTCTTGATTTTGGCTCAGGTCATGATCTCAGGGTTTACGAATTGGAGCCCCACATAGGGTTCTATGCTGACAGTGCCAAGCCTGCTTGGGACTCTCTCTCTGCCCCCCCCCCGCTAGCACTCTCTCTCAGAAAGAGAAAGAAAGAGTGGAAGACTGGAAGAAAAGGAGGGGACGGTCGGTGGGGAGGGGCGGGGAGAGGAAAGGAGAGGTTAAAATATAACCAGCAAGAGGTAGGGGTGGGATTTCATCAAGGATATAACTAAGTAAATCAGTAATTAAAGAACTGCATTCCAAATGATTTAGTCAACTTGGCTTCTGCTCTCCCTGCTTAAAGAGAAAGAGCTGAGAGCAACAGCTATCAGCCTCAGGATTAAGTCCAAGTAAAGAGTTCTTCAAACTACAGGTGCGAAATAATTTTGGTGGGTTACAAGTAGCAATTTTTAATGATCTAAAATAGAACAGAAAATACAGGCGTGCCCGGGGTGGCTTAGTCGGTTGGGCAGCCAGCCTCAGCTCAGGTCATGATCTAGAGGTTCCAGTTCAGAGCCTGGAGCCTGCTTAGGATTCTGTGTCTCCCTCCTTCTCTGCCCCTCCTGCACACGCACGCGCTCTTTCTCTCTCTCTCTCAAAAAGATAAACATTAAAAAAAGTGTTTTAAATGTGAGAAAATACAGAAAATACAATGTGAGGTATGTACAGTTTCATAAAACTTTTGCTCAGTTATGTATTTATAGATTTGTAAATACATGTGTATACTAAGTTACAGTATAAAACATTTTATACTATGGATCACAAAAAAAGAAAACTAATTCTTTAAATACAGTGTGCACTTCAGTGGAGGGCTCCTAGGGTGGATGTTGAGGCCTGAAAGAAAAGCAGAGCAGCACTTGAGCCACTAAAGCACTCCATTCTCCCAAATAAGCTATGATTAGTTTGACAATTGTAGGTACATAACAGTCTGCCTCCTCCTCAATCATGTAAGTACTATTTTTCCACATTTCTTTCCATTATTGACCTTCAAGGAGTTTTGTTTTTTTTTTTAGATATTTACCCCCAACCATACCCTCCAAGAAATTTTAGTACCACAGATGTACTGCATGTTTGTATATTGTATGTGTATCTGTGGCTTATCCATAAAAAATTTACTCTCCCAATTGATATGATATCCCTTTGAGAATGCATGTCTTAGAATAAATAAAGAACCCTACTACATGCCACAGTCTAGAGACAAACACATGAATGAAAAAACCTGCAGCAGAGAAACTCGCTCCAGTTACACTAAACCGACCAACTTAACCTTTCTTTCATGAGTATGCACAGACAACCAAGATTTAGCAAATCTGAGGAATAAAAGATGGAAAACCTACAAAAGTAACCAGAGAGGGTAAGCCCAGAAGGTAAAGCTGCAAAATACAAAGATTTATTCCCAGGCCTTGAAATCTAGTGGTGTTTCCTAGCTGGCTTTTGAAATTACTAAAGACTTGACTCCTATTTTCTATTTTCTCCCTTTTTGAACTAAACTGTCTATAACTGTCATCCTAAAGCTGTACCACCATTGTATTTTTGGATGAAATTATTTGTTTCTTTAGTTTCACAGGTAGGTCCACAGATAGAAAGTTTCCTTCATATCTGATTTAGATGCAAGACTTGGGACTTAGGAGCTGATGAGATTTAGCTGAGATTTTAAACTTTGAATTGATACTGTAATAGGATGAGACCCTTGGAGACCGTGAGATGAGGTGAATGTGTTTTTTATGAGATGGATATGGATCACAGAGGCCTAAAGGAGCATCACGGTTAGGCAACATTCTGGCCCCACCGTTATCTTTACTCTCTGCTGTTACTCCTGTGTATGTCTCACTACACAGCAAAAGAGTTAGGAACTTAAAAATAGGGAGATTATCAGAGATTACACAAGTAAACCTAAATGTACTCACGTGAGTCCTTTTTTAAAAGTAAAAGAGGAAGGCAGAAGATCAAAGATCAGCAGAAGCAGCAGGAGAAATTTGAAGCTCAAGAGGAACTCAACCCTGCATTGTTGTTTCTCAGCTGAAGGGGACCATAAACCAAGGAATGTGAGTGAACTCTAGAAGCCGAGAATGACAACAGTCATTCTCATGTCAACAGTCAAAAAAGAAACTGGAGTTCAGCCCTACAACTTCTTAGACATCAATTCTGCCAACAATCTAAATGATCAAGAAACAGTTTCTCTCCAAAAGATTCCAAAAAGGAACCAGTCCTACCAACAGATTTGGCCCTTGTGTAAGACTTTACAGATACTCAACCTGACCCACTGAATTTCTAATATGAATACTATAAGTTGTTACATTGTTGTAATTTGTTACAATGGCAATAGAAAACTAATATAAGAACTGTTATGCCAATTTTGCAATTCAGAGAGCTTAACTTGCTCAAGATCACATAACCAATAACTGCTGAAGCTGGGATTCAACCCCAAGTAGTATGGCTTATGTTCTTAACCATTAAAGAGGACAACATGAACAAAAGGAACAGACATAGTTGATCATCTAGAATAAAATTTGAAGATTTTCCTTGGCAGAGCTAATGGAATTACATTCCTCCCTTATATTTCAATCAAATCAGCTGGTTCAGGACTAAATTATATTTAACTAATTATAATATGGTAAATGCTATTACTGATCTTCAATCTTTAAGATCAATTTATAGTCAAAGCAAAGTCCAAATTATAGATACAGTTAAGTGAAAACAAAGCCTTGACAAGGTAAAAATAACAACATCACTAGTTAAAAATTAAAAGATGGGGAGGAAAGTAAAAGAAATTTTAAATACACTAATTCCCTTATATTTCACAAGAGTAAGATAATAGATAGTACCTAAAGTTGATAAATCAGGAAATCATTATATTAGTGAGAATATGACATAGGTATAAAAATAAGGATTGCAGGGGGAAGCGCCTGGGTGGCTCAGTCAGTTAAGCATCAGACTTTGGCTCAGGTCATGATCTCACGGTTCTGGAGTTCAAGCCAGCTGTGCTGACAGCTCAGACCCTGGAGCCTGTTTTGGAGTCTGTCTCCCTCTCTCTCTGCCCCTCCTGCCACCTCCCAAAAATAAATAAACAGAAAAAAAATTTTTTTAATGAGGGTTGGGAGGAGGGAGGGTATTTTAATTTTAATTTGGAATATTTCTCTGCTTTTTTAAAACCATGAACACTATTATCTACAACTCTTAAAAATACTTATTTAAGGGGCACCTGGGAGTCCCACATTGGGTAAGCATGAACCCTGCTTCTCTCTCTCTGTCTCTGCCCCATATGGGATTCTCTCTCTCTCTCCCTCTCTCTTTCTGCCTTTTGCTCACTTGCACCCTCTCTCTCAAATATATGTATACCTGTACATATATATGTGTATTTATTAAAAAAAAAAAACACACATACACCTGAATGCGTGTCATATTAAGTTGTCTGGTGAGAAGAACCAAGATGGAGTTAGAAATTAAGAAATTCATTGATAGAAATGCCTACGAAGAATGAAAGGGAGAAGGAAAAGTTGAGCAAGCAGAGAAAGCCTTCTGGCCGTGATGCAGGTCTGATGACTATGTTCAGTCTCAGATCCCTGCAGCTCCTCTGCCAGCCCAATAAGCAACTAAGATGCAAAGACTGACCATAAAGTCCCAAGTTCAGATGAAATGGCTACACCCTCAGTTTGTTATGCTCAGTTACTGGCAAGGAGCTGCCCAGGTAGAATGTGGCCATGGCTCACTGCCGCAACAAATCCCAAAAGTCTCTGTAGCTGGAGTCTGTCAGCTAACAACATTACTCCAGGCAGGTTTCTTTCAAGAACACAGCTAAGCAGAACACCTACAAGACCATCACAGATGCCATATAATGAAATACTCTGCAGCCATTAAAAATATTTAGCAAGGCGCACATGGGTGGCTCGGCTCAGTTGGTTAAGCGACCAACACTTGATTTCGGCTGAGGTCATGATCTTACAGTTCCTGAGTTTGAACCCGTCGGACTCGCGTGGACATCGTGGAGTCTGATTGGGATTCTTTCCCTCTCCCCCTCTCTCTCTGCCCCTCCCTCATTTGCGTGCATGTGTGCATTGTACATGCACTCTCTCTAAATAAATAAATAAACTTAAAAAAATATTTATTAGAGATTTTCAACTATGCATCCTATACGAAGGCATAGAGTTCTTCAAAGGTACCTCTAAGACAGACTGTCTGGGCTAGTAACGAAAGCCAAACACTGAAGCTTTGAATTTCCATCCTACCTTCAACCAGAGCAACTCCACATTTATCTGTTTTATTTACCATATTTCTCCCTAAGATGTGTTTGAACTAAGAACGGCAATGCTAAAAGGAATCCAAAAATCATCTGTCACAAAAAGTAACTTTTAAATGAAAAAAGTAATAAACATATTTAGAATTAACTTTTGTGTTTGTGTATAAGCCTGATCCTGCAACACATATAAAGATTGGAAGGATAAACATCAAAATGTTTTAACAGTGGTTGGTAAGAGTATAACTTTTTTTCTTTTTGCTACTTATATTTTCTAGACTGTTTACAATTCATATTATGAGATTTTGGTAAGTAGGAAAAATAAATTCTTTCAAAATTTTATATTAATAAAAAGGTCCTGAACTAACAAACTGATTCTTCTCAAAACTTCAGAGCCATATTACTACATAAAATTATTTAGTTTCTTATTAACAAGAAAAAAATCATTTAAATTCTAACATCCGTGACAAATAACACTCTCTCTGTTAAAACATAATATATGCCTTTAATTATTCCAGATAACATCTTTACATTTGACTAGTGGAATCATGGCACTTAGCACAAAAGTAACTAAAACATATATAATTTTCAGGAAACTTTCAATGATCTCTCTATATAAACGTCAGCAATAATTTACAGTCAAGTTATTCGGTAATCACTTCAATTTTATAGAATCATTCAAAATAACCAGCAACATCTGTGGCTAAAAGCACATAATTACACATTATCTCTTGGTTTTCTGAACCCTGTAGCCAAGAAAACCCCTAGTACTACCATTTAATAAATGCACAATTTGATGTATGAGGTCAAGGTCACCAAGCAAATAAGTGGCAAAGCCAGGGAAAAACACTGATTCATAATTAAGTGATTTTTAGACTGCACTCCAGTATTCACACATTCTACCAAGATCCTAATTCACCACAACAAAAATATATTCAATTTGAAGAGCTTAAAAAAAAAAACCTGTTTTTTTAATCAACCTGTATTTTCTTTTTTTTTTTTTAATTTTTTTTTTCAACATTTATTTATTTTTGGGACAGAGAGAGACAGAGCATGAACGGGAGAGGGGCAGAGAGAGAGGGAGACACAGAATCGGAAACAGGCTCCAGGCTCTGAGCCATCAGCCCAGAGCCCGACGCGGGGCTCGAACTCACGGGCCGCGAGATCGTGACCTGGCTGAAGTCCGACGCTTAACCGATTGTGCCACCCAGGCGCCCCAATCAACCTGTATTTTCAATAAGAATCATGTATCCTAACACATGTTGCCATGTATGTTAATTGACCCATAGTGAGGGGTTTCAATAATGGATGGATTTTCCTCTTCTTGGTGGATTTTGTATGTTTTTGTTTTACATCTACAAAAACTGTGCCAGAACCACACAAAAATAAGCTAATTTTTAAATGAGATTTTATCTTTAAAATAAACTGCAAAATAATGTGTGTATATATATATATATCATATATTTCCTATCTTTTCTCTTCTAGATGCTTTATAAATCTATGACAAGCACTAGTACTCTATTTGTTTCTCAATACCACCTACTATCTTCACAAATGCAGAGAGATATAAAATAAAGGCTCAAAGTCAGTATCTGGACCCAATGTATCTCTAGATAACTCCTTTGAAAGGATTAAGAAAAATGTAAAGATAAAATGGAAAGTCTCAAAAAAAAAAACAAGGGCTTTTAAGAAGGATTTTAATGAGAAAGTAATATACTGAAATGATGAGCAGATATAAATGAACATATATAAATGAACTCACTGATTTAAGAACCAAAGAAATAAAGGAATAAATTAACGTTCTCACTTGAGTGACTTCCAAGGTGCTAATAAGTTGAGATGCTGAAACATGAGCTCACTCACATAACCCACTCACCAATAAAACACTTTTCTAGAGTTTCACTCAAATGAATATTCAGAAACACTTCTCTACTTTTTTGTTGTTGTTAAACTCCTTACCAAAGCAAGGATTTCCTTGACCTGCAACTGGCATTTGTAAACAACACATATGTGCCCAACTAGAATAACAGAAATGTCATGAGAATTCAGACTAGCTCACAAAAGTAAAACCTACGAAATGAAAATTTCTGCTCCTGCTATAATGCATCAGTTAAGGTGGAAACAGCATTTTATATATTTTTTAAATACATTATTATTGTTTTTTAGAGAGTGCACCAGCAGGGGAGAGGGGCAGAGGAAGAGAAAGAGAGAGAGAGAGAGAGAGAGAGAGAGAATGAATGAGAGTGAGAGTGAGAGTGAGAATGAATCTTAAACAGGACCCATGCTCAGCATGGAGCCCTATGCAGGGCTCAATCCCATAATCCTGGGATGATGACCTGAGCCAAAGAGTCAGGGGCTCAACAGATTGAAGCACCCAGGCACTCCAGAAACCTCATTTTAAATGGGTGTGTGTGCACACACAGATATGCGTGTTTTGACATGACAAAAAAATCTTAAATTGGGGGAATGGAGGTGAGAAGGTAAATAAGGATACACAATATAAAGTAAGACTTTTACAATCCATGACCCCAGAGGTAACTGGACTCACTGTGACCAATTTGTATCTTTCCAGACTTACTATATGCCTAAACAGGTATATATGTATATATTGAATGTTTTTTTAAACAATGCAATTCAGAGAAAAAGACTATAACAAAATCTTGCTATTTTGTATTTTTGACATCCACACATATCCACTGAAAGTTTACAATGAAACACAGAAATTAACATGTTGTCATCATGATGTAAAAATCAAAAACTAGAGAACCTGGAACAAAGTAAGCATTTAGCAAATGTACCAACCCCTCCATTCCAACCCCAACACACACATACACACACGCAAACGCACAGGCCATGTGCGCATACATGCACCCACAAGTTAGTCACAGGAAGATACAAAGAAATTAGTACAGCAAATAAACTTCAGATTTTAAAATACAAGTGTATTGTTAGACAAAGGCCACAGTAAAGAGGAGACCTAAACTGGTAATTCAACATGAGCATACCAACATGGAGTATTCAAGCTCATTAGCCCAGAAGGAAGATGGAAGAACACCTGATTCCCAAAACCAAAGTGTGATGTTAGCTACTCCTATAGTGGCTTTACCACTGTCATTACACTTTTAGCATGATCCTAATAGATTGTACATCCGATGGAGATAGCTACTTTCCACCAAATTGGAAAGTGAAATAAGGAAGATAACAAAATACAGAGCAACCCTACAGAGGGTGAACCAGTTTACTCTTAAATTTCTAGGAACAGCAAAATTAGATGTAAACCGATTAAAGCTGCATAACTGGGTTGTCAGATATGGGGGGAAAAATCTCAAGAGTATCAAAAGGTTAGAAATAAACAGATAAATGCAACAATTCCAATAAATACACTGCATTTATGTATGTATCTATGTGTTTTTGTAATTAACTGCAATAAATGCAAAACGAGGGGCACCCGGGTGGCTCTGTCAGTTGAGCTGCCGACTTCAGCTCAGGTCATAATCACAGTTTGTGAGTTCAAGCCCTGCTATCAGGCTCACTGCTGTCAGCGATGAACCCGCTTCGAATCATCTGTCCCTCTCTCTGCCCTTCCCCTGCTCAAGCACGCATGCTCTCTCTCTCAAAAAATTAAAAAAATAAAAATAAGTAAATAAACAAAACATAAAAAAACATAAATGCAGAAACGTAAGATATAACAAAGCTAGTACTAGCTTTCAAACATACTAAATGACTGTGTTTACTGGAGATTCTTAGTTATAACTAGTTTTTACCTTAAAATCTCTTTACCGTGTGATAAAGCTGAGTATGCACTGAGCCCAGGAGGAATACATATTTCCTTTCTTAGTTTATTTTGAAGAGGAAAAAGGGGTACTAATTTTAATACAAGTAGGACATATGAGTGGTTAAGATCTAAAAAAAAAATTGAAGGTTATACCAAGATGAATTTTAGATCATCAGAAATGACTGCTTGATATAAAGTTTAGAAAACTGTGTGGGGTACCTGGGTGGCTCAGTCAGTTGAGTGTTCCACTCTTGATTTCAGCTCAGGTCATGATCCCAAGGTCGTGGGATCGAGCCCCACATCAGGCTCCACACTGAGCATGGAGCCTGCTCTTTCCCTCTGTCCCTCTCCCCCACTCACATGCTCTTGCTCTCTCTCTAAAAAAAAAAGTAATATAATTGGACCCAAAGACCTATAGTATGCTGTATGTATATGCTATAATGTCACTACCTTAATATTTCAATCTTTTATCATAACCAATATCTAAGAAGAGAAAAAAGTTTTCATTTGAAAGCCTATTCATTGAATGACACTGCTTCTTGGTCTCCAATTTTGTTGTCTCCGTGCATAAAAAAGAAACCCACTGGCTAAATTTCGAACAATGTTAACACTGAAAGTAATAACTATAATTGATTACAGAAAATATAAAAAAAACATAAATCCACAAAGGTACTCAAAAAAGACAGAGAAACTGAATTGCTACAATAAGAATGTACATAAGAAAAACTCCTTATTCTGAATAAACTATTAATTAAAGGTAAAGAAATAACCATTTTCCCTGCATTTTTAGACAGAGCTATCATTCATCCCTGGTTGTAGAGGGAAAATTATTTTTAATAAAAAATGCCAGCAAATAAATGTAGATGAAACAGAAAAATTAGAAAATTACCATTTTACATTCCCTAATGTAATAACTGATTCAACTAATGATCATCCATAGATCTGACACCATTACATGAAAGATATTGTCAGTAGTGATATCACTTTACAAATTGCAAAGGGAAAGATCTGGCAAATATTACCATCATATTAAATAAATGAGCAGATTCATTATCACAGTGGGAAAATACTGACATTATGTTCCCCTGAAGTGATGAAATATAAGTTACACAACATCATCCATAAACTACCTCTGCAACAATAACAAAAAAAGTTTGACCATAAATTAATCAAGGGCTTAGAGGCTGAATTTTCAGTTCACAAGAAATACAGAGATAAAGTAACAAGCTAAAGAACACCTCTAAAACATTTAGAGAAAAAAATTAAAAACAAGTTAGGACATTTAAAAAATAAGCAGCCTTGTCTATTTAAAACGTCAGTATCTTAGAAGGAGAGAGTAATTTATTGTACATTAAAAGAAAACAAAGACACAACAACCAAGGGCCTTGACACAGTCCATTAACCACACACACAAAGGGGGAAGGGCACTATGAAAGACTTCCAGAATCAACTGAGTAAATATGAATACAGAGTAAATTATTATAGTAAAACATTACGGTGATGTTCCTTAGAGTAATAATGGTAATATAGTCATACAGACATATCAGTAATGTAGACTGATGTTATTTAGGGAAATGACAACTTACAACCACACAGACTTGAACACAATTGTTCAAGAAGAGATTTATTCATAATTTCCCCAAACTTATAACAACCTAAATGTCCAACAGGTAAATGAATAAACACAATGGAATGCTGTGTACTAATAAAAAAAGAATGAACTACTGAAAAATGCAATATGCATAATTCTTAAAAGACACTGCCTCACCAAAAGAAGCCAAAAGAAAACCAGTAATGTACACAATATGATTCTATATACCTACATGGAATTCCATTTAAACCTGGAGCCTACTTCAGATTCTGTGTCTCCCTCTCTCTCTCTCTGCCCCTCCTCCACTCTCTCTTTCTCAAAAATAAGTAAACATTAAAAAAAAAAAAATCTGTCCCACATAATGAAAGAATGTAAACCTGTGGATGCTTAAGAGAAGAGTAGTAATGGGGTAAAGGACTGGGAAAGGGCATAAGAAAACTTTCTAGAGTGCTAGAAATATTTTTCATTTTACCTAGCGGTGGTGGTTACAAACATGTATACGTCTGCCAAAAGTGAAACTACTACCTGTACACCTGAAACTAATGTAACATTGTGTGTCAAATATACTTAAAAAAAAATACACTTAAAAAAATCACATATTGTATAAACACTATTTCCCCAGTAAAGCTGACTGTAAGAAGTTATCAAAAAAAGAATCCAGGGATGCCTGGGTGGCTCACTCAGCTAAGTGTCCAACTTTGACTCAGGTCACAATCTCGCGACCCGTGAGTTCGAGCCCTGCGTTGGGCTCTGTGCTGACAGCTCAGAGCCTGGAACCTGCTTTGGATTCTGTGTCTTCCTCTCTCTCTCTCTGCCCCTCCACCACCCATGTTCTGTCTCTGTCTCTCAAAAACGAATAAACATTTTTTTAAAAATTTTTTTAGTTTTAAAAAAAGAGGACACTAATATTTTAAAAAGCATCTTGATTGAGGTGGCTGATATTTCCATAGGTGTACACTTATGTCAACACCTAATAAATTGTACACTGTAAATATGTACACTTTATTGTATGTCAATTCTAATTCAAAAAAGCTCTTTAAAAACATAAAGCTAAATGGAGTCTTGAGTAATTAGTTCCTTCTTTCCCTTTAAAAGGGACTTTGAAAAAAGAAAAAAAACTGAGTGAACTAGGAAAACTTCTTAAATATAAATGAGACTATGAAACCAACAACAAATGTCCTTTTCAACTGTGAAACATTAAATAACTTCAGTCAAAATAAGGATCTAGACAGGAAAGCTCAGGGTCAGGAAGTTTCAGATCTAAATCTCATTCTCCACTATCTTTTCCCCAAACAACTTCCAGCCACAAGTGGCCATTTAACATGGTCCAGACACGGAGACATGAAGACTCCTTTGGAGTTCCTGGTACAGTCATTGTTGCTTCTTCTCCTCTATAATCCAGTCCCTGAAGCCATAACAGCCATATGCAAACATGAAAGAGAGGCCAAGAATTAATCATGGAAACATCTATTATAATATCATTGTAATAATGAATCAACAGTAACAAGTATGTAAGAAAGATAAAATCTATTTTATCAAGCCAATGAAGTCTGGTTTTCTGTTATCTAATACCAAATTCAACCTTAAGATACAATTACATTCGCTGCTACTTTCTAAAAACTGAGATATAATTCACATACCATAAAGTCCTTTTAAAGTATACAATTCAGTTTTTAGTTTATTCACAAGGTTGTATAATCATCACCAATTCCAGAATATTTTCATCATACCAAATCACTAATCTACTAATCTTTCAATCACTAATCTACTTTTCATCTCTCTGCATTTACTTACTCTCAACATCTATATAAATAGAATTATATACTACATGAACTCTTGGGTTTGGCTTCTTTCACTAGGCATAAAGGTTTCAAGGTTCATCCATGTTACAGCAAGAAACAGAATTCATTCCTTTTTATGAGTAAATTATATTTCATCACATGAATATACCACATCCTGTTTATCCATTCACCAGTTGAAGGCTGGAGAAAAGAGCAATACACAAAATCAACTGCTTTTATACTGGAGAAACAACAATCATAGAAATTGAAGTGACATTAAAATATTCTCACTACAACAGCAACAAGACCTGTATAATACTTGTGAATAATAAAATAATTTGGCACTAATACACAGAAATGATACACTCTTATTTAAATGCATCAACACTATATTTGGAAAGCACTATCAAAGAAATGTCAGTTGTCCCCTGTATTTGTAAAGTCCATGTAACTCAAATTAGAATCCAAATAAAGCGTTTTATTTTGTTTTTATAAGGAAGAAATTATCACATTTATATATAAGAACTAATGCTGCAGACCAGCCAAAGATGAAAAAGAAGTTGAACCTGATTTAAGTATCAAAACAGATCATCAAAGAAAACAACTCAATACAGTATTGATATACAAACCAACTATTATCAATAAGGGCAATCACTTGTCAGTAGAAAATGAATGACCTAATTTTTTTTTAAAGTGCTAGTAAGCTTCCAGGAAAAAATGGAGTGCCCTAACGTTGTAAGACTTACAAAAATAAACTCAAGATGAACGTGAATTGTGAAGAAAAGACAATAAAATCTGTGGGAAAAGAGTCTGGGCAACATCATATTCACAACTCGAAACT
Source organism: Prionailurus viverrinus (assembly GCF_022837055.1). Lineage (NCBI taxonomy): Eukaryota > Metazoa > Chordata > Mammalia > Carnivora > Felidae > Prionailurus > Prionailurus viverrinus. The sequence continues at coordinate 32,417,438 of NC_062569.1, forward strand.
AAAAAGTATAAGGGATTTATATAAAAATTAAAAGTTTTTGTAAATGGGGAAAATAAAAGCATTTGCAACACAGGTAACAGGGTATAAATGTTTTAACATACGGTGAGCTACTATAATTTTTAAAAAACAGACAACAGAATTTGGGCAAAGGATATGAAAAGAATGATTCACTAAAGAATGTAAGCAAATGTTCACAAACACAAGATGCTCAAAGTCATTAACACTCAAGAAAATTCATATTAAAAGTGTAACATCACCCTATTAGACCTATATAAGTATAACATTACACCTAAAATCTATAGCCCAATTTCTGGCAGAGACATACAGAAAAAAGGATTCTCACACATTTCTACTAGCAAAATTTGTGGAAAGCTATTTGGTAAAACCTGCCTTCAACCCAGCAATTGTACTTCTATAAATCTATCCCACAGAATTATAAGCATCTGGAAGTAAGGACATATATTCAAAGAGGCAACCTTGATTAATATACCGAAAAGCAGGAAACAGAATATTCTCATAAATGTGGGAATGGTTAAATAAATTTTACACAACACACCATAAAGCCTTCATTATGGCGTCAAAAATAATGAATCAGAGTTATGCATTAGATGGACAGTAGAATTATACCTTAGATGTGGGATTTCTCTGAGACATCAGTGAAAACAGAAAGGTGTAGACAACTATATATAATGATCCACTTATTTATTTATTTACTTACTTACTTACTTACTTATTTAAGAGTGCAAGCCGGTAAAAGGGGCAGAGGGAAAGAATTTCATGCAGGCACCACAGTCAATGCAGAGCCTGACAGAGGTCTCAATCCCACGACCTTGGGATCATGATCTGAGCCAAAATCAAGAGTTGGACACTCACCAACTGAGCAATTCAAGAGCTCCTTGATCCCATTTTTTTAAATTCATCATGACAACAATTGGGAATATAAAATCTGCCTAAGATTATATGAACACAGAGATAAATATATGGGGCAATATAGAATACTATGCTATTTATACAGATTTAGTCTGAGGTGAGTGTAGATTTGACACAATAGGAAGCAAAAGTTGAGAGCCAAGCCAAAAGAATGGCACAGGGGATAAATTCTTATTTACGTCTTTATGTAAAATGATAAACTAATACTTTTTCGTCTTAAGCAGATAGGTCAAGATATAAATTTTGCCAAGTATAAAGGTGAAAGAAATACACTTACATCTAATTAAAAAAAAAAAAAACACTAAACATTGGTTGTTGCAGCATACACACAAAAACTTTAGTGTTAAGAATACATAAATATGAAAAATGAAGTATCAACCAATTATACTGAGGAAAATAAATCATTTAAAATTGTAATATATTAGACTAAAATTATATTAATCTGAGAATTATAATTCAGAATGTTATAAATGACAACTTACTTATGTACTACTTGCAGAATATGCATCTTTCATACTAGAACTGAAAACTGTATCAAACTCAGCAACATTTCATTATGATTTAAGTGAGCATATGTGAAATTAATCCCTGCTGTTCATGTGAAATTAAGCCATTCAATTATATTATGGATCTGCCTACAAGGCATATAATCCAAATAAGGCAGTATATTGGCATAAGGTCAAAATTAAGAAATACCAGGCAATACAAACTCATTTAAAAAAATGAACATAGGGGGCGCCTGGGTGGCGCAGTCGGTTAAGCGTCTGACTTCAGCCAGGTCACGATCTTGCGGTCCGTGAGTTCGAGCCCCGCGTCAGGCTCTGGGCTGATGGCTCAGAGCCTGGAGCCTGCTTCTGATTCTGTGTCTCCCTCTCTCTCTGCCCCTCCCCCGTTCATGCTCTGTCTCTCTCTGTCCCAAAACTAAATAAACGTTGAAAAAAAAAATTAAAAAAAAAAAAATGAACACAGCCCTTGGCATTTACTAAGACTAGAGTATATAAACAAAAATAACTTTTTTTTAATGTTTCAAGACTCAACTGAACACTAACAAACTCAAGAGCATATTAGAAGGACTGTATACCATAACGAAATGAGATTTATTCTTGGAAAGTAAAGATAGTTCAACACATGAAAATCAATGTAAGGCACCACACTAACTGAATATAATCTCTACACTCAATGTGGGGCTCAAGCTCACCATCCAGGGGATCAAGACTCACATACTCTACCAACTAAGCCAGCCAGGTGCCACTCTACAATAACAAAATGAAAGAAAAATATTACATGACCATATCAACTGATGCAGTTAAAGCATTTTTAAAAATTCAACACCAGGGGTACCTGGGTGGCTCAGTCTATTGAGTGTCTGACTTGGACTCATGTCATGATTTCATGAGTCATGAGTTCGAGCCCCACGTTAGGCTCTATGCAGACAGCTCAGAGCCTGGAGCTTACTTCATATTCTGTGTCTCCCTCTCTCTCTGCCCCTCCCCCATTGGTGCTCTGTCTCTCACTCTCTCTCAAAAATAAATATAAAAAATTAATGTCTTTTAATAAAAATAAAAAATTCAACACCATGGGGCACCTAGGTAGCTCAGTCAGTTAAGTGTTCAACTCTTGATTTCAGCGCAGCTCATGATCTCACGGTTTGGGAGTTTGAGACCTACATCAGGTTCTGCATAGTGTGGACCCTGCTTGGGATTCATTCTCTATCCCCCCCCTCCCTCCCTCTCCCTCTCCTTCTTGCACTCTCTCTCTCTCTCTCTCCCCCTCCCCCTCCGGTGCTCACACACTCTCTCTCAAAATAAATAAACATTTTATTAAAAAATCAACACCCTTTCAAGATTTAAAACATTCAACAAATGAGGAATAGAAGAAAATACATTAACATAATAAAGACCATGTATGAAAAACCCATAGGTAACATCACACTCAGTAGCGAAAAGCTGCAAGTTTTTCTCTAAAATCTAGAAGGGGTTATGGATGCCTACTTTCACCACTTCTATTCAAAACAGTGGTAGAAGTAGAAGCCACAGCTAGTAGGCAAGAAAAAGAAATAAATGGCATCCAAATTGGAAAAGAATTAAAACGGTCTTTGTAGATAACATATTATATGTAGAGAATCCTAAAGATTCCACACAAAAAACTTTTTAGCATTAATAAAAAGAATTAGTAAAGCTGTATGATACAAAATCGATGCAGAAATATCACCTGTTTCCATACACCATATGTGAGTCACTTGAAATTAAACTAGGAAAACAATTTCATTTATAATATCAAAAGAATAAAATACTTAAGAATAAATGTAATGGAGGCAAAAGCCTTATACACCAAAAACTACAAAATGCTGCTGAAAGAAATTAAAGAGGGCATAAATTATCCAGCAATTCCACTTTTGAGTATATACTCAAAGAACTGAAAGCAGGGTAAGAAAGAGGTATCTGTAACCCCACATTCAGAGGGGCATTATTCACAACAGCAAAATTTGGAAGCAAACCAAATAGATGGATGAATCGATAATAATGTTAATGTTGGTGTTGGTGTTGGTGGTGTGTGTGTGTGTGTGTGTGTGTGTGTGTGTGTGTGTGGTGTGTGTACACACATGTATAGTGGGGTATTATTCAACCTTAAAAAGGAATGAAATACAGTTGCTACATCATAGACGAACTTTAAGGGCTGTACTAGGTGAAATAAATCAATCTCAAAAAGATAACTATTCTATGATTCCCCTCATATAAAGTTCCTGGACTAGTCAAATTCATAGAGGCAGATAGGAGGATGGCTGCCAAGGTCTATGGGGAGGAGAAAACAGGGAGTTGTTTAATGGGTATGGTTTCAATTTTTCAACTTGAAAAGAATTCTAAGATTGGTTGTACAACAATGTGAAAAATACTAAACACTACTGCAACATACACTTAAAAATTCAGATGATAAATTTTTTGTTATATATATTTTAACACAATTAAAAAAAAAAACCTACAGCTAAACTCATACTTAATGGTGATAAACCAGAAATTCTGCTAAAATAAGGACAAGGCAAGGATATCCCTTCTCATCCCTCTTTTTCAACACTGTAGTAGAAATCCTGGCTAATGCAGTAAGAAAAACAAGGAAATTAAAGATCTACAGAATGGCAAAATAAACAAACAAATGCTTTTATCAGCAGATGTCATGATTGTCTATGTAGAAAACTGAAAAAAATATGGGGCGCATGGCTGGCACAGTCGGTTAAGCGTCCGACTTCAGCCAGGTCACGATCTCACACTCCGTGAGTTCGAGCCCCACGTCAGGCTCTGGGCTGATGGCTCAGAGCCTGGAGCCTGTTTCCGATTCTGTGTCTCCCTCTCTCTCTGCCCCTCCCCGTTCATGCTCTGTCTCTCTCTGTCCCAAAAATAAATAAACGTTGAAAAAAAAAAAATTTAAAAAAAAAAAAAAGAAAACTGAAAAAATAGAAAAACTCCCACATTAATAAGCTATTATAGCAAGGTTGCAGGATACAAGGTTAATACTCAAAAGCCAATCACTTTCCCATATGCCGGCAATGAACAAGTGGAATGTGAAATCAAAAACACAATACCATTTATACTACTACCAAAACAAAACAACAACAAAAATACTTAGATATAAATCTTAAAAATTACAGACAAGATCTATAGGAGGAAAACCACAAAGCTCTGAAGAAAGAAATTCCAGAACCAAATAAATGAAGAGCTATTCCATGTACATGGAAAGGAAATCTCAATATTTTCATGTTGTCAGTACTTCCCAAATGATCTGTAGATTCAACACAATCCCAATCAATATCCCAGCAAGCAATTCAGCAAGTATACCACAAACTGGTTCTAAATCTTGAATGGGGAAGCAAAATACCCTGAATAGCTAATATTAAAAAAAGAACGAACTCAGAAGAATGACACTATCACTAAAATTTAATATAAATCTACAATAACCAAGACAGTATGACACTGGCAAAAAAGCAGTCAACTAGATCAATAAAACATTATACAGAACCCAGAAATAGACCCACAAATATAGTCAAGCCATCTTTGACAAAGGAGTACGGATGATACAATGGAGAAAACATGAATCTTTTCAACAAATGGTACTGATACAAATTAACACACACACATGCATACAAAGAATCTAGACACACATCTTATAGCCTTTGTGCAAATTAACTCAAAATTGATCACAAACCTAAATAAAATTCTCAGAAGATAACACAGGAGAAAATGCAGGTGACTTTGGGTTTGGAGACAACATTTTAAATACAACACCAAAGGCACAATTGAGGAAAGAAACAATGATAAAGTGGGACTTTGTTCAATTAAACACTTCCACTTTGCATAAGACACTGTCAAGGGAATAATAAGCAAAGCCACAGACTGGGAGAAAATATTTACAAACAATATATCTGACATAGGACTGTATCTAAAATATACAAAGACTTCCTAAAAATCAACAGTAAGAAAAATGAACAATCCAATTAAAAAATGTGGAGAAGATTTGATTAGATACCTCGTAAAAGATACACAGGTGGCATATAAGCATATGAAAAGACACTAAACATCAATAAAACAAGATACCACTAACACATTTATTAGAAGAGCCAAAATCTGGCTGCTTTCACTCTCCCACAGTACTTCACACTTTCTTTCCAACCAGGGCCTGTCAGAATAGCTCCCACAAGGAAAGTGGCAAGGAGAAGAAGGGTCTTTCTGCCATCAACAAGGTAGTGACCTGAGAATACACCATCAACATTTACAAGTGCATCCGTGGAGTAGATTTGAAGAAGCATGCAACCTCAGGGCACTCAAAGAGATCCAGAAATTGGCCATGAAAAGGATGGGAACTCCAGATGTGTACACTGACACCAGGCTCAACAAAGCTGTCTGGGCCAAAGGAAAAAGGAAGGTTCGACACCATATCTGGGTGCAGTTGTCCAGGATAAAGGATGAAGATTCACCAAATAAGGTCTATACACAGGGAGCCTATGTACCTGTCACCAAGTTAAAAAATCTATAGTTAAATGTGGACTAATCACTGATTGCCAAGTAAAAATATAAAACTGAAAAAAAAAAATCTGTAACACTGAAAATATCAAACGCTGACAAGAATGTAGATCAACAAGAACTCTCTTACACTGGCTGGCAGGACAGCCACCTGGAAGACAATTTGGCAGTTTCTTACAAAACTAAACATACTCTCACCATACAATCCAACAACTGAAAGTTATTAAAATGAACTGAAAACTCATATTCACACAAAACCCTTCACATGGATGTATATAGCAGCTTTATTCATAACTGCTAAAATTTGTAAGTAACCAAGATGTCCTTCAGCAGGTGAATAAACTGAGGTATTATTCAACAATTTTAAAAAATGAGTTACCAAGTCATGAAAAGATAAGAAGCTTAAATGAATATTACTAAGAGAAAAAAAGCCAATCTGTATGATTCCAACTATATGACATCCTGATAAAGGCAAATCTATGGAGGACATTAAAAGATAAGTGGTTGCCAAAGATTGAAGGAGTGGAAGGGATGCACAGGAAAAGCACAGATTTTTAGGATAGTGAAATTATTATAAATGATACTGTAATGGTGGATTCATGCCATTATACTTTTATCAAAACTCATAGGGGCACCTGGGTGGCTCCGTCGGTTGAGCATCCAACTTCGGCTCAGGTCATGATCTCACGGTTTGTGGGTTCAAGCCCCGCGTCAGGCTCTGTGCTAACAGTTCAGAGCCTAGAGCCTGCTTCAGATTCTGTGTCTCCCTCTCTCTCTGCCCCCACCCCCTAACTCACACTCTGTCTCTCTCTCCTTCAAAAATAAATAAACATTAAAAAAAAAAAAACCCTCACAGAATGTTCAACAGCAAGAATGAACTAGGATTCATCCTAATGTAAACCACTAACTCTGGGTGAAAATGACATGTCAGGCTGATTAGAAACAATAAGCCACTGTTGCTAGTGAGAAGGGTGTGTATGTATGAAGGTAGGGGCTCTGTGTAAAGTCTGCACTTTCACCTCAATTTTGCTGTGAACCTAAATTGCTGTGGAAGGAAGGAAGGGAGGAAGGAAAAGGAAAGAGAAATGAAGGGAAAGAGGGAGGATGGACTGATAAACACAGCAACATGAATGAATCTTAAATGAAATACACTTAGTGAAATGTAAGAAACTAGAGTGAAAAGGTTATACACTAGATAATTCTGTTTATAGGACATTCTGGAAGAGGAAGAGCTGTGAGGTGAGAAAAGAAACCAGACACTGCCAGAAAGTGAGGTTGGAGCAACAGCTGACCACACAGGGACATGACAGATTGTTAGAACTCCTACATTTTGATTCTGCTGATGGTTGCACAACTAATCCATTGGTCAAAACTCATGAAAGAGTAAATTTTACTGTAATTTACCTCAATAACCCTGACAGAGAAAGAGAGATAACATCTGTTTTCTTTAACATCTATGGAGAATCTTTTTAAGTTACTATCTATAATATTTGGGATTTTTTCATTATAAATGAACTTTAAAGATTTAACACTCCGGGAAACAGTATGCACGTTCCTCAAAAAGTTAAAAATAAAATTACCCTATGACCCAGCAATTGCATTACCAGGGTTTAATGCAAGGGATATGGGTATGCTGTTTTGTAGGGGCACATGCACCCCAATGTATACAGCAGCACTATCAACAATAGCCAAAGTATGGAAAGAGCCCAAATGTCCATCAATGAATGAATGGATAAAGAAGATGTCGTGTGTGTGTATACAATATACAACACACACACACACACACACACACACACACACACACGCACACACACACAATGGAGTATTATGCGGCAATCAAAAAGAATAAAATCTTGCCATTTGCAACTATGTGGATGGAACTAAAGGGTATTATGCTAAGTGAAATTCGTCAGAGAAAGACAAATATCATGTCTTCACTCATATGAGGACTTTAAGATACAAAACAGATGAATATAATGGAAGGTAAACCGAAATAATATAAAAACAGGGAGGGGGACAAAAACATAAGAGTCTTAAATATGGAGAACAAACGGAGGGTTACTGGAGGGACTGTGAGAAGGAGAATGGGCTAAATGGGCAAGGGGCACTAAGGAATCTACTCCTGAAATCATTGTTGCACTATATGCTAACTTGGATGTAAATTAAAAAAATAAATTAAATAAAAATTTAAAAATAAATAAATTTTTAAAAAGCCACGGAATGAATCAAATCCTCAGTATCGGAAGGAATAGCTTATACAGGAGTTTCTTACCTAATTCATTACTTAATTTCAAAGTGGATACCAAGTGGCAATTCAATTCAATATGCCTATTTTCTGTTAAATCTATTATTATAGACAAAAGCAATAAGCCTTTCTTCCTCAATTATCTTCATCTAAAAACATCCAAGATGCCCTTGAATATATTGTTAACTCAGACCATCATGATGATTTCTTTTACTTTCACAAAATACAGGATTTTTATTATGAAAGGTCGCTGTCATGGTTTACATCCATACTTTCACTGATAAACTAAGCCATAATTTTCCTAAAGAAAACATAAAAGATGATTTCCCAACATTGTGAGAAAAAGATAAAAGGTATCTTTCAGGCATTAAATCTACACACACATAAAAGAGTGGAGTTTTAAATTAAAAAAAAAAAGGAGGGGGGAGTAAGAAAATTAGAAATCTAGACAGAGGGTTCAAAGAGTGGTGTGACAAGTCATTTCTAGAACTCAAAGTTTTAAGCGGTAAGAGCTGCATTTCATACCAAAAGTGGTTTTCTAATGGTCACAAAGTACCAGTTTTCTGTGAGTTAAACTGTTTTATCACTGCAAGACTACTTGATATTTTGAGTTCGGTAAGTCAAACCACATTCACAAGTTCTACTTTTGACCTCAAAGATTACAAAGCCCTTTTTTTTAAAAAAAAGCATTTAAGGGGCGCCTGGGTGGCGCGGTCGGTTAAGCGTCCGACTTCAGCCAGGTCACGATCTCGCAGTCCGTGAGTTCGAGCCCCGTGTCAGGCTCTGGGCTGATGGCTCAGAGCCTGGAGCCTGTTTCCGATTCTGTGTCTCCCTCTCTCTCTGCCCCTCCCCCATTCATGCTCTGTCTCTCTCTGTCCCAAAAATAAATAAACGTTAAAAAAAAAAAAAGCATTTTATATTAGGGTAGGCTTATTCTGTCATTTGATTAAACTGATAAAGGAAGATTAACTGTTAACTGCAAAGAAAAGAAGGTTATGCATGTCTCTTAAAAATACACTTAAAGTCTGGGCACCTGGGTGGCTCAGTCAGTTAAGCATCCAATTCTTGATTTCAGCTCAGGTCATGATCTCACGATTTGTGAGATTGAGCCCTGTGTCAGGCTCTGCACCCACAGCACAGAGCTGCTTAGGATCCTCTCACTCCCTCTCTCTCAAAATAAATAAACATTTAAAAACTACACTTAAACTCTATTAAATAATTGATACTTTCTTTTAAACAATCAGCTTCATTTTTAGGAACCTTTACAGTCAAAAGCGTGACAAAATATTTAATTTCATTAGCAATTAGAGAAAAGCTAAAGAAAACAGTAATATACTATTTTTTATCCATCAGATAAATTAAAGATTCTAATATTCAGTGTTGACAACACTCAAACTAAAGGTGGGAATATAAATTAAAAGTCTTTTATGAGGGCATATTTCGCAGATCTAGGAATTAGACAAATATACTTGAGCAACAAAGATCTAAAACCAAAATTCTTTATTGAAGGATCAGAAATTAGAAATAAACCAAATGTCCATGCTGCACAATGCATGGGCATGTCATACGTAATAGATCCATCCTACCAATATACAATGTAATTATTATAAAAGAACAAAACTTATCCTACACAGTAACATGAAAAGTACTCAAGATAAAAAATTAAAAGTTGTAGAAAGAAGTATATAGTACAAGCCTCTATTAGTTCTGTAGGACTGCTATAACAAATAATCACAAATTTGGTGGTTTAAAATCACAGAAATTTACTCTTCACAGTTCTGGAGACCAGAAGTACAAAAACAAGGAGTAGGCAGGGCCCTGCTACCTCCAAAGGCTCTAGAAGAAAATTCTTCCTTGCCTCTTCCAGCTTCTGTTGGTTCCAAGTGTTCCTTTTACTTGTGGCTTGCTTGATTTCAATCTCTGCTTTCATCTTCATATCACCTTCTTCCCATGTTCACTATCATCACATGGTCTGCTTCTCTGTGTTTTCTCTTCTAAGGAAGATTCGGTGCCACCCTAATCCAAGATAACCTTATCCTAAGAGCCTTAAAATTATATTTGCAAAGACTCCTCCTCCAAAAGGCACATTCACAGGTTCCAGTAGTTAGGGCTTGAACATATTCAACCCTACAGAGCCTAGTTATATTTTATTTTTAATTGTATGAATATACAAGCACATATTCATAAGTAGGTACAAAAAAACAGGATGTAAGGACACAGACAAAACCATCAATAGTAGTTACCTCTTCAGAAGGTAAGTAGATAATAAAGTGAATAAAGTGGATCTCATATTCTATTTTATATACCTCTGAAAAAATAATGAACATCTGCTTTCCCATTGTCCTGGACAACCATTTCACCCACATTAAATCTCCCTTCAATCCTACAATAAATGTTCTCCCATCTTTGCTTAGCTCCCTACTTCACAGAGAAAACTGAAAGCATTATAAAAGTTCCACAAATTACAAACCCCGTATCTACCCACACACAAGCAGCTACACTTAGATCCTTTGCCCCCACTTCCAGTTACCTTGGAAAGATGTGTCCCCACAATTTCTCAACCTTTTTCCTACATCAGTTTTTCACTCACTACTCAATAATTAACCTCAGCATAGAAACACATTTTCAATTTCTTTTAAAAACCTTCTCTGGAGTCCACTGTTTATACTTGCTATTTCCAACATCTGTTGTCTCATTACCACCTAATCCCACTACTATAAACCTAGCTGAGATCACCATTAACTTCTTGTTGCTAAACCCAATGGTCAATATTCAGTCCTCATTTTAACTTGACCTATCAGCAGTACAGTCAAAAATGAAAATATCTGTTGGCTTCCATGTCTTCTAACTGTGCTCCTTTGCTGGTAGCAACTTTACTGGATCTTCCTCTCTCCTCCCCAAACACTTAAGATTGGAGTACATATCCCAGCACCAAATAAAAACCATCTATACTCACTGCCTACAGATAACCCCATCTGGTCTTATAGTTTTCAATATCATCTAAACGGATTATCTCAATTTTATATCTCTAACCTAGAAATCTTTCTTAAAACTCTTGATTTGTATTATGCAACCTCCTACACTAACATCACCACCAGATAATCTGAAAAGCTCTTTCTCCACCAACAGATATCTACATCAGATATTTACTCCTTTGGGTCTTTGGTTCAGTAAGTTTATTCTTACCACTGTAATAAAATTTGCAACTTTTTACCACCCAGCAACACTCTCAATTCCCTTACCTTGTTCTACCTTTTCTTTTACAAGAGTATCAATTCTCAGTTTAGTTACGCTTACCTATTGTTTATACTGTGCCCTCCTCCCCAAAGTGAAATTTAACTTCCATTAGGACAGGTATCTTTGCCTTCTTTGTTCACAGATTTACCTACAATAGAGCCTGTCACCTAGTAAACATATTTGAATTATTTTTTAATTAAAACAATTTTTTAAATATAAAGGCCATTTCTCATTCTATCAATTGTAGTTCATTTGCTACTCAAATTTCACTTCTGTGTACCTGTAAAATTCACTACTTCTATTTTTTTTTTCTTAAACATAATTGGACAAATCCTCCTCCCCAATACATCATTCTGTGTCACATCTCCTCTCCAAAACAACAATCTGTTTCCGTCTTAAGTAAACATATTTTAAAGTTCCTATCCTTCATCGTTATTTTAAAGCTCTCTTGCTCAGACTCCAGCCAAATTACTTTTCTCTATTTGACAGATATTTTTATATTAAATACTTTAATGAATGAAGCGAGTATATCAAGTAACTTAATTTTTTGAATGAATTATACTTGACACACAATGTTACATTAATTTCAGGAATACAACAGAGTGATTTGACAACTCTATACATTATGCTATGCTCACTAAAAGTGTAGTCACTATCTGTCACCATTCAATGCTATTATAATACCATTGACTATATTCCTTAAGCTACATCTTTGACTTATTCATGCTATATATAACATGACTTATTCATTCCATTACTGGAAGCATGTATTTCGACTTCCCTTCACCCATTTTGCCCATCTCCCCACTTCCTTCCCATCTGGCAACTATCAGTTTGTTCTCTGTATTTATAGACCTGTTTCAGCTTTTTGTTTGTCTGTTTGCTTTTTAACATAAGATTTTAGTTTGATTTATTCATTTTCTTTTTTAACTCCTTTTTTGGTAAGCAGGTAATGAACTGATGCAGAGCAAGTCCCCTGGGTAGTTTTTTTCCAAAATACAAGTAGCATCTTCCTCTCTACTCTGACTCTACACATTTACATATTCTGATTTATCAGAAGAAGACATAAATGGGTATATGGCTTTCAAAAACCCTCCCTAGACCATTTTAATGTACTACAATCACTAGATTGATGGCCACTGAATTAAAATATACAAAATGACAACTACAGCTCGTGATTCATAATCTGTAAGTCTCTACATCCAGGCTTTTCTAAATGAAAAATATTTTCAGAGGAACCAAGAAGTTAACAGCAAACAGGTTTGATTAATCCTAAGAAATAAGTAGTGATGGCATGTCTACCTATAACCACCTTCAAAATTCTATGCTTGTTACCATGTTACATCCTTTTCCAGTCTTCCTCTTTCTTACCTGCTAATGCCTATAAATTTATAATATTCAAAACTGCACTGTTGTTGAAAAGGAATAATTTCTTCTTCCCTTTCTCTGATATGCTATGTTCTTCTATATGTCTATAATATGACAATGTCCTTCTAGGTCCTCTCGTTTTTGGCATACTTCCCAAACTGTTTTTTTTTTTTTTCCTCTGTCTAGAAAGCTTCGACTAGAATTGTTAAAGAAAACAATTTCTGGATACTCACACTAGCCTCCATTCCTAATCTTGGGCAATTTAGAAGACTTAAGAAAAAGGATCACTAGAGAGTGGGTTTCTAACCTCAGTAACTCAAACTCAGTTTTCTCCTCCATTAAATGGGTATATAGACCTACATTATCTCAAAAGTCTCTTCCAGCTCTAGAATATATGAACCAATTATTCTGTTATTTATAATGGGATTACTAGCAAGAAATTGGAAACAAGGTCCCTCAAGAACCATTTAAAAAAATAATAAATGTGCTATCTCAAATATTTTAAGTAAACATAACCCTTATCTTGAGTGGCTACATCTTTAAAAAGGTTTAAGTATATTCTATTTTTAAAATACCCAATTTATCTGGAAAATATATTGAACTTTTTATAAAAATGGATTTTTATCTTTTAACTGTTTGATTCCTGATTAAATCCTAACCCCTAGTTGACATAACACCACCAGTAGTCTATCCTCAACTGTCTATGTGTGTATACACACACAGTTGACCCTTGAACAATGCAGGAGTTAAAGGAAGCACACCCTGAATCCCTTTCACACAGTAAAAAATCCATACATACCCTACTGAACTGGTGAAGTCAAGTTTTACTGATGACATGAAGAGTTGATTAACACATATTTTCTATGAGGTATATATTACATACTGTATTCTTATAATAAAGCTAGAAAAAAGAAAATGTTATTAAGAAAATCATAAAGAGGAAATACATTTACAGCACTTTGCTTCATCAATACTGTAAGTTTACCTCGTCCATTTATAAGATGAATCGTCTGTCAGTACCTAAATCCGTACTGTCTTATATGATACAAAACACTGTAGATGTTATATATATTAACACTAGATATCAAAAATGAAAAGATAATACAAAACAGAAATTCATAGTTATTTACAAATATAACAATTCATCATTGATAGCAAAGAAATAATATGATTTCTTTATGGTAGCCTAGCATAATCAGTGCAACTGCTTCATGGTAGCCTAGCCTAGACACTAAAGAATGAGTCATTATAAATCTGTTATGACATACAATATTGGAGTCATGTTCATAACACAGCATTAAAAACATTGCTACTTTCAGGGGGTGGGGACACCTGCGTGCCTCAGTTGGTTAAGCGTCCAACTTCAGCTCAGGTCATGATCTCACTGTTTCTGGGTTCGAGCCCAGGGTCAGACTCTGTGCTGACAGCTCAGAGCCTGGAGTGTGCTTCTGTTTCTGTGTCTCCCTCTCCCTCTCCCTCTCCCTCTCCCTCTCCCTCTCCCTCCCTCTCTCTCTCTCTCTCTCTGCCCCTCTCCCACTCGTGCTCTATCTCTCTTAAAAATAATTAACACTTAAAAAAATTATTTTTAAAGAAACATTGCTACTTAAAAAAAAAAAAAAAAAAACACTTTCCTGTGATGACAGGCTGATACACAGTTTCTCCAATTGTGAGAGAGAGACATATTGTACAGTAATGTAATTCTCTGAAAGCAAAATTTTAATACAGTGGGGAAACTAAAACATTATTAATATGATATTAAATATCACTCACCTTATTGATTCCTATGTAAGGACAGGCTATCCATTTCCATACAAGTCTTGCACACAATGTCCTACATAATGAATACTTAGGCGACAATGATGATGACACAAAAGCATCTCATACAATTCCTGCCATCCATTTTTTTTAATTTTTTTAATGTTTGTTTATTCTTGAGAGAGAGACAGAGTGCAAGCAGGGGAGGGGCAGAGACAGAGGGAAACACAAAATCCAAAGTAGGCTCAGGCTCTGAGCTGTCAGCACAGAACCCAATGCGGGGCTCAAACTCACGAACCACAAGATCATGACCTGAGCCCAAAGTCGGATGCTTAACCGACTAAGCCACTCAGGCACCCCTCTTGCCATCCATTTTCAATGGTGTAATCTTTCCAGACTTTCATGTTCTCTCTTTCGGGGTTTTCTTCCACAATGTTAATGATCCTTTCCATCACGTACCATGTAAAATAAGCTTTAAAGGTCCTTTTGACCCCCAGATTTACAGGATGAATTAGAAATGTGTTTGGGGACGAACAGACCACTCCAACGCCACTGGTGTTCAACTCATGGTGTTATGGGTGGCCACAAGCATTGTCTGATATCAAAAGAACTTTATTTAAAAGGCAATCTCTTCTGGCAAAGGTACTTCCTGACTTCAGGGACAAAGCACCAATGAAACCAATCCAAAAAAGGGTTCTCACCGTCCAGGCCTTCTTGCTATACAACCAAAAGACTGGCAGCTGTTGGCTGTCCTTTTCCTTCAAGTTTGGGTGTTTGTGGCTTTACAGATAAGGATAGTCCTGATCAGTTAAGTTAGCCTATCCATCCCAGCCTTAAATCCTGGTGCTCGCTGCTTTCCTTACTAATAAATGTCCTTTGTGGTTTCACCCCCTCCCTCTAGAATAAGGATTTTCTGTCTGTATTAAAAACCTGTTCAGGCAGATATCCCTTCAATGATTTTCTTAATTCCAACTGGGAACTTGTCTTCTGTCCTTGGTCAACAGAAGCAGCATATCCTGTTCTCTTTGACATTTTTTAAGGCAAACCACTTTCTAAAATTGTCAAACCAACCTTTGCTGGCACTAAATTCTCCAATTTCAGGTCCTTAACCTTCCTTTTGTTTAAGGATGTCATATAACGACTTCCCTTTTTCTGAAGTCATATTAGAGTCTATATAGGTACACCTTTCTTACAGAAATCACGCATCCTCATAAAAGCTGCATTTTCAATAAAAAATAAGGTATTTTTGCAAAAAGTGCAAGGTTTTCATGCCTACTGGCGTAACTGCAGCAACAACTTCATGAATTTTCTTTTTTCTTAACAATGGTCCTTACACTAGAATCATTTATATTGAAACGGTAGGCAACCCAGCTACAGACCTCAATCTACAGTACATATCAAGCAATTCAAATATTTTTTATAAAATAATGACTCTTCTCTGTTTCTTGGAAGCACTTCCAACATCACTAGTGGCACTTCATATGGGTCCCATGGTGTTATTCAAAGTTTATGGCATTGTGCTGAACATGATGAAAAATAACACAAGAACCACAAGAGATCACTTTTTACTGTGATATGCAATTTACTGGAAAGATGAACTGTTCATGCAGAGATGATTAACATCACCTGGTGTTTTAAGTAGATACTTCCAACACTTGAGTTCACCAGAACAGCAATATGAGGTCATTATGAAATTATCACAATAGTACCGTAGGTACCACAGTTAATTTTATGCAGTTACGACTTAATGCTGCATTTTTATATTTATCTACATTTCTTTTGACTCCAAATGGTACCATGTATGATCTATAAGTATTTGTGTGCCTAAGTTTTGACAAATTTTAACTTTTTATAATAGAATTCTACACATCTTATGGTAGCAAATGATAAAATAAACAACTACTTAAGGATATTTTACGCATTCGTGACATCCCTAACATTTTCCTAACTTTTTCAATAATTATAGGGGCGCCTGGGTGGCTCAGTAGGTTAAGTGGCCAACTTCAGCTCAGGTCATGATCTCGCGGTCCACAAGTTCAAGCCCCGCGTCGGGCTCTGTGCTGACAGCTCAGAGCCTGGAGCCTGTTTCAGATTCTGTGTCTCCCTCTTTCTCTGACCCTCCCCTGTTCATGCTCTCTCTCTCTCTGTCTCAAAAATAAATAACCGTTAAAAAAAAATTTTTTTTAAATAATTATAGACTACGTGGTTTGTGAGCAAGTTTTTTTAAACTGTCACAAATCTCTAAAAAATCTTCCACTATCTTTATTGGAAAAAAGTCAGTATATACAAGTGAGCCTACATAGTTCCAACCTATGTTGTTCAAAGGTCAACTAGTGAAAAATCTTTTTAAAAAAGAATCTTTACTTCAGTGAAAACATCAGTACCCATTATCTCATTATAGGAAAATTGTCCTACAGAATAAGTAGTTCTCATTCTACCCTTTCAGATAAGTTCTAAGTCATTTCATGCCATTATCTAAAGCAGCTCAAAAAAGTACAAACAGCTACAAAACTTGAACTTGTTTCCTACCTCTGTGACTGAACACCTGGTATGCTGCTCCCTCCCTCTCTGCAACCAAATAAATACACTTACCTGCCTGAGCATCAACTGGAAAGATAAAATGACTATCTTGTAGGGATGATATGAGGATAAAAACAGATCTAATACATCTTTTGGTGTCCTGAGAATATAGTAGTCACTCAATAAAAGCTAGCTAAAATCATTTTACAAATCCATTCTTTTTACCCATTGAAACTTCAAATGAAGTCCACCAATTAATATAAGATATGAAGAAATATTTCTTTGCCCTCATAATTTTACTATATAAGTTAAATTTTGATTGATTCAAACCTAATATGGCTATTGTTTTACATTTATTTTTTAAAATAAAAATCACTAACAGGTGGCGCCTTGGTGGCTCAGTCGGTTAAGCGTCATCTGACTTTAGCTCAGGTCATGATCTTGCGGTTCATGAGTTCAAGACCCGCGTCAGGCTCTGTGCTGACAGTTCAGAGCTGGAGCTCCTTCAGATTCTGTCTCTCTCTCTCTCTCTCTCTCTCTGCCTCTCCCTGTTCATGCTCTGCCTCTCTCTCTCAAAAATAAATAAAACATTAAAAAAAATTTTTTTGAAAATCACTAATAGCTAAAATGACCAACCAATCAATATTGGTCAATATTAAATTGAGTGATTAAATTGAATCAGCGAATATGACTTTATAAATTGTTACATGTTTGCTTATAATTAAACTTAAAATTCACTTCAATTATCCAGGTTCATTCACAGATTTTAGGCCAGCAAATTGTTTAGATAAAATATCAACAAGGTTGACCCTTGAACAACAAGGGGGTTGGGGCAATGACCTGTGCAGTCAGAAAAATCCACATATAATTTTGACTCCCCAAACCTTAACTACTAACAACAGCCTACTATTGACCAGAAGCCTTACCAATAATATAATAGTCAACTAATACATATTTTGCATCTTGTATTACATACCATATTCTTACAATAAAAGCTAGAAAAAAGGAAATGTTAGGAGAATCATATTTTAAAAATCAAAGTAAATACTTTATAGTACTGTACTGTGTTTATCCAAGAAAGTCCACGTATAAGTGCACCACACAATTTAAACTCATACTGCTCAAGGGCCAACTGCATACAAAAGTAAAGGCTAAGGTGACATCACAGAAGATGGTAGAGAAAGAATCTCCAAGAATCAGAACCAGCACTGAAACAATATTGAGCTGGCAAGAACTATGAGAATCAACTATTACACAGGCGTCTGGGTGGTTCAGTCTGTTAAGCTTCCAACTTTGGCTCAGGTCACGATCTCATGGTTAGGAAGTTTGAACCCTGCATAGGGCTCTCTGCTGTCAGCAAGAGCCTGCTTCAGATCCTCTGTCCCCCCTTTCTCTCTGCCCCTCCACTGTTCATTTTGTCTCTCTCTCAAAAATAAACTTTAAAAAAATCTTAAAAGAATGAATTATTTTGGAACTCTGGACTCTAGTCAAATGATTGCAATAAAGCAAGAGTTCTTAAGAAGAAAGAGACTGGTAAACCTTGGTTAATTTCTGCATTTTGTGTAGCAGCCACCATCCCCTCATCTACCAGCATGGAAGCAAACACCTTGTACGTATGGCAGCTTAGGTTCCTGCTGAAGCTTACTGTGCTAGGGTGGGCAGTAAGGACTTACTCTCTCCAAAAAATGGGGTTATGTGTTTTGATCTGCCTGCCAGGTAACTGTAAGACTAGCACAGAGGCTGGCCATTATTTCAATTCCATGGGGCTAAAGTGGCTTCCTGGACAGCATTTATCAAAGAAATGTAAGACTTTTTCCCCCCCTTTTCATTACCAGATCAAAGCTCAAGGAACTATCAGGTCACTGCCTGACCATGAAGATAATAAAACAGAGACTTCAATGACCACATATAAATAGCAAAGTGGTGGTAGTTCTTACCAGTAAATACTATAAATGTAAAAGGCTTAAACGCATCAATTAAAAGACAGAGATCAGTGGGGTGCATGGGTGGCTCAGTAAGTTAAGCATCTGACTCTTGGTATTGGTCAGGTCCTGCATCAGCTCCAGACTAGGCATGGAGTCTGCTTAAAATTCTCTCACTCTCTTTCCCTCTGCCTCTTCCCCCCTCCCTTGTGTTCTCTCTCTCTCTCTCTCTCTCTCTCTCTCAAAAAAAAAAAAAAAAAAAAGACATAGATTGGCAAAACGTATTTAAAGCTATGATCCCACAATATACTCCTTATAAGAGACTCACTATAGACCCAAAGACACAAATAGTTTGAAAGTAAAAAAAATGAAAAAAGATCTTTCATGCAAATAGTAACCAAAAGAGAACTGGTATATCAATATTAATAGCAAACAAAACAGATTGTAAGCCAAAAATTGTTACCAACGACAAAGAAAAATATTACATATTGATAAAAGGATTAATTTGACAAGAAAATAACAATTATAAGCAAGGGAAAAGCCCCAAAACAATAAGAACTGAAAGGAGAAACAGGTAGTTGAATAAGTAATACTTGGGAGATTCAAAAGGCCCACTCTCAGAAACAGCTGAAACATCTAGACAGACGATCAATAAAGAAACCAAGGACCTGAACAATATTATAAATCAACTAGATACTACAGACATGTACTCAACATCCCCCTGCCCAACAGGAGCAGAACACATATTCTTAAGTCTACATGGAACATTCTCCAGGACTCTATGTTAGGCAACAAAACAATCCTCATAAATTTAAATTCACTGAAACTAGAAATCAATAACAGAAAAAAAAACTGGAAAATTAGCAATATGAATCCACTCTTAATAAATACTTCAAAGAATAAATCACAAGGAAAATTAGAAAATAACTTGAGGTTAATAGAAATGAAAATAGAAATGTTACCCAAACATTAGGATACAACAAAAGCAGTACTCAGAAAGTAACTTACAGCTTTAAAGGCCTACATTGAAAATGAAGAACTATCTCAAATCAACCTAAATTTATACCTTAAGAAACTAGAAAAATAGCAAACTAAGCCCAAAGCCAGCGTAAAGAAGGAAACAATAAAAACTAAAGCAAAGATTAACAGAGAACAGGAAAACAATGGAGAATCAATGAAACTAAAAATTAGGCTTTTTAAAAGATCAACATAATTGACAAATCCTTAACTAGACTATGAATAAAATAGACAAAATACAAATAAATAATACCAGAAATGAAAGGACATTGTAATAGTACCCCGCAGCCCCTACACCCTTATTGCTTTCTGCTATTTCAATTACCTGTGGTCAGTCATGGTCCAAAAGCAGGCGATCCTCCTTCTGACTTATCAGAAGATAAAGAGTAGCCTAATGCTACGTCACAATACCTATGTCATTCACCTCACTTCTCTCATCACAGAAGCATTTTATCATCTCATCATGTAGGCATTTTATCATCTCACATCATCACAAGCAAAAGGGTAAGCACAGTACAATAATATATTTTGAGAAAACATTCTCATACCTTTTATTACAGTAAACTGGCTCTTATTCTATTGTACTTTTAGTTATTATTAATCTCTTTCTTTCTTCAGTGATGGTCAAGGAGCTTTTGAGTAAGAGTAATCTCTTACTCTCTTGCCTAATTTATAAACTAAATATATCATAGCTGTGTTTGTATAAGGAAAAACACTATATATAGGGTGGGGTACTACATGTAATTTCATGCAGTCACTGGGGGTCTGGGAATGTATCCCCCTGGATAAGAAGGAACAAAGGACTACTTAATTTCACAGAATATAAAAGGACTGTAAGAGACCACTATGAACAATTACACACTTATAAATTAGATAATCTAAATGAAAAGGACAAATCTGTAAAAACATGGAAATTACCAAAACTATCTCAAAGAGAAAAAAAAACCTCAACATGCCTGTAACAGGAAAGTGAATACTCAAAAACTCCCAAAGAAAAGCACAAGTCTAGATGGCTTCACTGGTGAACTCTACCAAACATTTTAAAAAGAACATTGGAGGTGGTTCAAGATGGCAATGTGGGAAGATCGTGAACTCACCACCTCCCACAGACACAAAAAACCTACAGCTACATATAAAATTACCTCTGAAAAAGATGAAAACTAGCTGAACAGCTCCTCCAAAACAAAGGATAAAAGTGCTACATTAAGAGTTGAAAGACAGGGAGAGTCTCCTCAACAATCCTCTCTCACCCTCCTTCACCCTCAACAATCCAACTCCCACCCCCCTTCACCCCAGCATTACAACCCACAATCAGGAAGGATCTCACAACTACAGAGTTTCTCTCTGAGAAGCAAAGGGGTGTGCTCCACACCAGACACCTCAACCCTTGGGACCTTCGCCAGAGAGATAAGCCCCCAAAATGTCAATCTTTGAAAACCAATGAGGCTTATGGTTGCAGAGGACCATAGGACTAGAGGATTATAGGGAACAGAGATTTCACTATTAAAGGGCTCACATAAAAACTCAACTGCCCTGGGGGCCAGCACAAAAGGGATAGTTCGAAAAGCTCCTTGACCATCACTGAAGAAGATTCATTTGCTAATATTAAAAGCATCAACCATACTGGCACAAAAACAGACACTCAGATCAATGGAACAGAATAAAGAACCCAGAAATGAACCCACAAACGTATGGCCAACTAATCTCTGACAAAACAGGAAAGAATATCCAATGGAATAAAGACAGTCTCTTCAGCAAGTGGTTCTGGGAAAACTGGAGAGCAACATGCAGAAGAATGAACCTGGACCACTTTCTTATACCATACACAAAAATAAACTCAAAATGGATGAAAGACCTAAATGTTAAGACAGGAAGCCATCAAAATACTTGAGGAGAAAGCAAGCAAAAACCTCTTTGACCTCGGCAGCAGCAACTTCTTATTCAACACATCTCCAGAGGCAAAGGAAACAAAAGAAAAAATGAACTACTGGGACCTCATCAAAACAAAAGGCTTCTGCACAGCAAAGGAAACAATCAGCAAAACTAAAAGGCAACCAACAGAACAGGAGAAGACATTTGCAAATGACATTATCAGATAAAGGGTTAGTATCCAAAATCTACAGAGAACTTACCAAACTCAACCCCAAAAAAAACAAATAATCCAGTGAAGAAATGGGCAAAAGACATGAATAGACACTTCTCCAAAGAAAACATCCAGATGGCCAACTGACACATGAAAAAATGCTCAACATCACTCATCATCTGGGAAATACAAATCAAAACCACACTGAGATACCACCTCACACCTGTCAGAATTGCTAACATTAACAACTCAGGCAACAACAGATGTTGGTGAGGATATGGAGAAAGAGGATCTCTTTTGCACTGCTGGTGGGAATCCAAACTGGTGCAGCCACTCTGGAAAACAGTATGGAGGTTCCTCAAAAAATTAAAAACAGAACTACCTTATGACCCAGCAATTGCACTACTAGGTATTTATCCAAGGGATACAGGTATGCTGTTTTGAAGGGACACATGCACCCCAATGTTATCAACAACAGCCAAAGTATGGGGCGCCTGGGTGGCGCAGTCGGTTAAGCGTCCGACTTCAGCCAGGTCACGATCTCGCGGTCCGTGAGTTCGAGCCCCGCGTCGGGCTCTGGGCTGATGGCTCAGAGCCTGGAGCCTGCTTCCGATTCTGTGTCTCCCTCTCTCTCTGCCCCTCCCCCGTTCATGCTCTGTCTCTCTCTGTCTCAAAAATAAATAAAACGTTAAAAAAAAATTTTTTTTTAAATAAAAAAAAAAAAAAACAATAGCCAAAGTATGGAAAGACCCCAAATGTCCATCGATGGATGAATGGATAAAGAAGATGTGGTGTGTGTGTGTGTATATATATACACACACACACACACATATATATATACATATATATATATACACGTGCGCGCGCGCGCGCACACACACACACACACACACACACAATGGAGTATTATGCAGCAATCAAAAAGAATAATATCTGGCCATTTGCAACTACATGCATGGAACAAGAGGATATTATGCTAAGCAAAATTAGTCAGAGAAAGACAAGTATCATATGACTTCACTCATATGAGGACTTTAAGATACAAAACAGATGAACATAATGCAAGGGAAGCAAAAATAACATAAAAAAAGGGAGGGGGACAAAACATAAGAGACTCTTAAATATAGAGAGCAGAGGGTTGCTGGAGGGGTTGTGGGAGGGGGGATGGGCTAAGTGGGTAAGGGGCTTAAGGAATCTACTCCTGAAATCATTCTTGCACCATGTACTAACTTGGATGTAAATTATAAAAAATGAATATAGAAAGTAAAAAAATAAATATAATAAAACTAACTTCATATCTGTTACCAAAAAAAAAAAAAAAAGCATTAGCCTGAGGTACAGGAGACTATTAGAACTCCCTCCAGGGACAGAGGCATTGACAGATACCATATTTGCATACTCTTCCTACCTTGCCAGCACCAGTGCTGGCAGGAGCCGTATCTGTACTCTCCCTCTAACCTGCTAACACTTCCAAGTGTGCTCTGCTCCCATATGACCTCCACTATCCTGCCAAAGCCAGAGGCTGTGTGTAGGCAGGGTACACCCTTTAATGCCTAGCCCTGATGTCCAGAGAAGATTGTGCTTCTGGAGTCCATGGATCCGAACCAGAGAGACAGTTCTTGGCAGTCTACCACTCCCAGGGCACTGCAGAGACAGCAGACTGAAACACATCCCAGTCTTTCTGTGCAAAGGTCTATTTACTTGTACTGAAGCTTCAGCCTAAAGAGCATAATTCGGAATTGCCACTCACAAAGAGGCTACAAATGTGCTCTTGGGGAATGTAGGTCAGTGGACACCATCTTTGTGTTCTCCCTTGGCCTTGCTACAGCTTGCCGTTTTCTAACACAAGATATCATACTCTCCAAGAGCCCCAATTTTTGCAACTGTCACCAGGAGGACACCTCTAGATTGCCTGGTCTGGAGTCCAGCATGATTTATGACTGCCATCCCACTGGACTGTGTATATCTCTGAGAAATTAAAAGCCTCTCCCCACAGGTCTAGCTTCTAATTAGCCTGAAACCAGAGGTGGACTGAGATCCCTCCCTCTGGAATACTCACAGATCTTGGCACTTCCTCAACAATTGGACTTATAAAGAATAAATTAGGCTGCTTAGACAATTACAAAGCCTAAAGAGAAAGCCAAGAGCTAGGGTAAGTTTGTTTAAAGGATAAGGTTTATCTCCTACACAAGGCCACTCCTTTAGGACTGGGAGAGATAGCTGTTTTGCTTAATACCCAGACAAAAACATGGAGAGTCGGGCAACAAAAGGGACACAGGAAAAGGCTCCAACCAAAACAAGATAAAACCCTGGAGAAAAACATTAATGAAATGGAGTTAAGTAAATTTACCTGATTAAGAGTCCAAAGTAATGGTCATAAAGATGCTCACTGAACTCAGGAAAAGAAATCAATGAACACAGCAAGAACTTCAGCAAGAGACAGAAAATATAAGGAAGTACCAAAGAGAATTCCCAAATCTGAAAAATACAATAACTGAAAACTATAGTAGAGGGGTTCAACAATACGCTAGATGAAGCAGAAGAAACAATCAGTGATGTGGAAGACATGGCAGTGGAACTCAACAAAACAGAAAATAAATATAAAAATAATCATCATCATCATCACTATTATTAGTGATAATAGTGATTATTATTATTATTATTATTATTATTATTATTTGAAAAAGCAAATCAAGCTTAAGGAACCTACAGAATATTAAGCAGAATAACATTCACATTATAAGGGTTCCAGAAAGAAAAGAAAGGGACAGAAAACTTAATTTTAAGAAATGGCTAAAAACTTCCCTAACCTCTAGAAAGAAACAGACACCCAAATCCAGGAAGCCCAGAAGAGTTCCAAACAAGATAAACCCAAAGAGACCCACATCAAGACACATTATAATTAAAATGCCAAAAGTGAAACAAAGAATCTTAAAAGCAGCAAAGACAACAACTTCTTATATATAAGAGAACCTGTATAAAGCTATTAGCACATTTCTCTGAAAAATCTTTGCATACAAAAAGGAAGATACAAAATATACTGAAAGTGCTGAAGGGAAAAAACTTCCAACAAGAATATTCTCCCAGCAAAGCTATCATTCAGAACTGAAGGAGAGAGAACAGTCTGTTCAGACAAAAAACAAAAAAAAGGCTGAATCCATTGCAACTAAATCAGCCCTACAAGAAATGTTAAAGGTTGTTCTTCAAGCTGAAAAGACATTAATTATAAGGGAAAACACACACACACGAAAGTAAAAATCTCACTGGTAAAGGTACATATAGGATAAACTAGTAGGTTCATCACTTATAAAGCTAATATGTAGGTTAAAAGGTAGAAGTGGTAAAAATAACCAATTACAATCATTAAGATATGTACAAAATTTTAAAAAGTAAAATGTCACATTAAAAACACTAAAAGGGGAGGCAGTAAAAACACAGTTTCAGAATGCATTCAAACTTAACTATCATTGAAAGTAGGAAGTTAACCTGCTATCCTTAAACAGAAAGTCATCAAACCAAAAGGGAAAAAGCAAGAGAAGAAGAAAGGTATAGAGATGAACTACAAAACAGAAAACAATGAACAAAATGACATTGAGTACATACCTACTAATTAGTTTAAATGTAATGGAAGTAAATATTTTAAAAGACACAAAATGCCTGAATAGATTTAAAACAACAAGGGGTACCTGGGTGACTCAGTCAGCTAAGCAACCAATTCTTGATCTTGGCTCAGGTCATGATCTCAGAGTTCATGAGATGAAGCCCCACATCCAGCTCTGCACTAGTAGCGCAGAGCTTGCTCGGGATTCTCTCTCTCTCTCTCTCTCTCTCTCTCTCTCTGCCCCTCCCCTACTCATATGTGCACGCTCTACTCTCTATCTCAAAATAAATAAAAAACAACAACAAAAAGGGGCTCCTGGGTGGCTCAGTTAGTTAAGCATCTAGGCTCCACACCGGGCATGGAACCTGCTTAAGATTCTGTCTCTCTCCCTTCCCCTCTGCCCTTCCCCTGCTCAAGCTATCACTCTTATATACATATAAGAAATGGAAATGGAAACATATATATATACTATATATATATACTATATATATATATATATAGTATATAGTATATATATATATAGTATATATATATATACTGTATACATGTATATATGCATGTATACATGTATATATAGTATATATACATACTATATATATATAAAGAAAGTGAAGAAATGGAAAAGGATACAGGCTGAAAGTAAAGAAATGGAGGTTTCATGCAAATGGAAACCAAAAGAAAGATGGGGTACTTATTGCTTTTGCCAGACAAAATAAACTTTAAAACAGACTGTAATAAGACAAAGATGGGCATTACATAATGACAACAGGGTCAATCCCCAGTAACAAGATACAACAGTTCTAAATATTCATAAACACAACACAGGAACACCTTAATGTATAGAGCAAATATTAGCATATCTGAATGGAGTAATTGATAGCAATGCAATAATACTAGGGGGATTTAATACCCCACCACTCACATCAATGTAACCATCCTGTCAAAAATCTGTGTAGTCAAAGTTGAAGAGTCAATGTAATTATCTAGTTAAAAAAAAAAAAAAGGAAACAACAGCCTTAACACATCAGTTCCATAAAAACTTAACAAACATACAGAAAATTCCATACAACAGCAGAATACAGTTTTTCTCAAGTGCACATGGAGTATTCTCCAGGATAAGTCATATATTAGACCACAAAAACAAGTCTCGATAAATTTAAGAAGACTGAAATGTATCAAGCATCTTTTCCTATCTCAATGATCAGAAACTAGAAATCAACTGCAAGAAAAAAAATTAGAAAAATCACAAATAGGGGCACCTGGGTGGCTCAACTGGTTAAGTGTGTGACTCCTGATCTCGGCTCAGGTCATGATCTCAGTTTATGGGTTCGAGCCCTGTGTTGGCTCCACACTGTCAGCAGATTCTCTCTCTCTCCGTAACCCCTCCCCCCACTCAAATTTTCACGCGCGCACACTCTCTCTCTCTCTCTAAAATAAATAAACTTAAAAAAAAAAAAGACTACCTAAAAACTGTTAGAATAAATGAATTCAGTAATGTCGCAGGGTACACATATGCTGCATTTTTATAATCACTTACTTTTAATGTTTATTTACTTTTGAAAGAGAAAACATGTGCAAGAGCAGGGGAGGGGCAGAGAGAGAATCCCAAGCAGGTTCTGCCTCCTGAGCATAGAGCCTGATGCGGGGCTTGAACTCACAAACCGTGAGATTATGACCTGAGCCAAAACCAAGAGTCTGATGCTTAATCGACTGAGGTACCCAGGCGCCCTGGATCATAGTTTACTTCTTAATACCACTTTAATAATGGAAACAAACATTAACTTTACCCTTACTTACTCATGACCCTGAGATCATGACCTGAGCCAGAATTAAGACTCTGAGGGTTAACTGACTAAGCCACCCATGTGTGGCTTATCATTAAGCTCAATTAATAAGGCAAGGATAAACAGACTAATTTAACAGGATGGAGGATCAGAGACAGACCACGCATATATGGATATGTATTACAAAAAGATGACACTGCAGAGCAATGGGACAGCTTTGTGACACTGTGTCTCATTATTTATAAATGGTGCTGGAACAACTGGATATCCATCTATATGAAGAAAAAAAAAAAAGTTAAAACCTGACCTAACACTATACATACACAAAAATCATTTCCAGATGAAGTACATCCCTAAATGGGAAAGGTAAATATTTCTTGGTGATATAGGAGAATAACTTCATAATTTCCAATTAGGGAAAACAATTTTTACACAGGGCAAAAAAGCACTAAGCATAAAGGAAAAGACTGAAAAATGTAAATATATAAGAACTTCTCTGCACCAAAAGTTAGCATTTAAGCACCTCACCCAACTACAGAATGGAAGATATCAGTAATCTATTGAAACTGACAAAATGCTCCTATTCAGATTATATAAAGAGCCCCTATGAATCAAAATACAGACAATCCAAAAGAAAAATGGACAAGTGACAATAATCACTTTACAAAACAGCGTATCAAAAAGGCCAAAGTTGAGGTGCTCAACATCAATAATAGCCAGTAAAAATACAAATAAAAATGCTCAAAAATGGCTAAAACGTTAAAAGGCTGGCAACAAGTGCTCAGGAGAAAATTAAGGAAAGGCAATTCTAATATACTGCTGGCAAATTTAAAGTCTGGTAGAACCACCTTGGAAGCAACCTGTCATTTTCTAACCTGGTCTACCTTAGGACCAAGAGATTTTATTCCTAGACATGGATCCAAAAGAAATGGCTACACATGTGCATTAAAAAGATACAAAGCAGTGTTTTAAGAAGCATTATTTGTAATGGCCCCAAACTGAAAATTATCTCATGCACATCAAGAGTAAAATGGATAGGGGCGCCTGGGTGGCGCAGTCGGTTAAGCGTCCGACTTCAGCTCAGGTCACGATCTCGCGGTCCGGGAGTTCGAGCCCCGCGTCGGGCTCTGGGCTGATGGCTCAGAGCCTGGAGCCTGCTTCCGATTCTGTGTCTCCCTCTCTCTCTGCCCCTCCCCCGTTCATGCTCTGTCTCTCTCTGTCTCAAAAATAAATAAACGTGAAAAAAAAAATTTAAAAAAAAAGAGTAAAATGGATAAACTGTGGTATAATCACACAATTGAATACTAAAGTAATAATGAACTACAGATCCACACAACATGGATAAATCTCAAAAATGTGCTACTGAGTGAATGAAACAATACTCAAAACATACAGCGTGATTATGTCTACATGAGATCCAAAACCAGACAAAGCCGAACTATATAGCATTTAGAGATACAGACTTAGGTAGAAGCGTTTTTTTTAAACAAGAAAATTATAAACATAAAAGTCAGGCTAATGGTTCATTTAGGGGAAAGAGGTAGAGCTTTAATGCAAATAGGCATGCCAATGGAGGAGTTTCTTCAGTGCTGACAATGTTCTAGTCCTTGACCAAGTAAGAATTTCATAATGTTTACTTTATAATTATTTAAATAGTACATTTATGTTTGATGCACTTTATGTGCTTTATTTCACAATTAACAGTTCTCAAAAGGCTTATTAATGTGAAAAGTCTACTAGACATTTCAGACAATTACTGTAGCTAAAAAAGATATATATCAAAGGTGTGTGTGTGTGTGTGTATATATATATATATATATATTGACATGAATAACTTATAATGGTTCCCATCACTTAGATAAAGACATCACTTTTGGTCTGATTACAAATGGTTTCTGCTCTGGCCTTGCTCTTGCTTAGTAATGATGAAGTATAGAAGCAGAAAAATGTTTACCTTTAGCCTGTAAGGCTGACCTACGGCATGCAAGTTTCGATAAGAATCAAATACGTGCTGGTTACTACATCCTTAAAGGGTCTCATGACTGCCTGCATATCTCACCAATAGTTAATATCAAACTGAAGGATAAGCACCAGAGAAATAATGCTAAAGTAGTTTTATGAGTAGAAAATCAAAGAAACATTTATGATCTAATACTCCCTGCACATCCCCTCTCCCTTGAGCACTAAGCATATAACCACCAGCCTCATACAGCACAAAGGGCAGTCCTTTCTGCCCATGAGTCCTGTCTCCATCCTTCTTAAATAAACTTACTAAATTGCACCATACAATGTCTCAAGAATTCTTGACCATCGCGCTTCACAACCCTACTCCAATACAAATGCCTGCACTTTCCTTCAATCAATCTTTACCAGCTTGTTTTATCTTGGAAAAAGATAAAATCCTTAGGGTTAAATCTTCCAAATAAGAGTTTTCCAATGAGCGGTAATGCAAACCACTAGTATCTAAGTAGTTTTGGGTGCTATGCTAACCAAGTTTTTAAAGTTATACTTGTTTACTGATTTTAAGTTATTTTTTATTTATGGCAAGTGACATTAATTTCCCACTCACTATAATAAATATATATTCGTTTCGTTTTGAAATGAATTCAGAGAAAAACAACAATTTTAAAAACAAACTAAGTAAGTAACAGCAATGGTAGTAAATACCTATTGCAAAACTGATGACATTTGTACCTGAATAACTGAAGTTCTGCAACTACTACTATGATCCATAACTTTGACCATGTGCTTCTATGATGCTTATCCTACAAACCCAATTTAGCCATGTAGACAAGAAAACATGACTCAAACAAGTTCTCTTCTGTAAAAACAAAATAAATTACTGACTAAACCCACAAATATGGCTATATTACAACTACCTTCTAATTAGCTAACTGGCCAAAGCAGCTTTTAACATTTCAGTGCTTGGGGGGGGGGGGGGGGGGGTGGAGGGGTGGAGTAAAAACATCTGTTAATTCTCTCCCTCGTATACAACGGTCCATAGTAGAAAGAAGCATAAACTTTTAAAGCTGTCCTGGGCTCCAATGCTGACAGTAACTAGTTGTAAGCTGACTTTCTCCAAATTATTACACTTCTCCAAGCCTTAGTTTTCTCATATATTATAGTGAGGAAACAATATATCCCTTCTGCAAATTATTTCACATTTCTGAACCTTGGTTTGGAAAGAAGATAACAATACATCCCTTCCAGCATTGTCCTATGGATTAAGTTGGAATTTATTTAAATGGCTCATCACAATTGTACTTAACAGGCACTTAATACATAGTTGCACTCTGTCTCTCGTCTGGTCTTTGCTCTTCTTTATAAATGCATAGAGCATAAAGCCACACAGTATTGGTAACCCTGTCCCAACACCTATACCCAAAAAATAATCCACATGCACTTATTTAACTTCTTCATTTTGTCCTCTGGACAATCATGAGTGAACTAAGAACAGATATTATAATATCTCCACATCACAAGTCAACTGAGGCTCAAAAAAAGCAGAGTACCCATATAGGTCAGTAGAACTAAAATGAAAGCCCTACATTTACCATAAATAGGTACCATTGATTTTGATGTTATAGGTATTTTAGTCCTAATAGACTAAATATAGTCCTACATATCAGGAAAAGAAAACCTATCGTTTTCAGAAAACAAACAAAACAGACCATGGATCTGAGATCTCAGAGTATCCACGGACTCTATAATCCAAATCAGGAATCACATTATGGAAAGTAACACTTAAAACTTTAATTTTTAACACAAGTGAATTCTGAATGTAAATGATAAAAGTCATTTTCCTAAAACAGTAATAAATTCCAACTAGAATTGGCAGATTCCAGGGGACCTGGCTGGCTCAGTGGGTAAAGCATGTGACTCGATCTCAGGGTCGGTAGTGAGTTCAAGCTCCGTGCTGCACATGGAGCATACTTTAGAAAAAAAAAAAAAGTGGCAAACTCCTTCTAACCTCACTCCGTGTTCCAAACATACTTACTCTCATGTAAATAGACCAAATGGTAATACAACCCAGCCTCCCTCAAAACTTCAAGATTTTTTTCCCCTGGAGGTGGAGAGGAAAATACAATCTAAAAATTCTAAAAAAGGAAGAGATTTCTTAACAAACAAAAACAAACTCATATGTTTATATAAAAGCATTCCAGGGGCGCCAGTGGCTCAGTCGGTTAAGCGGCCAACTTCGGCTCAGGTCATGATCTCGCGGTCCGTGAGTTCGAGTCCCCAGCTCAGAGCCTGGAGCCTGTTTCAGATTCTGTGTCTCCCTCTCTCTGACCTTCCCCCGTTCATGCTTTGTCTCTGTCTCAAAAATAAATAAACGTTAAAAAAAAATTTTTTTTTAAAGCATTCCAATTCCTCAGATTAGAGATCTGTTTTCAGTATTTACATTTTTAAATAAAGATAGACATACTTCAACTTTTCTTTCTGCATCTCATTCTTCAAAAGTAACAAATTATTAGTAGTAAAGAATTACTATGATCAGCTGTAGGTAGGACAATGGCAATGTTTATCTTTAAGATGTCTAGAATTTGCTTCAAAATAATATGGGGGAGAGGGTTGCTATATGGGTATAGACGAAACAAGACTGGGCATGACAACAAATTTGAAGCTGGGTGATGAGTATGCAAGGATTCACTAAACTTTTCTATCTTCATCTGCAGATTTTAAGTTATCTAAAATTAAGAGTTAAAAAAAAAAAGTTGTTTTTAACAAAGTGATAAATTTTGACCACTGTTCTATGGAGTCCTTTGACTTACTGTATTGAAATTTTTCTTTTTGTACTGAAATTTTTCAAATAATCACATTCACCTAGCAGAAAATCTGGGTTTTTAAATATTCAGCATTATATTTTTGCATTTAAGTGGAATTTTAGTATTTTTTTCCCAGCTGGAGTAGTAAAATCATGAGATGCTAGGATTTTTGTTTGCTGACAGCAGTTAATGTCATGTGATATTGTAATCTAATCAAATACACATCCTAAATATTCTGATAAAAAAAAGGCAGGCAAGCTGAAACTCTCATACACTGGTAAGCAGAAACATAAAGTGGTACAACGATTTTAAAAAGAGTTTGGCAATTTCTTAAAAGCTAAACATAAATTTACTAGATGATCCATCAATTCCTTCCACTCCTAGGTATCACCAGAAGAAAAATGAAGTATGTCCACACCAAGATTTTTACACAAATGGTCATAGCAGTATTACTTACAACAGCCAATTGATAAATGGATAAACAAATCGAATACTCTTCAGCAATAAAAAGCAAAGTACTGAAACATGCTATAACATGTATCACCCTCAAAAACATTGTTAAATTTGGGGCACCTGGGTGGTTCAGTCGGTTAAGCCTCTGACTCTTGATTTCAGCTCAGGTCACAACCTCACTGTTGTGAGACTGAACCCCGCGTCAGGCTCCATGGTGAGGAGCCTGTCTGGGATTCTCTCTCTCTCTTCCTCTTCCTCTCTTTCTCTCTCTCTCTCCCCCCCCTCCCTTTCTGCCCCTCCACTGCTCACACGCACACACATGCTCAATTGTTCTCCCCCTTTCTCTCTCTAAAACTAAAGGAAAATAAAGTAAAACTGAAGAATAACTTTTAAAAAATTTAAAAAAAAACCCACATTGCTAAATGAAAGAAGCACAACAACAAAATATCACATATTGCGTGATGCCATTTATATGAAATGTCCCAAGAAGGCAAACTTATACATACAAAAAATTGTTTAGTAGGAAAGTGACTGCAAATGGTGTAGTTTCCCTTCGGGGTGATGGAAATATTATAAAATTAGATTGTGCTGATGACTGCATAGTTTTGCAAATTAACTAAAAATCCCTGAATTATATACTTAAAAATGAGAGTATTTCATGTTGTAAATTACATAAGTGTGATGGAGAAGGGGAAGTGAAAGGAGGAGGAGGAGGATTATAGTGCCTCTGGGATAAAAGATAAGTAGACACATGGATCTTAAAGAAGTTAACTTGGTGGCTCCACTGGTTAAGCGTTTGACTCCTGGTTTCAGCTCAGGTCATGATCTCACAGTTCATGAGTTCAAGCCCTGCATCAGTGTGGAGCCTGCTGTGGATTCTCTCTCTCTCTCTCACTCACTCTCTCTCTCTCTCTCTCTCTCTTTCAATAAATAAGTAAATAAGGGGCACCTGGGTGGTTCAGTTGGTTGAGCATCCAACTCTTGATTTCAGCCCACGTCATGATCCCAGGGTTGTAGGAGCGAGTCCCGCATCAGGCTCCGCACTGAGCATGGATCCTGCTTAAGATTCTGTCTCGCCCTCTGCCCCTACCCCTCTCTGTCTCTCACCAAAAAAATAATAACATAACATAACATAACATAACATAACATAACATAACATAACATAAAATAAAATACTGGGGAAAAATAAATAAACCAACACAACTTTGAGAATCAAATTAGGAAGAATCAAACATAAGATAAATCATCTGTAGAATGAAGTAAATACACAAAATCCAAACAAGGTGGCACAGAAAGCAGAAGCCAAATCTTGCCCAAGACTAGATGAAAGCTGAAACCAAATAAACTGAATAGTGAGGAGTGTTCAAACAAATTAAATTTGGCAGTTTGTCTCCAACACTGTCCCTGGATAGAGTGTACTGACCCAGATCTGCTACAGTGCAGACAGATTTGTCAGGCTATCACAGCTCAGTAACACTGACAACTAAAATGATCCAACTCGCTTTGGATTCATTCCAGGTTTCCTGGTCAATCTTCAGATTATAATCTGTGTCTGATACAGGTCTTCCTACAAGAGAAGGTACTGTTGGTGAGCACAGTCTATTTCATTTGAAGTTACATTTCTCAATGTATATCAATAATGTGATACTCCAGACTTGAAAACACCTGAAACCTGTATCACTCCAAGATGTAAATAAAGTGAACTTCTAAACATATCAATTCTGAGACCAGAGTCTGATACATAGTTCATTGGTACCTGTCACGCTTAAGAACTGACTCATCAGGCAGTCAGCCTTCCCTAGAGACACGCTACTGCCCTGCTGCATGATTCTGAAAACTGCAACTTGTATTTTGTTTTACAAACTGGATGAAGGCTGCTTACAAATCTGCAAACGTACAAAAGGTCACCCAAAAAAGACAACTGCTTATATTCATGTTTCATAGTTTACAGAGCACTGTTACGTTAGCTCATTTACTAGCCAACACCCTCTGAAATGACCAGGATTACATGTTTATTTCCAATACAAGTGAGGGAGTAAGGTAAAAATAATTTACAAAAGGGCATGCTGCTAATAAACACACTGACCTGGATTAAAATCCAGGTCTTTAGTCTCTGAATCCAGTACTTCTTCTACTTTATTTACTGCAGTCTCTAAAAGGCCAACCCAATAAAACCAAGGCGGCCTATGTTTCTGCCAGGAAAACCAATGATTATTTTCTGCAGTCTTATGAGCAATCAGAGAAATTCTCTAATAAAGAAGATAATCTTACTGGGATCAGAACAGACTACAACAGAGGAAAATGTTCAAATGTGAATAAAGGAATAAAATAAAATATTTATAAACAATACTGAAGGAAGTACTAACAGAAACAAGTAGTTTAATTTGGATTAAATGAAGAATTCTAATTTCACATGTAAATGAAAACAAAAAAGTGCCTTCTTTTAGACTCTTGCTACAAAATCTAGTTAATGCTCTCTTTGTATTTTTTTATCCTTTATCAAAAGGAATGACACTGCTTATAGATAAGTAAGGGTGAAGTTAATGTTTGTTTGCATTATAAAAGTGGT
The DNA here is from genome assembly GCF_022837055.1 of Prionailurus viverrinus. Classification (NCBI taxonomy): domain Eukaryota; kingdom Metazoa; phylum Chordata; class Mammalia; order Carnivora; family Felidae; genus Prionailurus; species Prionailurus viverrinus. The sequence continues at coordinate 32,452,700 of NC_062569.1, forward strand.
ATTAAGAAGTATACTGTGATCCAGGCCTCCTGGGTGCCTCAGGAGTATCAGACTCTTGGTTTTGGCTCAGATCATGATCTCACAGTTCATGAGTTTGAGCCCCACATGGGGCTCGGCGCTGAGAGCGCAGAGTCTGCCTGGGATTCTCTCTCTCCCTCTCTCTCTGCCCCTCCTACTCTCTGTCTCTTAAAATAAACTTAAAAAAAAAAAAAAGTATACTACGATCCAGCATTCCACTGTAGATATAATCACCCAAAAGAAACGAGAGTTTATGTTCACCACGAAACTTGTATAAGAATGTTCACAACAGCTTTATCACAATACCCAAAAAATGAAAACAGCCCAAATGTTCATGCACAAAAATTCACACTACCATAGCAATAAATAGAATTGCTGATACATGCCATTATATGGATGAATCTCACAAAAATCATGTTAATAAGTAAAAGAAGCCAGACAAAGTACAAATTTAACTGGTGGCTACAAAAGTTGGAACACACGTGGGAATGGGAGAGTGAGAACTGAGAAAAGATAGAGAAAACTTTCTGGAATGCCAGAAATGTTTTATAAACTGATGTAGGAGATTGCATATGTAAAAATTCATCAAGCTTATAAACAGTGTACTTTATGTACTAATATGTTATACTGCAATTTTAAAAAATTGGCATAAGACATTTATTTGGAACCTTTTATATAATATAGAAGAACTTCCTTTAATCTTCAATTTCAAAACACAAAACTACTCTGAGAATATAATTGTAATTGAGAAAAAAGTGATTTTATACTAAAATTAGTTCACAGTAGAGTTAACCAAAATTACCCCGAAGATACATATTTCAAATTCTGTTCTAAAATGTGTATCTTAGCGTCCTATCAAGGTTGCCAAAAAAATAAATTAAATTAAATTAAAATATCTTAGTTTATTGCATGCCTCCACAGGATGGGCACAGCAAATGTCAGGGTAATCTCTATCCAGCCTCGTTTCAATCATTTCAGCATCTTCCAGAACTAAAATAATTAAATCTAAGTTTCTCAATGAATAGATGAGATCATCTACTGAGAGAGATGAAGGGTGCTATATAAGAAGAGTAGAAATTTTTAAGTAACTTCTATAAGAAATGAGAAAGAACTAACTAGGAAAAAAAAGGATTACTGGGTAATGATGAGGGTCCAATTAAGATCGGAGAGCTGGATATTTAGTGGCTCCAGTCTGCAAAGTTGTGATTTTCTCTAGATGTACTTAGTAGCCAGGCATATAGAAATAAAAAGATTAACTGATCTATGGTTGAGTGTTGGACAAATACAATAAAGAGACAAAAGTACACCGCAGCTCAACATATCTCAAAAGTTAAATAAGGTGCCAGGCTAGCTAAGAAAATTAAGGCAGAGGGAGAGAAAAGCTATCAAAGGACTAAAAGACTCTTTAAGACTGAAAACAAACTATTGCTATGTAAAAAAATAAAATAAAAAAGTTCAACAACATACAAAAATTAATGAATAGGTCTTTTATAGCAAAGTACTATTTATTATTTTAGAAACTGGAATGCTCCTCGCAATTCTACTTTCCTTTTTTAAGAGAACTAGAAAGGTTCCAAATGCAAACATCCAAATGTTTAAAGTATTCTAATTGCAAATCTATTTGTTCCTCAACGTTTCTATGTAAATCCAATGATACTTTCAATCAACAAAGGAACCTTCCAAATATCTTGGTGCATCAGTGAACCTTTACCAACAATATTAATTGTAATCAAGCTAGTCACCCAACACATCAATACGATACCTTTCAATAGACAAGAATTTGTGCGTGTTTGTATCCGCTTAAAATGAGGTCAAATGTCAAAAGAATTACTTCCTATTTCCAAGTTCTGTCTAGCTGGACCTTAGAATGAAACTGGCCAGTAATAGCGTGTAATAAATGAATGAATAAAATAAGCAGGAAAAGGTGGCTAAAAAGATTTAGAAACAAATAGCACAATAACAGAATCTGACGAAAGAATATTATCAGCATATATAACGTAACAATCACTAATTAAAAGGCCTAAAGTAGACCAACCAAGCATAGTCTATGGTAGAAATCAAATTGCTCAATTTGGTTGAACATAAGTACTATTTATTGAATACCTATTACTCTACCCAGCACTCTGCTATGTATGTGTGCTATGGAGCACACAAAAGCACATCTCTTCCATAAAGACACGTAATAGTACAGAAAGGAAAACCACACATGAATTATCAGTTTCTCACAATACAAACCATACTTAAGTGCCAAACAAGTAAAACAATGTCATAGTAGAGTATTTGCAACCTAACCAATGAATTATTTTTCTCTGAAAAGGTAATCTCAAAAAAAAAAAAAAAAAAAAAGACTATGATTTGGGCAAAATTAATTAGAAAAAGTGTCACTATCAGACCTGAGAGGAGTATCTGATGTTTCTGTGATGTCTGGCTATGGCTTGAACTAAACAGTCACAGCTGTGTTCCTGCTGAAAAGTGGTGGTAGTAAGAGATTTGGGTTTTGTACATCGAAGAAATTATATTCACATACACATGCATATATGCGCCATTTATACATACAGGAACTCTGCTTTGGTTAATAAATTTTCAGTATATCTGTTTTAGGTGACAGTTACCATCCTTTTAACATAACACAGCAAAACTATTAGCAAACTGGTTTTTCAAAGCTATGTAAATTAAACTAGAACTTACAGTGTAATGTGAAAAAAAATGGCAGTTAGGTTGTCTGGCCAAAATTAAGATATATTTGCCTACAACTTTACTCTGTACTAACTGTGCTGCTAGTACTGGCATACACCCTCAAAACACACATGTACACAATTTCATCACTTTTATTTCATCACTTAGCTTATATAATATTGCCTAAGAACTATTTCTTAACTTGTTGCCTCTTTACCCATTCAACAAATTCTAACACTAGGTAAACAGCTCACTGCAAATGCAAATTTTCACCTCCCACTGATTTCCTTAAAAGGTAAGCTTCCATAACACAAAACCATTCCTACTGTGAACACTAGTACCATTATTACCCTTATTCCCAAGGAACTATCACACTAATACAACCTAACCCTCCCCTCCTCCATTCCACCCCCACTGAAAATATTCACACAGAAGGTGAAGTGTAAGTTCTCCACCTTGGCACTATCAACATTTTGGGGTAATAACTCCTTGTTGTAGGGGGCCATCCTGTGCAGTGAATGTTTAGCAGCATCCCTGGCCTCTACTCACTGATACTCACTGATGCCAGTAGCATATACCATCAGCCCCAGTTGTATCGACCAAAACTGTCTGCAGACACTGCCAAATGCCCCCTGGGAAGAAGCAAAGTAACTTGTTGAGAACCACTGAATTAGAGGGATGTTTTTAAATAATAAAATGCACACTCATTAGAGCCCTTACTAACCTACATATACCCTACATAATCCCAACTCTGGCCTACCTCTCTAACCTCATGTAATACCACTAACACTCTTCCTGCATTATGCTCCCTCTATAGTCACTATGACCTTCTCTCACTTCCTAAAATACCACAGCCATTTCTGGTATAGAAATTTTGCTTTTGCTCTTCCTTGTGCTTGATTCTCGCCCAGGTTCTGTGCATGTCCCAGCTTAAATGTCATGTCCTGGAAAATGCCTTTCCTGACTGTATATATGTATATATCTCATTATTACCCATTACAGTAACTAATTTATTCCCTTTATAGCATTCATCAGTACATGCATCAATATAGCGTAATCACTACACAATTATTATGTTTACCTGATTCTTGACTGTCTCTCACATGAGGACATATCTCATCTGTCTTATTTCTAGCAAGTAGCCAAAATGAAATGAACAAACTTATAACTGGAGAATCTTAAGTACTAGATGAACTGGCATCAATGATAACCTCAGCACAACCCCCACTGCATTCCCCACCTGTATTTACCATCATTCCCCCTTGAAGTGGAGGGGAGGAAAATGCAAGAAAGAGGAAGAGCCAACAATGCTCGTTTGTAAAATACCTTTGCCAACATCATATTCTCTGAAGGGCTGTGTAGAATGCCATATGTAATGAACCTAAAGCACTGGAAAGGTGTGATAAAGAGCCTGTATTCAATAAATGATGGCTATGTATGTAAAGCACTAAGCACAATACCAATAGCAGATAAATGAAAAACACCACTTTCTCTTTTTTTTGTTTTAAAGTAGGCTCCATGCCCAATGTGTGGCTTGAACTCACAACCCTGAGATCAAGAGTCACATACTCTGAACCAGCCAGGCGCCCTGAAAAATGCCACCTCTCTTGCCCCTTTTTATTTTTTAATTTTTTTTAACATTTGTATTTATTTTTGAGAGACATAAAGAGAGCACGAGCGGGGGAGGAACAGAGAGAGAGGGAGACACAGAATACAAAGCAGGCTCCAGGCTCCAAGCTGTCAGCACAGAGCCCAACGCGAGCTCAAACCCAGAAACTGTGAGATCATGACCTGAGCCGAAGTCGGACGCTCAACCGACTGAGCCACCCAGGCGCCCCCCATCTCTTGCCCCTTTTAATCTCACTCTACCACAAGCTTGCTCTGAATATGGTTAAGAATAGAACTCCGTCCCCAAAAGATATTTCCCTTTCTGCACCTCCACGAACATACTGGGTGTAACGTAGATTAGTTTATTCATATACACTGACTAGGGAAAGCCAAATATCCATTAACCAAAACCAATTTATCACAAAATGAGCTCAGAAGTACATTGCAATTAATGTCAGTAAACAAAATAATCATATTAAATATTCAGTTTTTGGACCCAGCTTTAAATTAACCTTGGGTGGGGAGGGAGGATCAAAATTGCTGTTTAATAATATCAGTGTTGGTTACTAAAAATACCTACTACATCTAATACAAGTCTACTTATAGGAAATAAAATAGTAAACTGAGTTCATGATTAGACTCAAATAACAACAAAGGGCAAAATACTATAAAGTACTACATAATATTTAGTTAATAATTAGAACAAAATTATTTCTCTTAAATTACCTTTAATATACTATTTCTAACAGCATTCTGTAATGCATTTGGGGGTTTGAGGAAAGTGGTATTACAAAGGGAACATAAAGGAAGCCAAATAGCCAGTCTGAATCCTCGTCCTGCTAATTACTAGTTATGTGACCTTTGGAAAATCACTTAACTTCACTGGGTCTCAGTTTCCTCATCTAGAAACTGAGACTTAACCATAGTACCCACCTCACAGAGTTGTAAGAATTACATAACATATTAAAATGTTCAGAACAGTGTTTGATGTATAAGAAATCCTATTAGCAATATTATACGATATTATTATATTGCTGTTAACTACTATGATATAATTTTGTTTCTTAAACATGTGCATCACTGCAGTAAGTTCTATTGAACAACACTGTATCAGACCACAGGGTAGTTATAATGCCTGGTGAGATAATGCGTACCTTTTTCTTCTCTAAGTTTTTTAGGAAGAGCTTAGAAAAAAAAGCACTCTAAACCCAAAGCATTTTTTTTAATCTACTAACTTTCACAAGTAACAAAGAATTTGGGTTTCAGTCCTATTTAACAAGTCAAAGAAGAGTGGGGAAGAAAAGAGACTATCTCTAAGGATCTCTTTTCTGAGAGATAACCAAATAAATGGACTTTTTCATTCCCTGTCCACCCTATACATCAAGCTATCCACTAAACTCAGCAAATGGTACCATGCTTAGTTAAGGAATTACCTATTATATTCAAATATAATTGTTAACAAACTAAAAAAGCAAATCTGTGATGTAGTAATATAAGCTTCTCTGACACAATAAATAAAAGATCTAAAGTTGCATCTAACAATTAGCCTGATTTTTTTTTTTTAATTTTTTTTTTCAACGTTTATTTATTTTTGGGACAGAGAGAGACAGAGCATGAACAGGGGAGGGGCAGAGAGAGAGGGAGACACAGAATCGGAAACAGGCTCCAGGCTCCAAGCCATCAGCCCAGACCCCGACGCGGGGCTCGAATTCACGGACCGCGAGATCGTGACCTGGCTGAAGTCGGACGCTTAACCGACTGCGCCACCCAGGCGCCCCAGCCTGATTTTTAAAGTACACATTATGGTAAATGGTTTTTAGGACAACTGCAGTATCTGCAACTTAAAAATACTTGATTTCTATTGGTAACAAAACCACAAGTATTGCTAGTGCATCTGTGATTTGCTGCCCACATTCGAAATCAAAGAAAATGCCAAATCTTGCCTATAGGTTAATGAAGATAAACACGTGATTATGTTCTAATCAAAGTTCATGAGCCCTGGTTTAAAAAGAATGCTTTAAGGGGCGCCTGGGTGGCTCAGTTGGTTAGGCATCTGACTTCGGCTCAGGTCATGATCGTGAATCCAAGGCCCACATCAGGCTCTAAACTGACAGCTCAGGGCCTGGAGCCTGCTTCGGATTCTGCATCTCCCTCTGTCTCTCTGCTACTCCCCCACTGGTATTGTCTCTCTCAAAAATAAACAAACATTACAAAAAAAAAAAAAAAGGGTTGCTTTCAGAGATTAGAGTCACAAAACCCTGTATTCAAACTCACCACTTCCTAGCTAGGTAATACTGGGAAAAGGTACTTAACCTCTCTACCTAACCTGTGAAATGGGAATAATACCAACATAAGACTTCTGTGCTATCTAGGGGCACCTGGGGGTGTCTCAGTTGGTTGAGCATCCTACTCTTGATTTTGGCTCAGGTCATGTTCCCAGAGTTGAGGGATCTTAAGTCTCTCTCTTTCTCCCTCGTCCTTTCCCCACCTTGCGCTCTCTTTAAAAAAAAAAAAAAAAAAAAAAAAAGATTGCTGTGGCATTTCATTACTATTATGCTACTAAATACAGTATTTAACACACCTTCAAAAAACATATATACTATTATAATCAGTAACCAAGGTCTAACAATTATATAGTTCATAACCCTCACTGTGCATCAGAAACTCAGATTTGTGGAAGTTGATCTGAGGTAGATCCCAATCACTGGTATATTTTTAAAGCTCCTACATGATTCTAATGTGCAGCCAACTGGCCTAAAGACAAAGTTCAAACTCTTTAGTTTGGCACACTAAGAATTCTTATCACTACTTACAGCTCTATATTTTAATCACTCCTCCACAGGTAACCAATACTCTGAACACACACTGAACTAACACTTCCTCAACAAGTGGACTATAGTAGTACCTCTCAAACTTCAGCATGTATCAGAGACATCAGAAAGACCTGTTAAAAATTGTTGATGTCTCTCTGCAAAATTTCTAACTTAGGTGGACTTGGGAAAGGTCCAAGAAGATGTATTTCTTTTTTTTTTTTAATTTTTTTTTTCAACGTTTATTTATTTTTGGGACAGAGAGAGACACAGCATGAACGGGGGAGGGGCAGAGAGAGAGGGAGACACAGAATCGGAAGCAAGCTCCAGGCTCTGAGCCATCAGCCCAGAGCCTGACGCGGGGCTTGAACTCACGGACCGCGAGATCGTGACCTGGCTGAAGTCAGACGCTTAACCGACTGCGCCACCCAGGTGCCCCAAGAAGATGTATTTCTTAACAAGCTCCCAGATAATATTGACACTGCTGCTGCATGGACCACACTTTGAGAACCACCAGGCAACCCTAGATCACAACCCTGTCCCTTTATATTCACCTAAAATGGCATTCCTATCTCCACCATCCCACTCTTGACTGGCTAACTATCACTTTTCTTTCAAAACTTACTTAAGAATTCACTTTCAAGAAGCAATTGCTCATTTCATCAAATCACCTCAAGACACTTATCACATACTATAAAACTTGACTAGGAAAAAAAACCACTATAGAATGTTCTTAATGGTACACTAATGCTAGCATATGCAACTACAAAAGTTAGGTAAAGAGGCCTCCTTTGGATAAATTTTAAAAAGGTGAAAAAGGCAAATGGACAGTCTGTCAAACAGAATGAAATCTGGATTTCAGCCCCCACCTACTCCCTTGGCCAGACACCTTTATGCAGAGCACCAATTCTACAATCAGTCATGACAGCCCTGGCATAGCATTACTACTAAAACACAAAGGAAGTACACCTAGACCAACCCCGGATATGAGGAAAGGAGGGAGAGAAGGAGCAATAAGGCTATCAGGAAAGGATGGAGAAGGTATCAGTTAAGTACTAAGTCATGAGTCATTTTCTCTGTACATAGAACAACAAGAACTGTTTTAATGTCTTTATACCCACAGTGTATGGCTCACTGTAAATTTCAATAAATGCATGAATGACTTACAATGAATAAAATTGTATGAAAACAGTTGCTAATACAGCTCTTTCTCACCAAATAAAGAAGCAAACACACACCCATAGTTGGCACCAAAAGCTATAAATAACTATCTAAATAATAATGTTTTGGTCTGTACACTTATCAGCTAGAAGAAAGCACAAATTTTTCTAATAACCAGATGGGAGATCAGAAGGCATAAGGAGCCTGCAGAAAATACACTTAGGTATTTCAAAATTAAAGACTTTCAAATCAAAACCTATGCATTACCTGATTCAGAGTTGATTTCCTGAGTATTTTTCAGTAGACACTAAAAAATGTACAGGAATCTTGGAAACTAGGTCCAAGACACTAATTTCACAATGAAGAAACTGAGACCCAGAGAAGTAATGATTCAAAGACACATACTAATTAGTGGTAGAGCTGTATTTAAAACTCAGGTCTCTACCCCTTCGCTAGTTTTCTAATACCATGCTGCCTTTACATTTATAAAATAAATACTAAATATTCATAACTTAAAAACTTGAGGGTTTTGTTCCTTGTATCCCATTTTTATGAAAGGACAAAGCAGTCACTCACCATCTTATTTTGTCTAAGAATTTTCTCAAAGATGTAACTTTGAACATAAATTCTGCTCTCGGTAAAATTCATTCCTAATCTTTTTGTATGCAAAATTACACATGCAAAACTATTATTTGTAAATAATAATCCTGGTACTACAACTATCAAAATTTCTCAATTACCAAGAAAGGATTACAATACCTTTACAGAAAGCAGTACATTCTTAAGAAAGAAAAAAGAGGGGCGCCTGGGTGGCGCAGTCGGTTAAGCGTCCGACTTCAGCCAGGTCACGATCTCGCGGCCCGTGAGTTCGAGCCCCGCGTCGGGCTCTGGGCTGATGGCTTGGAGCCTGGAGCCTGTTTCCGATTCTGTGTCTCCCTCTCTCTGCCCCTCCCCTGTTCATGCTCTGTCTCTCTCTGTCCCAAAAATAAATAAACGTTGAAAAAAAAAAAAAAAAAGAAAGAAAGAAAAAAGATAGGGGACGGTGGGTGATGGGTATCAAGGAGGGCACCTTTTGGGATGAGCACTGGGTGTTGTATGGAAACCAACTTGACAATAAATTTCATATATTGGAAAAAAAAAAGAAAAAAAAGAGCCTAATTTTTGAAATATGTTTAATAAGCAGAAAATTCTGGCTATAAACCTCATCTTAGTTAACCAGAATATCTCATCCTCTAACCACTCTTAATAGTTTTATCTAATACTTAATAGTTTTAATCTAATACTAGTTCTATGTGCTGATAAGACAAAATTAATTAAAATTCTTTGCTTCTGGAAAGTAACCTCATCATTTATCTATAAATTTATTCGCCTTTTAAATGCAAAATTAATGTCCTTTGAATTTATGTGCAATGCAATACAGTCTAACAGTTAAAAGCTAACTTTTTAACTTCTACAGCAACCTATGACAGAGGTATGTTTGGGTTTTTGTTTTTTTTTAAATACTTATTTTTGAGAGAGACACAGAGCACGAGCAGGAAAGGGACAGAGAGAGACAGACACAGAATTCATAGAAGGCTCCAGGCTCTGAGCTGTCAGCACAGAGCCTGACACAGGGCTGGAAGTCACTAGCTGTGAGCTCATGACTGAGGTGAAGTCGCACAACTTCACCCACTGAGCCACCCAGGTGCCTCCAGAGGTATGCTTTTATTCCCGTTTTAGAGATGAGAAAACTGAGGGTTAGAGAAGTTAAAGAACTCACCAAGTTTACATACCTAGGAAAGGGCTGCATTACAATTTAACAGAGGTGGGGTGCCTGGGTGGTTCTGTCAGACTCCTGATTTCAGCTCAGGTCATGACTTAGCAGTTTGTGAAATCAAGCCCCTTGCTGGGCTTTGCATGGACAGTGTGTAGCCTGCTTGGGATTCTCTCTCTCCCTCTCTGCCTGTCCCCTGCTTGTGCACATGCTCTCTCTCTCTCTCAAAATAAATAATTAAGCATTAAAAAAAACAAAGATTTTAATACAGGCAGTGTGACTCAGGTGCTAGCAATTCTCTTAGACAATGGCTTTCTTGGCCATTTATCATGGGATAGTGCTTCCTTCACCTGTAAACATACAAACTTTTTGACTATCCCTAACAATGTAAGACACACAGAAATGCATTTTCCTCCCAAAATGGAATTTAAGCTCTAATAATAAAGTAAAACACAACTTAAGATATTTTTAGCTTTTATATCCTGCATTATGTCATAAAAATTTCTGCACATTTGCTACTTTATACTATCTCTACTAGAGAATAGAGGACACCTACCTCTCAGTGCTATATGTGAGACAGAAAAAATAATAACCTGATATAATCAGGGTCAACGGAGCTTTGAGAGTAAGAGGGAATCAGGTACCTCAAAAGAGACAACCAGGTCATGTTCATGCTTGACTATGTATAAAGCCCATTTTGTCTGCCTCTCTAAGATTGAGAAGATAGGCAATGATCTCTCAAATCTCTACCTGGACCTTTAAACCAATTCAACAACCAGAAGAGAAATTTTGTCAGAGAGCCTAAAAACAGTACCAGTAATATTTAATTATTAATGTCACCATGAATAGAAAAGAAAGGGACTCTGCTGAAAAACTCTTTTGACTCTTGTTTGTGGCTTCCATTTACTATTTGGGGGGGGGGGGAGCCAGCTCCCCATAATTCTGCATTTTATGCTTCCAAAGTATCTTGAACCTAACCCCCTCCACAACATTTCATGTATTATTCCTGTTAGTTTCTTTTACTGCTTTGGGGTTTTTGTTTTAGTTTTTAATCTCTCCTAATAGAACAGAAACTTAAGAGCAAAACCTATGTATTTATGAATTTTATATACTCACTACTCATCATGGAGTCGACCCTCAAAAATATTTATTGAAAAAAATCTTAATTGGATTCCCATCATAGAGATAAGACAACGAAGACCTCCAGAAATTAAATGTTCCACCCAAGAGCACACAACCATTATATGGTGGAACAGGGAAGAAAACTAAATCTCTATAAAATAAACTTCAAAATGCAAAGGATTTCAACATGCAGAAATGAAGCTGAGAGAAAAATGACCTTTTAAGAGATTTAGAGTCTGGATTCAGAAAGTAAGCCTGGGCTGGCTTAAATACTGGCGGTATCATTTATTAGCTGTACAGCCTTGGGACAATCAATGTACAATACTACACCGGATACTGTGCCTCACGAAGACTACCACTTATCAGACCTTGTGATGCCAACAATAAATGCAATAAAACAACTGGAACAAATGAAAATATATAGAGGATGATAAGTGCTGGTGAAGTTATCAGGAAAGATTTTACACAGATACTACAACTCAGTATTTACTTTTTATTTTTTTCTTTGTGAGCTGTATCAATTATGCAGCACAATACATAAAATCTCAATAACAGTTTAAAGAACTGTTTGCTTTATAAGCAAACACCCCATATACCCCCTACTAAGGTCAACAAACAATACTCCAAAGATTTCTTTACATTGTGCCCCTCTCCCATCACAAACTTGGGAAGTTTAATCTAATTAATACTAAATTTAACCTATAAAAAGGATAATATAACAATAACTACCTCATCAGCTTACTGCAAAACATTTATTGATACATAGTAAATGCTCAATACACATATAAAACAGAACAAAGATGGGAAGACAGGCTAGGATACAGGTATGTTAATCCAATTTGCGGAAAGCAAAAACTCAAAGAGAAGCATAGTACAGAGATAGAGCTGAAAGGCTAGGTTGTAGCCATATGAGAAATATAAGGAAAACTAAATCACAAATAACATAGGGAAAACTAAGAAAATTCACTGGGAAGTTTTCGGAGACAATCCTCCATGGGTCTCTCACTTTTCTGCATATCTTCAAAACAGAGGCACTGAATGCCCATGTCCCAATCTTTTCAAGAATATTAGTATAGTGAACAATCTTGGAAAGACAAACAGCATCTCCTTCAAAGAAAATGGGAAGCATGCTTACCATTTATCATAAGTTCAAGTTTCCCCACTGCATATACAGATCTTAACACTACCATAGTGCATAAAAACTGGGGCTCAGAGATCTGATGCAAATGCTGATTCTGTCATTAACTAGCAGTATGGACTTGGAAAAATTAGTATACAACACTACCCAGGATACTGTGCTTTATAAACACTGCCACTTACCACTAATGGTATTGCTGTAATGCATTGTTCTTTACCTCTGATCAAGGAGCCCCATGGCTCCTACCAGCATCCATTAAACTGTGGCAGGTTAACTTGTTAGCCCTCAAATAGGGTAAAATCTCAGGCCTTTCACCATTCATGACATTACCACATAATCAATGTCTATTGTAAGTGAAAGATTCCACTTCCATATTATCAGAAAGAAGAAAAAAGCAAAACAACTACATGCTGCCTTCAAGAGGTATATGTAAAATACAAAGAAAAAAAGTTTTTTAAGTAAATCAGTAAAAAAGATATATAATGAAAAGAGTAAGCTCGAGAAAGTTGAAGTGGCTATATTAATATCACATAAAGTAGACCTGAAAAGTATTACCACGAATAAATAAAAATATTTCTTAATGGTAAAAAGATCAATTCATCAGGAAGACATATTATAAACTGTATGTGCCTAAAAACAGAGTTTCAAAATACATAAAACAAAAATTGACAAAATTAAAGGAGAAATAGATAACTGTAAGAAATAGGCAATTATGACTAAAGTCATAGTTGTATATTTTAACCTCCCTCTCAGCAACTAAAAGAACTAGACCTCTCTCCAAAATTAAAAAACAAACAAAAATAACAGCAAATACACAAATGACTTGAAAATGCTACACCTTAATCTAATTGATATTTACAGAATACTACACTCAACAACTGCAGAATACACATTGTTTTCAAGTGTGAAAGATACATTTACCAAGACAGACCATGAAACAAGGTTCAATAAATTTAAAGGAATTAAAATCATACAGTATATTCTCTGACCTCAAAATGAAATTAAGTTAGAAATCAATAACAAGATCTCTAAAATCATCCCAAATGTTTGAAAATTGAACACATTTTTAAGTAATCCACATATCAAAGAAATTACAAAGCAAATAAACTATTTCAAGCTGAGTAACAAAAATACAACATATCAAAATCTGCGGAATACAGCAGTGTTTATAGAAAAATCGATAGTTTTCAATGTTCATATTAGAAAACAAGAAATGTCTATGGAGCACCTGGGTGGTTCAATCAGTTAAGTGTCAGACTTCAGCTCAGGTCATGGTCTCACAGTTCATGAGTTGAAGCATAAAGCTCTGTGCAGACAGCTCAGAGCCTACAGCCTGCTTCAGATTCTGTGCCTGCCTCTCTCTCTTCCCTCCCCCCACTCACACTCTCTTTCTTCCTCAAAATAAACATTAAAAAGAAAAAGGAAGGAAGGAAGGAAGGGAGGAAGGGAGGAAGGAAAGAAAACAAGAAATGTCCAAAATTTATGACCTAAGGTTCCACTTTAAGAAGCTAGAAAAAAGAGATGGGGCACTTGGGTGGAGCAGTCTGTTGAGCAGCTGACTCTCGATTTCAGCTCAGGTCATGATCTCACAGTTCGTGGGACTGAGCCTCTCATCAGGCTCTGCACTGAACATGGAGCCTGCTTGGGATTCTCTCTCTCCCTCTCTTTACCCCTCACCCATCTTTTCCCTCTCTCTCTCTCTCTCTCTCTCTCTCTCAAAATAAATATTTTAAAAAGAAACTAGAGAAAAAAGAGCAAATATGTAGAAGAAAAAAATTATAAGGAAAAGAAAAAAATGAGATAGAGAAGATGAATGGAGAAAAGTAGCAATGTTATTACCTGAAAAGACAGAAATACTGGTAAACCAAGAATGAAAACTGGTCAAGAAAAAAAGAAAGAACATACACCACCAGAAATTAAAGAGAAGATACCACTACAGATCCTACAGACATTAGAAAGATAACAAGGGAATCTTGTAAACAATTTATATCAATAAATCAAATGAGATGAACAAATGTCGTTTAAATACAATTTATCAAAACTGACATGATGAAAAAAAATCTAAACAGCCATGTCTACTAACAAAACTAAATTTGAATGTTATCAAAAACCTTCCCCCCCACACAAAAAAAATCCATATCTAGGCGGTACCATTGGTGAATTCTAGTAAACACTCAATTCAGAATGAATATCAATGCTAGACAAATTATTTCAGTAAACAGACCTATTTTATGAGGCCATCATAACCATATACTGAAACCTGACAAAGACATTACCACCAAAGAAAACTACAAAGCAATATCCCTTATGAATATCTCCAAACCCCTAAACAAAACATTAAATATGAAACATGAAATACTCCGACCAAGTGAAAATTATCCTAGAAATCAAGGATAAAACAAATTCTTCTGCAAAATAACTGTGTCAATTTATACCACTGCCAAAAGCAGGAGTATAATTTCTTCACACATTCTCACCAACACTTGATATTATCAGAATGTTTAATGTTTGCCAATTTGACAGAAGCAAAATGGTTTCCTCTTATGGTTTTACTTGGCACCCTCCTGATTACCAAGGTATAATTCACTGCTCTCCAGTTCGAAGTCACGGTATCACTTAGGTGAGATGCAACCAACATTCTTTATTTAAAAAACAAAATCTGAAAATATCTGAGAGCACAACATAAAGGCTAAATACTATTTCATGAAACTTTTATTTCGTGTGTGTGTGTGTGTGTGTGTGTGTGTGTGTGTGTGTGTTTGTATTGGGTCACAACGTAAAATTTTTTTGTTACCTGTGAGCTTCTAGCAAGTTAAAAGCTATTACTGTAGCTGTTTAATTATAGCAAAACTCTATGAGATATTTGGGCAACTTAATAGTGCACCCTTTCTGCCCATAGCACAAAGGAATGTATTTTATTAAAAAAAAAGTAGGATTTAAGATGTCCTTCAAGCACAAACTGGCAAAAACAGAATTAAAAGAGGAGGAGGAAAAACCTAAGAGAAGCAATAAGGGATGAATTATATGGAGAAAAGATTCTATAAAACCAACTGGTCTATGACCTACTTAAAGCTCACTTTAAAAGAATCACATTTCTCAATAAAACAGGGTTTCTCTCAGCACTAAGGTAGGAAGCTAGGATCCTATCCTCTTAACTATTGAAATGACAGAAAGCTAACCCCTCCTTCTCTGCAGGCATTCCCCTAATTCCCATCTCAAGATTCATCTCATCCTGGGGCTTAAGTAAGAATATTCTTTTAGGTCTCTACTTCCTGCTTTAGGTAGAAATACCTTAATTCTAAAAATTTATATGCTTATTCAGCTAACAAAGATTTACCAAGCCCCTATTATATCACCTCTCTATTAAGAAATCAAATTGTATCCCCCTAACAATTTTAACTCTTTATATTGAAGAGCTATATTTTTTAAATTCTTTATATATTCTTTAAAGCTTGATATCCTTAACTATAACTCTCCTAATTGACTCTTGAAAATATTTTGCTTCTTGGACTCAAACCATCCCACATACCACCTTCTGCTACCTTCTTTGTTCCACCAACAATATCTCTGACCCTTACAAATAACTATTTTCGTAAGAACAACTTCTTTACAATCTGCAGACCAATCAAGCCACAGCAATTGCCTGCTGCAATCAGTATGTGAATCTACCTGTCACTTAATGGCTTAAGCATTAAAATCTCTTACCTTATTAGATTCAATCTTATCTCTAAAATGGGTAAAACAATAGGTATGAAGGAATAATGATAATTAATTTCCTATTGCCTTATTACCTGAAGTTTTTTAATTCTAGTTTTTAATTTCTTTTAAATGCAATAAAATATTTTTATAGAGGGAGGCACTTAAAATGAGGTACGAGGAAATAATGGGAAAGTAAAAGGTTTAAAGACAAGTAAGTATGAGTAAATTTATCAAGTGGGTTACTGCTCTCCCTCTGTGCTCTCCTTATATGTCTGGATTCTAAAGACACAAACGTAAAGATACCCCTTTCCCAATGGCAGGCAAAATTCTAAGAACCCTCAATGACCCACATCCTATAAATTACCTTCCTTTTGAGTGTAGGGGACCTGTAAACATAATGGGGTATCATTCCAGTTGGTGGTTACATGGCAAACATTTTGCATATGTATTTAAGGTCCCTAATCAGTTGAGTGTGCCAAAAAGGAAATTATCTTGCGTGGGTCTGGCCTAAGAAGATGAGCTTTAAAAAGGGGTATTAAAGGGGAGTCTAAAGGTCAAAAGAAAATGAACATACTCCGGGGCACCTGGGTGGCTCAGTGGGTTGAGTGCCCAGCTTCCACTCAGGTCATGATCTCACTGTTCATGGGTTTGAGCTCCGTGTCGGGCTCTGTGCTGACAGTTCAGAGCCTGGAGCCTGCTTCAGATTCTGTGTCTCCCTCTCTCTCTGCCCCTCCCCGCTCGCGCTGTCAAAAATGAACAAATGTTAAAAACTAAAAAAAAAAAAAAAAAAAAAAAAAAGAAAAGAAAGAAAGGAGGAAAATGAACATACTCCTTTACTATAGGATTAAGCAGCAAAGAGAAAAGGGGAAAAATCGAAGAAGAGAACTTCCAACTACCTCCATTTTGACATCAGTCTGTACTTTCTAACTGATTAAACTCCTCTTTCCAGCTCCTCTCTTAAATCAGGCAAAACACCCAAAAGGCAAAGCATCCCCTGATGGGACCAAAAGTACACCCACAAGCAATAAAGACTGCACTGAGCCAGTAAGACCCATTGTGACTGATGCCTGGAGCCAGGTGCTCTTGTACCCATGCACCCATGCTGCAAAAAAGATGTATCTTTTTCCCCAGTACACTATATGCAACTGCACTGATTATGAAAATACACAGATCCAGAATCAAAGGGAAAAGCTAAAATTGTATAAAATGTTTAAGCTTTGTTAAACTACCCTATACTTTATAATCTTCCATTTTAGTGATGAGAAAAGTAAGGCTCAGAGAGTGATATCCCAAAGACAATAAACCTGGGGAATGTTTAAAGTAACTTCCAGAGCTCTTTCCCCTACACCACACCCCCCTTAAAGCTTTAAAAACGCCATTGAAATCAACAGTTAATTTTACTACTGTCTTCAAAGGAAACAATCCTAGTAACATAATTTCCCACCTTACACATCTATTTCAGTAACTCAGCTTTGTCAGAACATCAAAACTAAAGTGGATACTGAGAAATTTCCACTCAAAAGTAGTCTGGCTGTAAAAATGACCATCGGTAAACTGCTTGAATAAATTTAAAATACATTTATTATAAATGTGAAGGAAAAAAATTAGCAAAACACCTGTAGGTTTCCCAGAACTTTATTTAGAAAGCAAACAATCAATGTTACGTGTTCACAAAAATCAAAAGCAAGTAGACACCCTTTCCATATCTTTCAGTATTTCTCTCCTTGTGCAATTTTTTAAATCTGAAATCATCACTGTAAATATGAGAACATGGCACAATATTTCGTACAATAAATAAGTCCTTTTATGTTCACTGTTGTATATATTTCACCATAAAAATTTGCAATTTTCTTAAAACACACATGGAAAACTAAAAGGTAGAGTCGTATTCGAATCCCACAAGTTACAAATCACACAACTTTCTTTATACTAATTCAAATACTTTCACAAACACTGTATTTCCTAGGAAGATGAAAAATATAGTCCTTTCTAGTCACGACCACGCGAAGGAATAAACTATATTCATCACCTTAACAAGAACTTTAACAGCAAATAATTCGCTACCGTCACATACAAACAGCACTGTTTTGAGTCTATAAGCTTCCAAAACCATCCCATGATTTATACGCCCCGGGCACGATTCTCTGCAATGTGAAGAGAATCGATAACATTTCAAATGTGGGTAGAAAGGGTGACGTGACAATCCTAAGACCTGAAAATTTTTTAAGTCCCTAGGGCACACAAGAAGCATCCAGTTCAGACACTCCAATCGAGGCCCAGGTCCAACTCCAGGCACTCCAGTTTCCCAGCTCTTCACCCCGCCCCCACCCCGAGAAAGGAGGGAAAACAACTTTTATTGGCCTCTTCTCCCGGGGAATTGGCAAACTAGCGGGGCAGTGCTCCGGTCTGGACACGTTTTACAGTGAGGCCTCCGTCGGGGGCGGGGAGGGCAGATAGCGGGAAAGCCTGGCTTCGAAGCCCCCTCTCCCCCAGTCGCAAGCCCCCTGCCCCACCCCACCAAGAAGAGGCCCCGGCCGGCCGCCACGCCGAGCGACCCCCAGGCCCCTCCGCTGAGGCGAGCTTGTTGTCATGTGACGACGCCGCCGCTAAAACACCGCAGAAACGCAGGGCGGCGGGCGGCGAAAGGCATTCGCACCAGCCCGCCTCGGCCCGGCCCCGCCGGGCGCGGGCGAGTCCCGAGAGTCCGGGCGGGGGGGGGGGGGGGCGGAGGGCGGAGGGCGGGCTTGGCGGCGGGCCCGAGCGCGCCACAAAGGCTCCCGCGCCCGTCGCTGTAGTGCCCGAGCGGGCGGGGGCACGATTTTCAGGCCCGCGGGAGGGGTGGGGAGGGACGAGGGCTCTGGGGTGCCCGCCGCGCCCACAGCCGCCCCCTGGGCGCCCGGACGGCCAGCGACCGCCGCGCCCCGCACAGGCCCACGCGGCCTCCCTCCCCCGCGCGGGGCCCGCGCCCGGCCCGCCCGCCCGCTCCTCGCTCGCGCTCTCTCGCTCTCTCGCTCTCGCCCGGCCTCCATCTTGGATCCGCGCTTCCAGCCCCCGCGCCGCTGCCGCCGCATTCCCCCTTTCCCGCCCCCCGCCGCCGTCGCCGCCGCCCGCACTCACCTCAGCTGCCCATCCGGGCGCCGCCGGCCGTCGACCTAGTTTCCCCCCAAAAGTCTCCGGTGTGTTATTCCCGATGTGGGGGGGTTGTTACGGGGTGGTCGCCGGGGGTTCGGGAGCGGGGGCCGCGCCTTCAACGGAGCTGCAATCCTAACCCGCCATCTGGTGGCATTTTCCACACGCCAATGGCGCCGCTGCAGACTTGGGTCCGGACCGCCCTCTGCTGGCCGCGGCGCTTACTGCCTAGCTGACGGGACGGGCCTGCCCGGAAAGGGGAGGGAGCTGAGGCGCGAGCTGGGGACCGCAGCGGGGACGCGCGCAAACGCTTTCCTGTGGGGATTGCGCGCACGCGCACCAGCGGGGCGGGAAACGTGGCCGCTGCGTGGAGA
Source organism: Prionailurus viverrinus (assembly GCF_022837055.1). NCBI lineage: Eukaryota > Metazoa > Chordata > Mammalia > Carnivora > Felidae > Prionailurus > Prionailurus viverrinus. Next base: position 32,472,188 of record NC_062569.1, read on the forward strand.
CCCCGCCCCCACACGGAGCCGTAGCCTAGCTCAGCCAATCGCAATCGGCGGATACCTCTTGGTGAGGGCGCTGTGGACGGTTCTTGGGCCGCCTGAGGCTGGCAGAAAGACGGCCACGGTGGCGCCTGCGCGCCCTGCTAGCCGAGTTGCCGCCCGCCATTTTCGGAGCTTTTCCGAGACCTGGGAGGGAGGCCCGCCCCCGGCCGGTTCACTGAAGCCCCTCCCCAGGTCGCGAGACTGGCGCTTCCCTGCAGCCTCGTCTGACTTGTGCTGCCTCCACTCCACGTCCGGGAAGCGCTCTGCGGAAATAGGAGGGAGTGAAGGTGCCAAGCTCTTCATCCAACTCTCCTGGGTCTAACGAGGGCCTCTGAGCTTAGCATTGTATTAGCTACCTTTTGTTGACTGTTGGTAAGACGGTTTTGCGAGCGAGGGTGAAAAGGTTTCGAGAACTGTTTAGGCCCTCCCTTGCCGACCTAGACGCTACAGTGCCTGCCCCAGGCCGATTGGCGTCGTCCCTGCCTCTGTAAAGCAGATCCTCTCCGTAGTGCCGGCTTTGCATAAGGCGGCAGCATTGGCTAGTTAGTGAAAAAGGAATGTAGCTGCACTGGGAAAATACAGCCTCAGCTTTGAGAGTTCTCTTCCCACAGCGTAGGACAACTCTCAGTGGCTCTGAAATGAACGTAATGACTAACGTGAAATGTAACCAAAATATGTCCTTGAACGTCGCCTCTTCTACCCGCCTTTCTGTGGCAGTGGCTCCTACATTTCACCTGCTCACAACTTTTCAGTACAAAAGTGAATCCTTAATCTACCTGGTCAGCAGCCCCATTCATGAAAATTCTTTATTGCTAGAGCCAGCTCTGTTTTAATATTGCCTTAGAATCCCTTAAATCCTTTAGTCTTCAGACCCAGTTTCCAATAAATTACCTCTATTACCTGTTTCTTTCCCAAAGGTCACAAAGTGTGTGGCTGTTTCACTGGAGGAAGTCACAGTCGACCTAGTCGGGTATGAATTCGTGACTGGCCTCCCATCTATAATTTTTTTTTTTTAACTAATCTCTGGTTGACTTCTCATATTTTCCTCAAAGGCTTTACAGCTTTCCTTATTAAAGGTTCCAGTCCCAATCCATACTAATAGGTAACTTCATTTAGTTTCCTGGAATCTAAGCTCTGGAATTCCCAATTCTGGTTTGATATTCTCTCCATCTTAAAATATCTGTAGTCACATTCTGTTCATGATCTCAAAAATTCTCATCAAATTAGCCTGTTCTCCCCTTCTCTCCAAAGCCAGTCCTCCCTGGACTATGAATGTCATCCCTTCCCACTTCCTTCCACCACTACTTTCCTAAGGTCTTGTATCTTCATGTCCTTATCTGTCAGTTTCTTTTCTGCTTTTCAACACACAGTTTCCATTGTCTTTTTAAAATTTCAGTGCTACTATTCTCTTGAGTAACGATACTATCAACCTTCCTTTCACTGTCACATTTCTGACAGGGTGTAATCACTACCTCCATTTACACTTTATTCCTTAGCGTGTATTAATCAGACTTTATAACAGCAAAATGAAATTACACTTTAAGGTCAACAGAGTTCTAATTTCCAGCCATTCTTTCATTCCTCATTTTCTTGGCATACCAATCCCTATCCTCTCTTTAAAGCCCTATTTCCCTTTATTGTAAGACAATTCCTATTATCTACAACCCACCTGGTTTACTGGTCTTATTCCTTTGCTAGCTCCTCCTCTTTCTTCCATCCAATAATTCAACTCCTAGCTCTCTGTTCTTCTCCACTATATTCTTTCACTTAGGAAGTCTCCCAAAATAGCGGTGCCTAGATGGCTCTGTAGGTTAAGAGGCCCACTCTTGACTTCAGCTCAGGTCATGATCTCACGGTTTGTGGGTTTGAGCCCCACATAGGGGCAGGCTCTGCACTGATGGCACGGGGCCTGCTTGGGATTCTCTCTCCCTCTCTCTGCCCCTCCCCTGTTCTCTCTCTCTCAAAATAATCTTTAAAAAAAAATTTTAAGTCTCCCAAAATTACTGTTTCTGATTTTTCCTTAACTAAGATTCCTCGTGTTCAGCTTACTTGCCAGGAAGCTCCAGCTCAAAATTTAAACATTTAAAATAAAGCATTTGGGGGGCACCTGGGTGGCTCAGTGGGTTGGACGTCCAACTTCGGCTCAGGTCATAATCTCACAGTTTGTGGGTTTGAGGCCCACATCAACCTTTGTGCTGACAGCTCAGAGCCTGGAGCCTGCTCCAGAGTCTGTGTCCTGTGTCTCCCTATTTCTCCTATTTCTCTGCCCTTCCCCTGCTCTCTCTCTCTCTCTTTCTCTCTCTCTCTCTCTCTCTCTCTCTCTCTCTCTCTCTCTCTCTCATTCTGTCTCAAAAATAAACATTTTTAAATTTTTTTAAATAATGCCCTTTTCTTATTCAATAATAGCACTGTAATCTCAGGACTCGGGAACCATACTGCTCTGGAAAGCTGTGTGATCCTGGACAAATCTCTTTGTGGCTTAGTTTCCCTGATTGTTGGAAATAACAGTAGTACCTATCTTACAGATTTGCTATGAGTATTAAACAAATTAACATTTATAGAAATGCCATTGGTATTGTTGCAGTGTTGTTTTTATCTTGCTAAGAACTTTTTAGCAATTCTTTTTTAATATCCAAGAGCATGGGTAATCAACTTTCTGAGTTTAGAGAAATCTAAAATTTTCTTTATTTTGCCCTCTCACTTAACTCAATAGTTAAGCTGGTGTTTGTAAATAATTACCTAGTTTCCTATGTTCTGAATTGTAGAGCTAGTCTTGACTCTTTTCCTTCAAAATAGCCAAACTCCCATGATATTGTTATTCAGATTCCTGGCTTTTTCTCCCACTGCTTTTATCCTTATTCAAGGCTGGCCCTCCTCACAAACTCCCATTGTCTTACACATAAGAATCATGATAGCCTTCTAAACAGTCGATGTCTTTCATTCATCACCCTTTAAAAAAATGGGCAAAAGTTTTCTATGATTCCTGGTTTATAAAATATAATTGAAAGTACTTAATGATATTCAAGAAATGCCTTGATCCTTTTCCAGATTCTATTTTCTTATAAATTCTTCAAATTAGTTGATTTATTCTGAAAAATCATAAATGTAAACAAAGGGTAGATACATTTAAAGTTTAGCTATTTGGTAAAATAAAGTAATAGGGATCATAATGAGTTGACTTTGTTACAGAATCACACATTTCCCATGAGCCTTTGCTTTTGTGAAATTCTTAATCAAGATTCCAAAGTTCTTGGCAAAGATTTTCAAATACCACAATTTTCATGAACAGCTTCAAACCATTTTGTATGAACAAAATATCAAAAAAGGATATCTGACACTAGTGTGAGGAGGAACTAAGGATTCTTATCTATATCTTTATGTGTGTGTGAGAGAGACAGAGAGCCAGGAGTAGAGAGAGAGAGAGGAAGAGAGAGAATCTTAAGCAGACTCCACGCCCAAGGCTGAGCCTTACATGGGGCTCCATCCCACCACCCTGGGATCATGACCTGGGCCGAAATCCAGAGTCAGATGCTTAAACAACTGAGCCACCCAGGTTTCCCAGGAGCTAAGGATTCTTAAATATTGTTTAGAGTAGGAAATAAAGTATCAGTACAACAACCATTTGCTTAGTCCACATTTCTTGGAAATCTACCTCATTGCTCATTTCCACTGATCTGAGATGAGCCCTGACCACTTTGAAGATTCACCTTTATAGGTTAGATGTCTAGAGAAGAACACACATACCCATTACACTTTTTTTTTTCATGTTTATTTCTTTTGAGAGAGAGAGCCCACACAGGTATGTCGGGGAGGGGCAGAGAGAGAGGGAAAGAGAGAAAGAGAGAGAGGGAGAGAGAAAGAATTCCAAGCAGGCTCCTTACTGTCAGCACAGAGCCCAATTCGGGGCTTGATCTGTCACCAACTGTGACATCATGACCTGAACCAAAATCAAGAGTGAATGTTCAACCTACTGAGCCACCCAGGTGCCCTTTTGCACCCATTACACTTTTATTTCAAATCAATTTCTTGGTCTTCCTGGTACAAAAATAGACATTTAAGGGACACCTGGGTGGTTCAGTTGGTTAAGTGTCCAACTCTTGGTTTCGGCTCAGGTCATGATCTCACAATTTCATGGGTTCAAGCCCTGTGTAGGGCTCCATGCTGATAGTGTGAAACCTGCTTGGGATTCTCTGTCTCCCTTGCTTTATGCCCCTCCCCCACTCATGCTGTCTCTGTCTCTCTCAAAATAAATAAATAAACTTAAAATTTTTTTTCACCTAAAAAAAAGATATCTAATATTATATATTTGAAAATTGCATTTATAGAGTTATACATCAATGTATTATAAGTGTAATGTAAATATAATATAAATGCATTGCAGAATAAATGGTTAACATTTATTAACAAGTAACATGAACTTTCCCTTATAACACAAAGAGTCAGTTTGTGACTATTTAGATGGCAGAGTAACTTTAAAATTATCTGTTTTTCCTTCTCTGAATAATTTTAGCATGAGGAAGATTTGAAATTATTCCATTGACCTTAGAGTTCTGCTTAAAGTGAGAGATGTTCAGCCAACTTGTTTTCATAACGATAAGGATGGTATTCCTTTCACAGAAACCTTTTTTTATTTTAATCACTTTGTGTTTTTAGATCAGTTTTAGGCACAACAAAATCTAGAGGAAGATATGGAGATTTCCTATATACCCCTGCCCACACAGGCATTGCCTCCTTCCCTATTATCAACATTACTCACCAGAATGATACATTTGTTACCAAAGATGAACCTATATTGACACATCATAATCACCCAAAGTCCATAATTTACTTTAGGGTTCACTCTTGGTGTTGTATATTCTGTGGGTTTGGACAAATGTATAATGATATATATCCATCATTATAATAACATACTAGTATTTTCATTATCCAGAAATATTCTGTATAATATTCTGTATAATTCTCTCTATATTCATCCCTCCTTCTCCCTTACCCCTGACAACTACTAATATTTTTATTGTTCCCATAGTTGCGGTTCTCCCAGAATGTCATGTAATTGTAATCACAGTATGCAGCCTTTCAGATTTGCTTCTTTCACTTGGTAATATGCATTTAAGCTTCTTCTATGCCTTTTCATGGCTTGATAGTTCATGTTTTTTAGTGGTGAATAATAATCCATTGTCTTGATATACTACAGTTCATTCATTCATGTACTGAGGGACATCTTGGTTGACTCTAAATTTTGGAAATTATGAATAAAGCTGCTATAAGCATTCCTATGCAGGTTTTTTGTGAACATGTTTTCAACTCATTTGGATAAGTACCAAGGAGTGTGATTGCTGGATCATATGGTAAGAGTATATTTTGTTTTGTAAGAAACTGCCAAATTGTCTTCCAAAGTGGCTAAACCATTTTACATTCCCAACAGCATTGTAAAAGAGTTCCTGTTGCTCCACATCCTTGTCAGCATTTGGTGTTGTCAGTGTTCCAGATGTTGGCCATTCCAATGGGTGTGTAGTGGGATCTTTCTGTTGTTTCAATTTGCTTTTCCCTGATGACATGTAGTAGAGCTTCTTTTCATATGCTTATTTGCCACCGTATATCTTCTTTGATGAGATATCTGTGAAGATCTTTGGCCCATTTTTTAATTTGGGTTGTTTGTTTTCTTACTGTTGTATTTTAAGAATTCTTTGTAGGAGCACCTGAGTGGCTGTCAGTTTGGCTCTTGATATCAGCTCAGGTCATGATCTAATGGTTCCTGAGTTTGAGCCCCATGTCAGGCTCCACACTGACAGTGTAGAGTCTGCTTGGGATTCTCTCTCAGTCTCTCCCTCTGCCCCTATCCCACTTGCTCTCTCTCTCTCTCTCTCTCTCTCTCAAAATAAATAAACTTAAAAAATTTTTTTTTATTTTTTAAGAGATTTTTTTGTATATTTTGGATAACAGTTCTTTATTGGATATGTCTTTTGCAAATATTTTTTCACAGTCTGTGGCTTGTCTTCGAAATCTTTTTACATTGTCTTTTGCAGAGCAGAAGTTTGTAATCTTAATGAAGTCCAACTTATTGATAATTTTTTTCATGGATTATATTTTTGGTGTTGTATCTAAAAAGACATCACCATACCCAAGTTCATCTAGATTTTCTCCTATGTTATCATCCAGGAGTTTTATAATTTTTCATTTTACATTTAGGTCTGTGATCCATTTTAAGTTAATTTTTTGTGAAGGATGTAAGATCTATACCTAGATTTTTATTTATTTATTGCCTGTGGATGTCCATTTCTTCCAGCATCATTTATTGAAAAAACTACCTTTTCTCTATTTTGCCACCTCTGTTCCCTTGTCAAAGACCAGTTGACTATATTTAGGGGGTTTATTTCTGGAATTTCTATTCTGTTCCATTGATCTATTTCCATTGATCTATTCTTTTGCCAATATCACACTGTCTTGACTACTGTAGCTTAATAGTAAGTCTTGAAGTCAGATAGCTGCAGTCCTTCAGCTTTGTTCTCCTCCTTTAATATTGTGCTGCCTCTTCTGCATCTTTTGTTTCTCCATGTAAACTTTATTCTTTTTTTTATTGAAGTATAAAACATACAGTGTTATATTACTTTCAGGTGTACAATACAATGACTCAACAATTCTATACATTACTCAGTGCTTATCAAGATAAGTGTACTCGATGCCCTTTACCTATTTCACCCTTCCCCCACCCTGCTTCTCCATATAAAATTTAGAATAGTTTGTTGATATCCATAAAATAACTTTCTGAGATTTTAATTGAATTGCATCGATCTATAGGTCAAGTTGGGAAGAACTGATATCTTGATATTGGTTTTTCCTATCCATTAACATGACTATCTCTCCATTTATGTAGTTCTTCTCTGATTGCATTCATCAGAGTTTTGTAGTTTTCCTCATATAGATCTTATAAGAAAGACTTTTCAAAGTAACATTTTACTCATGATTTTTCCCTTCCCTGCCCCCTTTACAGAGTTCTAGGTGCAGCTACTAGATATTTAGACCAAAGAGAGGTCTCCTGGTTATGCTTTCTCACTCTTTACTTTCATTACTTCTACAAAGCCTGCGAATATCTGTAACATAGTATTTTAGGGATTATGACCACTGTCTCATTTTACTCTCCCAAAATAAAGTATTCTTCCTTTGCATTTTTGCTTGGTTATAGGACAATTGTTATTGCTTGTATTGCTAGACTTTTGCAAAAATCAGAAACAGTTTCCCTTTCTTTCCTACTCTTGCAAATAAGGTGTGCTGCCAACTGTTGGTAATAATGTGTCATGCCTAACTATCAGAATAACCCATGGTTTTTCCATTCCTTTTTTAATACTAGAAACACTATTCCTTCTAAACATGAACAATCAATTACCAAGGTTGGTAATAAGAAGGATGAAAATACTTCCTTTTTCAGAATCAGTAACCTGGTTGCAGGCAAAACCCTATCCCCCAAAAATGGAGGACCAGAACTTCTCAGAAATAAATCTCATAAGCAGATGGCTAAAACTAGTGTGGATAGAAGCTAAGGGTTCTTATATATTCCTTAGGGTAGGTAATAAAATATTAGTAGAACAACCACTTGCTTACTCCAAGTTTCTGTGTGTCCTTGGAATTTCCACCTTATTGCTTATTTTTAAAGATCTGGAATGAAGCTTGACCCACTTTAGGGAGTCATCCTTGATAGGATAGATGTCTAAAATACTGTTTCCATGGGCACCTGGGTGGCTTAACCAGAAGAATGTGTGACTTTTGATCTTGTGAGTTTGAGCCCCACATTGGATATAGAGATTACCTAAATAAATAAAACTTTAAAAAATATATTGTTTCCATATAAACAAACAAACAAAAAAACCAGCATCTATTTTTTTTTCTAGTCAAGGAAATGCACACATGGCAACAAATAGAAGGAAACAAATTAAATTGTAATGGATCAAATAACACAAAAGAATTTATGATGAAAAGCAACAAACATCATAACACTTTCTACTTCTAGAATCAATCTCTGGGGCCAACCTCTTTTACATGTTTTAGTTTGTGATTACTTAAGTATTTCTAAATATGCTCATATCAGCTATAGAATATCTAATGACTTCCTGGCATAAAAGGTAAGAATTATGCTAACATCCACTTCTCCAACATTTAACAGTTACATTAATTTTACCTTTTTTTATTGGTTATCTTTGTAACTTTTAATGATACACTATAAAACTCTAAATAATATTTCAACCTGAGGTAGATACTATTTCCACACTCCAATTTTAATATTGCCATTCTTCCTTCTCACCTTTCACTCACTTCCCTTGAATATAGTCAATAAGTCTTTTGTATTCTGTCCATAGGTTGACTCATCAAAGTTAACAGCCAACTTCAAGGCTAAGGAGAATGCCAAGATTGCATTTTCTGCTCCACAAGACTTCTGTCAGAACCACTAGAAAGTCACTCAAAGGAAAATGTTCAGAACATCAACATCAAATGGATTCTCTTCCCTTACTATCCATTGCATAAGTATTTATGCTTCATATTTGGGCCACAAACTCTTATATGCCTTTGTTTTTCCTAGAGTTTCAAATTGCCTTTTCCCCCCCCACTGTGTATTTTACCTAATTTGTCATATCAAGTTTTTTCATTTTCCCTACTCTTTTACAGAGATATTCTCTTTCTTTGGCCCCCTGGTAATTGCCCCTAATCACCTAACGAAACTTTGGCTTTCTGTCCACTTAATCTAATTGTTCTTTAACCCTGCTACCCACCTGAGAACCTCCCTTTACTCTGCTCCAAGGTTGGAGCCACTCTTTTCTAGAATCCATGTCTACTTTTTTGGTTTATCTTCTTGGTTTTTTAGAGAACATCCTTGCTAACTACTTATGAAAGAATGGGAAAGAAACTTTCAGTTTTTTAATATTTGCAAACATTTTCATTCTGCTGGGTCAGTAGATCTGATTTACTTTCCCTCAGAACTCTAAAGGCATTATCTGCTGTCTTCCAGTATTCAGTGATACCGATAAATTGGATGGAAGTGTGGTCTTATTCTTAATAAATGACTAGTTTCTTAATTTGCTCATCACCACCAGAAGCTTATACATTTTTAATTTACTTTATTTGCTATAAATCATCTCTGGGTTAAATTATTTTATGAGGACACCTGGGTAGCTCAGTCAGTTGAGTGTCCGACTCATGATTTTGGCCCAGATCATGATCCCAGGGTCATAGGACTGAGCCCTGTGTTGGGCTCCACGCTGGGTGTGGAGCCTGCTTGAGATTCTCTCTCTCTCTCTCTCTCTCTCTCCCTTCCTTTCCCTCCCTCCCTTTGCCACTCCCCTGCTTTCTCTCTCAATAAAATAAAATATTTTATGAAAACCTATTCAAATCACTTCCTATAATCTTTTAGTGCATGTTTTTTGTAATCAAGTTATTTCTAAAAAAGAACTTTTTAATATAAATATCATATGCATGCAAACTAATTAAAAAAGTGGAAGTTACTTGCCTTTCCTTTTCCCTTGACATCTTAGTTTTCCTTTCCAGAGGCAGCCACTACTATCCATTTCCAGAAGGTTTTAGACTATCTCTTTAATCTGAGTGTTATAACATTCCTAGGGATAAAAATTTAATAGTAAGCAATCAAGATCATAAATGCAGATTTTTGTCTCTGAATCAACAAGAGTATAAATATCTTCTGTCAGTAACATCTATGTAGAAATTTATTAAGCACCTACGAGTATAAATGGCAAATACTTGGTGTGTGTGGTTTTTGTTTTTGTTTCGAGTTTTTTGTTTGGTTAGAGCTTTATTAAGGTGTGATTGACATATAGTAAACTGTGCATGTTCAAAGTATGTGATGTAATGAGCTGTGACATATATATAAACCTATAGAACCATCACCACAGTCAGGATAATAAATATACTCATCAACTCCAAAAGTTGTAATTCATCTCCCCCTGCCTCACTTATTCATCCCATCCCCAGGCAGCCACAGCTCTGCTTTCTGACTACTGGTCACTATAGGTTAATTGCATTTCCTAGACTTTTATATAAATGGAATAATACCATATGTACTTTTTTTGGTCTTATTTCTTTACTCAGCATAATTGAGATTCGACCATGTTGATGTATACATCAATCATTCATTTCTTTTTAGTGCTGCTGTAGGTATTGTATTGTATGATTATATTACAGTTTATCCATTTACCTGCTGGTGGATATTTTGTACTTTTTTTTTGTTTGTTTGTCTTATAGTAAAGCTGCTGGATGCTCAGACACTGTGATTATGTTTCACTGAATTTGGTCGTTAGGTAGACTATAAAAAGCCTGTCTTTAGAGCAAGGGCCAATAATTCAAATGCCTACAGGAGCCAGACAGATAACATAGGTAAGTAGAGGGAAGGGGGGAAACTCAGTGTAATAAAAGCAAGAATTTAGGCCTTATGGTGAATGACAAACTCACAGTTGGCCTCTGTGTGGGGAGGGGTAGAGATTATGACTTATGGGGGAGCTCATACTCAGTCTAAAAGAGGTACCTGCTTCTCAGAGCCAGCTGGTTGTTGCTATGTTGTCCACTGTTGCCAGGTTTTCTTTTTTTCTTGTCCCTAGGGGCAGTCACAAATCCAAATTTTATGTAAAGCTTCTTGATTTTTTTTTTAATCTTTAAAATGGCACTACTATTTTATTCCCATTCCAAGTATGGAAACAAATGGGAAATAAGATTCAGCAGCCAGACAGAAGAAAATTAAAATATTGACTTGAATAAAAAAATCCAGACGTTTGTTTAATTGGATGTTTGTTTAATTGTTGAATATATTCTCACTCATTATATTATTCTCTCTCCTTTTGGTCATGTTTGAAATTTTCATAATAAATGCAATTTCTAAAAATTAGCTTGGATAAAGTCAATTAGAGAAAGAGGTTTGGTTTGGCAAATGGGTTTGCTATTGGTCTCCTCACTGTGACCCACAACTGAATACATCACCTTGTCATAGGCAGAACTGGACAAACTCAGGTCTTCCCATGGGATTCAGGCCTGCCTCATAACACAGAAAAGCACAAAATTTCTTGAATCCTACTGACAAGCCAGGTAAAAAGAAAGCCAGAGAGAAGGGGAGTGAGACAAAGACAGAGACAGAGAAAGCCCAGAAAGTGTTTAGTCTTTCAAGCTTGACTCCTTTTCATAATCTCACCTATCAGAGAAATCATTCCTACTTCCCTGGGGAGAGAGACACTGAGGAGTACTTCTCATTCTTTTTCCTCAAGGAGAATGGAAATTCTCTCCCCTCTATGGAAACAGAAGGAGCGAGACATTTAAATGCTTCACCCCTGTGATGAACATTGTGATCCACTGCCCAGATCCCCCTACAATAAGGACTTGTCCCAGGAACTGGGTGTACTGTTCACAGAGCCTTTGGTATCTTCAGGATTGCTACAATTGCATAAAGCTACATTGCTGGAGTTTAGGCCCCCTCCCATGTTGTCCCACATTCAATTACTGAACAAAGTTGGGACATAAGAACCTGACTCTCTTAGCCAACCTGAGACAACTCTGAAGGTCAGTTCTTTTCTCCTGAGTTCCCTATGGAGCATGCAACTCAGTTTCTCCCTCTGCTCAATCTTGCTTCTTTCCCCTCCCTTCTACAACTATTAATCCCAAGGGAACTTCTTAATAAATATCCAGCCTTTTAAATTCTGTCTCATAATCTTGTTCCCTGAGAACCCAACCTATGACAGTAGGTGCCAGGACTGAGATCTGAGAAAACAGGCACAAAGATGGGGTTTTGGAGCTTGAGCATTAGCTGCCTACCTACCTGACAATAAGGACCCCTATCACAAGATTACCATCCAGTTGTTGAAACTTTCACGGGCACTGAATCAGGTTGGTATACCAGCGGAAAGGTATGTATTAACTGGTGTGATGTATCAAGTATTTCAGAAATATGGGGAAAATAGTAACTATAAGGACAGTGAAATTCAGTGGTACTATGGATTCCCCAAAATTCACATGTTGAAATCTGAATCCCCAGTGTAGTTGTATTTAGAGAGAGAGCTTTTAAGAGGTAATTAAGGTTAAATGAAGTCATAAGAGTAGGAGCCTGATCTGATAGGATTAATGATCTTATAAGAAGAGAAACAGAGGGGCGCCTGGGTGGCGCAGTCGGTTAAGCGTCCGATTTCAGCCAGGTCACGATCTCGCGGTCCGTGAGTTCGAGCCCCGCGTCGGGCTCTGGGCTGATGGCTCGGAGCCTGGAGCCTGTTTCCGATTCTGTGTCTCCCTCTCTCTCTGCCCCTCCCCCGTTCATGCTCTGTCTCTCTCTGTCCCAAAAATAAATAAACGTTGAAAAAAATAAATAAATAAATAAAGGGTTGATCATCAATTCAGTCTAATGTTTCCCTATACCTTCTTTTAAAAAAAAAAAAAAAAAAAAAAAGAAGAGAAACAGAGATCTCTTTCTCTCCCTCTCCCTCCCTTCTTCCTCTCCCCCCTCCTCTCTCTCTCTTTTCCTCTCTCTACGCCTCCCACACTCTCTCCCTCACTCTCCATGCATGCCAGAGAAAGGCCATGTGAGCACATGTGAGAAGGCAGCTGTCTGCCTGCCAGGAAGAGAGTTCTGAGAACCAAACTGACCAGCAGGTACCTTGATCTCAGACTTCCCAGAACTATAAGAAATAAATTTGTTCAAGCCCCTCAGTCTAATGGTATTTTGTTATAGTAGTCTGAGCTGACTAAAAGAGGTAGCTATTTCTTAGATTGATGTGCTAGAAAAAGATAATGAAAAGCTAAGAGTGATTAATCATCAATTGAAAGTTAAAAGTAAAGACTACAAAGTCTTTTCAGGAGCATGTAAAGTGGCTCTCATCTCTTGCAATGGGAGACTAAAGTGAGCTAAAGAATAAACTCAGTCATGGTGAACTATGCTCCAAAAATTAAATTTCTAATCAAATAAGTACACTAAGCCAAGGTCAAGGCTTTGGGTGGGAAAGAATGGGACTTAACACATTAGATGAGGATATTCCCAGGAGTGGCCCAAAACTTCCCTATTAAGACCTATCTCTTCCTCATTGTTCAGAGATGATGAAGAGACCTCTTCCTATCAAGACAACTAATGACCTCCCTCTCAAGTTTTGCTCCTAGGATGTCTCCTGTCCAGTAGGCCTTAATGATGTTAAGTCTCCATATGCTGGAAATGATAATGGAGAAAAGGAACTATACCCCAAAGGAACTTGAATAGCTAGTCAACATAAACTGAGATTGTATGTATAGAACTGAATTTTGAGGGTGCTTTATGAAAAGAAAAGGAACATAAGGTGGAAAACAGAGAAGTAAGATTTGGGAGCACTTTCCCCATACTCAAGATTTAACATTATAATGAGAATCCCAGGAGACAGTGTGAATTTGCTATTAGGACAGTTTCTAGAAGCATGGAAAAAGTGATGGTCCCATACTAAATGAGGTTAAAATGTTATAGTTGCCATGACAGACACTGGAAGAAAGAATTTAAAAGACCAGACAACTGGTTATGCTGGAGACCATGTACTATGTAATGATGAAAACCCCACCAGATAATTCATTTACAGATGGTCAGGAGGCTGCACCATATATCAAGGACATAAGAAATGTACTGTTGTGAGGGGCACCGGTCTCATTAAAAGGCTCAGTTGTGACTTTTTATAAGCCAGATCAGATGGTAAAGGAAGCCATTAAAGAACTGGGTTTACTGATAGCAATAGAGATAATAAGATCCCCAAATTATAGAGGCTAGATTGTGGTGTTTAGTGTACAATTATTGTAATATAAAGTCAGAAGAACAGTCAGAGGGAAGTGATCCACAAAGAATTATGGAGATAATTAATATAACATGGTGTCCTGAGGGGAAAAATAGATGGGTAGCCTATGAGGGTACTACTCAATTGGTATTATCAGATGAATTAAAAAATATATAGCCAGGAGACTGAGTCAGTCACCCCAATTAACATCATGATTCCTTACCAAGTTTCAAAATGTGAATCTGTTTTTAGACCTGGAGCGTATTAACTGAAAAGACTGAGTCCCCGTGAGGAAGGAACCTGCAACACTATGGCAAATGTACACATTAATGATTTCTCAGTCTTTCCCCCCAAATTGTTCCAAAACCTTTGTACCTAAGGCCATTTACTCAGGCAACTGTTCATTGGGAAAATGGGAACATGTAAATATTTCAAGGACTGTGATCACAGAGTCTGAATTGACACTGATACTTGGAGACCCAAAGACTCGTCATGGTCCCCTTGTGAGAGTAGGTGCATATGGGGGTCAGGTAGTAAATGAAGTCTTATCCAAGTCTAGGTTACAGTCAGGTCACTGGTTATAGACCCAACATGTTACTTATTTCCTCGGTCATCAAATACATAATCAGAACCTATATACTTCATAGGTGGTGCAAACCCCTCTGAGTCCTTGGCCTATGAAGTAACAGCTATCATAATGGGGAAGACCAACTGGAAGCTTCTGAAACTGCCCCCTCTCCTAGCCAAGATACCAATAAAAAACAATATTGCTGGGGGGAATGGTGGAAAATAGTGCTACGTTTAAAGAGCTAAAGGATGCAAAGGTGGTGAATCCCTATCATTTTTTTAAAAGTTTATTTTGAGAGAGAGAGTGAGTGTGCATGCGTATGCCTGAGCGGGGGAGGCAGAGAGTGGGGGAGAGAGAGAATCCCAAGCAGGTTCTGAGCCATCAACGTGAAGCCCCACGTAGCACTCATTCTCACAACCGTGAGATCGTGACCTTAGCCAATAACAATAATCGGACACTTAACCAACTGAGTCACCCAGGCACCCCAAGAATCCTTATCATTTTTATTCACTGGTCTGACACTGCAAAAACCATTGACTCTGGAGAAAGATACATCTTGTACAGAGTCCATGGACTCTGTACTTTTACAGAGTAACATGGACACAGGTATATGCTATGTGATCTTTTAACTGACAAGTATATTCTTTTCCATCTATCTCAGAAAGGAGAAACAGTTTTCATTGATAAGGAATGGATAATAGTATATATTTACATTTATGCCCCAAGGCTATGTTAATTCTTTCACCCTTAGTAATAAATAGTTGTCAAGAACTGTGAAAGGCCTGAGATTTTACCCTATTTGCAAGCTAACAAGCTAGTCTGCCACTCTTATGAATGGTGGCAGAAGACATGAGACTCCTGGGTCAGAAACTGGAGATTTTATTGCTCACAGCACAGCAAGCATCATGAAACTTATGTTTGCATTGGTTTTCTTTGTTCCCCAAGTACCATGAGGAAGATGTGGAATAACCTAGATAGACCCTGTGCATGCACTGGGTTTACATCATGGCTGAGGTACTCTGATCTTTTATCAAACAATCTTCCCAGTGTTTCCCCAGAGGGAGACATAATCTTTATTATCCTGGACAGTAAATAAAGCTGTCTTTTGTTCTGAAGAAAGAAGCCACCTCCACCTCTATCTTCTAAGGCTGTTCAGTATACCAACATCCTTGAAAAGATAGCTCAGAACTAAAGCTGTTGGTGTCTTCTTGCAAGATGTGCAGAAATGTAAGAGATCCATGGTAAATTGTCTCTCAACTCTGAGATCTGCAGGATTGGAGTTACAGGTCTCCAAAAGGAGCACAATTTTACCAAGGAACACAGTAAGACTTCCACTGAACTACAAGGTATGGCTGCCAAACTGAGCTCTTTGTGTTCTTTGAGTCCAGAGACCAGCAGGCAAGAAGAGGAGTTAACATTTTGGCATAAGAAGGTTATATACAGAGGCATGGAGGAATATGTTTGGCATTCAGATAACACAACTGAATACCTCTTGGTGATGTACCCTTGTCCAATTTTGACCATGAATGGACAGGTATGGCACTATCAGCCCAAGACAAGCATAGTGGCTAGGAGTTTGTGCCCTTGAAGGATGAGGGTCTAGGTCATGTCACCAGGTAAGCCACTGAGACCAGAAAGAGTGATAGCTAAGGGTAAGGGGAATCTAGAATGGACAGACCAAGAGGGAGATAATGAGTATCAGTTGTAGCCCTAAGACTAGCTGCTAGGCCAGGAATTATAGATTGTTTCGTCAACCTTCTTTTTTTTTTAAGTTTCCCAAAGAAAAAGTGGCCCACCCTAACCGTAGTGTTGCTGTTCCCAGAACATGTATGAAGAAATATATCTGGATAGAACAAAGGGTAGACTGGTGGATATTGACCATCATATACAGCCCACATCCCTCTTTTCCTTTTTTTAAAAATGTTTATTGATTTATTTTGAGAAACAGAGAGAGAGTGTGCATGGCATATGTATGTGGGGGAGAGGCAGAGAGAGAGAGGGAGAGAATCTCAAGCAGAGCCTGACAGTGCCTGACTGGGGGCTGGATCTCATGAACCATGAGATCATGATCTGACCTGATATCAAGAGTCAAATGCTTAACCAACTGAGCCACCCAGGCACCCCTGCCCACATACCTCTTGAGTGAATAATTTGTTACCCTAACTCTCTAGGAATGCTGCTAGCTGCTTCAGGGATTGCCTCAGCTGCAGGGAACCATGTGCCTTTCTGGGATGGCCCATATCCATGACTGATCATTGCCAGGCTATAAAAAGGCCTGTTCATCTCTGCCCAATTTGGGATAAATCTGAGAGGCTAGTCCAGCACCAGAACTTCTTATGAGGTCATCTGAGGCTCTTTGGTTGGCTTGCATCCCATTTTAACTTCTCCCCCTGTTCAATTCTGCTTCCTTTGCCTCCCTTTCACAGATGTTGCTATGAAGGGCACTCCTTAATAAATGTCTTGCATGTTAAAATTTATCTCAGAGTCTGCTTCTCAGGGGACACAATCTGAGACAGCCATTTATAGTATATCCTTATACTAGATTACTGTGTACCTATTAAAAAGATACTATATCCCCATATTATCTATTGGCTTGGAAAGAACTATTAAGCTAAACAAAATCAGGTTACTATATATAAAGAAAAAGTCTGGATATATATTTTTGGTGTTAACAGTAAGTATCTACAGAGAGTGATTTTTCTTTTTACAATTTACTGTTTCTGAATTTATATATTTAATGTATATTAACTTTATAATCAAAAAGTATAACAAAGGTATTTTCATTTTTGGAAAATCAACTTTATAGTAAATACACAATCTCTTCCACACCTGGGATGGTGGAATTATTCTGGAAAATAACATTATATATAAAGACTCTTAATTGTCAATAATTCTACTTTGTGTAATTTATACTAAGAAATTTTAAAATGGAATTAAATAAATTACTAGAATCAATTACGTATAAAGATATTTATTATAGTTTACTTATTTAGTCAAAAAGAAAAGATGAACAAGATAAATGATTCACACATATACACAGACATGTGTGTAAACATTTTTACAGAAATTCAAATATTCTTTGTTTTCCAATAATACTGACATAAAAAATATCATAATAATAGTAAATGGTAGAAGTTAGTATACAAGATTAAAGATACAGTTTGATACCAATTTTGACACTATTTTGGGATTGTTTCTTATCAGCACATATACATGGCTGGCTATGTATATATCCACACATACCTATATATACACACATAAAGGAAAGGACTGGGAGAAAATATGTCAAAATGTTAACAGTGGATATTGCTGAATATTAGAATTGCAGGGTCCTTCTAAACATCAGGAATTGGGGATCATTAAGGCCATCCCAGAAGTCTGCCTACCACAATGGGACAGGAGAGATGTTTTCACAATGGCCAGAGAGCAGAAATGAAAAGAAAGCTGAGGCAAGTGGATAGCTTGTGGTTCCCACATGTCTGGAAACAAGAGGTCAAAAGTCCAGCATGTAGAAACTTACAGTAGATTGCTGAACAAGACCAAGCAGCAGAAAGTTCTGTAGTAAAATATAGCACAAAATTCATTTTTGTTTGCTATAAGGTTTCTTGTCAGTTGAAATATTGGCTGCCAGTTATATTTATATTGCATTTTCACAGGGAAACAGAGTTTACATGTCACTAAAACTCAAAAGCATTTCTCAGTTTTTCTTGACTTGCTGACCATTGCTTTTCTCTCCTTCAAGAGCCTTACTTTCAATTGGCCACTTCTGAAATGTAGGTGTTGCCTATGGTTGAGAATTGTGCTCTTTTTTCCTTTCTCTCATTTCTCTCCCTCACAGTTCTTTCAATTTCACACCATTAACAATGCAGGAAGAAAAATTCCAGATCTACCTCATTAGCTCTCACTTCTCCAACTGCCTATTTAAAATATCCAGCTGTTTCTTGGAACATTGCCACCATCATAATCCTCAACTTAATGTGTCTCAAGCCAGAGTCATCATCTTTCCCTTAAAACCAATCCTTCAAATAAACACACGGAGGAAATCACTAACCATGTTTAACTGAATAACTACGGGGTAAGGGATTGGGGCTTCAGAGTGGGGGAGATTCTTACTTTTCATATTAAACCTATCTATGCTATTTTTACTTTTCACACAAAACACATTTAATATCAAAAGAAAATAATTAAAAAAAGATCATATTTTAAACCCAGCCAGCTTTTCCTTCTGATTTAAGCTGTTGTGTTTCTAGTCATTGTTTCCCATCCCTGGTTACCTAGACTCTATCTTCTCTGTGATTCTCTCTCTTTCAGGTTCTATTCAAGTGTCTAAAGTTATGAACACCGGTGTCACTTCCTACAGTGACAATAGTGAGGGACGATCAAAATGCAAACTAGAGACTCAGGAAAAAAACATAAATCTAATCAGAACAGGCTTTGGGCATGGATACAGGACAGAAGCTCTTGAAGTATGCATTATTTTGATATTGTTATGGTGAAATTTTGTGCTCATCTGAGAGGGAAAAGACCAGCAAATTAGGAAAGCAGTAAGAGTGGGTAGGTCAGAGGACTATGTGGTGAGTTCCTGAGATCAGCATTAGGGTCAAGGCCAAATCTGCAAAGGCAGATTTATCGTGAAATCATTAGAGCTTAAGCTTCAGGCACCCTGACATGTACAGACCTTTTCCAGAGTTCTGGGAAGGACCCTAATAGTATGTTTTTATGGAGATATATTTTTGTAAACCATACAAAAATAAGGGAATGATTTTCCATTTTTGATTCTCCTATGTTATACTTCTTGAATTGTTTAGTGTTGGAATAGTCATGAGCATGTTGGGGATCTGGTTAAGAGGAAGTTGATTTGGAGAAACAGTTTGAATTTTTAGTGAAGTGTATTTATATGCTCATCAGTCAATTTCATATGTAGCAATTTATTATTTGCTGTCCTGGTTAGAAATGGTTCCCTAAAATCTCCTATTGCCCAAAATGCTGACTCACTTGGCTTCATGATATGAAGGCACTGGGTTAGAGGGCTGATTACCATATGAAGTTGTCTACAGAACCTGGCAATAGAAGTGTGTGGGTAGTGGAAAGATGATTTGAAATATATAGATCTGTATGTTAGTCTGTGGAATATTTTAGCAATAATTACACATGAACAATTGTAAGCAGGTAATTCTATTGTCATCCATGGATTTGGGGAAAATACTTAGTAACACAACATTTATTTTTTTTTATGGAATCTCTATGAACTAGAATTTGTCAGAATTTCTGTATTTAACTTTCTGGCTGATTGAATGTCAGATATCGATATAAGATGCAATATATACCACACTACAACTGGAACATTGATAACATACCAATGAGTGAGTGTCTTCAGTTTAAAAGGTATTTAAGATTAGCCCCTGTGTTAGTTTACTAGGGCTTGCCATAATGAAGTACCACAAACTGAGTGGTTTAAACACCAGAAATTTATTTTCTCACAGTTTTGGTGGCTAGAAATCCAAGATCAAGGTGTCAGCAAAGTTTTGTTTGTTTTTTCCCCCAAGGTCCATTTCTTTGGCTTGTAGATGGGCATAAATGGAGAAAAAGCATATGACCAAATACCAGCTCATGATTAAAAAATTCTCAGCACATTAGGAATAGAAGGAAAACTTCCTTAATTTGATAAAGAACATCTATAAAAAACCTACACAGGATAATATACTTAGAGGAAACTCAAAGCTTTCCCACTAAGATCAGGAAAAAAGCAAAGATATTCCCTTTCATCACTGGTTTTTGAAATCATATTGGAAGTCTAGCTAATGCAATAAGACAAGAAAAGGAAATAAAAGACATATATCTTGGGAAGGAAGAAATAAAACTTTGTTCAGAGATGACATGATTATCTATGTAGAAAATATGAAAGAGTCAACAACAACAAAAATCCTCCTGGAACTAAGCAGCAATTATAACAAGTTTGTGGGATACATGGTTAACACACAAAAGTCCATTTCTTTCCTACATGTCAGTGATGAACAAGTAGAATTTGAAATTAAAGATACAATACCATTTACATTAGCACCCCAAAAATGAAATAATTAAGCATAAATCTAACAAAACATGAATAATATCTACACAAGAAAAACTGCAAAACTCTGATGAAAAAAATCCAAAAAGAGGGGCAGGCACCTGGGTGGCTCAGTCAGTTAAGTATCCGACTCTTGATTTCCGCTCAGGTCATGATCTCATGGTTCATAAGTTCAAGCCCCATATTGAATTTTGCAGTGACAGCATGTAGCCTGCTTGAGATTCTCTGTCTCCCTGTCTCTCTCTGCCCCTCTGTCTCTCAGAAATAAATAAGTAAACATTAAAAAAAAAAGAAATCCAAAAGAACGAAGTAAATTAAGAGCTAGTTCATGTTCATGGATAGGAAGACAATATTGTCAAAGTGTCAGTTCTTCCCAACTTGCTATATAGATTCAACACAATCCCAATAAAAATTCCAGCAAGTTATTTTGTAGATACTGACAAATTGATTCTAAATTTTATAAGGGTGATGTCATCAAGGTAACAGTGTAGAAAATCCCAGTATTGAACCCCTCCCAATCAACAATTAGACAAGTGTCTGCAGACAAAAATAACTCTGGGAGAGCTCAGGAGTCCACTTAAGAAACCTCAGCAAAAGGGGTGCCTGGATGGCTCTGTTGGTTAAGCATTTGACTTTAACTCAGGTCTGTGGGTTCAAGCCCCACATTAGGCTCTGTGTTGACAGCTCAGAGCCTGGATCCTGCTTCAGATTCTGTGTCTCCCTCTTGCTCTCCCTCTCCCTCCCTTGCTGACACTGTCTCTCTCTCTCTCTCTCAAAAATAAACATCAAATTTTTTTTTTAAAGAAACTTAAGCAAGATTGGAACAAAAAACCTGAGAACAACTACACAAAAAGAGAAGGAAGAACAGATTCATTTTGCCTACATTATCCCATCCTCCAGACCAGCACTGCTCAGTGCCAAATGAGAACTCTCCAGCTAGAAAGAGTTTTTCTCCAGTAAAGGGAGAGTGGGATGAACAAACAGCATCCCCAGCCTTTGGGGGCAATACATAAAGGACCCATTTCAGTTTCACCCCACTGTCAAAGTTGAAACATACAGAGATGGCTAGGAGTAAAGAAGAGCAAGGGCTACCAGTAACAGCCATACAGTGGGAGACACTGTGATTCCCAGTGACCTGCTCTGCAGAGGACTCCAGCAGCTTATGTGACTGAAAAAACCAATGGCCAGAACAGCCACTGAGAATGCCTTGCAGATTTCAGTGGTTTTTGCCCCACATATTTTCACATTCAAAGACATCAACTGCCTAAATACCTCCTCACTCCTTCCCCTGACCCCCTACCTGAACCCTCCCAGCCCAAGATCCACACTGGTAGTCAACCCCTATTTCTGCAGCTCCATGAGTGTAAGATGCAAGCCTAGACCCTAGGGTTGACCTCCACCACTGTGCATTTGCTTGTGGCAAATTCCTATAGCCACAGTAGTATATGCTGACAGCCAAGGCCCCCAAAGCTGCTTGTGGACCCAGACCTGGCCCTATCTCCTGTCACTGGCCTGTGTTGCTGGATTCATCTGCAGCTGGCCCCTCTAGCTATGTACTTGCCCCTGCTGGTCTGTGTCCTGTCACTAGCCTCCACTGCCATGCATCTGTGGCAAGACTCTGCAGCTGTTGGAGTCCAGGTCAACAACCAGAGTCCCCACAGCTGCTTGTTGGCTCAGATCAAACCCTGTCTCCTGTCACTGGCCTGAACTGTTGGAATCATCTGCAGCTAGCTCCTCCAGCTGTGCAATTGTACATCACTGGCCCAACTCCTGTCACTGGCATCCACTGTTGTGTAATGCCTGTGGTGAGTCCCTGTGGTCACAGAAGTGCACGCTGACAGCTGCTATATACCTGAAGTTGGCTCTGGTCCTTGCTGCTGGCTCTGGCCCTTGCCACTATAAGTGTGTCTGCAACCAGCCCCTGACACCACATAGGCACCTATAGCTGGCCCAGACAGACAAGTGCACACCCCTGGCTGTAGCCATCCCCAGTGCCTGCTCTGATCTTTAACTGCTGGACCTAGAAGTACCCAACAGTCCTTACAGGGATTGTGGACTCCCCACAGCATTCACCAAAGACCACACAGTTGTTGATGCTGTGGACCTCAGCTGCCTGAGCCATTATCATCATGCCACCCTGGGCCTGGAGCTGCCACATGCCCCCATACCCTTCACAACTAAACCTGCAATCACAGCATGCTCCAGTGTGCCCCTGTCACAGTGAAGGTCTTTTTTTCCAAAGCCCATCCAGAAATTCTAGAAGAGGCGACTGCTTCTTCAAATGTGCAGACATGTATGCAAGGTTATGAATGAAGATCATGAAGAATCAGGGACACATGACACCACAAAAGAAACAATAAACTTCTAGTGACTGACCACAAAGGAATGGAGATATATGAATTGCCTGACAACTAATTCAAAATAATTGTTCTAAAGATGCTCAGAGAGCTACAAGAGAACACAAATAAACAATTTAATGAAATCTGGAGAACAGTATAAGAACAAAATAAGGGGGCACCTGGGTGGCTCAGTCAGTTGAGCGTCCAACTTCGGCTCAGGTTATGATCTCATGGTTTGTGAGTTCGAGCCCTTGTTGGGCTCTGTGCTGACAGCTGGGAGCCTGGAGCCTGCTCCGGATTCTGTGTCTCCCTCTCTGCCCCTCCCACTCTCATGCTCTTGTCTCGCTCTTGTCTCTGTCTCTCAAAAATGAATAAATGTAAAAAAAAAAATTTTTTAAAGAACAAAATAAGAAGTTTAGCAAATAGATAGAAAACATAAAAAACTCCCACAAATTTTGGAGTTGAAGAAAACAATTACCTAACTGAAAAATTTAATAGAAAGCTTCAACAGAAGACTGGACCAAGCAGAAGAAAAAAAATCAATGACTCAAAGACTGATCATTTGAAATTATCCAGTTAAAAAGACAACAACAATAAAAAAAGGTGGGGGAGGATGAAGAAAGTCTATGGGACATCATTAAGATAAACAATCTATGCATTGTTGAAGCTCCAGAAGGAGACGAGAAAGAGTAAAGGAGAGAAAGCTTAGTCAAAGAAATCATGGCTGAGAACTTCCCACAACCTGGAGAGAAATTTGGACATCCAAGTTTATGAAGCTAATGGGCCACCCCAAAATTTCAATCCAAAACAAACTTCTCAAAGATGCCTTTTAATAAAACTGTTTAAAATCAAAGACAAAGAAAAGATTTTTACTTTTTTAATTTAAAAAAATGTTTATTTATTTATTTTGAGAGAGAGAACATGAGCAAGGGAGGGGCAGAGAGAAAGAAAAAGAATCTGAAGCAGGCGTGGCACTGTCAGCCTGGAGCTTGACTTGGGGCTGAATCTCATGAACCAGGAGATCATGACCTGAGCCAAAATCAATACTCAGATGCTTAACCAACTGAGCCACCCAGGCACCCCAAAGAAAATATTTTTAAAGCAGCAAGAGGAAAAAGAATTCTCTCATATAAGAGAAATCCCCATAAAGCGATAAATGGGTTTATTAGTAGAAACCTTGCAGGAGAGCAAGATGATATATTCAAAGTGCTAGGAAAACAAAAAATAAAAAAACAAAAAACTTGCTACCAAGAATGCTTTACCGGGCAAAGTTGTCCTTCAGAAATGAAAGCAAGATGGGGCACCTGGGTGGGTCAGTTGGTTAAGTTCCAACTCTTGATCTCCGCTCAGGTCCTGATCTCAGGGTTGTGAGTTCAAGTGCCATGTTGGGCTCCATGTTGGGTGTGAAGTCTACTTAAGTAAAAAGAAAGAGAGAGAGAAAGAGAGAGAGAGAGAGAGAGAGAGAGAGAGAGAAATAAAAGGAAGATAAATACTTACCCAAACAAAACTAAGGATGTTCATCACCACTATACCTGCCACACAAGAAGTGATTAAAAGAGTTCTTCAAACTGAAAACAAAAGGATGCTAATTAGTAACAGGAAAATATACAACATTGGCAAAGGTAAGTGTATAATCAGATTCAGAATACTCTAATACTGTACTATGGTGGTGTGTTAACTATTTAACTCTAGAATGAAGGCGAAAGAACAAAAGTATTAGAAATAGCTATAGCTACAATAATTTATTAATAGAGACACAATGTAAAAAGATATAAATTGTGACATCAAAATCATAAAATGGAGGGGGTAATAAAAAGGTAGATTGAAGTTGCTATCAGCTTAAATAGGTTATTATAGATACAAAATATATCAAGTAAGCTTCAGAGTAACCATGAAACAAAAACATATAGTAGGTACACACGAGATAAACACAAGGGAATCAAAGTATACCACTATCAAAAATCATCAATTCACAAAAAAGCCTGCAAGAAAGGAAGAAAGAACAAAGGAACTACAAAAAAACAACTAATAAGATTGGAATACTACATCCTTACCTATCAATAACTACTTTAAATAGATATAAATAAAATTCTCTATTCAAAAGGCATGGAATGGCTGAACAGACTTTTATTTTTTATTTTTTTTAATATGAAATGTATTGTCCAAATGGTTTCCATACAACACCCAGTGCTCATCCCAACAGGTGCCCTCCTCAATACCCATCACCCACCTCCCTTCCCTCCCACCCCCCATCAACCCTTAGTTTGTTCTCAGTTTTTAAGAGTCTCTTATGTTTTGGCTCCCTCCCTCTCTAACCTTTTTTTTTTTTTTATTCCTTCCCCTCCCCCTTGGTCTTCTGTTAAGTTTCTCAGGATCCACATAAGAATGAAACATATGATATCTGTCTTTCTCTGTATGACTTATTTCACTTAGCCACTCTGGAAAACAGTGTGGAGGTTCCTCAAAAAATTAAAAATAGATCTACCCTATGACCCAGCAATAGCACTGCTAGGAATTTACCCAAGGGATACAGGAGTGAATAGACTTTTAAAAACCAACTAAATGCAGCCTACAAAAGACTCATTTCAGCTTCAAGGTCACACATAAGCTCAAAGTTAAGGGTTGGAAAAAGATGTTCCATGCAAATGGAAACCAAAAGAAAGCAGGGATAGCTGTACTTATTTCAGACAAAACAGACTGTAAATAAAAAACTAGAGACAAAGGAGGTCATTATATAATGATAAAGAGATGAATTCATCAAAACTATATAACAATTATATATGTATCCAACATTGGAGTACCTAAATATATATAAAAAAAAATTGCTAACAGATTGGAAGGAAGAAACAGATTATATAATAGTGACAGAGAATTCCAATACCACTTAACCAATGGAAAGATCATCCAAACAGAAAAATAAGAATAAGGAAACACTGGACTTGAGCTATAATTTAAAACAAATAGATCTAACACACGTATATTAAAACATACATCTAAGAGCAGTAGAATACACATTCTCCTCAAGAGCATATAGAATATTTTCCAGGAGAGATTGTATGTTAGGTCATAAAACAAGTTTTAGCAAATTTAAAAGACTGAAATCATACCAAGTATCTTTTCTTTTTTTTTTTTTTTAAAGACACATTTAGCGTCATGATCAGACTATTACATTTAACAATCAACAGCATAGGTGCAAAAAAAACCTACATTAAAACTATGTGTTGCAATGTTTTACACTTTCCACAGAACAGAAATTAAAATAGCCTGTTATACAATTAGTACAAATACGGTCCTTGAGTTTTTTGCCCATACATATGAGTATTGTCTAAAATATGTCTTCTTTGTGGCAGAGAGGCCCCGCCACCACTGTGCTTGGCTGGGTTCACAAATCTGTTGTAGCCTGTAGCTTCCCTGTCACTTCTCTAGCTCTCCTCTCCTGCTAAGCTTTGTTTCCTGGCAGTAATTAAAACCTTCTGCCACTGCCATAGCTACTGCTGCTCCTGGAACCACCACACCCACCTTGGTTTCATGGTTTGCCAAAACATTGGCCTCTACCACCATAGAGGACAGTTTCTGCCTCCGAAATTATCTTCTTTCACGGGCCCAATATTTGAAGATTGATTGTTGTAATTGCCAAAATAATTATAGCTTCCACCACCTCCAAAGTTGCTTCCATCATTACCATATCTATTATAGTCATCCCCACTGCCACCATATCCACCACCACACTGACTGCCACCAAAGCCACCTTGCCCTCTAAAGTTTCCTCTACGACCAAAGTTGTCATTTGCACCAAAACCACCTCCACGACCACCACCAAAGTTTCCAGAATCACTTCAACATCTTTGGTTGAAGCACTAGCCATCTCCCGCTTAGATAGAGCTCTGCTTACTTCACAGTATGACAATCACAGTATGAACATGAATCAAAGTCATGTTCATCAAGTGTTACAAAAGCAAGCCCTCTCTTTTTGCCACTGCCTCAGTCAGTCATGATTTCAATCACTTCAATTTTCCCATAATGTTCAAAATATTCTCTTAGATGATGTTCTTCAGTACCTTCTTTAATGCCACCAACAAAACTCTTTTTCACAGTTAAGTGGGCACCATGTCTTTGAGAATCTTCTCTTGAGACAGCCCTCTTTGGTGCCACAATTCTTCCATCCACCTTGTGTGGCCTTGCATTCATGGCTGCATCCATCTCTTCCACAGTGGCATTGGTGACAAACCTAAAACCTCTGGAGAGCTTCGTGTTTGGATCTCATTACCACACAGTCTGTGAGTGTTGCCCATTTCTCAGAATGGCTCCTCAGACCCTCATTGGTTGTTTCAAAGCTCAAACCTCCAATGAAAATCTTCCACAGTTGTTCAGGCTCTTTGGGAGACTCTGACTTAGACATGATGGGGTGGGAGGGGAGGCTTTAACAATGCTTACTTGGCGGTATCCATGGGCAGAAAGAGTCAAGTATATTTTCTGATCACAATGGTATGAAACTAGAAATCAATAACAAGAGGAAAACTGGAAAATTCACAAATATGTGAAAATTAAACAACACACTCTTGAGCAGCTAATGGGTCAAAGATGAAATCCAAAGGGAAATAAAAAAATACCTGAGAAAAATGAAAAGGGAAACTCAATGTACCAAAACTTATGGTATATAGCAAAAGCTGTGATAAGAAAGAAGTTTACAGTGATAAATATCTACATTAAGAAGAAAAAAAAAAAAAAGAGGAGGAGGAGGAGGAGGAGTTAAGATGGTAGAGAAGTAGGGGGACTGGGATTTCCCTGGCCCTCAAACACAGCTGTATTGAGGCAAGAACACTTGGAACACCCAGAAAATCAATCTGTGGAGTGACAGAAAATCTCCAAAGGTGGAGGGAGACAGCTTGGCAGGACAGAGGTTCGTGTACGTGAATTGGAGGAGATAAAACAGCATAGGCACAGAGGGGAAGGACAAAAGGGAGAGCAAAACAGAGAGGCGGTGGACTGCGGTATTGTGTTAGTACAAGAGAAAAACCTCTCCAGGCCATGGACTGGGGAAGGAGAAATACGGAGAGTGTCACTTTCTACTTTGCAAACAGCCTTACGGGCTGAATATCAGAGTTTTTAGGGGTGCACGACTTTCTCCAGACCGAGGCCGCCACCATGTGCATGCTCCTGGCGGGTAAGCAGCCAGCTCTGGGGTGGGGTAGTGATCTCAGAGGTGCACCGAGAGAGAACAGTCCCTTCCTCGAGTACTGTGGGAAAAGGGTTTATTGCCCCCTCCCCAAGGACAAAAGACCCTGAAGGTGCCAGCCAAAGTCCCTTTATCGGCTGGGTGAAGTGGTGCTACACCAGAACAGAATCCATGCAGTCATGCAGTGCAAGGCCCCTTAAGACTTGGGGATTTAAATCCCCGACGCGTAGGAGGCGCAGGAGATGTGGAGCAGGGCAAGCTGACCGCTGGTGCTCCTGTGTGAGGGCTGCCAGAACAGCATGGTTTGATCCACCCAGTCCAGAGAAGAGAGATTGGGGTGTCGCCATTTTTTTCCCTATCCCCAACACTGTGGGGCTTCAGGGAATAGGATAGTGGCCCTGCCAATGGAGGTGGGACCGCTTATACCAAAGCCCGCCCCTCCATTCCTGGCAACTGCTTATCTACTGGAGACGGACTGACACTGAGTGAACCAGAGGGCCAACACAGTGAGAGGTCCCAGGCACCAACAGACAACTGTCCTGTGGTTGTGTATGTTAATCTGTTTCTTTCTTGTTTTTCTTTCTTTTCTTTTCTTTTCTTTTCTTTTCTTTTCTTTTCTTCTCTTTTCTTTTCTTTTCTTCTCTTTTCTTCTCTTTCCTTTCCTTTTCTCTTCTTCTCTTTCTTTTCCTTTTCTTTTCTTCTCTTTTCTTTTTCTTTCTACCCTCTTCTTTTTTTTTCTTTGGAATCAGGTTCATACTTTCTGATTTGACTTTTGGTCAGTTCTCATTATATATGTATTTTTTTTTCTTTCTCTGTTTTCTTTGTTTAATCAGACATTTTTACTCTATTCTTTTTATACCCTTTCTATATCTTCTTTTTCTTTATTTTCTTTTCTCTCTTCCTGGATTAAGCCTTATAGTTTCTTTGATTCTCTGCTTAGTCTCCCCCCCCCCCCCATTTCATTTTTCTCTTTGTATGGAATCAGGTTCCCTGCCCTTTCCTTTTTTCCAGGGTTACTTCAATGAACAAATCCAAGCACACCTGGTAGAAGATCCAAACAATCCACAACAATGAGCAAGGAGGAGCTTTGTAGAGGACTGACCAGTGGGATAGAGCAGCCAAATACACAACAACAGAGGGCACACAACACACTCCAAAAACACTTTCTGAAGAGTCATGCCCTGGGCAGTGTATGACCCCTTTTTAATATTGTAGTACTCACAGGTGCAAGACACCTTTAAAACACGTAAAAGACAGAAACTTAGCCACAATGATGAAATGGAAGAATTCTCCTCAAAAAAAAAAAAAAAAAAGAAATCCAGGAAGCAATGACTGTCAGAGAATTGCTCAAAACAAATATAAACAATATATCTGAATAAGAATTTAGAATAACAGTCCTAAGACTAATAGTTGGGCTTACAAAAAGCATATAAGACAGCAGAGAATCTATTGCTACAGATATCAAAGACTGAAGAAATTGTCATGATGAATTAAGAAATGCTATAAATGAGATGCAAAATAAACTAGATACAGTGACAGTGAGGATGGAAGAAGCAGAGGAGGGAATAGGTGAAATAGAGGATAAAATTATGGAAAATGATGAAGCTGAAAAAAGAGGGAAAGGAAATTACTAGACCATGAGGGGAGGATTTAAGACCTAAGTGATTCAATGAAATGAAATAATATCCATATCATAGGAATTCCAGAAGAAGAAGAAGAGAGAGAAAGGGGCAGAAGGTTTATTTAAACAAATTATAGCTGAGAATTTCCCTATCTGGGGAAGGAAACAGGTATCCAAGTCCAAGAGGACCAGAGAACTCCCTTCAAAATCAACAAAAACAGGTCCACACCACAACATATCATAGTGAAACTGCAAAATACAAAATTAAGGAGAGAATTCTGAAAGCAGCCAGGGACAGACAGGTCTTAACCTACAAGGGTATACACATAAGGGTAGTAGCAGACCTGTTCACTGAAACTTGGCAAGCCAGAAGAGAGTGGCAGGAAATATTCAATGCGATGAATAGAAAAAATATGCAGCCAAGAATCCTTTATCCAGCAAGGCTGTCATTCAGACCAGAAGGAGAGATAAAGACTTTCCCAAACAAAAACTAAAGGAGTTCATGACCACTAAACTAGCCCTACAGAGGATCCTATGGGGGACTCTGTGAGTGGAAAGTAGCAAAGACTACAAAGGACCAGAGACATCACAAGCACGAAACTCACAGATAACACAGTGACACTAAATCCATATCTTTAAATGATGAACCACTCTGAATGTAAATGGACTGACTAAATGCCCCAATAAAAAGACATAGGCTATCAGAATGGATTAAAAAACAATATCCATCTATATGCTGCCTACAAAAGACTCCTTTTAGACCTGAGGACACCTGCAGATTGAAAGTGAAGGGATGGAGAACCATCTATCATGCTACTGGACATCAAAAGAAAGCCAGAGTAGCCATACTTGTATCAGACAAATAGATTTTAAAATGAAAACTGTAACAAGAAATGAAGAAGGGCATTATATCATAATTAAGGGGTCTATCCATCAAGAAGAGCTAACAATATTGTTTATGCCCCTAATGTGGAAAACCTAAATATATAAATCAATTAATCACAAACATTAAAAAATGTATAGATAATAACACCATGATTGTAGGAGACTTAATACTCCAGTTACAACAATGTACAAATCATCTAGGCAGAAAATCAATATGGAAACAAGGTTATGAACGACACATTGGACCAGATGGATTTAACAGATATATTCAGAACCTTTCATCCAAAAGCAACTGAATACACATTTTTCTTGAGTGCACATAGAACATTCTCCAAAATAGATCACGTACTGGGTCACAAAACAGCCCTCAACAAGGCCTCAAAAAGGATTGAGATCCTACCATGCATATTTTCAGATCACAATGCTATGAAACTTGAAATCAACCACAAGAAAAGATTTGGAAAGCCCCCAAATACATGGAGGTTAAAAAAAATCCTACTAAAGACTGAATGGATCAAACAGGAAATTAAAGAAGAAATTTTAAAATATATGGAAGCAAATGAAAATGAAAACAAGACAGTCCAAACCAGCACACCACATTAATAGCATGAAAGACAATAATTTTACAATTATCTCAATAGATGCAGAAAAAGCACTTGGCACAATTCGACATACTTTTATGATAAAAAAAAAACTCTCAGAAAATTGGGTATAGAAGCAACATATCTCAACACAGTAAAGCTTGTATATGACAAATCTAC
This sequence comes from Prionailurus viverrinus, assembly GCF_022837055.1. Classification (NCBI taxonomy): domain Eukaryota; kingdom Metazoa; phylum Chordata; class Mammalia; order Carnivora; family Felidae; genus Prionailurus; species Prionailurus viverrinus. The sequence continues at coordinate 32,503,401 of NC_062569.1, forward strand.
AGTTAACATCATACTCAATGGTAAAAGGTTAAAGCTTTCTTTCTAAGATCAGGAACAAGACAAGGGTGCCCACTCTTACCATTCTTATTCAACATAATATTGGAAGTCATAGCCAGAGCAATCAAGCAAGAAAAAGAAACAAAAGGAATCCAAATTGGAAGGGAAAGAGTAAACTTGTCTTTATTTGCTGATGACATAATCTTATATATAGAAAACCTTAAAGAGTCCGCCAAAACCTATTAGAGCTAATAAACCAATTCAATAAAATCTAAAGTCAACATATAAAAATCAGTTGCATTTCTATACACTAACAATGAACTATCTGAAAAAAATAAAGAAAGAAAACAATCCTATTTACAATAACATCAAAAGCAATAAACTACTTAAGAATAAATTTAACCAAGGGGGCACCTGGGTGGCTTAGTTGGTTAAGCCTCAGAATTCAGTTCAGGTCATGAACTCATGGTTCATGAGTTCAAGTCCTGCATTGGGTGAGCTTGAGCACTGCTTTGGGTGAGCCCTGCCTCTCTTTCTCTCCCTCTCTGTCTCCCTCTGTCTCTCTCCCTCTCTCTGCCCCTCACTCACTTGTGCCCCCTCTCTCTCTCAAAAAAAGAGAATAAATTTAACCACGGAAATAAGAGTTCTATATACCCAAAACTATAAGATACTGATAAAAGAAATTGAAGAAGGTACAAATAAATGGAAAGATTTCTTATGTTCGTACATTGAAAAAGTTCATATTATTAAGATGTCCATACTAGGGCCACCTGGGTGGCTCAGTTGGTTAAGTGTCTGACTTCGGCTCAAGTCACGATCTCACTGTCCTGAGTTTCGGCCCCACGTCAGGCTCTGTGCTGACAGCTCAGAACCTGGAGCCTGTTTCGGATTCTGTGTCTTCCTCTCCATCTCTGCCCCTCCTCTGCTCTTGCTCTGTCTTTCTCTCTCTCAAAAATAAATAAATAAACATTTAAAAAGTTAAAAAAAAAAAAGATGTCCATACTATCCAAAACCATCTATAGATTCAAAGCAAAAATCCCTATTAAAATTCCAATGCTATTTTCACAGAAATAGAAGAAGCAATCCTAAATTCATTTGAAACCACAAAATACTCCCTAACAGCCAAGTCAATCCTGAGAAAGAAAAAAGATTGAAGTATCACAATTCCTGATTTCAAACTATAATATAAAGCTATAGTAATCAAAACAATATGGTCCTGGCATAGAAGCAGACACATAGACCAATGGAACAGAATTGAGAGTCCAGAAATAAATCCACATATATACTTTCAATTACTATTTGAGAAGAGAGCCAAGAATATGCAATGGGGAAAGGATACTGTCTTCAATAAAAGATGTTAAGAAAATTGGATATTTACAAAGAAAGGAATGAAATTGGATATCTATCTTAAACCACTCACAAAAACTACTTTACAATGGATTAAAGACATACACACCAGCCTTGAAACCATAAAACTCTTAGAAGAACTCGTAGAACATATAGAAAAAGCTTGGCATCAGGCTTGGCAATGATTTTTTGGATCTGACACCAAAAGCAAAAAGAACAAAAGCAAAAATAAACAAGTGGGACTACATCAAACTAAAAAGCTTCTGCACAGCAGAAGAATCAATCAATAAAATGAAAAGGTAACCTAAAAAATGGAGGAAATATTTGTAAACTATATATCTGATAAGGGGTTAATATCTAAAATATACAACTCAAGAATAAAAAGCCTCCAAATAATCCAATTAAAAAATGGGCAAGGAAATGAAATCACTATCTTGAGAAGATATCTGCTTTCTTATGTTTATTGCAGCATTATTCACAGCAGCCAAGACACGGAAGCAACCTAAGTGTTCATCAATATATGAATGAATAAAGAAAATGTGTGTGGCGCAGGTATATACACATGTACACATATATAAAATATTACTCAGCAATAAAAAAAATTCTGCCATTTGCAACAATATAGATGAATACTTAGTGAAATAAGTCAGATGAATACTGTGTGATCTCACTTATATGTGAAATCTAAAAACATCAATATCAGGGCACCTAGGTGGCTCAATTGGTTGAGCATCCAGCTTCAACTCTGGTCATAATCTCACGGTTCATGGGTTCAAGTCCCATGTCAGGGTTTGCACTGACAGCTCAGAGCTGGCTCCGGATTCTGTCTCCCTCTCTCTCAGCCCCTCCCCCACTTTCAAAAATAAATAAACATTAAAAAAATAAAATAAATAAAAACATCAATGTCATATAAATAAAGAATAGATTGATGGTTGTCAGGAGCTGGGCTAAGGGAGGCATGCAGAAATATTGGTCAAAGTGTACAAACGTAGATGAATTAGTTCCAGGAATCTAATGAACAGTGTGGTGATCATTGTTAACAATATTGTATTGTATACTTGAAAGGTGCAGTTAAGAATAAATCTTAAATGTTCTCATCATAAGAACCACTACAATAAGACCATAGAGAACAATGAAAAGTCAACCTGCTGAATGGGAGAAGATAGTTGCAAATGATATATCCATAAGGGGTTAACATCCAAAACATATAATATATTATATATCTACATCTCTATCTTTATCTCTATCTCTATCTGTCTATCTATCTATCTATCTATCTATCATCTATCTATATCAAAACCACAATGAAATATCACCTGTCAGAATGGCTAGAATAAAAAAGACAAAAGGGGTGCCAGGGTGGCTCAACTGGTTAAAGTGTTTGACTCTTGATTTCTGCTCAGGTCATGATTTCATCATTGGTAAGTTCCAGCCTTGAATTGGGTTCTGCATTGACAGTGTGGAACCTAGATTCTGTCTCCCCCTTTCTCTCTGCCCCTCCCCGATTCATGTGCACACACGTGTGTGTGTGTGTGTGTGTGTGTCAAAAATAAATAAGTAAACTTTAAAAAAAGACAAGAAATAACAAGTGTTGGTGAGAATGTGGAGAAAAGGAACCTTCATGCACTGTTGGTGGGAATGTAAATTGGTACAGCCACTGTGAAAACCAGTATGGAGGTTCCTCAAACATTAAAAATAGAAATATCGTATGATCCAGTAATTCCACTACTGGGTATTTACCCAAAGAAAACAAAAATACTAATTAAAAAAGATATATGCACCCCTATGTTTATTGCAGCATTATTTAGAATAGCCAAGATATGGAAGCAACCCAAGTGTCCATCAATAGATGGATGGATAAAGAAGATGTCACACACACACACACACACACACACAGACACTGGAATATTACTCAGCCATAAAAAGGATGAGATCTTGCCGTGTGTGACACCACGGATGGATCTAGACAGTATTATGCTAAGTGAAATAAGTCAGACAGAGAAAAATACCATATAATTTCACTTATATATGAATCTAAAAAAACAAAGCAAAGGAATAAACAAACAAAAGCAGAAACAGACCCTTAAATACAGAGAACAAACTGAGGTTGCCAGAGGGTAGGAAGTTGGGCAAAATGGGTGAAGGAGAGTGGGAGATACAGGCTATCAATTATGGAATGGATAAATCATGGGAATAAAGGTACAGCATAGGAAATGTAGTCAATTATATTGTAATAGGACTGTAGGGTGACAAATGGTAGCTACACTTGTAGTGAACATAGCATAATGTATAAACTTGTCAAATCACTATGTTGTATACCTTAAATTAATATAATGTGTGTCAAATATATTCCAACAAACAACAAATAACAAAAATGGTAATTATGTGAGGCAAAGGATGTATTAACTAACCTTATTGCAGCACATACTTTGCAATGTATATGTCTATCAAATCATCAAATTGTACATCTGGAACTTATACAATGTTTTATATCAGTTATATCTCAATAAAGCTGGAAAAAATACATTTAAATTTAAAACCATAAGCAAACAGTTTATACGGAAAGGCAAAAACCCAGAGTAGCCAATACAATATTGAAGGAGTAGAAAAAAGAAGGACTGACATTACCCAAGCTCAAGATTTAACAGTAAAGCTACAATAATCAAGACAGTACAATATTGGCAAAAGAATAGACAAATTGATCAGAATAAAGAGGCCAGAAACAGACTTTCATATAGTCAACTGATCTTTGACATGAAGCAAAGGTGGTACAATAAACAAAAGATAGTCTTTTCAACAAATGGTTCTGGAACAACTGGATATCCACAGGCAAAAAACAAAAAACAAAAAACAAAAAACCTAGATCTTATATCCTTTACAAAATATTAACTCACAATGGACCAGACCTAAATATAAAATGCAAAATTATAAAACTCCTAGCTGATAAGAGAGGAGAAAACCTTTTGACCTTGGGTATGGTGATATCTTTTTAGATACAACACCAAAAGATATAATCTGTGAAAGAAATAATCAATAAACTGGATTTCATTAAGATTAAAAACTTCTGCTCTGCAAAAGACAATGTCAAAAGAATTAGAAGACAAGTCACATTGTGAGAAAATATTTGCAAAAGACACATCTGACAAAGGACTGTTATCCAAAATAGACAAAGAATTCTTAAAATGCAAGATGTATGAAAATTCTTAAATGTAACTTAAATTACATTTAAATTTAATTCTTAAGAATAAGTAAACAACCCAAATTAAGAAAAATGTAAGAAAACAAACAACCCAGGTTAAAAAATAGGTCAAAGATCTTAACAGATATCTCACCGAAGAAGATATACAGTGGCAAATAAGCATATGAAAAGATGCTCTCAGGGAAAAGCAAATTGAAACAACAGAAAGATCCCACTACATACCCATTGGAATGGCCAACATCTGGAACACTGACAACACCAAACGCTGACAAGGATGTGGAGCAACAGGAACTCTCTTACAATGCTGTTGGGAATGTAAAATGGTTTAGCCACTTTGGAAGACAATTTGGCAGTTTCTTACAAAACAAAATATACTCTTACCATATGATCTAGCAATCACACTCCTTGGTACTTATCCAAATGAGTTGAAAACTTATGTTCACAAAAAACCTGCATAGGAATGCTTATAGCAGCTTTATTCATAATTTCCAAAACTTGGAAGCAATCAAGATGCCCCTCAGTAGATGAATGAATAAGTGAGATTTGTATATCCCGACAGTGGACTATTATTTAGGACTAAAAAGAAATGTGCTATCAAGCCATGAAAAGATATCGAGGAAGCTTAAAGCATATTATCAAGCGAAAGAGGCAATCTGAAAAGCCTACATATTGCATGATTCCAACTTTATGACATTATGGAAAAGGCAAACTATGGGGACAGTAAAGTATCAGTAGTTGCCAGGGATAAAGGATGGAGGGAGGGATGAATTGGCAGAGCACAAAGGCTTTTTAAGGCAATAAAACTGCTTTGTAGGACACTATAATTATGGATACATTTGTCAAAACCTATATAACCCCGATATAAACTATGGACTTTGAGTGATAATAATATGTCAATGCAGGTTTATCATTTGCAGCAAATGAACCATGATGGTGTGGGATTTTGATAATGGGTGGGGGAGATTTTGATATGTGTGTGGTGGGCTGAGAGTATATAGGAAATTCCTGTTCCTTCTGCTTAATTTTACTGTGAATCTAAACCTGCTGTAAAAAAAAAAAAGTCTATTTAAAAGTTGAAAAATATGGGAACAGTTTACTATCTCAAATTATGTTTTCTAGGAAGCAGATCTGAGGGGGAGGTTAGTGTGCTGGCTGTTTACTGGGAAGTGCCCTTGGGATCAATTCCTGCTGAAGGAATAGGAAGGAAGCAGGAGCTGACAGGGAGAAATCAAACTATGTTGCAAGCCCAACAGTAGCCTTGGCTCCTTCAAAGACAGTTTCAGAGTGAGGATGGCCTTTCAGAATTTTCCAAAGTTAGGCTTAAGTGGCCAGAATTTTATTTCCTGCATCTTTATTTACTGGGCATGGCCAGCCCTGAAGAACTGACCTTGGTTGAGGCTAATCTCTACAGATGAGACAATTCCTGAAGGGACTGATGGCTAAAGACTGTTTGCCAACAGCACTTCAAGCAGTTGGGTCAACAATCCTGCATTGAAGGGGATCTTAGTAGTATTCACCATGGCATACCATGACATTCACAAAGGAGAAACTCACCAGAGCTGAATGGCCCAGCTGTCTGGATGGAATGGGGTAGCCTTTGACATTGTATTTAAGAAAAGTAAAAATACAGTTGGAGAAGGTCGCCTGGGTGGTTCAGTCAGTTGAGCATCTGACTTCGGCTCAGGTCATGATTTCATGTCTCATGGGTTTGAGCACCATATCTGGCTCTGGTGCTGACAGCTCAGAGCCTGGAGCCTGCTTCAGATTCTGTGTCTCACTCTCTGTCTCTGCCCCTCCCCTGCTCACACTCTGTCTCTCATTCTCTCTCAAAAATAAAATAAACATTAAAAAAATAAAAATAAATTTAAAAATATAGTTGGTGAATCCTAATTTCAATTATTTGCTAATTAATAATAATAATAATTAATTATAATAATTAATAGTGGGCTCCAATCCCAGCATGGGGCTTGAACTCAACTCTGAGATCAAGGCCTGAGCTGAGATCAAGAGTTATCTCTTATCAGCTTAACTGACTGAGCCATTCAGGCACCCTCTAACTTCAATTTTTTAAAGTTTTATTCGAATTTCTTATGCATCACTAACTAGTGTTGAAAAAATATTGCTAATACTTGGAGGATATGTCTCAAAAGTAACATTTTCAAACTTTGGGGTATGAAGAAGGGAGAGAGAAGTCATTGCTAGGTAACCAGTTGGCCAACAGCTTGAAACTCTATAGTCTCTTCAAGTTTGGATATTATAATTTTTTTTAATTGGAGTTTTCTTTTGCACTCTTGATTCTGGCACTATCCGTGTTCACTTCCAGAAATTCACTTATGGTTAATTCTTCGGTCTTCTTGACAGCAACAAAGGAGCAGTGAAGCATATGTTTCATATTCCTTAATGGGATCTTCTTCTGGCCCTCAGCCTACTGGCAGCTCCTTGAAATGCAAGAAATACAGAGCCAACAGAGGCTGAGTGAGTGCAGCTACAGCCTCTGAGAAGGGCCTCTCTCTGCTTACATACAGAGGCAGAACTGACAGGTCAGCACAGAAGATTGCCCTCATCCTGTCTCAATTCTGTTTTGAATAGGACACAGAATCACTCCAAGAGTCAAGGGAGGATTGGCAGAGGGCACAGGAATTGGTGATCTCCAGGGTTGGTGGGAGCCTCAAAGGATATCTTCAATGCACAAATGCTCCATAAACTGGGATATACTGGACAATCACCAGGCGATTTTTGTGTTTCTCTTACAGTGTGGCTGCCCTTGTTAAATAAATACTCTTTCCTTGGCAAAAGAATTTTAGTCCCTTCTAAGAGCTGGGGGTAGCCTGGTGCCCTGAACGTGTCCTCAATTTCAGTCATGAGGTTTGGATTCTAATCCCCAGTCTCTTCCACCTTAATCTCACTTAATTTTTCCTCTGAAGTGAGAAAATCAGAGTCCATGACTACAGGGTCCCCTCCTAGCTAGGTTAAGCTGATGTGTACTGAAGGGCACTGGACACATTGGGATTTAGGATATATGCAGAGGAAAGAACACCAACTAGAATATGGAAGACTTAGTCCTGATTCATTCTTCCATTAACCAGCTGGATGACCTTGGGCACACCACTCAAGCTCTCTCAATATCAAATTGGAAAATAGAGATAATATAACAGATTTGATGATTTATTATGAGGATTAAATAAAGTAATTTATGTAAATTAGCTATCAGTGCCTGGTTGCCTTCTTAACTATCTCTTGGCCTAGCTGTGGCAGAAAGAAGGTAGCTGGCACTGCTTTCCTGTTAGGCTCCAAAATTCGGCACCTGCTATAGATAAGCTCCACCAACCTTGTTAGGGTTGAGCCATGAGATTGAAGAATGATGTTTTTAGAGTGAGCAGCAGAACTAAAGTTCATGTGTCCAGTGGAACTTCGTGACAGCTGGGATATTATGAGGCCTGATGCACAAAGCTGGGCCCACCACACAGGTCCCCTGTGAACTGAGTGGAAGACCAAGGAAATGTCAGTAAGTGTAGGAAAGGTACAATAGCATTATTGGGCTGAAATGTTCCAGGAATTGTCAATGTACCTGCCAGTGAGCTACAGTTACAATAATTCTTTGTGGCAACTCATCCCAAATTCATTTATTCTTGCTTGTGTGTCTGGGAGTTGACTGATCTAGACTGGATTTAGTTGGCTTCCTCTGCTTCAAGCTGTGGGTTCACCTGTGCTTATCTGCTCATTAAGAGTAGGGCTCAGATATGCTCCATATGTGTTCACTCTGGGGCCCAGGCTGATAAGCCAACCACTCTGGGGACAGTTTTTCTCATGGTGATGGCAGAGGTACAAGAGAGCAGGCCCAACTGCATAAGCATATTTTAAGCTTCTGCTTGCATAATGTCTGCTAATATCCTTTTGACCAAAGGAAGTCAAGAGGCATTTCACACAGTAAGGAGAAACACATTCTGCCTCTAATGAGAGGAACTTTGAAGTCATATGGCAAGGGGTGTGGATGCAGGTACAGGTGAAGGCTTGGTGCCAATAAATCAATCTATGATACTGTCTAAATGTAATACACCTCCATTTAATGGGCTACATAGTTGTGATAAGCATTCTGTCACATATTTCAGACAGGACTCATAATTGAAGAGGTCACTTGAGTTCGCTTATATGAAGGATGCATTATTTTTTTTTTTATTTTTTGTTTTAATTTTTTTTTTTCAACGTTTATTTATTTTTGGGACAGAGAGAGACAGAGCATGAATGGGGGAGGGGCAGAGAGAGAGGGAGACACAGAATCGGAAACAGGCTCCAGGCTCTGAGCCATCAGCCCAGAGCCTGACGCGGGGCTCGAACTCACGGACCGCGAGATCGTGACCTGGCTGAAGTCAGACGCTTAACCGACTGCGCCACCCAGGCGCCCCTGAAGGATGCATTATTGTAAGAGGTCAATGGACAATGTCCTGAGCATCTGGGGGCAGGAAATGAGGCTGTACTTGTGACACAGGATTGAAAACAGAAAGTCAGGACATGAAGCTACCCTTCTAGTTTTCATGAAGTTGCATGACTCTTAGTGTCTGCTTTTTTTGTATTTGCTTTATTAACCTGTTTCTCTGTGAGGACCAGTTTCTTCTGTCTTTCCAAGGTGCCTCTTCTCCCACTATTTTACCTTTCTACTGGTTGTGGTGCTGGTTTGTCCCTGTGCTGATTTTGGTCTACACTCTATCGCTTTTTAAATTAAAATGTCCATCAGAGACGATCACTGGACTTCCCAGCTTAAATTACCAGGGAATTTGGTTGCCTTTAGGTCATTTTCATTGGTTCTAAGAAAATGTGACCAGAGGAAGTGGGATTACAGGAGGAGTAGGAGCTAAACAAGGCATCAAAATCTCTAAGAAGGAAGGATTGTCTTGGAGGCAAAAATAAACATGTCCATTTCACAGTTCCAAAAGATCTGGAGAAAGGGGAAATGTGCCACCCTGAAATATTTCAGAAAACTAATTCCCCCAAGGAATTTATGCAAGCCTTACTGACATAAGCTCAAAACCTCTTCTTATATTTGGCTCTTACTTCTCTAGCCTCCCAACATCTTCCATAAGTGCTCCTTCTTGGCTCTTCCTTCAAATATTTGTGCTCCTGGGACTCCTGCCTAACTGGACATCACCTGCAGTCAAGGCCATCTGCCTGATTGTACAGCTGGTTGTGAGGTTCAAACAATGTTTTCAGAATTCTGTCTTTATTTCTCTAAGCTTGTTTCCTCTCAGTTGACTCTTTGTGGGCTTAAGCAGTTGCAGGCATGCAGCCTACTAATTTCACAATGAGCGAAAGGAGAGATTATTTTCCCAATGGTTCCAAAAAAACTTTCAGAGTAGACTCTCACTGTCTAAGATTAGCCTGGTTGGAACAATATTGTAGTAAATGGTTTTGGCGCTCCACCCAGATCCACTCTGTCAGCTGGTATACCCCTTTCCTTCCTTACCTCTCTTCCCACCACCTATAGCTGTTTCAGAGCTGTGGCTAACAGCTTAAACCTGTGACCTTGACTTAATGAGAGTTGCCCTTGGCTGATAAGAACCTCTTAGCCCAAAGATGCCTGGAAGGTTACACAGCCTCTCTCTAGACCAATGACTGACAGATAAGAAGTTACAAAAGGGCAGCCAGCCTTGACTCACGGCAGAAACAACTCTGTAGTACAATTTGTGTTCCAGAGGCAAGCTTCCCCTTCCACATACAAAATCAGGCCAAATATCAGGCCTGAATGTTCAGGCTTTATCTGAAAATACTTCTCTGCTTGGGTTCTTTCTCTTCTCTATCTTGCTTCCCTCACTCCCTTGCATGTTTCTCCTGAGAACACTCCCTGTCTTTCTCACATCTGAATCCTTGCTTCAAGCTCTGCTTAGAGGGAACCCCATCTAGGACACTTGCATATTTCTGAGCCAGTTATTAAATGGGTACTTAAGGGGATAGGTTATACTAAGGCATAATCCAGATCATATGCCCACCTATACCACATAAACCTGAATTCCTGAATGTTTCATCAAGGACTTTGATTTGTTCACTGCTATAAGACCCTATGTCCAGAATAGCACAGAGTAGACATTTAATAAGCCTATAAATAAATTGAGTGGGCTGGGTGTATATTTATTATTTCCCAAGAAAGCTGGAGAGTGGGGAAGGTTGGTGGTAACTGTTACCAGAGGAAAGGGGATTGAGTGTAGGAATGTGAAATGATAGATATGTACTACAGAGATGAACAAACAAGCAGAACTTGACTTCAAAACCAAAATCTCTTTCTCTCTGCCAAAGGCCAAGTTCCTCTCAATGACAAAATGTGCCAAGCATTTGTGATCCTAAGCAGTGTTTTCATTTTAGGATTTAAAACACATTCTAAGGAATGTGTTTGTTGCTTTTTTGCCATCTGGTGAGTAGTGGAATTACTTCAAGTGGATAATGAGAATCTGCTTTTTTATTTAATATGGGAATTATAGAGAACAGTAACTAAAATCCAGGAAACACATTTCTTGCTGAGTCATTCACCCTCGCTCAAGACAAGCTTTCCTTTTCCATTGAATTTTAATGTGATGTTTCTTCATTGTCTCCTACCCCTCTCTTACTGTCAGTAATTTCTCTGGGGCTGGCGTGACATTGCCCTTCCAAAAGGATCAGGCAAACTCTGCTGAGACACTTTCAGGGATCCTCATGCCTTTTCACTTCCAAGTGCATATTCATGATTTCTCCCCCAAGGGAGAAAGACCTCATTGCAATACAAACTATGCATCTGGAAGAAAAATCCACTTGTTTTCTCAAAATACATTAATTGTACCAAGCATGCTAGCACAATTCCAGCCCAAAGTAAAGCAGGTTTAATTTACTTGCCCTGAGTAAATGTATGCTTCCCATCAAGCTTTATGACATAATGAAAATTTTGGGAGTCACTGAATATCCTTATTCCAGGGAGATGTATTTGCAAAGATCATACTGGGTTGGATGGGAGCAAAGTCAAGTCAGGAATAACCACCAAAAGACTTTTGGTAGTCCAAGAGAGAGGTTGTTAACTTTTTTTGAGAGAGAGAGAGAGAGAGAAAGTGTGGGTGTGGGTGATCAAGGAAGGGGCAGAGAAAGAGGGAGAGAGAGAATCTGTTTTTTTTTTTAATATGAAAGTTATTGTCAAATTGGTTTACAACACCCTATGCTCATCCCAACAGGTGCCCTCCTCAATGCCCATCACCCACTTTCCCCTCCCTCCCTCCCCTCATCAACCCTCAGTTTATTCTCAGTTTCTAAGAGTCTCTCATGGTTTGTGGGAGAGAAAGAATCTTAAGCAGGCTCCATATTCAGCACAGAGCCCAACACAGGGCTGGATCTCACGACCATGAGATCATAACCTGAGTCAAAATCAGGAGTTGGGCCCTTGACCAACTGAGCCACCCTGGCACCCGATGTTAATTAAAAAAATTTTTTTTAATTTTAATTTATTTTTTAGAGAGAGAGAGAAAGAGAGAGAGAGAGAGAGAGAGAGACAACAGAGTGCAAGTGGGGGAGGCAGAGAGGGAGACAGAATCCAAAGTAGGCTCCAGGCTCCAAGCTGTCAGCAGAGAGCCCGACGTGGAGCTTGACCCCAGGACCGTGAGATCATGACCTGAGCAGAAGTCAGACGCTTGACGGCATGAACAAACCAGGTGTCCTTCGTGCTGTGCTAATTTTTTAAAAATTGTCAAAAATGCCCCTTGGAGTAAAATTGACCACCTCCAAGAATCTGTCTTGACTATACTATATGGGGGGACCATATATGGGAGACTGGAACTAACAAGACTCTCTGAGCCACTATACTCACCATTTCACCTGAATAATCTCTGTAGCTGTCACCAGGTGGCAGAGGTTGGGAACCTGGGTCCTACATGTAACATTTGTGGTTAGGTGCTCAAAGCCAAGGACCAGTGAAAGAAGTTCAGTCCATATGATTTGGTTCTTAAATACAAAACTTATCAGGGTGCCTGGGTAGATCAGTCAGTTAAGCATCAAACTTGTGACTGACAGTGCAGAGCCTGCTTGGGAGTCTCTCTCTCTCTCTCTCTCTCTCTCTCTCTGTCTCTCCCCCTCTCTCTGCCCCTCTCTTGCTCTTGTGCACATGCTCTTTCTCTCTCTCAAAATAAATAAACTTTAAAATTTTTTTCAAAAACAAAAATATAAAGCTTATCATTGATATGAATTAGTCAACTACTTGCTACTAGCAGGACTGACTTATGACTTTCATGGGCCCTGGGCACTTTTGAATTTTGGGGCCCCTTCCCCCATAAAAAAATTTTAAAAATTATATTTTAAGACTGTGTTGTCAAACCAACCAACCAACAAACAAACAGAAAGATACACAAGTACAAACTAGTGGTTGCCAGAGGGAAGGGGGAGATACAGGCTTTCAGTTATGGAATGAATAAGTCGCAGAGATGAAAGGTACAGAATAGAAGAGTCAATGGTATTATAATACTAACATATGGTAACAGACGGTAGCTACACTTGCGGTGAGCATAGCATAACATGTAAAATTGTTTAATCACTATGTTGTACTGAAACTACACCTGACACACACCTGTGTGTCAACTCTCTCTCAATTAAAAAAAAAAAAGACTGTGTTGGAATAAAGGTTAATATAATGCAGGCTGGATTTACTTTTTTTGTTGTGGTAAAATATACATAATACTAAATTTACCATTTTAGTCATTTTTAAGTTTACAATTCAATGGCATTATGTATATTTATGTATTTGTTATTACTATATTTTATTTTTATTTTAAAAGATAATTAAAATTAAAATTTTCATGGACCCTTAAAAGTATCATGGATCCTATAGGCTTTACTTGCCCTGTCTAATGGGTATGTTGGCCTTACTATAAGATGGCAAAAAAGGGCAAAAAAGAGCAAAATTGAAATGCTCTCAAATTCACTTTATAGTTCACACACACAAAATGACATTCAAATTTACCTTTTCTTTCTGCAGGGAAATACTAATCCTGGGAAGTCACGTGTCTGAGTGGATGGAGGCAGACTGAGATCAAGCCCTATTTGTAGCCCTTACTAGCTGTATATCACAGCCAGCACAGCGGGGGCTAGAGACGGGCCCAGTGAGAAGCCTTGGGAACAGGTGGGGATTGAGGGGGACAGTGCCAGCAGGCTCAGAAGTAGCGCCAGCTCCTGGCCAAGAAGTCCGTGCAGAGACTCCAGATGAAGCCCGGGACAGTCCCCAGGATTCCAATGGGGGAGAATCCAGAGTTCAGTGGAGGACATATGTATCAGTCACCGTTGCAAACTGGAGGACAGAAGCATACAGGCAAAAGGGAGACCTAGGGGAGAGGAGAAAATGCCAGCTAGTCCACTGCTGAGTACTGCTTTTCAAGAGCCTGCTTTTCAAGAGTCTCCTTGTTCTTGCTGCAAGTGCCACCTGTTGCCTGAAACTGTGTGCCCGTGGGCACTTCTCAAGCCTCAGTTTCCCCATCTGTGCAATTAGAAATTAGACTAATGACCCCTAAGTCTGATGAGCCATTTGCCTATTCCCAGTTTCCTAATAGCTCCAAAACTTTTTTTTTTCCTGTTTAGAGCTTGTTGAAACTCAGAGCTTAATGTCCGTCCAAGTTCCTTAGCTAGCAGAGGTTGCAAATTGTTAGCTGCTGGGCCAAATCTATCCCACAAGTGGACTTTGTTTGGCCTGCTCAATGTTTTTAAACTTTGGCTTAAATGCCAGCACCCCTGAATCAGGAGATGCTTCATAGAACTCTGAACTTCTGCCTTCTCTTGAAAAGTTGGCAGTGTTCCCTTGCCACTCACTACCAAGCCTTGATTCTCTGGTCTTTCTGCCACCTGCGTGTCATAAGGGGAGGCTGGTGTACCATGTTTACTTAACAGAGGTGGAGAGATAGAGAAGAAGAGAAGGCAATTTGATCTGCATCCTGCTAGTAGAATCCAGTATCTTTTTCTGTATCCGAATAATTCAGAATCAAGGAAGCTTACAAAAAGCTTCCCAGGGAGTGGACTACACTCACTCATGCTGCTTCTCCCCTCCCCCACTGCTTGGCCCCTTCCGTCCTTTGTGTGAGCTTCAGTTGCAGCACATGGCACACTAGTATGCCAAATTTTTTCAGTTCCAAAAAGCTATAGATTGTAAGATGTTTTTTAATCTATTAAATTAATAATAGATATCTAGGTCAGAGGACCCCAGGACATTAAATGAACTCATCCATCAACACATGATTTCAGACGCGTTAAGGTGTAAAGGGAAAAAAAAGCATTTTTAAATCAAGGAAAATAAGGTAATGATTATTTTACACTCTTTCTCTCCAACAGACTTGTGAACTTGGTTGGGTCAGGGACAGTACCTTTTTGGCCCTCTCCCTTTCCTGCTCCTGCCATGCCTATTGATGCCCCGAATGAATGTTTCATTTGGAGAATTTTCTAGATGCTCCCTTAGTTACCATGGTAATCCAAAATTGGTTTCACAGTCCTGTGCACCAAGGGGAGCCCTGCTGAGGAGGGCTGCCTGCTGACCTGGACCCTGAACCGTGTTGCATATGATGACTTTCCTTCCTGGGCAAGCAGAACATTGACGGAAATCAAACACTTGCAATGAAAACTTCAGGGATAGCCTTGTGAATATAAAACAATTTATTTAAAATAATTCTGTTGTCAATTGTCAGATTTTATATCAATGCACACACAAAAAAAACCACCAAAAAACACAAAAACAAAACTGTCCTCTCAAAGTGGTTTCTCAGTGAGCCTTAAATAATTTGAACAAAAGACTCTCAGTGGAGAGTTGGAAAATCTATTCTCACGGTTCAGCAATTTGTTGAACTTCTGTTGAATCCAGTTATTCTAAGAAAGAATGCCTATAAATACAACAATACCTTCCATTTCCTAGGTGCCTGTTAATGTTCCAGGCACTTTGCATACACTTACCTGACAAGCACTAATGCATTAATTCCTATGTGCCAGGAACTGTTCTAAGCACTTTGCACATAGTAATTCATTTAATTCTCATAATGAGCCTATGAAGAAACTTCTATTGTTATCCCCATTTCACAGATAAAGAAATTGAGGTATTAATAGGTTAAGTGACTTGCCTAAGGTCACATAACTAGTAAGTTAAAAATACAAAATTCAAACCCTGGTTGCCTAGCTCCAGAATCTGTGCTCCTAATCAAGTTGTTACACTACCTCTCTTAATCCTTTCAATAATTCAATAAAATAGGTGTTACAATGGTTACTGTACAGATTGGATACTGAGGCAGTTAGGTAGTATGTCTCTATGGCTTCTCTCTTCCTGACCACATTCTGATCTGGGGAAATTCTGGAAACTCTCCTAAGGGTTAGACTCAACCCTCCATCTTCCACCTCCCCCAAACACATCTTCATACATTCACAGAAAATTTATAATGCTTCTCTCAAACTTATTTTTAAGAGATTAGGAGCCCGATCTTTGTAGACAAATTATTTTGAAGTGATGATCTAAGGCATGCACTGGTAGGAACTGAATATGCAAATTTAATGAGTTTAATTAATTAGAAGAGAGTGTTTCTTTTAAGATCACAAAATAACTGCTTTTTGAAGTGAGAGCTGGGCACTGGGTGTTGTATGCAAACCAATTTGACAATAAATTTCATATGAAAAGAAGTGCAGTGAGAGCTGGTAATTGGGAATATAGTAACTTAAATGCTTAAAGCATCTGAATTGTATTATCCTAGGAAAGTGCTCTTGGAATATGGAAGAGTGATTGTCTTCCACAGGTGAGAAATCTGTCAGAAGGGAGAAAACATAAATTAACAACCTAAAGTTAGGGTCACTTTTCTGAGACAAATTGTGAGTCCCTTGAACATGTAATAACAGAGGGGCCAACCAGGATGGAACTGTCTTGATTTTAGCACTGAAAGTCCCTCATTCCGAGGAAATCTCTCAGTCCTAGGAAAACTGGATGGTTGGTCACCCTAAATTAAGGTCAGTTATAGATGACAATTTATGGGAGAAATTCACTGTTGGATAGAGAAGAGGAACTGAAGGGAGAGGGGAATGGCATCTTGGGCAGAGAGAGCAGCTTGAACAAAGGCCAGAGGTATGAAATGGAGGTTTTGGGGAATTGCAAGGATCCTGTATAGCTCTAGTTTGGAGTTGACAGAAGAGGCAGAGTGGAAAGTAAGGGGAAGAGAGGTGGCTGGGCAAATATCAAGTGATGGAATGTGAAATGGGCAGATAGAATTCTATGAGCTTGGCTCAATGCTGAGAAGCTTATCCTTGGTACTAACAAGCAGTTATCAGGACCAGGAGCCCTTTTATGGTGGTGGTTTTGGGTCTTGGGTCTTAATTTAAGACAAAACAAAATAGAAATTGGCTTGGCTTGCAGAATCTTAACTCAGTGGTAGTCAAACAATTTTATTCCTAAGTTCCCTAAAAGAATTTGAAAACTATGCATTCCTTTGCGTATTTTTAAGTTGATTTTTAATTTTTTTTTAATTTTTTTTTATTTTTGGGACAGAGAGAGACAGAGCATGAACGGGGGAGGGGCAGAGAGAGAGGGAGACACAGAATTGGAAACAGGCTCCAGGCTCCGAGCCATCAGCCCAGAGCCTGACGCGGGGCTCGAACTCACGGACCGCGAGATCGTGACCTGGCTGAAGTCGGATGCTTAACCAACTGCGCCACCCAGGCGCCCCTAAGTTGATCTTTAAAATGTTTATCAAAAGTTTAATCATTCCATAGGATATACTTTCTGGTACTTTATGCATATTGGAATTTTAAAATGAATGGTTATATATTTTTTTTTAATTTTTTTTTCAACGTTTATTCATTTTTGGGACAGAGAGAGACAGAGCATGAACGGGGGAGGGGCAGAGAGAGAGGGAGACACAGAATCGGAAACAGGCTCCAGGCTCTGAGCCATCAGCCCAGAGCCTGACGCGGTGCTCGAACTCCCGGACCACGAGATCGTGACCTGGCTGAAGTCGGAGGCTTAACCGACTGTGCCACCCAGGCTCCCCGGTTATATAATTTTTTTAAATGAATCCAATGCAATCTAAATACCAAAGCAACTAGGTACCCTGCTTCAACTAATATCTGCTTCAGACATATATGATTAACCTCTTTATCAAGGGGAAATTTTAAATCATTCTTTTTTACCTCCTTTTTTTCAAAGTTTATTTATTTATTTTGAGAGAGAGATAAGGGGAGGAGCGGGGGGGGGTGGTGGGGGGGGGGGAGAGAATCCCAAGCAGGCTCTGCACTGTCAGTGTGGAGTCTAAGGCAGGGCTCGAACAAACAAACCGTGAGTTTATGACCTGAGATAAAACCAAGACCTGGCTGCTTAACTAACTGAGCCACCCAGTGCCCCCCCCCTTTTTTCCTCCTTTAACTTATATTTCCATTTTACTTTTTACACAGAATTTCATCCTAATATATCTTTATACTTGAAAGGCTTTTATTGATTACAATATTGTACTTCTTCATGACAAAAATTATGTATATAAATGGAAGTTGAATTTAAAAATATTTGCTATGACCATTAGACTTTAATTATTTAAACATTGCTTCTGGATTGAATCATCATTACAATTACTATAAGCACATAATCAAATCAAAAAAAATCACAAACTTTGATAAATAATATTAAACATAAAAATAAAAATTTATCAGAATAAGTCTATTATAATGATGTGAAGGGCTATTTAAAAACTTGGTTCATGGGGGCGCCTGGGTAGCTCAGTCGGTTAAGCCTTCAACTCTTGATGTCAGCTCAGGTCTTGATCTTAGGATTGTGAGTTCAAGCCTTGTGTTGGGCTTCATGCTGGGCGTGGAGCCTATTTAAAAAAAAATTAAAAATTGGTTCATGAATGCATGGCTGGAAATTACTTATTGCTTGAATGAGACAGCATTCAGCATCAATCACATTTTTTTGTTTATATATAAACCTTGAGAAATCTTTTTATTTTTTAAAGATTTTCTTTTTAAGTAATCCCTACACCCAACATGGGGCTCAAATTCACAACCCTGAGATCAAGAGTCACACGCTCCACTGATTGAAACAGCCAGGTGCCCCAAGCCTTGGGAAATCTTATTTGTGTACATAAGATGATGGAGGGGCACCTGGGTGGCTCAGTCAGTTGAGCTTTTGACTCTTGATTTCAGCTCAGGTCATGATCCCAGGGTCATAGGATTGAACCCTGAGTGGGGCTTCTTGTTGACTACAGAGCCTGCTTAAGATTCTCTCTACCTCCCTCTGCTCCTCTCCCAACATCACGTGCACATATTCTCTCTCTTCTCTCTAAAAGGTAAAATAAAATAACTTGATGGAAACGGAAGGCATTTTGTTATTAACAAATGTCACTGAATGCTTCAAACTCCTCTTAAATTGTATGCCCCAAACTAGCCATATGATATAAAAAATTATTTTTGTTGAGATATCAGCTGATAACTTTGATTAGATCCTTCAATTTTGTTGAAGAAAGGATAGGAAACAACTGGCTCACAGAAAGCTTTTATCCAATGGTTCACTTTCTCAGCACCAACACCAAAAAATCAAATCCTAAGAGAGCCAAAGCATAAGAGACTCTTAAAAACTGAGGGTTGATGGGGGGTGGGAGGGAGGGGAGGGTAGATGATGGGCATTGAAGAGGGCATCTTTTGGGATGAGCACTGAGTGTTGTATGGAAACTAATTTGACAATAAATTTCATATAAAAAAATAAAATAAAATAAAAAAATGAAAAATAAATTCTTCACAACACAACACATGCATACTTTTTTGGGGGGAACCACAGTGAGATTCAGGATGGGTGAGGAGTGTGCCTTTCTTTTGTAAAGAGGGAGAAGAATAACTATAAAATAGTAGGTAGGAAAGGAGAACGTGCAGGATATTAAACCACAGCAATCATTTAGAACAAAAGAAGACAGTTGAGGATCTGAAAATTCTTCTCTTAGAATCATCTTGCCTTTGAACTCCTTGGAAAGTCTTCATGGGCCTCTAGGGCATCACGTGCCTCCAGTTGAAGACCACTGTCTTAGGAGATGTTATTGCTGACCTGTGTGGGAGCTGGGATGGGAATGTCTGCCTCCCCAGTCCAGAGAAAACTTTGTAAATAAGAATTTCCTAAGAGAAAGAAATCCTCTTCTTGTGTCTTGCCATGTTGGCCTTTGCCTTAAACTCGAAGATGTTTGTTTTAGAAGGGTTCCTATACCCTGAGCTTTCTGTGTCTGTATCATGACCCTCATTCAGCTCTACTTCTTAATCTTGGGCCCTCTGCTGGGTGGCTGTTACCAATAGATGCAAAATACCAGGGTATGTCTTTCCTATCTCTACCCTGATTCACAGGGGCTAACCCCAGGAAAAGATTCCAATGGAGTCATTATCTTTGGTGATCATGGGCAGATTCTTATTTTGAATCTACTGAAAGGGAAATGCAAATGGACCCAGAAGTCTGATATTTTTCAGGCTGTGTCCTTAGCACAATTTTCCCCAACTCTGACCATGAACACCTCTCATCCATCTAAAGATCACTCTCTCTCTCTCTCTCTCTCTCTCTCTCTCTCTCTCTGTGTCACACACACACACACACACACCCCAAGACTAAAAGCAATGAGACAGTGAGACTACTTAGGAGACCATTATGGTCCATGCAAGAGATGATAATGGCCTGAACTCAGGCAGGAACAGTGGAGATGGAAGGAATCAGTAGTCTTGGGAGATGTTGAAGAAAAGGAAAGGACTTATTCAACTTAATGACCGATTTGATTGATCAGAGACAGAGCAGGGTTCATGATGAGTCCCACTTTTCTGATATAAGTAACTAGATAAAAGGTAGTACATCCACCAATGAAATACAAATAAAAAATGATTTGAAGGGAAGATGGCAAGTTCAATTTTTGCGTGATTAATTTGAGGTGTCTTCTGGATAGATAGGAATAATTTTTTTCATTTTTTTAATGTATATTTGTTTTTGAGAGAGAGAGACAGAGCACATGTGGGGGAGGGGCAGAGAGAGAGAAAGGGAGAAGGAAACACAGAATCTGAAGCAAGCTCCAGGCTCCAAGATGTCAGCACAGAGCCCGACATGGGGCTCAAATCCATGAACCTTGAGATCATGATCTGAGCCGAAGTGAGATGTTCAACCAACTGAGCCACCCAGGTGCCCAATAGGAATAATTTTAAAGTAAGCTGTTAAGTACATGGGTCTGGAGCCCAGGAAAGGGGTCTGGGTTAAAGATACAAGTTTAGGAAATCAATACTCTATAGGTGGATGTTCAAGTCATAGAAGAGGATTAAATTACCAGACAGAGGATGTAGAAAGAGATGAGGAGAGTACCAGGTGCAGAATCCTTAGAAAAACAAACACTTAAATCTGGGCAAAGAAGAAGAGGAGCTAGCCAGAGATGATAAAAACAGAAGAAAGGTGGAAAGTGAACCTAGAAAGGGAGGGGAGCTTCCAGAAAGACATAAATGGTCCCAGAGTTTAATGTTTAAAAAATATGCTTTGGATCTCTCCTAGATAGATGCAAACACATTTTCCCCCCAATCCCATTGCCCCATTAATAATTCCTC
Organism: Prionailurus viverrinus; assembly: GCF_022837055.1. Taxonomy (NCBI): domain Eukaryota; kingdom Metazoa; phylum Chordata; class Mammalia; order Carnivora; family Felidae; genus Prionailurus; species Prionailurus viverrinus. The sequence goes on from NC_062569.1 coordinate 32,524,495, forward strand.
CATTTCCTTCCCTTGTCTAAATGCTAAAATTCTGGAAGGAGTTGTTTTCTATTTTTGTCTCCAATTCCTCATTTCCAGCCGTCCCCTTAGAATCCAGCAGTATGGCTTCTGTCTATTGTATTCTACTGATCTTGATCTTTCAAGGACCTTCATGCTGTTTGACCAATGGCCGTTTCTTATTTCAGTCATGTGGAGATGATGCCAGGAAGTACCAGTAGAAGTGTAGGGAAGTGAGAAAGAAAAAGGAAGGAACCCAAAATAAATTGTGCTCTATCAAGTCAGTAACCACTGTGAGTAACTAAAACTAAATCTTGCCTGGGCACTCTAAGAATTGGCATAGTGCATAAGCCCAAAGTTATCGTAAGAGATGTGGGATCTGGGGTGTTTATACATCTACTCTAGTCAGTCATTGGTTGAGAGTTGCTGTATTGGAATGAGGACAGAGAAGCATCAATTCCCCCAGTGTTTCTGGCTTGATACTGATGGCTCAGAGTGGTTTCCAGCAGCCAAAGGCCCTTAGACAATTGGAATCAGGAGTCCTATCATGTAACTATAAGACCTGAAACTATCTGGATAGGGCACTGACTAGGTCTGCTACATCCCTTCTTGGTCTCCTCAGCATATTTTATTCTGCCCACTACTGTTTCTTCAGGTAATCTCTTTAATTTCTGTCCTGGTAAGCTAACCAGGTTCTTATTCCCATCTTTGCCCTCTCTCTTTCTGTGGATGGTTATTTCCTCCTCTGTCTCAAACAAGAGCAAATTGGAAGGTGAAACTCTAGTCCTCAGCTCTCTTGTTTCTGTATACACATACTTGATATTTTTTCTGTCCTCATTACTTCAACCCTTGCTTCTATGCAGATTACTCCCAGTGTGTTGCATATAATTATGTTCAATGACTTAACTGTTGAGATAAAAATTTATTTAAAGGTCTTCAGGAAAAAAAAGACTTTGGGTGTCTTTTATAACTCAACAGACTGAAAAATCTATAAATGTCTGCTGGGAGTCATTCAGGAATTACACTTCCCGCTGACAGTGTGAGAAGCAGGCTCAATATATGACTCAGCTTGCAATCAATGGAGCATTATGCTTCAAGGAAATGGGAAAGTCTTATACCAATTTAGAATTTGTCACTAAATCTAGCCTGATTCTTTGTCCTCAAAGAAGTGCAGCTCCCTGCTGTCAAGGCCTGAGCTCTTGGGATCTTTGTCTATTTCCTTGGCAGAGCCATAATTAACAATGTTTGCTATCAAGAAAAGTAGCATGATTGAAGCCCTCAAGTCAAGGCAGTGTGACAGAGAGAGACAGAGAGAGACAGAGAGAGAGAGAGAGGGAATGGGGCAATGAGTGCAGAAGAGTGGTTATTGCAGAGGTGGAGCCTAAGGGAAGAGTAAGGGGAAGGCTTCCAGGCAGGTTTTTGGCTCTTGCTCCATCCATCCCTGTGGCTTACTCAGGGAGTAGTGGAGAGGAGAGGGAGTTTTAGACTTTTAGACTGGACTCAATCTTCTGCTATCATCATTTACAGTTTTCCTTTGGCTTCTGTCTTTAACTCACATCTGTGTTTTTAACTATTTAAGAGTGTAGCACTGAAAATTTGGTTAGAATCTCTGAGCACATCACAGGGGCTTTGTTAAGAAGCCCAAGATGGGGCGCCTGGGTGGTGCAGTCGGTTAAGCGTCCGACTTCAGCCAGGTCACAATCTCGCGGTCTGTGAGTTCGAGCCCCGCATCGGGCTCTGGGCTGATGGCTCAGAGCCTGGAGCCTGTTTCCGATTCTGTGTCTCCCTCTCTCTCTCTGCCCCTCCCCCGTTCATGCTCTGTCTCTCTCTGTCCCAAAATTAAATGTTGAAAAAAAAAAAAAAAAGAAGCCCAAGAATTCTGATTCCTGATTTTTTTTTAATATGGCCTATTTAAAATTTTTTGTTTATTTTCTTTCTAGAAGATACAAGATGTTCTGTTTGTTCCCAGAGTTCTGAAATTTCACTAAGATATGCCTTGATGTGGGTCTATTTTAGAGTACTGTGCTGGGTACTTTATAGGCCCTTTCACTTTGTAAAGTAGGATATTATCCTGAATTATTTCAAGAATTATTTCCTTCCCAGGGTGCCTGGAGGAGGAGGACTCAGTCAGTTAAGTATCTGACTCTTAATTTCAGCTCAGATCATGATCTCATGGTTCATGAGATCAAGCCCTGGGGTCAGGCTCCTTGTTGACAACACGGAGCCTGCTTGGGAGCCTCTCTCCCTCTCTCTCTCTCTGCCCCTTCCCCATTGACTCACATGTCACACACACTCTCTCTCTCTCTCAGAATAAATAAATAAACTTAAAAAAAAAAGAATTATTTCCTTCCCTCTGTGTTCTCTGTTCTCTCTTTCTGGACTCTTTATTTGGATGTTGGACTTCCTGAGCAGGTATTTTAATCTTCTTACCTTTTCAGGTTTTTTGACCTTCTAATTTTCTTATCTTTTCTTACCAACATTCCATCTTACTGTCCTTTTGCTTCTGTATCAGGGGAGACTGGCTCTTTCAATCTTTTTATTAAGTTTTTAAAACATTTGTACTATCGCATTTAAAATTTTAAGGCTCCTTTTCTACAAATACACCCTTTACCTTTTTGTAAATACTTCCTTTCTGGGGCATCTAGGTGGCTCGGTTGGTGGAGTGTCTGACTCTTGGTTTCAGCTCAGATCGTGATCTTGGGTTTATGGGATTGAGCCCCATGTGGGAATCCACACCCAGCATGGAGCCTGCTTTGGATTGTCTCTCTCCCTCTACCGCTCGTGCTCTCTCTCTCTTTCTCTCTCTCAAAAATAAAAAAGCTTATAAATACATCTTTTTCTTATTTTAATGATGTAATATATCCATCTGAGAAATTTGATAATCAAAAACTTTTTTTTTCTTCCCTGGATAGGCTCTGTTTCCTCTAAGTTATCTTTATGTGTTTGTTTCTTTTGATCTATCTGAGGCTTTCCTTAGATGTGTGGTGATCTTTGGCTTCCACTCATATTTAAGGATGGGCCATAAAAAGCTGACTGGAAACTCTAAGAACATGAATTGGGGCTTGTCAGTTGTGGATTTCACTGTACAGTGGTCTAGTAGGGCCAACTGATTAGCAAATCCCTATGTCAGAATTTGAAGTCTTTCTCTTGAGCTTGTCAGAATAATCAGAGAAAGATCTTCTAGTCTCCGGGACAGTACAGACCTGGCTCCCAGTCTTCTGGGGGCTGAGAGGGAGAAGAGGGCAGGTGGTTTCAATGTTCACTGTGTAAACATTCACATCCTTCTGTTTTCCATACAGATCTCCCTATCCTCAGCTGTGCCTGATGTCCCCCAGAGCAGACCTTCAGATTTGTCTTCTTCAGGGAACATTCCTCTTTATTCTCAGAGGAAAGGTCTCCAGCCTCCCTCTAGGGTTGGAACCTGTGATTTTTAATTTTTTGTTTGGCATTAAGTATACTTACATTGTTGTGCAATCATCAACACTCTATTTCCAGAACTTTTTACCTTTCCCAACTGAAATTCTATACCCATTAAATATTAAGTCCCAATTTTCCCACCCATCCTGCCCCTGATGCTGCCATTCTGAAATAGTGTCTATGAATTTGACTAAGGACCTTATGTAGGTAGATTCACGCAATATTTGTCCTTTGTGAGGCACCTGGATGGCTCAGTCAGTTAAGTGCCTGACTCTTGGTTTCTGCTCAGGTCATGATTTCATGGTTCATGGGTTTGAGCCCTGCATTGGGCTCTGCACTGATAGTGCAGGGAGCCTGCCTAGGATTCTCTCTCTCCCTCTCTCTTTCTCCCCCTTCCCTGCTTACTCACTCTCTCTCTCTCAAAATAAATAAACATTTTTTAAAAATTTGTCCTTTGTGACTGGTTTATTTTACTTAGCCTAATGTCCTTAGAGTTCATCCATGTTGTTGCATGGGTCAGAATTTCCTTCCTTTTTAGGGCTGAACAATATTCCATTATATGTATGGATCACATTTGGTCGATTCATTCATCTGTCACTACATATTTGCTTCTACCTTTTGGCTATTGTGAATAGTGCTGCTATGAACATAAGGGTATAAATATTTGTTCAGGTCCCTGCTTTCATTTCTTTTGGGTATGTACCAACAAGTAGAATTGCTGGATCATATGGTAATTCATTTTTAATTTTTTGGGTAATTGCCACACTACTTTCCATAGTGGCTGTTCCACTTTACATTCCTACTAGCAATGCACAAGGGTTTCAATTTCTCCACATCCTTGGCAATACTGGCTATTTTCTTTTGTATGTTTGTTTTGTTTTTTATAACTAATTGTTGTTAAGTGGTATCTCATTATGGTTCTGATTTGCATTTTCTTAATGATTAGTGATACTGAACATTTTTTCATGTGCATATTGGCCATTTGTATACCTTCTTTGAAAAAGCATCTACTCGAGTCTTTTGATAATTTTTTCAGTTTTTTTTTAGCTGTTGTTGAATTAAAAACCTTTCTCAGATAAATTATTTGCAAATATTTTCTTCCATTCCTTTTTTTTTTTTTTTTTTTTTTTTTTAATTTTTTTTTTTTTTTAATTTTTTTTTTTTTCTACGTTTATTTATTTTTGGGACAGAGAGAGATAGAGCATGAACGGGGGAGGGGCAGAGAGAGAGGGAGACACAGAATCGGAAACAGGCTCCAGGCTCTGAGCCATCAGCCCAGAGCCCGACGCGGGGCTCGAACTCACGGACCGCGAGATCGTGACCTGGCTGAAGTCGGATGCTTAACCGACTGCGCCACCCAGGCGCCCCATTCCATTCCATATGTTGTTTTGGTTCACTCTATTGACAGTTTATTTTGATGCATAAAAGACATTTAATTTTGATTTGTTTCTTTGGTCATCTAAGAAATCAATGCCAAGTCCAATGTGGTAAAGTTTTTTGCCCTATGTTTTCTTCTAAGAGTTTTGGCTCTTATATTCAGGTCTTTGACCAATTTTGAGTTAATTTTTTTTTAATTTTTTTTTTAATGTTTATTTATTTTTGAGACAGAGACAGACAGAGCATGAATGGGGGAGGGTCAGAGAGAGGGAGACACAGAATCCGAAATGGGCTCCAGGCTCCGAGCTGTCAGCACAGAGCCCGACGCGGGGCTCGAACTCACGGACTGCGAGATCATGACCTGAGCCGAAGTCGGCTGCTTAACCGACTGAGCCACCCAGGCGCCCCAATTTTGAGTTAATTTTGCACATGGTTTAATGTCACTTATTTGCTAGTGGATATCCAGTTTTCTCAACATCATTTGTTAAAAAGATGTCCTTTCCCCATTGCATGGTCTTGGCACTGTTTTCTTGACCATGTACATAAGAGTTTATTTTTGGGCTCTCTATCTTACTCTATTGGTTTGTAGGTCTCCCTTATGCTACTACCACACTGTTTTGGTTACTGTAGCTTTGTGGTAAGTTTTGAAATTAGGATATGTGAGATTTCCAATTTTGTTCTTCTTTTTCAAGATTGTTTTGGTTTTTCAGGATATCTTAAGTTTCCAAATGAATTTTAGAATGGAATTTTCTGTTTCTGCAAAAACATCTTTGGGATTTTGATAGGGATTGCATTGATTTGTAGATCACTTTGGGTTGTACTGACATCTTACTAATTTAAGTCTTATAGTCTGTGAACATGGGATGTATTTCCACTTATTTTTGTCTGTAATTTCTTTCAGTGATGTTTTATAATTTTCAGTGTACAAGTTTTTTGTCTCTGTTGTTAAGTTTATTCTTAAGCATTTCATTCTTTTTGATGTTATTGTAAATATAATTATTTCTTAATTTCCTTTTTAGATTGTTCATTGTTAGTATATAGACATGCAGCTGATTCTTAAGCATTGGTTTTGTGTCCTTCAATTTTGCTGAATGCATTTATTAGTTCTAACAGTTTCCTTTGGTAGAATATTTAGGGTTTTATACATAGAAACTCATGTTGTCTATGAACAGAGATAATTTTATTTCTTCCTTTCCAATTTGGATGCTGTTTCTTTTTCTTGTCTAATTGCTCTGGCTAAAACTTGTAGTATTATGTTGAATAGAAGAGGTAACAGTGGGCATTCTTGTCTTATTCCTGAGGAAAAGTCTTTCACCATTGAGTATAATGTTAACTTTGGGTTTTTCATATATGGTCCTTATTATGTTCAGATAGTTCTTCCTATTCCTAGTTTGTTGGGTGTTTTTATCATGAATGTATTTGCATTTTTAATAATCAGAAATTTTCACACACAAAAAATCAAGGTTTCTACCCCTTTTTAAAAAAATCTCAAAATCTTTTAACACTGAATTTACATTTCATTATGGTTTCTGAAGCCGAATTAGCAACTACTCTCTTTATACAGCATGTTCTTTAGACATAATCTCCATCTAAACTTTTCCACTCATTTTACATATCTAGAGGGATTTACTTTTTGGCCTCTGTTATCATAATAGCAAACATTTACTTAGTGCTTATTGGTGCCAGATACTGTCCTAAGTCTTTTGCATATATGAGTTTAATCTACACGATACCCCCATGTGGTAGTTGCTATTATCCCCCTTACCTGATAAAGAATCTAAAGCACAGATCTAATAAGTGGTAAAGTGAACAAATATGGTAGTAGATTAGTAAATGATAATGAAGAAAGAATTGATTGGGGAGAACAGATATGTATTATTTTATACATAATTTTTTAAAGTTTATTTATTTATTTTGAGAGAGAGACAGAGAGCACACATGAGCAGGGTGGGGGCAGAGAGAGAGAAGGAGAGAGAGAATCCCAAACAGGCTCCGCACTCTGAGCACAGAGTCTGACATGGGGCTCGAACCCACAAACTGTGAGATCATGACGTGAGCCCAAGTCAAAAGACAGACACTTAACCAAATGAGCCACTCAGGTGCCCCAATTTTATATATAAATTGAAGACTAAGGCAAGTGCTTATACGTTGTGACAGTTAAGTTGCCTCACTTATTTCAAGATGTGTGGTTATGTGCCAGGTACTTGAGGCTGATAAAAGTCTGAATGCACCTTAAATGTGGTGTTACTGTGTGCCTTCCTGCGTGGGTATACAAACCAAATCTTAGTTGTTTAGCCCAGAGTGCTATAAGTACTGAGATTTGTGTCTGATTGCAAGATTGAAGTAGTGGTGCTGATGGGAGAAGCAAGTATTTCTACAATGGTAATCAGAAACTCTAGAAACTTCTTTGGACTTTGAGGGATCTGAATTGTTTCTGAGACTAGAAAATGGACCTCTTCACTTGTTTTATTTTACTGTCTTTAAAAATGCTTATTTATTTATTTTGAGAGGGAATGAGAAAGAGCATGAAGGAGGAACAGAGAGAAAGGGAGAGAGACAGTATCCCAAGCAGGCTCTGCGCTGTCAGCACAGAGCCGTACACAGGGCTCAATACCACAAACCATGAGATCATAACCTGAGCCAAAATCAAGAGTCAGATGCCAACCTATTGAGCCATCCGGGCACTGTGAACTCTGTACTTAAATAAAGGCTATGTGTGTATGGAAACTCAGAACAAAATACATTAAAAAAATCTTTTCTGGTACCTCTTTGTATAGGAATGGCAAGACATTTCACTTTATTTTTTAGGTCAAAAGAACATTTAAGCTGATTTGCTGCTCATGTCAACATGTTTCTTTTCAAAAGAAACACTAGTCCGGTATAAAAAAAAAATTGAAAAGTAATATAGATCTTAACTGAAGTTTCTTTGAGAAATACCTGTAGTAAACATGTCCTTTTTCACCTGCCTGTCACTATATGGTTTCTTCTGATAACAGAACCTTGATTTTCCTTTGGAGAATGAGCTCTCCTCCATTCTTTGTGCTCAGACTAAGGCATATGGTTGGGTATATGATCCAGAATGCTAATGAGACATAATTCCAAAACTTTGTTGGAATTACTCAGAGGTAAATACTCTGTTTCTACTTGAATTGTTATCTATAAGGATGGCATAAATTGAACACTGGGGAAAGGTGGGAAGGTGGGAAGAAATCACTAAATGTGAATAAACTCTTTGAAGTCAAAGAGAATAGAGACCATATCCTGATGACATTGTTTGTACTCTGGTTCTGGCCATACCTGAAGCTAACTATACAGATATGTAATTTTCAAATATTAAGCTACAAATATTCCTTTTCTTAAGTCAGTTTGAGTTTGAGTTTTTGACACTTGCAAGAAAAATCCCTCAATGCAAAAAAGAAATCAATTTGTTACATATAAAGAAACATCTAAAAATCCTTTCCCTTGTTTCTCAGTATCTTTCAGCGTCATTCAGAAAGGCAGCTATTTTAAATACCTAGTTTTACCCTCTCAAATCTCTCAGAAATCTTCTCTCCTAAACTTGGCTCACTCTACATCCTCGTTTTTCTCACTCCAAGACTCAAAACTTTCCTGGCTCTTTTCCTCCCTTCCCCTTCTTCCAAGAGAAACATAAAATCTAGCTGAGTTTTGTAGCTTGGTCTAGCCTTCTGAGGCTTCTTTGCTTTTGTACCTCTTCTCCTTATCTAGATCAGTGCAATTAATGTCCAAGCTGTTTTCTGAACAACAAAGGATCCTTTCTCTTTGAAAGGGTGAAAGGCTGAAAATACATGTTAAATTTTCTATTCTGGTGTCATTTATATTCAGTACAAATAGTGTGTTTACTTGGATGTTAATTATGTTTGCAAACAGCTACTCCTGGGGTTCTTTCTCTTTGGGTAAGTTTTGCAACAATAGTGCCTTTTTTGTTTTGTCTGTGTTTTTTGAAGGGGAGTGGGGGAAGGAAACTAGTTAAACCAATTTGATTGCTTTTAAAAGCCAGAGAAATGATCAGGCCCTGGATTTAGACCAACCTGATATGGAGTGCTAGGGGCAATGTAATGACTGTTACTCTATTGCTTTTTATTTCTCCCCTCTTTGGGAGCATTCTTTGGGTTTTCTACAGAAACAGCCAGATACTCTCATTGACAATTGCCTCACTCAGCAGCTCCTTCATAAACACATTTTTCAGACACTGTGCCCAGGACTCTTTTAAGTGTCCTAAGAATATTGACTCATTCAAAAGCAACTCAGCTGCAGTTGGGAGAGCACCAGCACTTGCTCCATAAAGATCTGGATTGTCTCTTCACATCAAGAGGCATCCAAAAGTTCTATTATGCTGGACAGTCAGATGATCCCCAGCTTCTTCATGAACACATTGGTTATGAGTGGTCTGAATTCCTTTCTTGGGTCTAGTCAAATTGTCTTTGGTGCCCTCACACTGGGGGACCCATTGGGGAGACCACCTAGCATGATGGCTGCCTGGAGCCCAAAAAACTGTCAAGATGACTGCGGGAGACATCTCACCTTTTAAAAAACACATTTTTCTTTAACATTTTTTTTGTTTTTGTTTTGTTTTGTTTTCTCATGAATCTTCCCAACCACAGTGAAGTATAAAATCAATTATAGTGCCCTGGAATGGTAAGAAAAAGATGTCATGCCACACCCATGGGTAGTTGAGAATTTAAGGAAGGGACTTTAAAAAAATTTTTTTAACGTTTATTTATTATTGAGAGACAGACACAGAGCGTGAGCAGGGGAGGGGTAGAGAGAGGGGGAGAACAGAGTCTGAAGTAGGCTCCGGGCTCTGAGCTGTCAGCACAGAGACCGACACAGGACTCAAACTCACAAACTGCAAGATCATGACCTGAGCCTAAATCGGTCGCTTAACCAACTGAGCCACCCAGACGCCCCTAAGGAAGGGACTTTTAAAGGTGTGGGAAAGGTTAAAGGAAACCTCTGTGAGCTATTACTAGCCCCATTCCTGAAGGGGCAGGGGCAGTGAGTGATAACCAGATCCAGAGAGAACTGTAGGAGAGGGCCACAGGATTGGAGTAATGGCTTTCAGATAAAGAATACAGCCACTGCTAACAGAAGGGCTCTCTGGGGAAATGGGGAGCTGTCCTGAATACTATCCTGCCCTGTGATGTCCCGCAGATGCCTCCCATTGGCCAAGACCAAGTGAAAGCTATTGAACAACAACTGATGTAGTTCATAAAGGTCAGCCCTGAGTCACAGAGCAGGATGGAGAGTGGATCTGGGGAGACAGAAGAAAAACCAGCAGTCACGTTCTGTGTTTTCCCACAGCTAGCACCTTGGTTCAGTCCACATTCTTTCTTGCCTGGCCTAGGGTAGTAACGGCCTTCCTGCCTGTCCTCTTGACCCATCTAGACCATTGCTTTTATGATTAGGTCTGTTTCCAAGAGACTATATTCATTTCGCACGGGATGGGGTGTATAAACGTGAGTCCAGGAACCAGCTCAGCAGTGTCAAGACCCTTATGTCAGAGATCTCATCGGTAGAATGCCAGGTGGACTCAGGGATGCCCAAAGCCCTTTCCCGACCACGATTTACCGATGCTAGACATATTTTTAAATACCGAGGCATCGACTAGCTACTTTTAAACACAAACAGATGGGTGGAAATGGACCGAGGCTGCCTCCCTGCCCCCTTCCAGAAGACCACGTCATCCCAGCTGACGAGCGATTGCTTCAATCCTGCCGTCTCCAAGGGCGTGGGCTAAAGGGGTCCGGGGCAGGCAGTTTCCCGGCGCCTTGGACCCTCCCATCGCGCGGGTAGGGGAAGTCGCGCAGCTCAGGCACAAATCCTGGGCGTCCCGGCGGTCTTCAGCTCGGGCCCTGGCCGCGTTGGGGGCGGGGGAGTGGGCAGCAGAGAGCGCAGGCGCAGTGTCCGCACCGCGGCGCCCCTCTCCACGCCCCGCCTGGCGGCCTCAGCGGCCCTGGCCACGTTTTTTCCTGGCGAAGCGCACGGCGGACACAGCCGTCCTAGAGGCTGGACTAGGCGCGCGGTAGCGGGCATCCCGGGCCGGAGCGCCGCGCGCCCCTTCTTCGCAGTGAAACGAAGGTAACCGGGCCCGGAGCCAGGCGGCAGCGGCAGATTTGCACCTTGACGCTGCCTGCCAGGCCGCCCCACCCGAAAGGAGTGAGAGCCGACCCCGAACCCCATACACCCACTTTTAGCCATGGTACCTAGGGGGCAGAGCCCCTCTTTTGGGGTTGGGCGGGGCCCAGGGCGAGGCACCCCGCCCTCCTTCACAACCTTCGTATGGGGCTCTGTTGGACGTCAGAAAGGCCGCGGTCCCCTCACTGCTCTCCTGGAGAACCGGGACACCGGGTCAGCCGGGGTCAGCGTCAGCTAGGGCCCCTGAGCCCCCCGTGTTCTGCCACCGTCGCACCTATTGGGCCCTTCCACAACCTCCATGATAAAGGCTAGGGTAGTTGCTTTCCTCTGGCCCAGGAGCCCACCCAAGTGAGTCCCTGTGGCGTCATGAGATCAGTTTCAAACCCAAACTTTAAAAAATGCTGAATGGTTTTAGAAACAGCCAAGAATTGGTAGTTTTCTTTCTTCTCTTATGTGTGTGATTCTGGAATGCCAGTCCATATGGGTTGACATTTTCGTGGAGAATAGATGGCTTGTAGAAATTTTTCCACAACGAAAGGCGAAGGCAAGGAGTAGTTGGAGGAAGGGCGGGCTATGGCCAGGTGTGCTGGCTAGAGGAGCAGGGCAAGTCCATTCAGCTTCCTCAGCTCCGGGGAGGGAACCACGAACCCTCCCTGACCGGCCTCTGGGCGCTGAAGAATTTCCACACTGCGCCCGTTTGGCCTCTTTTGAAAGGAGGAAGAGGATGGAAGGGTCGCGCGGTCCAGCCGGAAGGAGACTCGTGTTGGGGCGAGTGGGGCCCTGCATCTCCATCCAGGCTTTCGCGGGGTTTGGCGAAGAGCGAGACGGAAAGACTGCCTCCGGGTGACGATTGAGGGTCCGGAGATAGTGACGCACTGGGCGGAGTGGGCTGGGGGCGACTGGAGAGAGGCGGTTTCCGCTGGCAATTCGGCCTTAAAGGACTTTGATTGGCGTTGCCCGTGTCCTTGGTGCTGAAGTAAGTGCCTCAAGCGCCTTCGTTGGCTCACTTCTCGGGCTAGGGCTTCCTGTACCCTTGTACTCTGCACCTTTGCCAAAAATAGCCCATCTCCAAAGCAGGTGCCAGAGTGGAGCCTGGCCGACACTGAATCCCTTTGTAGATGGGTTAAATGCTGGTTTCCTGAAGATAAGGTGAAGGCAAATGTAGCTCCCTTTTGTGGATGCAGATAAAGCATTTGTGTAACAGGTTTGATTACTTACATGCAAGTACTCACGGCAACCTTAAACATGAACTCTCACGTATGCATCTGTAGGATTCAAGTATGTGTATATGCACGCAAATACAATGCACATGTAAATACACTTACTGTTTTCAATGCCATCGCACGCTGCAAGTTACACTTTTTTTCCAGAGCTTTTTTGTAATCCATCTTTATTTTCTGACACCTCTGGTGTTTCTCAACTCTGCAGAACCATTTTCATAATCATCTGTTCCAAAGTACAGAGCCTGTGGATTAAAGTTTTTGGTATTATGCTGAGCAATTAAGTGTTTATGCATATTTTAATTTGAAACAAAGATAGTCTAAAAAGATGTAAAGTTGATATACAAAAAATGTTCTTAAGGGAAGTTTAAAAAAAGAATTAATGAAAAATTTAATAGAGAACAATAGCTAGATAACATCTTACGGAAAGCTGTAATCTGAAGAAAATATGACTAAGATGTGTCATAATGCTGACAATTTCAAATATATTGGTGGTATATACTTTGTGGACTCAATAAAGATTATATAATGTATTTTTTAAAACATCAATATCTATGATTTTTCTCTCATAAAATGTATGCTTATTGTAAGATATTTAGGTAGTAGAGGAATGCATAAAACCAGAGAAACCACAGAAAACCACTGTAAACAGATTTTCTTTTAGGTGAACATACATGCATTTTAAATAGATCAATCTTCTGTTGGTTGCATTTGCATTATAAAATTTATCACCAATATCTTTCAAAACAATACGTATAAAAACTAGGTCATCATTCTTAAGGGTTGCATAATATTGCACTATGTGGATAGAACATAATTTATTGATTTAAACAATGCCATAATTATGAATATTTATGTATTTCCAGTTTTCTGCTATTACAGACAGCTCTGCAAATAACATATTTGTTTTTACTTCTTTCTTTCTTTCTTTCTTTCTTTCTTTCTTTCTTTTCTTTCTTTTTTTAGAGAGAGAAAGCACAAGCGGGGAGAAGTACAGGGAGAGGGAAAGAAAGAATCTTAGGCAGGCACCAGGCCCAGCACAGAGCCTGACACCCACTGGGCTGGACTATGATGAGATCATGACCTGAGCCAAAATCAAGAGTCAGATGCTTAACTGACTGAGCTACTCAGGCACCTCTGCAAATAACATATTTGGTCAAACATTTGTGCACTTGTTTTGTTCTACTCTTAGAACAAATTCCTAGAAGTGAAATTGTCAGTTCAATGGGTAGGTACATTTTAAACAGATTGATTTGTTCATTTATTTGTTCAGTAATTTCCTGTCTCCTCTTTTGTCTGTTTCATTCTTTATCATGTTCTCAGCATCTACAACAATGCTAGATATATAAGTATTCATGAAATATGTATTGGAAGAACACTATTTCCAGATTGTGCTACAGAAAGTGTGTATTAGTGTATATCACTATAAATACTGAATTAGAATGTTGGTATCCTCACACTATCACCAAAATTAGGTTATTAGGTTTTATCAATCTTTTAAAAGTATTTTCCAATTGGATAGGCCAAAAAGAACATATTTTCCATATGTTTGTATAGGTCATGCTTATTGTTTCTTCTGTGAGTTTCCAGCCTTATTTTTCTATTGGTGTGCTTGTATTTTTTCTTGTTTGTAGGAGCTCTTTGTATAATGAGGACTTTGTTACATATGTTGCAAATTTTTCTTGGTTTTTTATTTTTAAACTTTGTTTATGGTATTTAAGCTGCCATAGAAAATTTTAATTTTTATGTAGTCATATATATATACACTATATATACACTATATGTATATATATTATTTTCTTTTAATTTCTGGCATTTATATCAGTATTTCACTTTTCTGTATTAAAAGATAATCTGCCATATTTTATGGTTTTATAAAAGATTATATTTTAGACTCTAGGTTATACTTCCTTTTTAGTAAATTCATTGCTAAATGTAAAATTCTATTGACGATTGCTTTGTAAGAAGTAGTTCTGCGGCGCCTGGGGGCTCAGTCGGTTAAGCGGCCGACTTCCGCCCAGGTCATGATCTCGCGGTCCGTGAGTTCGAGCCCCGCGTCGGGCTCTGTGCTGACAGCTCAGAGCCTGGAGCCTGTTTCAGATTCTGTGTCTCCCTCTCTCTGGCCCTCCCCCATTCATGCTTTGTCTCTCTCTGTCTCAAAAATAAATAAACGCTAAAAAAAAAAAAAATTAAAAAAAAAAAGTAGTTCTTTATTTTTAACTCACATATGCACATGTCCTCTATGACGAGTAACATATTACTCAGTTTGAGCTCTTTAACATGATGTATTTAATTTCTAGATACTTAATGAAAGTGTTTTTCCTTAAAATGCTTTTTAGCCTGTATGATTATTATTATTATTATTATTATTATTATTATTACTATTTGAGAGAGAGAGACCGAGAGAGCAAGCCAGGCAGAGGGCCAAAGGGGGAAGAGAGAGAGAGAATCTTTTCTTTTTTTTTTTAAGTTTATTTATTTTGAGAGGGGCAGGGTTGCAGATAGAGGGAGAGAGAGAATCCCAAACAGGCTGTCAGCGCAGAGTCCAGTTCGGGGCTCATACTAATGAACCATGAAATCATGACCTAAGCCGAAATCGACAGACGCTTAACCAGCTGAGCCTCCCAGGGGCCCTGTGAGAGAGAATCCCACAACCCTGGGATCATGACCTGAGCTGAATGAAATCAAGAGTCAGACGCTTCTGCCCCTAGTCTGTAGTATTTAAAAACATTTTTTTTAAATGTTTATTTATTTTTTAGGGGGCGCCTGGGTGGCTCAGTTGGTTAAGTGTCCATCTTTGGCTCGGGTCATGATCTCACAGCTTGTGAGTTCGAGCCCCGCGTCAGGCTCTGTGCTAACAGCTCAGAAACTGGAGCCTGCTTCGGACTCTGTGTGTCCCTCTCTCTCTGTCCCTCCCCTGCTTATGCTCTCTCTGTCTCTTTCTCTCTCTCTCAAGAATAAACATTAAAATAAAAATAAATAAATAAATAAATAAATAAATAAATAAATGTTTATTTATTTTTGAGAGACAGACAAAGATAGAGCACTAGTGGGTGAGGAGGAGAGAGACACAGAATCCAAAGCAGACTGCAGGCTCTGAGCTGTCAGCACAGAACTCACAAACCATGAGATCATGACCTGACCCAAAGTCTGATGCTTAACTGACTGAACCCCCCAGGCGCCCCTGTAGTATTTTTAAACTGTTAGTATGCAATCTTTTTAAAAAGGAGCTATTCTTTTTGTATTTTGTTATTTGTATAAGAAGGAAAATATGACAAAGTCTACTTTTTAGCCAAATTAAGAATTGATGTCATTGAAATTCATAAGAATGTGCACACATAAGTTTGGCCAAATACCTTAAAAAATTTAAAAAAAATACTATTTTTTGGTATCTGTCATGGATCAAAATAACTTTTTCCAAAAAACAAAAGATCGGTTATTGGAGCATTGATGAGCTATTCTGTATTATTTTTTTCCTGGGATTTAAAAACCTTTTAGAACAGCAAAATGGGAATAATTTTATGGTTATTATGGAATAAATCCTAAGATGTAGCTGATTATAAAAAATGAGATCAACATCAGAATAGAAAATAAAACCCTCTAGTAAGACATTCTCCACAGGTAACTATGCATATTGGTTTGGAATAAAGACTTCCAGATTATTAAATTTATAAATAATGATACATTTCATTGAATGTAAGATGTTGTCAATTGTTTTTTTTTAATTACATTTATTTTGAATGTTTATTTATTTTTGAGAGAGAGAGACAGAGTTTGAGCAGGGGAGGGACAGAGAGAGGGAGACACAGAATCCGAAGCAGAATCCAGGCTTTGAGCTGTCAGCACAGAGCCCGACGTGGGGCTTGAACTCACGAGCTGTGAGATCAGACCTGAGCCGAAGTTGGACACCTAACCAACTGAGCCACCCAGGTGCCCTAATGTTTATTTGTCTTTGAGAAAGAGAGAGAGAGAGAGACAGAGCATGAGTGGGGGAGGGGCAGAGAGAGAGGGGGAGACACAGAATCCAAAGCATGCTCAGGCTCTGTGCTGTCGATACAGAGCCTGACGCAGGGCTTGAACTCATGAACTGGGAAATCATGACCTAGACGAAGTCAGACGCTTAAGCCACTGAACCACTCAGGCGCCCCAAGATGCTGTCAATTGTAAGATGCATTTTAATTTTACGAATGTGAAAAAATGTGCATGTTAAATTTGGTGTATCATAAATAGAATCATACACTATGTATTTTTCTGGTATTTTTTCCACACAGCTATAGATATGTTCTTATCTGATACATGTAAGTATTGAATTAATCAACATCCTATTTAAGTTCAGATTATTTACAACTTTTGCATAATATAAACAATGCCATATTGAATATTCTTTTAATATACATCTGTGTAATGATATTCCTTCCTTAGGATAAATTCTTAAATGAAATTTATAGGCTAGAGAATTAATACTTTTGGTGCAAAATTAACATTTTGGTGCATATTGTCTATTCTCCAAAATTCTTATAACAATTTGCCCTGCAAAAAATAGTGCATGATGTTCTAGATTCTTCATTCACGCCAGAGATAATCAGCTTTTCCTATTTTCCTCACCTAAGAGGCAAAACAGGTATCTCACTCTTTTTTAAATTCTTGTTTTTCTTTTATAGAAATGTGCATATATGCATCTTTCCATATGTCTATTGGTTATGTGTATTTTTTTGTGTGAATTGCCTATTCATGGGCTTTGTGCAATTTTTTTTGAGTTTTTAAGAGCCCATCTTGTATGAAAGATGTTAACCCTTTGTTGCTATTGTTGTTTTTAATTAGTCATTTAAATTTTTGTATGGTTTTTTTTTTTATAGATGATTTAAATTTTCATGGAGTCAAACCAGTCCATTTTTTCTTTGTGATTTTTCACCTTGGTGTTACACTGAGAACACTATTCTAGTTCCCCAATCCAAGATTATAAAAATATTCTCTGGTGAGGGAAAGAGCACAATTAAATTTTCAAAGGAGTAGAACTTAGAACCATATTATATTTAGATATCACCAATTCTGTTTCTAAATAGGATTTATTAAGTTTTGTTTATTTGTGTTGGTAGATCTATCAATAGGCTGCAGCCAAGAGGTGGGTAGTTGTAAGTAGAGGGGCCAAATGACCTGAAGAGGGGCAATGGTCACACACTGGTTTCATTTAACTAATATGGTTAACATTTTTGCTTTACCTAATAGAAATGGGAGTTAGTGAATTCAGTCACAAGAGAAAATAGTATTTGGGAGACTGGCAGGGAGGTTGATTAATCATACCTTTTTCCATATTTTTACATAAATTAGAGTCTTTTCAAAGACACAAAATTAATGAGAAAATGTAAAGATGTAAATAATTCAATTATTAAATTTAAGTTTGATTGGAGTTTTTGTAAGGTTCACAATATTTTAATTCAGGTGTGAATAGCTGAATTCTCCACTACCTTTTAACTTGAATAGCTTTGCTATCCATGCTTCAGACCTAGCTAATCTCAGCAGTTGTTGACCTATCTAGCAATCTGACAGTTTGTGGTTATCATGAGGATTAGACACACCTCCCACCCCCGATTATTAGATGCTTGAAGAGTCTTTGCCTCCTGGTGACCTGAGTAGAAATATAATTTTCCAGTTTGGCATTGGAATTTGTTGGTGACGAAAAGATGATGTCATTAATCATACTCTAACTAACCAAGCCTTTTATTCTGAACACTTTTTTTTTTTTTAATTTTTTTTTTCAACGTTTATTTATTTTTGGGACAGAGAGAGACAGAGCATGAACGGGGAAGGGGCAGAGAGAGAGGGAGACACAGAATCGGAAACAGGCTCCAGGCTCTGGGCCATCAGCCCAGAGCCTGACGCGGGGCTCGAACTCACGGACCGCGAGATCGTGACCTGGCTGAAGTCCGACGCTTAACCGACTGCGCCACCCAGGCGCCCCTCTGAACACTTTTTTTAAGCTTATTTTTTTATAATACATTTTTAATTTTTTATTAAAAGTTTTTTAATGTTTTTATTTATTTCTTGAGAGACAGAGTGTGAGTGGGGGAGGGGCAGAGAGAGGGAGACACAGAATCCAAAGCAGGCTCCAGGGTCTGAGCTGTCGGCACAGAGCCTGACTTAGGGCTCAAACTCAGGAGCTATGAGATCATGACCTGAGCTGAAGTTGGACACTTAACTGACTGAGCCACCCAGGCACCCCTTTTCACGTTTATTTTATTTATTTATTTATTTATTTATTTATCCATTCATTCATTCATTCATTCATTCATGTATTTATTTTGAGAGACACAGAGAGAGCCCGAGCAGGGGAGAGGCAGATAAAGAAGGAGAATCCCAAACAGGCTCCAGGCTCAAACCCATGAAACTGTGAGATCATAACCCAAGCCAAAGGAAATCAAGAGTTGGACGCTGAACTGACTGAACCACACAGGTGCCCCTGAATGCTTTTAAGCACTTCATTGGCAGTGAGAGTCTTGTTTCATCTTCCTTGCTGAGGCCACCTTGCACTATGGATGGTATTTCTTAAACACTCTGATAAATCATAGTTCCAGGATGTTATGGGCCACTACTATATCTTCCTTCTTATTTCATGTTTCTCCTGCATTATTTTGATTGTAAAATCAGGCAAAGTACCCTTATTATCACCACACATTTTTTTTTCCATCCTGCCCTTAGTAATGATTCTCCAAGTAACTAAAGTGTTACATCAACAGTCACTGTCTGCTGGCTCCTGGCTTAGGTATGGAAAGGAAAATGATGATCACTCTAGTATCTCTCCTTTCTTACTTTTCATCCATCTACCTTCTAGTCTAGACACAGGAAATAGCCTTCTATTTGGTAGGAAATGTCAGAGATAAGTTGAGGTCACAGTTTTTTTTTTTTTCTTCTGAGGACCAAAAGTTTATTTTGCCCTATAAATTTTATTTTATTTTTTAAATTTTTTTTTCAACGTTTATTTATTTTTGGGACAGAGAGAGACAGAGCATGAACGGGGGAGGGTCAGAGAGAGAGGGAGACACAGAATGGGAAACAGGCTCCAGGCTCTGAGCCATCAGCCCAGAGCCCGACGCGGGGCTCGAACTCATGGACCGCAAGATCGTGAGATCGTGACCTGGCTGAAGTCAGAGGCTTAACCGACTGCGCCACCCAGGCGCCCCATCTATAAATTTTAAAATACATATATAATTTTAAAATTTTGGCTTATATACCATTACACAGGTTAGATTGTTTATTAATTTTGGTTTCTCTTACAGTCATTGCTGTAATAGAATTGTATGTGATCAATGGGCACTTAACACTATTTCATAGTTAAGATTATATAGGAACTTAATTCATATACCTGTCATCTTTACTAAAGTTCATTTAATCATTTTCTGACTGTATCAAAATCACTTGGTTTGTATCTCTTTACTTTTATCTAAGATCCCAAAATATTAGCAGGTTTACTGAACTTTGACTTTAACTTTAAGAACTTGTTGAAGGAACGAAGAAATATTAGGTGATTTCCCATTTATTTTGCCCTGGTCTCTGTGTAACTCTAGCTGAGCCATTGTTCTAAATGGGAGTGAGAATCCCAATGGTAAGGCTTCTGAGGGTGGTAGTGAACCAAAGCCAGATACTCACATTACTTCTTGGATTCCCTTAAATTAGGGTTAGGAGATAGAAGATAGAGTCAGGTTGCAGGAGTATGATTACCAAAGCTCAGCGCCACAACTAATCAGATCCAGTATTAGAAGTCTCTGTTAAGAGGGTGACTTTCTGCAAAGCAGGCCAGCTATGCCAGAGGACTCCCAACATTTGTTGAGTTCTTGGAACAGTAACACTTTATTGGTGATTATATAATTCATAAGTTACATATGCAACTCACAGCAATACCATACGGCAAGGACTCTAACAGAGTCCTGTAGAAAGTGTGTTTTCTTTTTAATTTTTTTTTTTTTTGAGAGAGAGAGAGTGTGAGCAAGGGAGAGGGGCAGAGGGGAGAGAGAGAGGGGGAATCCCAAGCAGGGTCCATGCTGAGCATAGAGCCCAACACGGAGTTTGATCCCATGACTATGGGACCATGGACCTGAGCCCAAACCAAGAATTGGATACTCAACCAACTGAGCTGCCCAGGTGCCCCCCAGTAGAAAGTGTTTTTTTTTTTAAATTTTTTTAATGTTTATTAATTTTTGAGAGAGAGAACGCGCAAACAGGGGAGGGACAAAGAGAGAAGGAGACAGAATCCAAAGCAGGCTCCAGACTCTGAGCTGGCAGCACAGAGCCCGACATGGGGCACGAACCCACAAACCGTGAGATCACGACCTGAGCCGAAGTCGGACACCTAACCGACTGAGCTACCCAGGTGCACCTAAAGTATTCTTAAACACAGGGAGGAACAACTGGTTACTGAGAGGCTTCTCCAATTAACTCACCAGGAGCATTGTGAGGTTGTGTTTAGAGATTTGCCAGAGATTGCTTTGTGGGGTTGATGGCCTCAAGTTGGGCTGGAAGCTGAGGGTTTGGATGTGAGGCCTGGATGTCATGTTTAACACCTTTGGAAGCTTGGGCAAGTCACTGTACCTGGCTGAGGTTCACTTAATTTTTTTTTTTTAAGAGCAAATAATATTAGTGCCTACCTTGTTAGGGTTCTTGTGGGATTAAGTAAAACATTACATGTAAAGCACTTGGTATAGGCCTGTAGTAGTCTAATTTATTTGTTTATTTTGCCTTTATAGAGCTGCATCTAAATCACTCTGGACAAATGATTTTTGATTCTTTTGTCAGAGTTTTCAATGGCAAAATGGACTATATAAACACTTTGTGTCTTCTGGATCTGTATGATAATTCTCTTAATTTGGAATTTTCTCTTTTAATGTAGCTTAAACCCCAACCTTCTGCTTTTTATCAATTCTCTTACTGTCCCAAAACAAAATAGGTCTAGTGTGGCATTGTCATGACTTTAGCGTTGTCCTTTAGTACTCTGATGTTAGACTCTGGTCTAACTCTGATGTTCCTTCCTTTTACTGTATATAGAAGTTTCTGTGTCTGTTTTGTGACATTTGTAACTATATATTGTTTCTCCCAAATTAACGTGCATTTTTAAGAGAAAGCTTATGTCTTCCTAATCTTATCTCTCATAATGTCTCAGACTAGTGCCTTCCACGTCATAGGCACTCAGTAAATATTGACTGAATGAAGGAATAAATATGAATGCATGAGGCTGCCAGAATACCTGGTGTGATCTCAGGCTGCCCCCATAGAAACAGAGTCTCCTGAATAGGAGAGATTATAAAAACCTGGTGTATGTTCAGAGAAGAGTGGTTAAGATGGTGAGAGGACTGTAAACCATGGTTACACATGAAATAATTGAAAAAAAAAAGAGGTTTTCAGTTTGGAGAAAACTCATAATGGGGGACTTGCAATAGGGAAGGTAGAAGGCAGGAAATAGTTCCTGATATTGAAATGTTGTCATGTGGAAGATGGAATTGATCAGTGACCCCAGAGGAAATACATAGGAACAGCCTCTGGAAATTATATGGAGAAAGATTCTGACACAATGTTAAAAAAATAATTTTCTAGCGATCAGTATGACTCCCAGGTGGCTGCCTTGGGAAGGAGTGAGCTTCCTGTCATTGTAGGTGTTCAAACAGCATCAATGCTGTCTGTCCACTGGAGATGCAGTAGAGGATATACAGATGGTCCATGACTTAAAAATGATTTGACTTATAATTTTTCAACTGTATGATGGTGCAAAAGCCCTATGCATTCAGTAGAAACAGTACTTGCAATTTTTATTTTTATTTATTTATTTTTTTTAAGTAGGCTTCATGCCCAGTGTGGAGCCCAATGCAGGGCTTGAACTCACTACCCTGAGATCAAGACCTGAGCTGAAATCGAGAGTCAGTTGCTTAACTGGCTGAGCCACCCAGGTGCCCCTCCAACATTTATTTTTTATTCATTAGTTGATATTTTATTATATAAGGAAGAGTTTTCTCGTCTTCCTTTTTATTTATTTATTTATTAATTCACTTATTTACACCAGCATGATTTGTAGATTTCTGTTTTATTCAATGGGTTATAACAGACTGTCATTATTGATTTCAATGCTAAAATAAATGGTCAGAGATTTGGCCTTTCAAATCTCACTCAAGCTGGTTCTTGGGTTCTTTTGACATCTCTTATTTTAATCTTGGAGTACTTTCTGGTGTAAGATGTTTCAGGCTTATCTTGTACTTTTCTTACCCAACCTTTGCAGTCATTTCAAAAGCTATTTCTTCAGGAAGCCATGGTTCCTTTTAGTAGACAATGCAAGATCTAGGTGCTAGGTGTGGTTATTAACACTGGGGTGTCATCACTTTTAGACCATCCTAGCAGACAGAGCCAGGTTAATTATTGGTTCATTCTCCTGTTATATAACCAATACCCTGGCCTCATGGGCCACCTCCTTGGCCCCAACTCCTCCTCAGACTCTTTCCTGCTGGCCCCACCAGCTTCCTCACAGCCTTAAGTCACAAAGCTGGAAAGTGGTAGAGCAGGAAAAAAACCCCAAAAACTCTGACACGCTGCTAATTACTTGACAGAGAGTCCTTTTTTGAGTCTCCAGGGGCATCTATTTGTGAAAATGCTCCTGTGAAGATGTTGTAAGGAAAAAGGGCCCTTTAGCTAATGAGATGAAGATTTAAGCAGGTAGAGTGGCAGTCCTCAGGGATGCCCCTTCTGTGAAGAACTTGGAAAATGAAGGGTGGAGACAGCCAAATGCTACCACTGGCCAAAAACCACAATGAAGGAATTCTCCAAAATTGGCTTGGTTCAGGGTTCAGTCAACCACTATCTCCAGTGCCACTAATCTCTCACTATGTTTTGTTACTATGTCAAGAACACATTCCATTAAGACAGAAACTTATCACTTTCTAAAGAGGAAAATATTGATTTTATTAGGAGCTTCTTAAATTGAAATTGAATTTAGGAGATGGATGATAGTGTCTGTTGTTTTAGTGCTGACTTCATTTCCTGGTCCAGAAGATCAGAAATCTGTTTATGTTTTAGAAAACAGCATGAGGTCCATCTGTTCAGGTCAGATTTCCCCAACACAAAGACTTATGGAGTGGTAACTTATGTAAAAAAAAACAAAAACCAATGGTAGTTATATTATTTGTTGCCATTTGGAATCATCATTATTTTTTGTTAGCCATGAAAATATGGTAATAGACACACAAATGTGCACAATGAATTACTTTCAAACACTATGTATGATAAAGGCATCCTCCTAAGTTTATGTAGTGTTTCACTTCTGTTTTGGTTTGTATTCTAGACACCATCCATTCAAATTCTGTGATACTGTTTATCCACAGTTTTGCTTCCAACAGAAGGTACAGACAGACACACAAGAGCTACATTTGGCTTTCTCGGTGACTATTCTGGTCTGACTGAAATATAGAATAATGATTTTTTTTTCCTCTGATGAAAATAACTTGATCCCCCTACACCCTGGTTTTGAAGTAAACACATACTTAGAAAATTTTTTAAAAAGTATTAAGTACCAAAAAATTGAAGTTCTACCATCCACAGTATAAATTGTTTTATATTTTTAAAAATCATACTATGAATAGTTTTTTATGCCTTTTTTTTTACTAGCAATGTGACATGAAGTTTTTTTTTATGTCATCAGGTATGCATATATTCTCTTTTTGGATGATTGCATAATATTGCATTGATGTTTTCATTTAGCCAGTCCCCCATTAAAGGTTAATGAGGCTATTTTCAATTTTTTTTATTGTGTAAAGAAAGCCATGATGAATATCCTTGCATGCCATCTTTATATATTTCACTAGTTATCTCCTTAGGATACATTCCTATAAATGGCATTCCTGGGTCAAAGAGTACACACATTTAAAATTTTGATACATGTTGCTGGTAAAAGTAACTCTTACTGAGATAGATTATACTATGCTTGTCCTTCATATACAGCGTCTCTGCTAATGATGAGACTTTGCAAAGTCTCTTTTCAACTTTGCAGTAGTATTATAAATATGTGTGTGTATTCTCTAATAGACATTTAAGGGAGTGATTTTAATAAATCTAGGTATGCAGCTTAACCAACCAGGTGTTGTCAGGTTTCACTCAAAATATGATTTTTGGTTAGGTTTGGAGCAAGATGACATTTGGTCACCCTTTCTTTTTCTTTTTCTTTTTTAAAGTAATCTCTACACCCAATGTGGGGCTCAGACTCATGACCCTGAGATCAAGAATCACACACTCTTCTGAGTGAGCCAGCCAGGCACCCTTGGTCCCATTTCTTAATTGTTTTTTCTTATTTGAGTTTAATGAATTATAGTATATGGTATATATGACTGATGTAATTTCATAGAGTGATGTCTATAGTGTGCAGAATCAGATATGATTAAATGAAACCAAATTTGTGAAATTTTGATCTGATTCATTTGGCATTTTCATATGTCTTAGCCTCAAGAGGGATTTCAGGCTTGGCTTTCTCGTGGATAAACAGCAGTAAGAACAGGGCAAATGTGACCAGGTAGTGTATGTAGCATTTGAGGGATTTGAGAGTAGACTCTGTTGATCCTTGGTGTTCCTTTTTTTTTTTTTTTTGTTCAGGGACTGGTGCAAGTCCTGTGGTGGTGGGGGTTGGGGGGGTGGGGGGGGGTGGGGCGGGGTTGGTAGGCTTCTTTGAACTCACCTGGACTGTTTGATACTTTCTCATGAGAATTAGGTGAAGGATAAGCAAGCAATCATACTTCAACAAGCAAATCAGAACAGCCCTAAAATCTGTTTTACATTTAATTAGCATCTAATGTAATTAATTGGTGGTTTAACCACTTAGGCAGGTACAAAAATAGAAAAGGATCATTTTATTCCTGCCCCTCCCCCTTCTAAGGATGGCTCCCTGCCACTCTTAACAGATTTACTCAGCACAAGTGATTTTTAAAGGTGCTGATTCACTGCAGACTGATGCTGCTTTTTTTTTTAAAGACAGTAGAAAAGTAAGTGGTAGAGGATAAATTCATCTTTCAAATTCACAGTGTTCAAATTCTCAGTGTTCACTGAGAATGTCATAGTTTATGCAAATTGATAGGTCCACTGCTTCAGAGATTAGAAAAGCTCTTCCCTGGAAAGGGAAGTGTCGATTATAAATGGTGAAAGACTCTTACATTCCAGCAAGTTCTTAGCTGCCAGCCGACATATTCATCAGAGTGTGCCAGACTGGATTTTAAAATGGTACAACATAAATTGCTCTGCTCCAAATCAGGCATCATTGCCTTCACACAAGCCAAATCAACCTGCTTGTTTGAAAACTGCCAAATAAGGCTTTCTTTCAATCTCAGTTAACTTTTTCCTTTCTTGGTGTGCGTAGTTCATTACAGCCTACTAAAGTCATCAACCACAATTGAGTATAGAGGAACCAGGCTCCTCACCTTGATTTTGCCTACACAGCAACAGGTGCAGTTGCTTCCAAGCTGATGGCAGGAGAGAATGTTTAGCTTAGCTCTCACCAGATTAATAACTCCCTTCCCTACTTCCCCTTTTCCACCCCTTTTCCCCTCCACTTTCTGCTCTTATTTAGTTCTTTTCTTTTTCTCACTTGTTCCTCCCAGAGCTAGCTGTTGATTCCTAGCAGCTCTTGCACAGTTGATAATCCCCGAGTATCCCTTCAGTAACTTTCTGCCCTAGAACTGTCCACTGAGTCTCCAGCTCAAACTTGGGCTAAGCCTCCTGTTTGGTGCATCTCTCCCATTTCTCCTTTCTGTCTCCCGCCCCGACTCCACACCCATCCCATCAAATCTGTCTCTTTACCTGACCTTATCTCCAAGTCTCTTAGCTGTAATTTTCTCCTCTCCAGGAAAAAAACTGTCTAGGATATATATCCTAGACTGACATAGCCCAGAAAAATCCTCAGGTCTCTCTCCTATGTTCTCATATCCCACACCTTAGCTCACTTCCTCCCAGCTCCCTTGCTCCTCCCAGTCGGGCCCCCTTTGGAATCCAGTGTCCACTGCCTTTCCTAGTTCAATTAAGCAGCCTTCATCCCCAGCCCATCCTGCTATACCCCTGGCTTCAGCCTGGCTTAGCCCTATCAAAGCAGCCTTAACCCATACCCTCTTGGGCAGCTTCTGCTTTTCAGTGCAGAATAAGGTTTCTTTCATGCCTAAGTATCTCTTTGTTGAGCTTATGTTAGCTAACATGCTGAAGAGCTTATCGTTGAGTCTGTGTGCCTCAAATCTATTTCTAGCCTGGAATGGGTGAGCTGTCATGCAATTTTGGTGCTGTTGTACATTTATTAGCACTGCAGGGAATGAACCTCACAGGAATTGTCACCTCATTGACCTGTCACCAGCAAAGTATAGTGGTGACAGGGCAATTGGATTTATTCTTCCACATTCATCCCTTGATTTTTCTTTCTTTCTGTTTTTTAATGTTTATTTACTTATTTTGAGGGGAAGGGGAGGAGCAGAGAGCTAGGAGAGAGAGAATCCCAAGCAGGCTGTGGACTGTCAGTGCAGAGCCTGACGTTGGGCTTGGTCTCACAAGCCACAAGATCATGACCTGAGCTGAAATCAAGAGTCGGACAATTAACTGAGCCACCCAGATTTTCTTCCTTTGATTTTTCTCAGCAAGAAGATGCATTTGTGAGATGGTTATCAGGGTCAGGAGGTGCAGTCAGTGGCTATAGAAACAAAAGCTAGCTATTGCTCCAGTAGTACAGAACTGAGCCTTATCTAAGGGCTGGGCTGTCAAGGTGAGAGAACTAATACCAGATTCCAGAATGCAACAAGTTTGCCATTCCTCAGACTCTAAAAGTAAATTATTTTCCCTCAAGAACAAGATGCTTATGTGTAGCATGAAAGACTTTCATATCCTACTAATTTTTGAGCCAAGATGTTTCTTACTGGTAAATAATGTGAACATAAAGACCAGAATTCATTCCCAGCAACCCCCCAAATAACACTTTTAGGGTACCTAAAGAGTTTCCACCATATAGTCATGTCTACAAATCATATGGGAAATACTCAAGTTTATAGCCAATTTAAAGTCCATTCTAAAATTAGAACAGAGTTGCTGGATGGGAGGATAGTGGGGGGTGGGTGGACTAAATGGGTGATGGGTACTAAGGAGGGCACTTGTGACAAGCACTGGGTGTTGTATGTAAGTGATGGATCACTAAATTCTACTGAAATGAATATACTATGTGTTAAGTAAATAAAATTTAAATAAAAACTTTGAAACATTAAAAAATGTATCTTTTTACTCCAAAAAATCTAAAATGTGGAAGGTAATCACTTCTGGCTAGTATAAATGAAAAGTACTAATTAAGCAATCATATTTAACACAGAGTTTAATAAAATGTCATAAAACTTCTGGTAAATATTTAGATGATGACTGAAGTGTTTTGAAATAAAGGAAGATACTACCCTTATTTCATAAAGCTATGTCTAATATATTAATACTTGTTGCCCTTAAGGGAATTCCAAGTATAGCTTATTCTAGCCACCAAAACATTTTGAAAATGGAAAAAATAGTAACACCAATAATTTTTTGGTCTTTTATATTCCAAATACTTAATGTCAGTCTTTCCATGAATATGCTTACTCCACTCATTCAATCTGATCATATTGCCATTTCCTTATTTCTTCCTTGCTGGATAGTTCAGGATCAGCTTCAAATGACAAGGAGATATGAAAAATGAGGTTCAAGGGCTTTCCTATTTTTAGATTGAAAACTCTTCAATGAGATAGCACAAATGAAAGTTCTCTCAACCCAAGAACTCTGCAGAGACGTTGTCCCTTCTCCCAGGTGAATCCTTGCTGGGTTCTTCTGACAATTCTGGGCCAGCATGGGGCCAACATAGACTCAAGGGCAACCCAGACCAGGAAGGATTCCTCAGTGATGTAGAGCCAGTGTCCCAACACAGAGAGTCAAAATTGCAGCTAAATGACAAAGATAACAGTGTGAGGATGATCTCAAAAGTAAAATCAGGACAGGGGCGCCTGGGTGGCGCAGTCGGTTAAGCGTCCGACTTCAGCCAGGTCACGATCTCGCGGTCCATGAGTTCGAGCCCCGCGTCAGGCTCTGGGCGGATGGCTTGGAGCCTGGAGCCTGTTTCCGATTCTGTGTCTCCCTCTCTCTCTGCCCCGCCCCTGTTCATGCTCTGTCTCTCTCTGTCCCAAAAATAAATAAATGTTGAAAAATAAAAAATAAATAAAAAATAAATAAAAAATAAAAAAAAAAGTAAAATCAGGACAGAAGTAGAATGAGCAGCAGACCCGTGAGACTGTGAGAACTGATAGCAAGATGGGACAGAGTTCTAGGAGCAGTTGTAGAATGCAGTTCAGGACTGACCTTTTTTTTTTCCCCCTATGAGCATTTATTAAATGTGTTATGTGTGCTAGGAACATAAATATTAATGAGAACTCTCTCTCTCTTATTCATGGAACTCCCAGGCCACAAAGGAGATCCTGACTTTGGCATGCTCCCTTTAGATGGACCTGAATCTGTTGAGGGAGTGGATGCGGCAGATTAAAGGAGCCACCTTAGGCTGTGCACAATCCAGAACACTTGGGATGTGTTGACAAGTTCTGCCCAGCATGAATGTGGGAGGAGGTGGAGTCATACAATGGCAGCTTCTAACTTTTCTGTGGCTCTGAGCCTTTTCAGAAAGAGCACTTTAAAAATCAGAGGTCTGGGGGCACCTGAGGTTCAGTCAGTTAAGTGTCCAACTTTGACTCAGGTCATGATCTCACAGTTTGTGAGTTCAAGCCCCACTTAGGGCTTTGTGCTGACAGCTCAGAGCCTGGAGCCCGCTTTGGATCCTGTGTCTCCCTCTCTCTTTGGCCTTCCCCTGCTCACGTTCTGTCTCTCTCTAGCTCAAAAATAAAATAAACGTTAAAAAATTTAAAAATAAATAAATAAATAAAAATCAGAGGTCTGGGTACCTGGGTAGCTCATTTGGTTAAGCATCTGACTTCAGCTGAGGTCATGATCTCACTGTTCGTGAGTTCACGCCCCACAATGGGCTCTCTGCTGTCAGCACAGAGCCCTTCCCCTGCTTGTGCTGTCTCTCTCTCTCTGTCAAAAATAAATAAACATTGAAAAAAAAAATCAGAGGTCTGAGTGAATTTTTTTTTAATGTTTTTATTTTTGACAGAGAGAGAGACAGAGCATGAGCGGGGGAGGGGCAGAGAGAGAGGGAGACACAGAATCCGAAGCAGGGTCCAGGCTCTGAACTGACAGCACAGAGCCCAATGTGGGGCTTGAACTCATGGACGATGAGGTCATGACCTGAGCCGAAATCGGATGCTCAACCGACTGAGCCACCCAGGCGCCCCCTGAGTGAATTTTAATATTTGCCCCTTGGCATGGAATTTGCTAGGTGGGCCTAGATGAAGATTTGAGTAGAAATGCTTAGGGGAGGGGCACCTGGGTGGTTCAGTTGGTTAAGCATTTGACTCTTGATCCCAGGGCTTGATGTCAGGGCTGTGAGTTCAAGTCCTGCATTGGGCTCCATGCTGGGTGTGGAGCCTACTTAAAAAAAAAAAAAAAGTGTTTGAGAGAGTAGATAGAGTGTGCAAGGGAGTTAAAAGAAATCAAATTATCTTGATAACTGCATTTCCAGAGAACTATCTAACTAATCACATAAAATTTAAAAGGTTCCCAGTAGAAAATGGCTTGAAGGAGTTATTCAGATTCTGTCCTGTAATTAGCAGCCCTAGGTCCTTATTTACCATAATTGACATGTATTTCTTCAGTATCAGCTCAAAGTGCTGTCTACCCATCTTCAAGGAAGTCTTATTATGCCAGACTGCCAACCAATTCTGGTTGATTCTTTCAAATATCTACTCTAGCTTTCTTGGTAAATTGTAGGCTATTTTCCCCAAACAATAACCACATGAGGATCAAAATGTAGACAAATTGTCTGCTATGAATTACTGTTATATATCATCCTATGCCATCAAGAAAATAATTTAAGGCATTATCTTCAGTGTTTGATTCATTAGACCACCATTATGTGTGAATGAATACTTTTCCATAAATTTCAAAATATTAATGCTTTATTAGCATCTGTATTAAAATAAGTATTGTTAAGAGCAGAATAGGCAGAAAAGGTTCCTTGATTGATGGGATTCAATTTTAAACATTACATGGTATGCTAATGTATATGCGTATGAGACAGGGTTTAGTTACAAGTAACAGAAGTTCTTTAAATCAGAAAGAGATATAATACAAGGAATCTGAAGTTTCTGAAATCTGTAGAAGGGCTGGAGGAGCAGATTTCTTTAAAAAAAAATTTTTTTTTTAACGTTTATTTATTTTTGGGACAGAGAGAGACAGAGCATGAACGGGGGAGGGGCAGAGAGAGAGGGAGACACAGAATCGGAAACAGGCTCCAGGCTCTGAGCCATCAGCCCAGAGCCCGACGCGGGGCTCGAACTCACGAACCGCGAGATCGTGACCTGAGCTGAAGTCGGACGCTTAACCGACTGAGCCACCCAGGCGCCCCAGGAGGAGCAGATTTCAAGCTGGGCCTCCGGGCATACTTCCCTGAATGCATGATTTTATCCTTAAAAAATTCTTAATCTAGCAATTCATAACCTGTATATAATAACCTTCTTGCTATAGAAACAGCAGAGAGGAAAATAAGCCTCTCTTCTATGCTAATGTTAAAATCTTCGTAGTATTTGACAAATAGGAAGCAAGAAAGCTAGTATTTATTGAGCACCTGTTATGTGCCAGGAACTGTTCTAGATGCTTTTCATCTATATTTTCATTAAATCCTTATTAATAATCTTTTCAAGTCGGTAATATCAACCAATCTTACAGATGGGGAAACTGAGGTTTAGAAAAATTAGGTGAGTCACGATCTCGCGGTCCGTGAGTTTGAGCCCCTCGTCAGGCTCTGGGCTGATGGCTTGGAGCCTGGAGCCTGTTTCCGATTCTGTGTCTCCCTCTCTCTCTGCCCCTCCCCCATTCATGCTCTGTCTCTCTCTGTCCCAAAAATAAATAAAAAAACGTTGAAAAAAAAAATTAAAAAAAAAAAAAAAAAAAAAAAGAAAAATTAGGTGATGTATGCACAGGTAGAAAATGATAGAGGCATAATTCAAACGCAGATTTGCTGCCTCCAGAATTGGTTAGACTTGTTTTCCAATATTGGTTATTAATCTAAAATCCTATTTGATGGCATCCAACCAAAGTTTTGATTCAACATTTAATAACTACATCCAGCAGGCCAGTTAGCTCAACCATTAAGAGATGTTTTATAATTGGGGCACCTGGCCGGCTTATTCAGTTAAGCATCCAACTTTGGCTCAGGCCATGATCTTACAGTTTGTGAGTTCGAGCCCTGCATTGGGCTCTATGCTGACAGCTCAGATCCTGGAACCTGCTTTGGATTCTGTGTCTCCCTCTCTCTCTGTTCCTCCCCTGCTCACACTCTGTGTACCTCTCTCTCTTTCACAAAAATAAAGATTTGTTAAAAATTAAAAAAAAAGAGATGTTTTAGAATTCACTTTTCTAATATTTATTTATTTATTTATTTAATTTTTTGTAATGTTTACTTATTTCTGAGACAGGGAGAGACAGAGCATGAGTGGGGGAGGGGCAGAGAGAGAGGGAGACACAGAATCAGAAGGAGGCTTCAGGCCCCGAGCTGTCAGCACAGAGCCCGACGCGGGGCTCAAACTCACAAACCGTGAGATCATGACCTGAGCTGAAGTCGGACGCTCAACCGACTGAGCCACCCAGGCGCCCCAATTCACTCTTTTTTAGATGATCCATGAGAATGTGGTTCTTTTTTTTTAAGTTTATTTATTTATTTAAGTTTATTTATTTATTTTAAGTTTATTTATTTATTTATTTATTTATGCAAGTTGGGGAGGGGCAGAGAGAAAGAGAGAGGGAGAGAGAGAATCCCAAGCAGTCTCCATCCTGTCAGTGCAGAGCCCAACATGGGGCTCCATCCCATGAACTGTGAGATCATGACCTGAGCCAAAATCAAGAGTCAGATGCTTAAACCAACTGAGCCACCCAGGTGCCCTGAGGGATGTGGTTCTTAAAAACAAGACATTTCAGACAGTATTTCAGGGGGCAAGCAAGCAGCAAGTAGTTTCTATCTTAGGCCAAAATAATCTTGTCCATGTCACTTGACCTAGAACTTTGTAGTCTTTTTTTTTTTTTTTATTAGCAGTACCTTGACTTTATTACTTTTTTTCTTTTTTTTATGAAATTTATTGACAAATTGGTTTCCATACAACACCCAGTGCTCATCCCAAAAGGTGCCCTCCTCAATACCCATCACCCACCCTCTCCTCCCTCCCACCCCCCATCAACCCTCAGTTTGTTCTCAGTTTTTAACAGTCTCTTATGCTTTGGCTCTCTCCCATTCTAACCTCTTTTTTTTTTTTTCCTTCCCCTCCCCCATGGGTTCCTGTTCAGTTTCTCAGGATCCACATAAGAGTGAAACCATATGGTATCTGTCTTTCTCTGTATGGCTTATTTCACTTAGCATCACACTCTCCAGTTCCATCCACGTTGCTACAAAAGGCCATATTTCATTTTTTCTCATTGCCACGTAATATTCCATTGTGTATATAAACCACAGTTTCTTTATCCATTCATCAGTTGATGGACATTTAGGCTCTTTCCATAATTTGGCTATTGTTGAGAGTGCTGCTATGAACATTGGGGTACAAGTGGCCCTATGCATCAGTACTCCTGTATCCCTTGGATAAATTCCTAGCAGTGCTATTGCTGGGTCATAGGGTAGGTCTATTTTTAATTTTCTGAGGAACCTCCACACTGCTTTCCAGAGCGGCTGCACCAATTTGCATTCCCACCAACAGTGCAAGAGGGTTCCCGTTTCTCCACATCCTCTCCAGCATCTATAGTCTCCTGATTTGTTCATTTTGGCCACTCTGACTGGCATGAGGTGATACCTGAGTGTGGTTTTGATTTGTATTTCCCTGATAAGGAGCGACGCTGAACATCTTTTCATGTGCCTGTTGGCCATCCGGATGTCTTCTTTAGAGAAGTGTCTATTCATGTTTTCTGCCCATTTCTTCACTGGGTTATTTGTTTTTCGGGTGTGGAGTTTGGTGAGCTCTTTATAGATTTTGGATACTAGCCCTTTGTCCGATATGTCATTTGCGAATATCTTTTCCCATTCCATTGGTTGCCTTTTAGTTTTGTTGGTTGTTTCCTTTGCTGTGCAGAAGCTTTTTATCTTCATAAGGTCCCAGTAATTCACTTTTGCTTTTAATTCCCTTGCCTTTGGGGATGTGTCGAGTAAGAGATTGCTGCGGCTGAGGTCAGAGAGGTCTTTTCCTGCTTTCTCCTCTAAGGTTTTGATGGTATCCTGTCTCACATTTAGGTCCTTTATCCATTTTGAGTTTATTTTTGTGAATGGTGTGAGAAAGTGGTCTAGTTTCAACCTTCTGCATGTTGCTGTCCAGTTCTCCCAGCACCATTTGTTAAAGAGGCTGTCTTTTTTCCATTGGATGTTCTTTCCTGCTTTGTCAAAGATGAGTTGGCCATACGTTTGTGGGTCTAGTTCTGGGGTTTCTATTCTATTCCATTGGTCTATGTGTCTGTTTTTGTGCCATAGAACTTTGTAGTCTTATCCAACAGTTTTGTAGATCTTAAGAAGATCAGAAATTATTTTGTAGGAAAACTCATGGGTTTACATGCAGGCAATTTTTTTGTTCACATTTGTACTAAATGTGTGGGTCTTCTGTCTAAGAATACAATTGGATCTTTAGACACTCACAGAATGATGGTTGTATGAGTTTTGTTTGCTGCTATAACAAATTACCACAAACTTGGTGGCTTAAAACTACAGGAATATTATGTTACAGTTTTGTAAGTCAGCGGTCTAGTATGGATATCACTGGACTAAAACCATGGTGTTGGCAGCGTGTATTCCTTACTGGAGGATCTAGGGAAGGATCCATTTCCTTGCTTTTCAGAGGCTGTCCACATTCCTGGGCTTATGACCCCCTTCTGTCTTCAGTACCAGCAACAGCAGGCTGAGTTCTCACATTGCATCACTCTGACCTTGCTTCTGTTGTCACATCTCTGATTTTTCTGTCTCTGTCTTCTACTTTTTTTTTTTTTTTAATTTTTTTTTTTCAGCGTTTATTTATTTTTGGGACAGAGAGAGACAGAGCATGAACGGGGGAGGGGCAGAGAGAGAGGGAGACACAGAATCGGAAACAGGCTCCAGGCTCTGAGCCATCAGCCCAGAGCCTGACGCGGGGCTCGAACTCCCGGACCGCGAGATCGTGACCTGGCTGAAGTCGGATGCTTAACCGACTGCGCCACCCAGGCGCCCCTCTGTCTTCTACTTTTAATCACTTGTGATTACATTAGGCCCAATCAGATAATCCAGGCTAGTCTCCCTATTTTAAACTCAGTTGATTAAAAGCTTAATTCCATTTGCAACCTTAATTCCCCTTTGTCATATAAGGTAATGTATTCACAGCTTCTGGGAATTAGGATGTGGACATTTTGGTGGGGATGTGAATGGGGCATTATTCTGCCCACCATGGATGGTTACTTTGCAGAGTAGTACAGAAGAAAGGGCTTGGGAAGGCAGATCTGGATCTGAATTTTGTTCATATCATTAACTGGTTATGTCACTCACTAACTGGCAAGTCACCCAAACTTTCTGAACCCATTTTTTCATATGTAGAATGGAAATTATAATACCTACTTCATGGAGTTGTTTTTTACCTTTAATTGAGAAATAAAGTTCTTAGCACATGCCTGGCACAGAGATAGGGCTAAATAAACATAGCTATCATTGTAGTTAGAGAATCTAGAGCCATATTCGGGACCAAACAATCCAAATGAGTGCATCCCAGGTGTATGGAAGTGTCTCTGCTTGATATTTCCTGTGGTTTTATTTTTCCTTTAACCCTCGTTGAATGATTACTACAAATCCTTTCAAAACCAGTGTGTTGATCCTAAATAAACACACAAAATATGAATGAAGACACACTTTATTTTACTTTTAGTCTCAGCTAGTTTCTCTCCATAGATGATGTTGTGAATGGAGACCAAAGAAGCAAACATGAATAATCTTGATTTATCTCCTGTTTGTTCTTTCACAATTTTCCCCTAGCCACCAAAACCTATTTCTTCACTTACATTCAGTGGGAAAACTTCACAATTTTTTCTGTTCATTTTCACGTATGTGGCTTTTCCCATGATGGTTATGGATGTATCCCTGCACAAAGAATCAGTGACAGTGGTCATCCCATTTGCCTTTTAGCTCTCACTCAGAAAGCTAATGAGTGACTTATTATGTTCAAAGCCCTTGTTAACTAGCCATTAAAAATGATGTTATAGAATATTTAGTGACATGGAAAAATATTTACAATGTATTGATAAGTAGAATGGGGGAAGTTAACACTGGGGTTAGTGTTTGATGCCTTTTTTTTTTTTTTTTGGAAAAAAAAATGCTCACAAATAGAAAAAGGCCTGGAAGGACCAGTGATTATCTCTGGGCGATTACAAGTGGTTTTATTTTTTTTGTTTGCTTTTCCACATTTCTGAATTTTGTACAATAAAAATATATTGCTTTTATAATAAGAATACAATTTTTTTTTTAATGTAGAGATCTGATGGTGGTAAATAGCTTCTGAGTCAGAAGCTTGTTTTGACAGGCCCAGGGAAGCCTGATGAGGGACTGCAGGGACTTTGTGGTGGTGGGACTTACCTGACTGGGCCAAGCTGTGAAGTGTGTACTGGAAAGCAGAGACATAGCAGCTAAGTTCAGCCTGGAAATGCTGAGAGACATGTTTCTTCAGCACCCTTCCTCAGTGATTGAAAATGGTTTATTTAAGAAAAGGAGATACACATTACTTAAAGAACACCTCCAGTTATGCCTGGGAAATTTAATATTAAAGAAATATGGGAGACGTATCAGCAGAAACAGAGCCAGAGGTAGAGAAGCTAAATAAACAAATTATCTTAATAGCCAAACTGCACACTGTAATGTGTATTCTTGAAATATTATTAAGGACTGTAAAGTGTTTTAGTGGATACGGTTCCTTACTTGAGTTATATGAGCGATTTAAATTCATTTAAATATGTTACTTAACTTTGTTCTTAACAAAATTTGCTTCATTAAAAAAAAAAAATAGTCCATTAATTCATTCAACAGCACTTACTGAACACCTGTCTGATGCCAAGCACTGTGCTAGGTGCTGAAAATATAAAAATTAGAAATGCCTAATTTTAATACCTGTGGGGTTAAAACTCTCATGGGTCTAGTGGAAGAGAAAGACAAAAACATAGTTGTAATTCAGTGCAGTAAATTCTATTATTGAAGGTATAATGAAAGAATGAGGGTGTGGGCACATAACATAGATGGAGGTAAGAGGTAGGCCAGAGAATTTTGCAGAGAAGGTGGTATTTTATCTGAGCCTTGAAGAATAAGCAGGAATTTACAAGGTAAAAAAGCAGGAAAAAAGTATTCCATAAAGGAGGAATAGCATATGTAAAAATCCAGAGGCATGAAATAGCATGACATTTTGAAAGAGTTTCCTGTAGTTTGAAATAGCCAGAATTTTTGTGCATGTGGAGGACAACCAGAGGATGAGGCTGTGATAATTTTATGTGTCAACTTGGCAGGCTGAAGACTATCTACATGTTTCTGTGAAGGTGTCTTTGGATGAAATTTACACTTAAATCTGTGGGATTGTGGGGTGCCTGGGTGGCTCAGTCAGTTAAGTGTCTGACTCTTGATCTCAGCTCAGGTCTTGATCTCAGGGTCATGAGTTCAAGCCCTGTGCTGGGCTCCACACTGGGCTCTGCCCTAGGTGTGAAGTCTACTTAAAAAAACAAATGAAAGAAAACATTAAAAAAAAATCAGTGGAATTGAGTAGATTGCCTGCCATGATGTGGGTGGGCCTCATCCAGTCAGTTGAAGTCCGTAAAAGAAAAGACTACTATCCCCTGAAAAGAAGGGGCTTCTGCCAGCAGACCATTTGGACTTGAACTGCAACTCTTCCCTGGGTTTCCAGTCTGCTGGCCAACCCTGAAGATACTGGTCTTGTCAGGCACCACAATCACATGAGCCAATTCCTTAAAATAAATCTCTCATACGTATATGAGCATGCCTAATTTATTGCACATTTCTTTCTTGTGCATTTTTTACAGATTGAAATCTTGTGGCAACCCTGTGTCTACTGGTATCATTTTTCCCACAATATTTGCTCATTTAATATCTATGTCACATTTTGGTAATTTTCACAATATTTCAAACTTTTTCATTATTGTTATATTTGTTATGGTGAACTGTGATCAGTGATCTTTTATGTTATTATTGTAATTGTTTTGAGGTGCCATGAACTGTGTCCATATAAGATGGCAAATTTAACATATGTTGTATGTATTCTGACTGTTCCACTGACTAGCTGTTCCCCCACCTCTCCTCAGGCCTTCCTGTTCCCTGAGGTATAGTATTAAAATTAGGTTAATTAATAACCCTACAATAGCCTGTAAGTATTCATGTGAAAGGAAGAGTTGCATGTCTCTCACTTTAAAACAAAGGCTCGAGGGGTGCCTGGGTAGCCCAGTTGGTTAAGCACCCGACTTCAGCTCAGGTCATGATCTCACGGTTTGTGAATTCAAGCCCCATGTTAGGCTCTGTGCAGACAGCTCAGAGCCTAGAGCCTACTTAGGATTCTGTCTCCCTCTCTCTCTGTCTCTCCCCCATTTGTGCTCTGTCTCTGTCTCTCTCTCAAAAATAAATAAACATTAAAAACAATTAAAACAAAGGCTTGAAGTGATTAAGCTTAGTGAAGAAGGCATGTTGAAAGCCAAGATAGGCTGTAAGGTAGACCTCTTGTGCCAAAAAGTTAGCCAAGTGGTGAATACAGAGGCAAAGTTCTTGAAGGAAATTAAAAGAGCTACTTCAGTGAACACACAAATGTTAAGGCAAAGCAGCCTCATTGTTGATATGAAGAAAGTTTGAGTAGTCTGGATAGAAGATCAAACCAGCCATGGGGTATCTGGGTGGCTCAGTCGGTTAAGCATCTGACTTCGACTCAGGTCAAGATCTCATTGTTCATGGGTTTGAGCCCTGTGTCAGGCTCTGTCCTGACAGCTCAGAGCCTGGAGCCTGGTTCGGATTCTGTGTCTCCCACTCTCTCTGCCACTTCCCCACTCACACTCTTTCTCAGAAATAAATAAAAAATAAAAATGTTAAAAACCAAAAAGATCAAACTAGCCATAACATTCCCTTAAGCCAAAGCCTAGTCCAGAGCAAAGCTCTGACTCTCCTCAGTTCGTTGAAGGCTGAGAAAGATGAGGAAGCTATTCTCAAAAGAATATCTTGAAACTAGCAGAGGTTGGTTCATAAGGTTTAAAGAAAGAAGCCATCTCCATAACATAAAAGTGCAAGGCGAAGCAGCAAGTACTGATATAGAACCTGCAGCAAATTATCCAGAAGATCTAGTTAATTAATTAAGTTAATTAATGAAGGTGGCTGCACTAAACAATAGATTTTCATTGTAGATGAAAACAGCCTTTTATTGGAAGAAGTTGCCATCTAAGGCTTTTATAGCTAGAGAGGAGATGTCAATGTCTGACTTCAGAGCTTCAAAGGACAGACTGATCCTCTTGTTAGGGGCCAATGCAGCTGGTGACTCTAAGTTGAAGCCAGTGCTCATTTACCATTCTGAAAAACCTAGAGAGCTTAAGAATTATGCTTATTTACTCTGCCTATGTTCTCTAAATGGAATAGCAAAGCCTGGACAACAGTACGCTTGTTTATACAATGGCTTACTGAATATTTTAAGCCCACTATTGAGAGCTACTGCTAAGAAAAAAAGATTCCTTTCAAAACATTACTGCTCATTGACAATCCACCTTGTCACCTAAGACCTCTGATGGAAGATAATACAACGAGATTAATGTTGTTTTTCATGCCTGCTAACACAACATCCACTTTTTTTTTAGTTTATTTTTTTTTAATTTAATTTTTATTTTTTAAAACTTACATCCAAATTAGTTAGCATATAGTGCAACAATGATTTCAGGATTAGATTCCTTAATGACCCTTACCTGTTTAGCCCATCCCCCCCCCCTCCACAACCCCTCCAGTAACCCTCTGTTTGTTCTCCATATTTAAGAATGTCTTATGTTTTGTCCCCCTCCCTGTTTTTGTATTAGTTTTGTTTCCCTTACCTTATGTTCATCTGTTTTGTGTCTTAAAGTCCTCATAGGAGTGAAGTCATATGATATTCATCTTTCTCTGACTAAATTCACTTAGCATAATACCCTCCAGTTCCATCCATGTAGTTGCAAATGGCAAGATTTCATTCTTTTTGATTGCTGAGTAATACTCCATTGTATATATATATACCACATCTTCTTTCAACGTTTATTTATTTTTGGGACAGAGAGAGACAGAGCATGAATGGGGGAGGGGCAGAGAGAGAGGGAGACACAGAATCGGAAACAGGCTCCAGGCTCTGAGCCATCAGCCCAGAGCCTGATGCGGGGCTCGAACTCACGGACCTCGAGATCGTGACCTGGCTGAAGTTGGACACTTAACCGACTGCGCCACCCAGGCGCCCCAACCGCATCTTCTTTATCCATTCATCTGTGGATGGACATTTGGGGTCTTTCCATACTTTGGCTATTGTTGATAGTGCTGCTATAAACATGGGGGTGCATGTGTTCCTTCAAATAATCACACCTGTATCCCGTGGATAAATACCTAGTAGTGCAATTGCTGGTCGTAGGGTAGTTCTATTTTTAGTTTTTTGAGGAACCTCCATACTGTTTTCCAGAGTGGCTGCACCAGCTTGCATTCCCACCAACAATGCAAAAGAGATCCTCTTTCTCCATATCCTCGCCAACATCTGTTGTTGCCCAAGTTGTCAATGTTAGCCATTCTGACAGGTGTAAGGTGGTATCTCCTTGTGGTTTTGATTTGTATTTCCCTGATGATGAGTGATGTTAAGCATTTTTTCATGTGTCGTTTGGCCATCTGGATGTCTTCCTTGGAGAAGTGTCCATTCATGTCTTTTGCCCATTTCTTCACTAGATTCTTTGTTTTTGGGTGTTGAGTTTGATAAGTTCTCTATAGATTTTGGATACTAACTCTTTATCTGATATGTTGTTTGCAAATATCTTCTCCCATTCTGTCGGTTGCTTTTAGTTTTGCTGGTTGTTTCCTTTGCTGTGCAGAAGCTTTTTATTTTGATGAGGTCCCAGTAGTTCATTTTTGCTTTTGTTTCCCTTGCCTCAGGAGACATGTTGAGTAAGAAGTTGCTGTGGGCAAGGTCAGAGAGGTTTTTGCCTGCTTTCTCCTGGAGGATTTTGATGACTTCCTGTCTTACATTGAGGTCTTTCATCCATTTTGAGTTTATTTTTGTGTACGGTGAAAGAAAGCACAACATCCACTTTGAACCCCGTGGATCAAGGAGTAATTTTTACTTTCAAGTCTTATTTAAGGAATACATTTCATAAGGTTATAGATGACATACATAGAGATTTCTCTGGTGGATCTGGGCAAAGTAAATTGAAATCCTTCTGGAAAAGATTTGCCAAAGCGGGGTACATGCTCACCTGATGTGGGACTTGAACTCACAAACGGTGAGATCATGACCTGAGGCAAAGTCAGATGCTTAATGACTAAGCCACCCAGGCGCCCCAAAGATTTGCCATTTTAGATACCATTAAGAACATTCATTAAATAAATTTAAAAATATTTTTTTAATTTTATTTTTTTAAATTTACATCCAAATTAGTTAGCGTATAGCGCAACAATGATTTCAGGAGTAGATTCCTTAATGCCCCTTACCCATTTAGCCTATCCCCCCTCCCACAACCCTTCCAGTAACCCTCTGTTCGTTCTCCATATTTAAGAGTCTCTTATGTTTTGCCCCCCTCCCTGTTTTTATATTATTTTTCCTTCCCTTCCCTTATGTTAATCTGTTCTGTGTCTTAAAGTTCTCATTGAGTGAAGTCATATGATATTTGTCTTTCTCTGACTGACCAATTTCGCTTAGCATAATACCCTCTAGTTCCATCCATGCAGCTGTAAATGGCAAGATCTCATTCTCTTTGATTGCTGAGTAATACTCCATTGTATACATATAGCACATCCTCTTTGTCCATTCATCCATTGATGGACACCTGGGCTCTTTCCATACTTTGGCTATTGTTGATAGTGCTGCTATAAACTTTGGGGTGCATGTGTTCCTTCGAAACAGCATCCTGTATCCCTTGGATAAATACCTAGTAGTGCATTTGCTGGGTCGTAGGGTAGTTCTATTTTTAATTTTTTGAGGAACCTCCATACTGTTTTCCAGAGTGGCTACAACAGCTTGCATTCCCACCAACAATGCAAAAGAGATCCCCTTTCTTCGCATCGTTGCCAACATCTGTTGTTGCCTGAGTTGTTAATGTTAGCCATTCTGACAGGTGTGAGGTGGCATCCCATTGTGGTTTTGATTTGTATTTTCCTGATGATGAGTGATGTTAAGCATTTTTTCATGTGTCGGTTGGCCATCTGGATGTCTTCCTTGGAGA
Organism: Prionailurus viverrinus; assembly: GCF_022837055.1. Taxonomy (NCBI): domain Eukaryota; kingdom Metazoa; phylum Chordata; class Mammalia; order Carnivora; family Felidae; genus Prionailurus; species Prionailurus viverrinus. The sequence continues at coordinate 32,566,221 of NC_062569.1, forward strand.
AGTGTCCATTCATGTCTTTTGCCCATTTCTTCACTAGATTCTTTGTTTTTTGGGTGTTGAGTTTGATAAGTTCTCTATAGATTTTGGATACTAACCCTTTATCTGATATGTTGTTTGCAAATATCTTCTCCCATTCTGTCAGTTGCCTTTTAGTTTTGCTGGTTGTTTCCTTTGCTGTGCAGAAGCTTTTTATTTTGATGAGGTCCCAATAGTTTATTTTTGCTTTTGTTACCCTTGCCTCTGGAGACATGTTGAGTAAGAAGTTGCTGCGGCCAAGATCAAAGAGGTCTTTACCCGCTTTCTCCTGGAGGATTTTGATGGCTTCCTGTCTTACATTGAGGTCTTTCATCCATTTTGAGTTTATTTTTGTGTATGGTGTAAGAAAGTGGTCCGGGTTCATTCTTCTGCATGTCGTTGTCCAGGTTTCCCAGCACCACTTGCTGAAGAGACTGTCTTTATTCCATTGGATATTCTTTCCTGTTTTGTCAAAGATTAGTTGGCCATACGTTTGTGGGTCCATTTCTGGGTTCTCTATTCTGTTTCATTGATCTGAGTGTCTGTTTTGGTGCCAGTACCATACTGTCTTGATGATTACAGCTTTGTAGTATAGCTTGAAGTCCGGGATTGTGATACCTCCTGCTTTGGTTTTCTTTTTCAAGATTACTTTGGCTTTTCAGCATCTCTTCTGGTTCCATACAAATTTTAGGATTATTTGTTCTAGCTTTGAGAAGAATGCTGGTGCAAGTTTGATTGGGATTGCATTGAATATGTGGATTGCTTTGGGTAGTATTGACATTTGTTCTTCCTATCCAGGAGTATGGAATCTTTTTCCATTTTTTTGTGTCTTCTTCAATTTCTTTCATAAGCTTCCTATAGTTTTCAGTGTATAGATTTTTCACCTCTTTGGTTAGATTTATTCCTAGGTATTTTATGGTTTTTTTGTGCAACTGTAAATGGTATTGATTCCTTAATTTCTCTTTCTGTTGCTTTATTGTTGGTGTTAAAAATATTTTTTTAAATTAGTGTCTGGGTGGCTCAGTTGGTTAAGCGTCTGACTCCTGGTTTTGGCTCAGGTCGTGATCTTACGATTTTGTGAGTTCGAGCCCCACATACAGCTTCATGCTGACAGTGCAGAGCCTGCTTGGGATTCTGTCTCTTCTCTGTGCTCCTCCCCCACTCATGCTGTCTCTCTCTCTCTCAAAAATAAATAAATAAACTAAAAATAAAAAAGAAGGACATTGGTGATTCATGGGAAGAGGTCAAAATAACATTAACAGGAGTTTGGAAGAAGTTGATTCTAACCCTTGTGGATGACTTTGAGGGTTTCAAGACTTTAGTGGAGGAAGTTGATCACAGATGTGGTAGAAATAGCAAGACAACTAGAAGTGGAGCCTGAAGATGGGATTGCGTTGCTGCAATCTCATGATAAAACTTGAATGGCTAAGGAGTTGCTTCTGATAGATGAGCAGAGGAGTGGTTTCTTAAGATGGTATCTACTCCTGGTGAAGATGTCATGAAAATTGTTGAAATGACAACAGAGGATTTGGAATATCACATAAACTTAGTCTCTGGATCATTTGAGGGGATGACTCCAATTTTGAAAGAAGTTCTGCTGTGGGTAAAATGCTATCAAACAGCATCACGTGCTACAGAGATCTTGTTAAATGAGAGTTAACAGATGCAGCAAACTTCATTGTCTTATTTTAAGAAATTGCACCAGACACCCCAAACTTCAGCAATCACCATCTGATCTGTCAGCAGCCATCAACACTGAGACAAGTCCCTCCCCTGCTCACTCTCTCTCTCTTTCTTTATTTTTTTTTTTCAACGTTTATTTATTTTTTGGGGGACAGAGAGAGACAGAGCATGAACGGGGGAGGGGCAGAGAGAGAGGGAGACAGAATCGGAAACAGGCTCCAGGCTCTGAGCCATCAGCCCAGATCCTGACGCGGGGCTCGAACTCATGGACCGCGAGATCGTGACCTGGCTGAAGTCGGACGCCTAACCGACTGCGCCACCCAGGCGCCCCCTCTCTCTCTCTCTTTCAAATAAACATTTTTTAAAAATGTGAGATCATGACCATGCAGTAATGACCTGAGCCAAAATCAAGAGTTGGGCACTTAACAGACTGAACCACCAGGGTGCCTGTAAATATTAGTTTTATACACATGGGAAAACCAAAAAATTTGTTTGATTTGCTTTATAGCAGTATTTGCTTTATTGGGATGGTCTGGAAATGAACCTTCAATTTCTCCAACATATGGCTATATATGCACATCCTATTGATTCTGTTTCTGTGGAGAACCCTCACTAATACAGAGGGTAAAGGCAGAAAATAGGGAAAATTTCTGTAGTGTTATCAAGGGAAGCAAGGCTTTCAGTCACCCAAGACTGTTAATGATTGAGTGGATATCTGGGCCTACGAGATCCTATAGAGATGTCAGTAGTCTTTTTTCCTTTATCTTTTTTATTGAAGTATATTTGACATATAATATTCTACTAGTTTCAAGTATACACCATAGCAGTTTGATATTTTTAAACATTACAAGTTGATCCTCACAATAAGTCTAGCCACCATCTGTCACCATACAAAGTTATTATAATATTATTGACTATATTCCCTATGCTGTATTTTTCATCCTCATGACTTATTTATTTTATAAATAAAATAGTTTGTTTCTCTTAATACTCTTTACCTATTTTACCACCCCGAACTCCTCCCCTCTCTGGTAGCCAACAGTTTGTTTCTTGTATCTATGAATCTGTTTGTTTTGTTCTTTAGATTTGTGAAATCATATCATATTTGTCTTTCTCTATCTGACTTATTTCAGTTAACATAATACCCTCTAGGTCCAGTCTTACAAATGGTAAGATTCCATTCTTTTTGAATGGCTGAGTCATATTCTGTGGTATATATATATATATATATATATACACACATACCATATATATATATACATACCATATATATATATATACACATATACATATACCATATATATATATATATATATATATATATACCACATCTTTATCCATTCATCTATCAATGGGCACTTAGGTTACTTCCATATTTTGGCTATTGTACATAATGCTGCAGTGAACATAGATTGGTGTTTTTGTTTTCTACAGATAAATACCCAGAAGTGGGATTGCTGGGTTGTATGGTAGTTATATTTTTAATTTTTTGAGGAATCTTCATACCATTTTTCCATAGTGGTGGCACCAATTTACATTCCCAACAGTGTTCGAGGGTTCCCTTTTCTCCACATTCTCACCAACATTTACTGTTTTTTGCATTCCTGATAATAGCCAATCTGATTATATGTGGGTTGTATGAGTGATATCTCATTATGGTTTTGATTTGCATTTCACTGATGATTAGTGATGTTGAGCATTTTTTCATGTGCCTGTTTTCTATCTGTATGTCTTCTTTGGAAAAATGTGTACTCAAGTCCTGTGCCCATTTTTCAACCTATTTTTTTAAATATTAAGTCGCATAAATTCTTTATATATTTTGGATTTTAACCCCTTATAGGTTGTATGATTTGTAAATGTCTTCTCTGAATCAGGAGTTTGCCATTTTGTTTTGTTAATGCTTTCCTTTGCTGTACAAAGGCTTTTTAGCTTGATGTAATCCCCTTTATTTTAGCTTTTGTTGCCCTTGCCTAAGAAGACTAGCCCAAAAAGATATTTCTAAGACCAGTGTCAAAGAGTTTACTGCCTATGGTTTCTTCTGGGAATTTTATGGTTTCAGGTCTTACATTCAAGTCTTTAATCCATTTTGAATTTGGTTTTGTATATGGTGTAAGACAGTGGTCCAGTTTCATTCTTTTGCATGTAGCTGTCCAATTTTCCCATTACCATTTATTGAAGACACTGCCTTTCCCCCTTGTATACCCTTGTGTCCTTTGTTATAGATTAATTGGCCATATATGTGTGGATTTATTTTTGGGATCTCTTTTCTATTCCATTGATATATGGGTCTTGATTACTGTAGCTTTGTACTGTAGTTTGAAATCTGAGAGCATGACATCTCCGGCTTTGTTCTTCTTTCTCAAGTTCGCTTTTGCTATTTGAGATGTCAGTAGTCTTAACGTCATTCCCTATTCTTTTCCATGTCTCCCTCTTGGTTTTCAAATCCATTTCATTCCAGCCAACAAATATTTACTGAGTGCCAGGATGTGCCAGCTACTGTGTTAGGAGCTGAGGATAAAATGGCATGAAAGTCTGCTATCCAGAAGTGTACCATCTGGTGGGAAAGATAGGATAGAAACAAATGAATGTAGGGATAGTGAGGGCACAAAGGTGGGAGAGGTCAAGGAAGACTGCAAAGGAGGAAGTAACACTTGGGCAAACCACTAAAGCACAGATGTGAACTCAATAGATAGACAAGGACAAAAAGGAGGACCAGATCATTCCAGGCAGATAGAATAATGTGAAAGAAAAACTAAAATTAATTGAGCACTTGCTCGATGTCAGATACCAAGTTTTTGTATTAACTGATTTAATATTCAGTCTACCCTATGAGGTAATATTATTATCGCAATTTTACAGAAGAAATAGGCAAAGAGGTTAAAACAAGTTGCTGAAAGTCATAATTTTAATAAGTTCTATAGCTAAGATTCAAATCCAGGCAGTCTGGCTTCACTATCTGTTTTGTTTTGATTTGTTGTAACTTTCTAGCCCTGTGCTACTGTCTTCTTCAGTTATGCAGTAATACATTCGTTAAATCTTAAAACCAGAAGGGCCCTTGGATAATTTATTCAGGTGGTTCTTGCACAAGGAAATTATACATTCGGATAACTAGGGAGGTTTTAAAAAATACCAGTGCCTAGCACTGCCTCCCCCCTCACCTCCAAGCCACACAGGAGGAACCACAACTCCCTCACACACCGCCCCACCCCCGACTTTTTAAATTATAAATTAAAAAAATTTTTAATGCTTTTATTTATTTTTGAGAAAGAGAGAGACAGAGACAGAGAGAGACAGAGTGCAAATGGGGGAGGGGCAAAGAGAGGGAGACACAGAATCTGAAGTAGGCTCCAGGTTCTGAGCTGTCAGCACAGAGCCCAATGCTGGGCTCGATCTCATGAACTGCTAGATCATGACCTGAGCCGAAGTCTGCTCAACCAGCTGAGCTACCCAGGTGCCCATGCCTTTTCTAATTTTAAAACTTGTGGTCAAATATGCATAACACAAAAATTACCATATTTGCCATGTTTAAGTGTATATAATTCAATGCCATTAGTTACATTCTCAATATTGTGCAACTGTCACTATTTGCAAACCATTTTCCTTATCCCAAACAGAAACTCTGTAACTATTAAGCATAATTCCCCATTTCCCATCCTCCCAGGCCCTGGTAACTTCTAATCTATTTCCTGTTTTTAACAATTTGTCTATTCTAAATACCTCATTTAAGTGAAATTATACAACAGCTATCCTTTTGTGTCTGGCTTGTTTCAATTAGCATAATGTCTTCAAGGTTTGTCCATGTTGTAGTATTTGTTAGAACTTCATTCCTTTTTATGGCTGAATAATATTCAATTGTATGAATATATCACATTTTCTTCAGCCATTCATCTGTTCGGGCACATAGGTTGTCCTCTCCTGCTCCCAACCCTGCCCACCAAATACACATGGGGGAACCATTACTTTTTATTTTTATTTTATTTTAGTTTTTTAACTTTTTAAATGTTTATTTATTTTGAGAGAGAGAGAAAGAAAGAGAGGGGGGCGGGCAGAGGGAGAGGGAGACACAGAATCCAAAGCAGGTTCCAGGCTCAAAACTGTCAGCACAGAGCCTGACACGGGGCTTGAACTCATGAACCATGAGGTCATGACCTGAACTGAAGTCGGATGCTTAACCGACTGAGCCACCCAGATGCCCCAGGAACCACTACTTTTTAAAACTTAACATTGTCATACACAAAGAGAACAAAATGACAAAAGGAGGCAGAGGCTGAGTACCAAGTGGCACAGGGAAAAGGCCCAAAGGAGTGAAAATGTGTACAACTAGTTTGGATGGCAAGAAGCCAGGTTTTCAGGTGGGATTCTCTGTGGCAGAAGTGGTCTTGTGATTGAGATGTTTCTCCTACTTTCCGTACAGATATTTTGTCATCATCACTCCTATTACCTATCAGAAAACTTATGATTTTTGGAAAATAAAAATAGTTTTGTCTACTATGAAAGCAGAATGTGATCCTGATGGTGATAATACTTTGTCATTAAGGCAATGAGATAAATATTTTTCTTGAGATTATTTGCATGAAAACAGCTACTTCCAAGCTAGAACTTCAGACAGGGCTCCTGTGGGAGACAGGAGTCAAACTGAGAATGTAAAGTAGGGGAAGAGGGAGGGAATTGGGAAGAGGAAAGGAGAGCAGAATAGGGAGGAGAGACTAATTTTGGGTACTGTGTGAAAAAGTTCTAAACAACCGTCTGGCACACATTCTTTTCGACAATAGAACCTACTGACCTGCTCTGTGCCACATAGCCTACCTGGTGTCCTTCACATGGAGTGTGTTCAGTAATGTCTACCAAATTAGTTTCTTTTACCTCCTTTTAAGTTCTTTCAGTTCAAAGTGAGGTAGGCCATTAGCTTTCTCCAAATTTTTAATTGTTTCTTCAATGCTTCCCTACTCCTAAACCTCCTAAGGTTTCACTTCCTCTCAAAGCTGAGTTAACCCATGTTTAGTGCTTAGCACAGTATCTATACAAATGTAAATATCAGTATACCTGCCTATTGATGTTATTACTGTTACTGACTTCTTCCACCTTTCCTTCTTTCTTCTGTTTTCACTAGATTTTAGAGCCATTAGTTTTGCCTTTCTTTATTCTATTTGATTTTCCATTCTTGCTTTTATCCTATTTTGATTGTTTCTGTTAGAGTGCTGAAAATATTGTTGTGGTGTCTGGCTCGATCAAGGTTTTCTTTGTCTTCTTAGTCTCTTTCTGATAGCTCATTGCAAGGATGCTTTAATCTAAGCATTACAAAAGGGGAAATGATTATTTGCCTTACATTTTGTTTTCCTAAGTGAGAGGTCGATGGACTTTTTTTTTTGTCAAGCAATAAACTGTTGCAATATGAGTGATATTTTTATTACAAGTTCTGCCACTACATATAGTATATATGTCCTAAGTAATACATCTGATTTTCAGAATTTGCTCCAGAAATTTCCTTTTATATTTTTATAGAGGTAATATTCAGTTGGTTCACCATAGGAGACTACTATATGACTGTAGTATATGTCTATACTATAGGAGACTATATGTCTCCTCTTTTATTATTTATTCTTCTGTCAAATTTGCCTATGGTGGGCTCCTATATAACCTGAGTATTTGATTGAAGTCTTATACAATTAACTTTTCCTGTAGGCCCTCTTTTACATCTTCATAAACTGTTCAGTTTCATGATTTGATTTTATTATTTGCTACTTACATGCAACATGAATATTATCACACCTTATAAGAAAGGCAATTACTTCTGATAAATTCTTCACTTCCTAAGTGTGCCTGATGCAAGAAAAGGCATGTCCTTTATCTTCTACTCTGTTATTTCGCACTTATTATCAATATTCTTGTCTCTCAAACTCTATTAGTTTAAGAAGTGATTTTCTAGTTTGAGAGATGGGAGTTTAGAAGCAAGTTCTTTTTTCTCTAAAGCAGTGTGCCTTTGCACACAAAGGTGCAGGCTCAAGGAGTATTAATAAATTACAAGCAAACTTAAATGCTGCCTCTAGCCACCCTGACTTTAGGAATTGCAGTGGGGAAGGGAGAAGAATCCTTATTCAAAGAGGGGTGTTAAGAGTTATGCCAGCCAGGGTTCAGCCTAAGGATGGGTAGAATCATGCTGACAGCCTTTGGGGCCTCAGAACATGGGCCCCCATCATCATTTTGGAGGGAGGAATGGCTTCTCTCAGGAGGTACATTTAACAGCACAGAACCTGTGCATGTCCTAATGTCTCACGATATCCTGGAAAGGTAGTTGTTGTGTCCTCCCTTTTAGGTGATCGGTTAGGTGATCATTTTCACTCAGGGGCAAGACTGTCAAAGCAAATTGGGTTAATAAGCTATTGTAGGGCGAGGCTGCTCAGGTTTAAGGTACTAACCTATTAGTTCTTTTTGTTTATTTAAAAGCCAATTTTATTCATATGTGTCAAATGTTACATTAGTACCTACATTTAAACCACTAATATTATAATCAAATTGTAGTTGCCAGTTTTATAGCTAATACTTTTCACCATTGTAGGGATCAGTCTGGTCACTAAAGAAAGAAACTCTCACTACCAAGTAGCATTTGCTTAAAGTATAATAAGGGTATTGACCCAAGGATTCCTACCAAGACAGTAGGGATGTCAGTGTTAATTTTCTCAACCTTGGGAGAGAATTAATCATGGGCCTTATGTTGTGGAATGTAGCTTAGGAAACAGAGCCTCTTTTGGAAAAAAATATTGGTTTCAGGCTGACCACACTGATTTGTCCCCATTGTTCAAGCAGACACCAAACTGTGCATCCTTTTAATCCATTTGTGTCAAGCATTTTAGCCTTGTGTCAGGCTCTGCATTAACAGCACAGAGCCTGCTTGGGATTGTCTGTCTTTCTCTCTGTCAATCAATCAATCAATCAATAAACATCTAAAAAAAACACAAACTGATTTTAAAGAGAGTTGAATCAAAAGATCCCAATGAATACCATCTAAAACTCTTCCTCTTGAAATAGAATAATTATTACTTTAGTTGGTGGCAGAGCCAGGACTAAAAACCAACTTTTCTGACTTTTAAATTTCTTATCTCTAGAAAAAAATTTTTTTCTCCTCCTTTTTACTTGACGAATTGTCACATATGCATAAAGTCCCAATTCAGGTATCCTTTTCACCTGGAAACTTGCTAAGATTCCCCTTTATCTGGGTTAGATGCCCTTTGTATGTGCTCCAGCATCTCCCTGAACTTCATATAGTTGCTTGCATTATTAACTTATTAAAATAATAAATTTGACTTTACTTGTCTCTTCCACTAGTCTATGAGCTCTCTGAGTGCAGGAACCATGCCTATTTTATCTTTATATTTATAGAGCCTAGCATGATGCTGAGTTTATGGTACCTCAATTAATATTGATTGAAGTGAATACATGTTGACTTACATGTGCAAAAATGTAAGAACTAGTCAGGATTTCAGGTTCTTTTCAAGAACTTTTTTTTATGAAAACTATAATTAAATCAAAACTAGAGAGACTGAAGAAGATTATTATGTATCTCTTTAGTATAAGATTGCTTTTGTATTTTTTAAAAACTGTTTATTTATTTTGAGACAGAAAGGAAGAGAGAGAGAGAGAGAGAGAGAGAGAGAGCTCCCATGCACCCGGGGGATAGGCAGAGAGAGAAGGAGAAAGAGAATCCCAGGCAGGCTCCACGCTGTCAGTGTGGGGCTCAATCCCATGAGCTGTGAGATCATGACCTGAGCCAAAATCAAGTTGGACACTTAACTGACTGAGCCACCCAGGCACCCCTATAAGATGGTTTTTGAATCAGTGGGACACAATATAAATTTAATAGTGTTGACAGATACCAGTAATATATCTGTCATAAACTAATTCATGAATAGAAATGAACAAAAATTTCACCATGCGAATAATAGTTTAAAGTATACAGGTGGACTAAGGTTAAATACACTAATGTATGCCTAATAGGATGTAGAATAAAACTTTTATCTTGGAATTAGTGTCCATGATCTTACAATGGAGGGCAAAATGCTTCACTTTTGAAAGTCCATCAGTTAGGGCCAGATATAAGAGGCCTTTCCTTTAATTATCACTGAGATCCCTACTCCTTCCTATTCCTTAAAATACTGGGGAAGGCACTGGATAACTGGTGTTCCAGGTATCTACCACAGGTAACAAATCACTCGAAAGCTGAGTAACTTAAACAACAATCATTTTATTATCTGTCATAGTTTCTGTAGATCAGGAATTTGGAAAGGACTTGGCAGGGAGATTCTGACTCAGGGTCTCTTATATACTTGAAATCAGATGGGTGGCTACAGTTGGAACAGCAAGGGGTTAGAGCAGCTGGGGGCTGGGGCGTAGCCAGGCATTTCTCTCTCTTTATATAGTTTCAGAACCATTCTATGTGGTTTCTCTACATGGGCTAGTTTGAGCATCCTCACACCTTGGTAGCCTCAGAGCTACCAGAGAAAGGCATAGCGGTTTCACTTCTTATGACCTCACCTCAGAAGTCACAATATGCCACTTGTGCCATACTCTATTGGTTGAAACAGTCACGGAAGCCTACCTACTTTTAATGGGAGGGGATATAGACCCTACCTCTCTATTTAATAATGTCAAATTCACATTAAACAAAACAAAACACAACCAAACATGTAGTATAGGAGATATTAGATTTGTGGTTCTCTTTGAAAAATACTATCTGTCACAGGGATCATATTATCTTTATGGTCTTTGGTTTAAGAAAAACGTTATGCTTTTTCCTAATGGGAGAAAGGAGAGGCAAGTCCCCTCTTATAGCTGACTGAGGGTAAAGGTTACCAGATCGTTATGTATGATGATTGAGTGTGCCTTCTCATTCTCCATTTCTAAGTCTGCTTAGATAGCACATTTTAATTTACCCTTTGCTTGTTTGAATGAAGAGAAATAAAGTTGGAGAGAAGGGGACAGTGGCACACTCCACTGAGTGGTGAGGTATGTGTTTCCGGTAAATACTGTTGGTGCCTGCCAAAGAGAGATGTCCTCCAGGGAAAAGGACCTAGCAGCAAAAATCTGTGGGCCATAAGCCCTAGGGGAGGAGGTGCTGTCACATCAGGGATTTATGCACTGGGGAGGCCTTACAAAATTTCCCCAAGATAGCCTGAATTTGGATACCTACAACCTAGAAAGTATCAGTGACCTATCAGAGCTAACAGAGAAACAAAGACAACAACCAAAGAATGAATTCCAACATGTTGTCAGAATCAGGGTTCAAGCTGAGACTCAGAATCAGTAAGAGATTTATTACAAGGAATTGGCTAATATAATTGTGGGGACTGGATAAACAAGTCTGAAGTCTGTAGGGCAGGCAGTCAGGAAGAGAAGATCAAGAACATGTTGGAATCCCATGAGCACAGGCTGAAGCTTTGCCCACTGGCAATGAGGAAAGAAGATCAAGAGTAGGCTGTAACCCTAAGGGAGTTAAATATTTGGAATATCCAAACCCAAGAAAAGCCTAAGCCCTCTTTTAAAGGGCTCACCCAATCAGGTCAGGCCCATACAGAGTACACTTTCTTTTGATTAGCTTAAAGTCACTGATTAGGGATTTTTCTCACATCTGCAAAATACCTTCACAGCAACACCCAGATTAGTTTCGATTAAATAACTAGGGAATGTAGTTCGGCACAGCCAAGTTTATACATCAAAAAGCCACATAACTGGAGCAAATATAAAACATGTGTTCTTTTCCTTTTCCTTTCTCCCTGTGCCAATATACCAGGGGAGCTAGAGCCTAGAATAGGGAGATGGAAGAGGTGTCCCAGAGGCAGAGTCACCACCGTCCCACAGACTCCAAAGGGAGGGAATGGGAGAAGGAGCAAAATGGCAGAACACATTCTCTCCCTGTCCGTGCCCCTGGAGCTATAAATCTGGCCTGCAATGGGAAGGAGAAAGCTTTTAATGGATATAAGACAAAACTTTAACAATGGGTAGCACATGAGAAGTTATGCGTTCTAAGAGAGATGTCATCAAGATACTTGCTGACTAGCAAGGAAAGGAGATTAAAAAAAATTTTTTTTTATCTTTATTTTTGACAGAGTGTGCGTGGGAAGGAACAGAGAGGGAGACACAGAATCCGAACCAGGCTCCTCTCTCTGAGCTGTCAGCACAGAGCCTGACACAGAGCTCGAACTCACAAACTGTGAGATCATGACCTGAGCCGAAGTTGGACGCTTAACCTACTGAGTCACCCAGGTGCCCCGCAAGGAAAGGAGATTTTAAGATAGAAATTTGAGTACAGTAGCTGGAGATGAAATGCCACCGACTTGAGACAACTAAATAATAAAATGATTAGATTACAAAAATTAGAAGAACTGCAGATGTTAAACAAGAAAGGAAAAAATAAGAGGCTAGAGTGACCAGGGAAGGCTTGTTTCTAAGAGGCAAAATTTGGACTGGCCCTTCTTAAAAAATGAGCAATGTTTAGAAAGTTGGAGCAGAGGAAACTCATGAGTATAAAGACTTAGACATGTACATGTAGGGAGTGAGGTCAGGGAGGGCACTGGACTGATCACAGCAGTATGTGTGTTAAGGAGTCAAGTACTGATAGGGGCTAGATGAGGTAGGGTCTGGAGAGCCAAGCAAAAGAGTTGAGATTCAGTGAGGTAGCCAGGAAAAAAGAAATCACTGTAGGTTCTTAAGTGGGGAAAGCTTAAGGGAAATTTTTGTTTTGTTTTGAATCTTTTAAAGACAGCCTAAGTGGCAGTGGTATAATATAGACGGATTTTAAGGGAGAAGGGTTAGGATTTAAGGGGTCTAGTTAGGATGCTGTTGCAATATTCTAGATAGGAATTCACAATAACCTGATCCAGAATCACAAAGGTAAAATGGAATTGGAGAAGAAAGGAAAAATCAGAAATATTTCAAAGACAAGAACAGTAAGATTGATGACCAAATGGAAGTATAACAGCAAAAAGGATAATTGAGAGTATTCCCTGGTTTCTAGTTTGGGGAACTGGAGAAATGGTGGTATCGCAAACAAAAATGAGGAGGTTAGGGAAGGAAAATCTATGTGGGAGATGAAGACTATTCAATTTGGGATTATTGAAGCTGAAGTCACAACATGGTAAAAGTTGGAAGAAAAAAGGAGTACCTGGGTGGCTCAGTTGGTTAAGCGTCTGGCTCTTCACTTTGGTTTGGGTCATGATCTCACAATTCATGAGTTCGAGCCCCCCGTTGGTCTCTGTGCTGGCAGTGTGGAGCCTGCTTGGGATTCCCTCTCCCTCCCTCTCTCTGCCCCTCCCCTACTTGTGTGCACTCTGTTTCTCTCTCTCTCTCTCTCAAAATAAATTTTAAAAAAAGTTGGAAGAAAAGAACATCATATTGGCTTGATAGCAATATGCAGGAATGACTGTAAGTAGGAGGTCCAGGCTAGGAAAGTGAAAAACTTGGATGTACAGGTGGTGTTTTTTAAAATGACTTCTTCCAACTGAAGATGGTGTTGTTTAGAAGAGAAAAGAGTAAAGAGGAATGAAACAGTTGGCTACCCAGATGGTGTCAAAGAACAAAATAGGATTTGATTTCTAGACCATGGTTTAAGATCCTGGAACTGGTGAGTTTTTGGCAAGGACAGGGAGTATGTTATAAGGACAAAAAAATAAAAAGGTTTCCTTTTTTTTTTTTTTTTTTTTTTTTTTTTAGAAGGGAGAAATCATTGGGAAGGAAATAGGAAATTGTTCTTAGAAAAAGAGAGAGAGAATGAACAGAAAAGAGAACTGAGTGAACAGATACAAGTCTTGAAGAAAGAAACAATGGAGAAGATACCTAGTGTTTTAAGAGAGTTAATTATAGGTAAAAGGAAACAGAATTCTTGTCAACATTTGTTGAGGATTCATGATGTGCCTGCACTGTGCCAAATTTTTTATATGCATTATCTCATTTAATCCTTACAACAAGCTTTTTTCCTACTCAACAAAATGTCATGGACATCTTTCAGTGTCAATAAAGATCTGTCTTGTTTTTAATGGGTGTATAGCATAGTATTTTAATTTATGAAGGGACATTGGGGTAAGCTACAATGAACCCTCCTATTCATACATTTTTTCCCATAATTTTTTGTATGCTTTTTTTCTAAAATAGCAGAACATTTTGTTTTAGTTTATAATCTAATTTTTTAGGGGCGCCTGGGTGGCGCAGTCGGTTAAGCGTCTGACTTCAGCCAGGTCACGATCTCGCGGTCCGTGAGTTCGAGCCCCGCGTCGGGCTCTGGGCCGATGGCTCAGAGCCTGGAGCCTGTTTCCGATTCTGTGTCTCCCTCTCTCTCTGCCCCTCCCCCGTTCATGCTCTGTCTCTCTCTGTCCCAAAAATAAATAAACGTTGAAAAAAAAAATTTATAATCTAATTTTTTGAACAATATTGTGATTCAAAAATAAAAATACAAAAAAGTATACAGTAAAAATGTTTTCCTCCATTCTTGTTCCTTGTTCTACCCTAATAATTGTTAGTTTACTTTGTATCTTTCCATAATTTCTGTATGTTATATAAGCACATATAAAAATGTATTATTTTTCCTTTTTTTAAACACATAAGATAAAAAGCATCTTGTGGTCAATTCTTCAGGATAAAATCTTAGAAGTGATATTGCTGAGGGGTGCCTGGGTGGCTCAGTTGGTTAAGTGTCTAACTTTGACTCAGGTCGTGATCTCACAGTTCATGGGTTCGAGCCCCGTATTGGGCTCTACGCTGACAGCTCAGAGCCTGGAGCCTGCTTCAGATTCTCTTTCTTCCTTTCTCTCTCTGCCCCTCTCCCCACTTGTGCTTTCTCAAAAATAAATAAATAAACAGTGAACAACAACAACAACAAAAAAAAACCCTTGAATCTCCTTTAAAAAAAAAAAGAAGTGATATTGCTGAGTTAAAGAGTAGTTTCAGTCAAAATCTTAAAACATATTAACCAATTGCTCATCAGAGATGTAATACACACCAACAATGCATGATTGTCACTAAATCCACTTATTTATTTGTTTGTTTGTTTATTTATTTATCTATTATTTTTTAAGTATCCTCCACACCTAGCACGGAGCCCACCGTGGGGCTTGAACTCATAACCCCTAGATCAAGATCTGAGCTGAGGTCAAGAGTCAGATGTTTAACTGACCAAGCCATCCAGGCACCCCCATTTTATTTATTTTCTAATTTTTGACTATCTAAATATGTATGGGGAGCCCAGAATAAATGTTTAAAAGACAATAATTAGTAATATAGAGCTAAATGTGATATTATACAGAAGGGATTATTCAAAAAACATTGGACTTATCCATTTAAAATTTATAATAGACAAGGAACACAGTAGAAAGGAAAGATTTTATCTAAGTTGTTATTTACTTTTCTGTGTTTTTCTTATTGGATGAGTGGAGAAACACGTAGGAATGAAAAGATGGGAAAATATCAGTTGTTTGAGGTGTAAACATAAGCAACGGTGCTGCACGAGACAAAGAATAAGCAGAATGAGAAATAGGGGCAGACATAGAATAAAAGTGAAAAAAGTGCAGACAGTTTCCTTGGGCCTCCTACATCTGATAAGGCACAGCCAGATCTTCTCTTCCTATTACTTTTTTTTAAAAACTCCTGTTACAACCTCTACTTTCTATTATTAAATTGGTGTGTATGATTATAATAGAAATTAAAACTAAATTTCCACTGAATGAATATGTACATTTGTCTTTTTTTTTCTTAAATAGAATTGCTTATCTGAAGAAATGGATAACTCTCCCTCCAAAAAACATCCAGTTAAAAAACGGGTGAAAATACATCCCAACACTGTGATGGTGAAATATACTTCTCATTATCCCCAGCCTGGGGATGATGGATATGAAGAAATCAATGAAGACTATGGAAATTTTATGGAAGAAAATCCAAAGAAAGGCCTACTGAGTGAAATGAAAAGAAAAGGAAGAACTTTCTTTGGAACCATGGATACTCGACCTCCGCCAACGGAAGACCCAATGACGGATGATATTGGACAATTCCAGAGCTTTGCAGAAAAAAACATTTTTCAATCCAGAAAAATGTGGATAGTGCTGTTTGGATCTGCTTTGGCTCATGGATGTGTAGCTCTTATCACTAGGCTTGTTTCTGACCGTTCTAAAGTTCCATCTCTAGAACTGATTTTTATCCGTTCTGTCTTGCAGGTCTTGTCTGTGTTAGTTGTGTGTTACTACCAGGAGGCGCCCTTTGGACCCAGTGGATACAGATTACGACTCTTCTTTTATGGTGTATGCAATGTCATTTCTATCACCTGTGCTTATACATCATTTTCAATAGTTCCTCCCAGCAATGGGACCACTATGTGGAGAGCCACAACCACAGTCTTCAGTGCCATTCTGGCTTTTTTACTTGTGGATGAGAAAATGGCTTATGTTGACATGGCTACTGTTGTTTGCAGCATCTTAGGTGTTTGTCTTGTCATGATCCCCAACATTGTTGATGAAGACAATTCTTTGTTAAATGCCTGGAAAGAAGCCTTTGGGTATACTATGACTGTGATGGCTGGACTGACCACTGCTCTTTCCATGATAGTATACAGATCCATTAAAGAGAAGATTAGCATGTGGACTGCACTATTTACCTTTGGTTGGACTGGGACAATCTGGGGAATATCTACTATGTTTGTTCTTCAAGAACCCATCATCCCATTAGATGGAGAAACCTGGAGTTATCTCATTGCCATATGTGTCTGTTCTACTGCAGCATTCTTAGGAGTTTATTATGCCTTGGACAAATTCCATCCAGCTTTGGTCAGCACAGTGCAACACCTGGAGATTGTAGTAGCTATGGTCTTGCAGCTTCTAGTGTTACACATATTTCCTAGTGTCTATGATGTTTTTGGAGGGGTAAT
This sequence comes from Prionailurus viverrinus, assembly GCF_022837055.1. Taxonomy (NCBI): domain Eukaryota; kingdom Metazoa; phylum Chordata; class Mammalia; order Carnivora; family Felidae; genus Prionailurus; species Prionailurus viverrinus. Next base: position 32,582,818 of record NC_062569.1, read on the forward strand.
CATTATGATTAGTGTTTTTGTCCTTGCTGGTTATAAACTTTATTGGAGGAATTTAAGAAGGCAGGATTATCAGGAAATCCTAGACTCTCCCATCAAGTGAAGACTTGATTATTATTTTGTTAACATTCACTTATTCATAGGTACACTGCCATTTTAATGTTTACCTATAAATGTTTTGTGTTGTATAAGTGACAGAATGCTATATAATATATAATTAATATATGCAGATGTAGAAAATTCTAGTCTAATATATTCAAAAACAAATATTAATAAATATGTGAAACATCATGAACCCAGTGTCTTTACTGTTATTAACAAAAGGTAATTGTGGTAGGAGAATGTTAACTTTCATCACTAAAGAACATAAGACTTGAGGAAATGACCCCTTTTGAATGGGATGTCTGTTGTCCTAAAAAAATGTTCATGCCCCATGTTCTACAAGTGTTCAACAAAAATCCTTCAATATTCAAAAATATGCATTTTTGAAAAGTACACAATAAGGTAAAATGCTTAATACCAAGCCCTATTTTGTCACCTATTTATATTAGAAAACTAGAGGTGAGGGGTGCCTGGGTGGCTCTGTTGGTTGAGTGTCTGACTTTGGCTCAGGTCATGATCTCATGGTTTGTGGGTTTGAGGCCCACATCAGACTCACCACTGTCAGCACAGAGGCTGCTTCAGATCTGTGTCTCCCTCTCTCTGCCCTTCCTTGAGATCTCTCAAAAATAAATATACATTTGGAAAAAAAAAACATTTAAAGAAAAAAGAAAACTAGGGGTGATTGGGTTGGGTAAGGAAGCTTGAGTTGAGGCAAGAAAGAGGGAACAAAGAATAGTGTTGCTTTTTCAATGACCATAGTGGTTGTCCTACTTTCAAATAGGAAATTTGTCTTCTCTTTGCTAAGGCTACATTAAGTAATGCATACAAAAGGGAAGTAGGGAGAAGACTAGATTCTTGACAGCTCTACTTGGTCTATGCCTTTTTGTGCCTAATTGTGGGAGACGTAATGTGGGAGCAGGGTCTATTTATCCTCAGTTTTACAAATCTTTTCCAAAACTGTCCTCGTTTATGATTTTGTAGCAAGTACATATGTGAGCTGCTGTAAAGGTACTCTTTACTAAAGACAGTAACAGGAATCACAGTATAGCAGAAAATTGTTATAACATGGTAACTTGAAATTCTTTTCAGAGGGGCATACAAGTCTGTAAAAGCATATAAGCATACCAGTATAAAAGCATACAAGTCTGTAAAAGTATTAATTTGGGTCTAATTTGGGCAATTTTTACTAATTTAGCACAACAAATGTTAATATGGTTATTAAGATATTGTTATGGAGGTATCTTAGCTCCAAATTCACCCTTCTGTACTTTCCTCTGTGATGCAATGGCTCAGACCCTGCAAAGAACATTTTTCCTGTGCCAGCTGGTGTCTCACTAGGTCCCACCAATAAAAGCCATTAGAGGGAGACTGGAGGACAGAAGGGGAGAAAGGATTTCCACCTTTCTATTTGTTTGCAGTTTCTGTCATTGTTACCCAGCGGTAAGCAATAGTCCTTTGCTTCAGCAGCAGCAATTGATCTCAGCCTTGAGCTTCTTTCAACACTCCTCCATCCCCAACCAGCTTCATCTTATCCCTCTCAGTGATTGGAGGACCAGTTAAACAGCATCCTTTCAGGGAACTGAGCTACTGCTCAGCTGGGTCATTCCTCTGAGTGTCTGAGACCTTATAGTCCAGCCTTGACCCTCTTTTTCAGTTGCCCTAATGGTCATAGCTGCTCTGTACAGTTATCCTTCTGGTCTACTGCAGCGCTCCCTTTTTGCTTTTTCAGTCCTTCAGTACCCAATATCAGATTCTCTCTGTTGTAATATCTTGTGATTTCTGTCTTCTTGACTAATATGTCTCTAAACTTTCCTCAAAGGAACCCGCAGTCATTAATAGGGTCACTGTGCTTTTGGGAAAATGTTAATGTTCAGATTTTCAGGAATTACCAGACACTGGATCTCAATTATCTAAATTGAAGAAATTATCCAAATTGAAGCACAGAAGAAAAAAGATTTGAAAAAAAAAATGAACAAAGCCTAGAATGACTGGTACTAAGGACAAAGAAGTCTAGCATAAATGTAAATGTCTCAGAAAAGAGAGGGAAAGGGGCAGAAAGAAATATTGGCCAAAAGTTTTCTAAATTTGATAAAAGGAAACAGCAACAACAAACAGCAATCCACAGATCTAGAGAAATATGTGAACTCTAAGCTGCATAAATACAAAGAAAACCAGCCACACCTAGAAACATAGTGCAAGTGCTGAAAAACCTAGAAACAAAACTTTAAAAGCAGCCGGGGGTGGGGGGGGTAGGTGGGGGGGGTGGGGGGGGTGGAAGACATACAGGAAAACAATGAAACTTACAGATAGCTTTTCATCAGAAACAATGGAGGCCAGAAAACAACAGAATTAAATTTTAAAGTGCTGAAAACAATCATAAACAAAAGAAACCCTTTGATGGCTTCCTATCATCTATAGAATCAAGTCCTTAATTTCTATAACCTGCTAGTGCTTACATTTCTAGTCATCTTCAGCTCCAGCAATATTGTATAATACCTTTTTGATTGTGTAATACCTTTTTCAGTGCAGGCCCCTCTATGTGGAAAACCCTTCTCTTCTTTGCCTTCTTATTTGCCTGACTAGCCTGACCACACAACTCTCCCTGTGGCTTAATGCTCCCCTGTACGTATCTATAGCTGTATTAACTATATTAATAATAAATATATTTAAAGCTCATTCTCTGACACTGGATTGAGCTCCTTTCAGTTTAAGACTGATCTTCAGATCTCTAGCACCTATTGTAGTGCCTACCACAGAGAGGACTCAATAAATTTTTGTTGAAGTTAATTCCCGTAAAGGCATAACAATACTCAGTCCAGATATTAAATTTAGTTACCAGGGTCCCCTAATTTCTATACTTCACAGTCAAGCTTGTGATTAGTTACTTCTTGTTGATTAGCAGGTAGGGCTTTTTTTTCATTGTTGTTGTCCTAAACTGTCCTACCCAGCAGTGATGCTCAAGCAGATCATTGTCTCATCATTTCTAACTATAAGCTATCAAGTCTCCTGGGAAAGGTCTTGAGATATGGAGGCTTGATTTTCCCTTCCTTGTCTTTCCAAATCCTTTCCTTTGGGATTAATGAAGCGAGCTGCCTGCATGTTTTTATCCTAGACCTGCTATTGCTTACATTTCCAAAGCCCCATTTCCAGTCCAGAGGTCATATGTTTTGGCCCAAATTTTATTGTCATCTGATTCTGGCTAGTGCCTGGTCCACTCAGCACTAATTAGCAGGGGTGATTCCCATTTTTGGTTTGAGTTCCGCTAAAAGAGAGGAAGAAGAAGCCATGCGCATGTTTATGTTTGGAAGTTGGGGAGAGAGAGTGTGTGAAAGGAAGTCTCTGGGACAACTCCCACCCCATGACAACATGTACTCCATTCCTTCTAAGTCACCATAATGCAATTTCATACATGATTTTTGCCTATCTACCCTTTTTCAATGCTTTTTTGTTTCATCATTATTTTTATTCAACTTTTTCTCCTTTTCATATTTTTTTGAACTTTTCTTTTTTTTTTTTTTTAAGATGTCCTGGTAAGAATGGGTGATGAGGAAACTTGAAGAAGGACCACTAAAACGAAAAAACAAACAAAACAAACATGTTTATAGGGAACTAAAAGCCTTTTTAAAAAACTCTTTCTCTTACTTCTTCTATTGTTTAAATAGGTGACACACAGAACTCAAGACATACATATTCCCTTACACAATAAAATCTAAACTTACGACTTCAGCATATTTTTCTGGGTTTATTTTCCCTACTTAAGGCAGTGGTTAAGACAGAGCTACCTGATGGCAAGAACCACTTTACCTGTAGTATTGTACTAACACCTCCAACCGCATCACATGTCAAATATGTAAGTAGAATTGAATTGAGCCACATTTTGCTAATAGTTTGTTGTATGATTTTGGAGAAACAGCTTTAACCTTTGAACAATCCTTTCTCCAGCTTCAAAAATGAGTATAATAGTATCTCAATCCATAACTTTATAAGATGTATCAACAAATAAAACTATTGTGTTAGCTTGGGTTCCAATAACAAAATACCAACAACTAGAAGCTGAAGTCCCGCATCAGGATGCCAGCATGGTCAATTACAGGGGAGAGCTGTCTTCCAGGCTTGCACATGGCCCCCTTGCCACTGTCCTTTCATGGTGGAGATAGCAAGCTCTCTGTTATCTCTTTCTATAGGAACGCTAATCCTATAGGATTGGGTCCCCACTCTTATCATCTCAAAAAGTCTTAAGTACTTCCTTAAAGGCCCTATATTCAAATACAATCACATTGGAGGTTAGGGATTCAACATACAAATTTTGGGAGGGGATATAACTGCAACAGCCACTATAAAATATGCAAAGGTATTTAGACCCTTAGAATAAATTTAAAATTCACTTCCATTATTCATTTTGGATGCTAATAATGGGATATAGACATAGAATAGCTGTTGTCAAGAGTTTCATGGTTTACTTGCTAGAACCAACTTGAAGTCAGGAAGGGGTCAACAGGTGATTTGTGCTTGACCTTGTGATCCTAAATAATAGCAACCAAACCATACATATCAGCACTCAAATGAATAATTTTGAAGTTAAATGCAGAAAAGTGTGAACTCTTGGGAGTTATGGTCAGGGCCAGGATTAAAGAAGGGATAGGAAAATGTATTAATTTTTACTTAAACTATATTGACTTAACGATCTATCAAGTACTAGGCAGTGGAGAAAAACAATACTGACGTGGTTCCTGACTTAATAGAGTTTACCATCTAGGTACGGATACGGACAAGCTCTTTTAATAGCTTGGGTGGGGAAAATACCAGTGCTTCCTGAAAGGTACCTAACACAGTAAGCTTCCTTGAGGAGGCAAGGAAGCAGAGCCACAGAGTTGGTTCGGGAGGAATAATACCCGCTGAGGGCGAGGGGCTGCAGTACCGGCGTGGGGAGAACCAACTTATTGATGACCCGGCAGGTGGCTGGGGCTGGGTCCCCAAGAATGGGCACACCTGGCACCGAAGGTCATTGTCCTCCTCACAGAATGGCTACCACAGAGACTGGAAAACTATCCACGCACCAGGGCACTTACAAGGCCCTCAGACTCAGCTTATTTCGGTTTATGGCTCAAATTAACCATACGTCTTCTATTTTTCTCTCAAGTCGTCATTTCAGGCCGTTTGGTTTGTTTTTCGTTTTTGCTCCCCGCCCTTAAAAATCTGCTGGCAAGACCCTCTTTCAGGTGCCGAAACCAGAAGGGAGTTCCCAGAACAGTTGGGGCTTAACTTGGGAAGCAATAATTTCTGCTATGGAGTCCCTAATGTGGCACTGAGGAAGAAAGGCCCAAAGTAATCCGCCAGAGCAACCGAAGACGCAAAAGCGAAAAGACTCAGGGTCAGGCCAAGCGCTTCCCAACCTCTCGCTCTCTCTCCGCGGAGCTGCTTCAGCTAGCTCCACGCCCTACACACCGCTTGATTGACATGCGGACACGAGCAATCCGAGCGCGGCGCAGACAGCCCTCGCTTCAGGGATAGGAGGGAAGGGAGCGACTGAGCCTATCGGATTGTGCCGGGAGGGGGTTTCCTGCCCGCGCGGATCCGCCCGCCGCCTCCCGGCCAGTCGGTGCTGGAGCCCCGCCCGCTCGCCGCGCGCCTCCCGCCCCTCTCCCGAGAGCTACGCGGCGGCAGAGCGGAGGCCTCGTGCCGTAACGGCCATCGCGGCGGCCGCGGCGGCGTCCCGGTGCCTTCCTCAGGTGAGCTGGGGCCGCACGGACCCGGCAGAGGGAAGGTGAGACAGTCCTGCCGACAGGCAGACGGCAGACAGCGGTTCCTTCCCCCGTACGTCCACACAGCCTGTTACTCGCTGCGTCGCTTCCTCTTCTCCGGCGAAGTTAGCTCCCCGGGCGCCGTCTGCCGGCCCGGAGCTGAGCCGGAGGGGGCGGGGAGGCCGCTCGGCCGGGCCTGGGCGTTTGCACCGCGGCTCCGCGCGACCCTCTGGTCAGTGCCCCGGGTGGCGCAGCCCCAGGCCTCGCTCGGGCCGGCCGCTCTTGCGAGGCTGGGAGGTCGAGTGTACGGCGTGCGCGCTCCCCCGGTTCTTTTTCCTCCCTAAAAAGTCCTGTTGGTTGTTGTGGCGTAATCCGAGGCCGGGAAGGTAGGGACCTGGTAGAGGAGGGAAGGGGCACGCTCATCTCCAGCGCTAGAGAAGGGGAAGGAGCCGCAACCTGTGTTGAGGGTGGACATCCTTGGGATGCGCCCTGTGCCCCTCCCCTCCCCCCCCCCGCCGTTTCCCTCGTTCTCGGGAAATCTGGGTTATTTTAACTGTGTGGTCCTGCTGTATATACGTACGTTTGCTTGTTGCTTGCGCTGTGAGCTTTTGACTTTAAGTGTAATATACCCGGTAAAAGAAAGAAAGAAATCTCAATAGTTGGTTTTGTACTGTTTTCTTAGGCGCTTCCATAAAAGTTAAATTTGCAGTTAGAAGCTTGGGAAGCTGGATTTTTTTTAGGGCTGAGAACTGTAACATTATAGGAGCTAAAGTTAATGTCGAACGGATGAGCTGGTCACCTAAAAATAATTTTACCCGTTAGATTTGGTAAGAAACCGTAGGAGTTAGGAAAGAATGAAGTTGAGAATTTCTAATCCCATCTTGGATGGTGAGCGAAGAAGATCACTGTCTGATCAAAACGGGTAAATGTTGCAAGAGGTATTCATTTTTAGAAGGCCTACTTTGGTAAATTTATGAAAAACCAACCATACAATTTGTTAAGCATTTGGAAAGCACTTTTTTTTAGAATCTTAGTCTTCATCGAGGTCACAAAGTAAATGGAGAAATAAGCCAGGAAGGTTTTGTTTGTTTGATAATTGTCAGTAATGTTCAGTTCTTAAATAGGCTCCCATTCACAGTTTGATAGTAACTCAAGAACTAAGCATTGGTTGTTTAATAGTAGTTTTATTCCATCTTGATCACAGACTCGAATTTTCTTTTTTGGGAAAATTGTGATCTGGAGGAAATAGTTATAATACCTGTAAACGCTATTTGCAGAGTACTCAAGACTTAGTTGTCCTTGTTCACGTATTACATTTTAAATTTCCGCTTTATTTTTCTGCACATTATCTTTTAATCCAGGCTTCACCAGTGCTTTCAGGTCCATGTAAATAAAATTTCACACATACACAGAATGTTTCGTTAGATACTGAATGATACTTTATGCCTATGGGTTTATTTTTCTTTTGGACCTTTGAGAGCTTTCTTGCCAAAAAGCTCAAGGTAGATTTGATGTGATTATTGTTATAAATCACTTGTTGGAAAGGCCTGGGTGGCTCAGGTCACGATATCACGGTTCATGAGTTTGAGCCCCACATCTGGCTCACTGCTGTCAGTGCAAAGCCTGCTTCTGATCCTCAGTCCCCCTCTCTTTCTCCTCTCTCTCTTTGTCAAAAAGAATAAATATTAAAAAATAAATACAGGATACAGTCCATTTTTTCTTATAGTATCACAGTTTAACAAGTTTCACAATTTACTTACCTTTATAATATGGAAAGATACCAAATGTTCTCTACCTACATCAGGAGATTAAATGATTATATAGTTGCTAAGTAAAATTGGTGGAAACTCCGTGAAATCACTAAGCATTTAACAAATTCCTTGTAAGTACTTGGCTGTGCTGTTTTAGGAAGACAACTGATGTTTAAAGATTGTTTAAGGCAATGATTCTATCTGGATGATCCTCATTTTACTGATTCCACATATGCTTTGTTTTGGTATACCATACTTTCAGCTATCCAGACACAAACCTTGTGTCTTTGACATCTTTCATTAATATAACATTGGCAAATTTTCATCCACCATTTTTTTGGAAATTTCTTTCGTATATCTTTTCCTTTAGCTTTTAACTAGGTTTTCTGCCTACCTTTTCTCTCTATTCAGTATGTTCTGCCTTCTGCCTTAATCTTAAAATAATGCTTCCAGCACGTCCGTCACTGTGAAACCAGCAATAGCTCCCTGTTACCTACAGAGTATACTTCAGAATTCCTCATCTTCTGATAGTCTGCTCAAAGCCTATTTTTTTTCATATGACAGTGGTATTTCTCTATGGGAGCTGTCCATCCTAACTAATCTCTCATTCTCATTTAGACTTTGTGTTTGTCTACCTTTGTATCTGTTGAAAATTTGATTGCCTATCCATAGCCTTCTTATTCTTTAAAAGAAATCCCCTCAACCCCCCCCCAGATTATTACCAAAGTAGCAAATGAAATCCTATTTTGTTGAAATTTAATTTTTAGTTCTGAAGTCAGTGCAGCCTTCCAGAACTTTCTGTTCCCTGTGTTGTTGCTTTCCTTTGAACCCATAGCCTTACTGTTTTATCATTCCTTTTTTTTTTTTTTTTTTTTAATCTTATGTGGGCTTGTGTCATGATATGAAGCAATATGGCAGGAACATTGGAATTCCAACCATTTGATTTATAGGTAAGGAAAATGAAATCCATACAGAATAACTACACTAAAATTCACACGTCTAGTGATGATGGCAGAGCTGAAACCCAAACATTGATTTCCTAAGTCAACTTCTGTGTATTTGTTTTTTTTATTCAATTTTAATTTTTTTTAATGTTTATTTTTGAGAGAGAGAGTGTGTGCATGCATGCACGTGCTAGCAGGGGAGAGGCAGAGAGATAGAGGGACAAAGGATCTGAAGTGGGCTCCGTTCTGACAGCACAAGCCCAGAGCCCAATTCAGGGCTGAACTCAGAAACCAGGAGATCATGACCTGAGCCAAAGTCGGATGCTTAACTGACTGAGCCACCCAAGTGCTCTTTTTTTTTTTTTTTTTTTTTTTTAAGTTTATTTAGAAAGAGCGTGAGAAGGGGAGGGGTGGAGAGAAAGAATCACATAGTCTTAGTGCAGAGCCTGATGTGGGGCTTGAGCCCAGGAACTGTGAGATGATGTCCTGGGGCAAAATCAGAGCCATTAAGCTTAACTACTGAGCCACCCAGGTGCCCCAAGTTCTTTGTATTCTTTAAAAAATTTTTTTCCTTTGAAATTTTTTTAATGTTTATTTATTTTTGAGAGGGGGGAGGGAGAGAAGGAACAAGTGGGGGAGGGACCAAGGGAGAGGGAGACAGGATCCAAAGCAGGCTCTGTGATGCCGGCACAGAGCTGGATGCGGGGCTGGAACTCATGAACTCACAAACCTCAAAATCATGACCTAAGCCAAAGTTGGACACTTAATCACCGAGGTGCTCTTCTGTGAATTTCTTATGAAGTTATACTACTACTCATACTTTGCAATGTAGTTTTGTATTATTTGCTTCACATTACTTTGCACTTTGTGTTTTTATGCCTTCTCATTTAGATTCAAAACCTGTACGTAAGGGCAGTGGAGTCTTTATGACTTGGATTGTTTAATCATTAAAACTGATTTAAAGTCTTTTTTCTATGCTTGTTAGCTGTATTAACAGCATTAACAAAAATAATATTGTCATCTCTATAGTTGAGTCCATGATTCATTAAAAAGTGAGTGGATCTCTTAGAACTATTACTACTGAAGGTTAGTTTGCTTGACTCTCTTGACTCAAAGAGACTGAATGTTTGGGTGTCTTCAGAGTAAATGTGAACATTGCAATGGTTTGGAGGAAATCTGCAGGGTTTATCACATAACTATATTTAATGATCTAGCTAAATGTTCTTTTTCTCTTTTAGATTCTTAGAACAGCAACACTTTTACATTTTTCTACTTTGTCATCTTGTTCATCTGTCAGGAAGCAGATTATTGAGCAATCTGCTTATTGAGCAAAGTATTCTGCAAACATTTCCATTTCGGGAGTCAAAGCTTTTTTATATTTGTTCTTGACATTTTTTTCTCCTTTTGGCTCTAAAGTTTCTGTTAATAGCATCAGCATAGGGTTGCCTTGGTATTTTTTTTTTTTTTTTACATTTATGTAGTAAGAGTTAAATGGTGTAATGTAGAACAGAAAACTGTCAGGTGAAATATCTTTGGAGGGAATGTTTTCCTCTTTTGGTTTGAAACAGGTTAGAAGCTGTTTTTCTTTTACTTCCTGGTTTATAATTGTTTTCTAAATTATTTTTTATTAAAAAAATTTTTTTTAGTGTTTATTCGTTTTTGAGAGAGAGAGAGAGAAAGAGACAGAGCGTGGACAGGGGAGGAGCAGAGAGAGAGGGAGACACAGAAACCAAAGTAGGCTCCATGCGCTGAGCTGTCAGCCCAGAACTCAACGTGGGGCTCGAACTCATGAACCATGAGATCATGCATGACCTGAGCTGAAGTCAGACACTTAACCAACTGAGCCACCCAGGTGCCCCTATAATTGCATGTTTTTTATTTGTTTAAATAAATTATCTGCTGTGGGGTGCCTGGGTGGCTCAGTTGGTTAAGCATCCACCTCTTGATTTCAGCTCAGGTCATGGTGTCACGGTCCTGGGATCGAGCCCCATGTCAGATTCTGCGCAGATAGGAGGGAGTCTCTCTCTCTTTCTCTGCCCCTCCCCCCTCAAAATAAATAAATAAACATTTAAAAATAAATAATCTGCTAAAATAAACTGTTGAAATAGTATCTTGTTCTGTATTCCTGAAATTGTATTTAAGGATTGCTGAATGGGATGGAAGTATGGTATGAATAATTTCTGCTTTTCCTCAGACCAATTGAATAAAGCAGTGAGAATATGGCTTTTAAAAAATGGATATGTCTAAAAAGGTTTTTAGTTATTGTTGTTGTTTTAAGAATTGGCCTTCCAAAAATTTCAGTACATACTTCCAAATCATGTTACATTTAGATCAACTCAAATAATTGATACAACAAAGAATTAATATGCCCTGTATTTTGAGTATTCTAGCAAAATAAAAATTTATATTTACAACAGAAATATTCTATTAATTAAACAAGGCATTGGAAAAATTTCCTTAGAAATTTTTGATTGCTTACAGGTACTACATGTTCTTGATAACATTTTTTATTTTTTAGAAACATTTAGAATACTTTGTGTACAGTCCCATTCGCTCCCCCCCGCCCCCCCTCCTCCCAGTTGTGCTGCCCAGGGAAGTCACTTTAATTTTTCTGTGTTTTTTTTTTTTTTTTTATTTCCCATTTCCTTTTCATATTCTTTTTTTCTCTTTTTAAAGATTTTAAGTAATCTCTGCACCCATTGTGGGGTTCTGACTCACAACCCCGTAATCCAGAGTCGCATGCTCCACTGACTGAGCCTGCCAGGTGCCCTTCTGTATTCTTAAAAAGGCCTATAAGGCCTTCCATTATTTGGCTTTTGCCCACTTCTAGCTGCATCTCTTGCCATTTTCCCTTTCCTTTAGGCTGCTCTTTGGGCCTTCTATTGCCAGGCTGGGTTTGGTTTTGTTGTTGTTTTTTTTTGTTTTTGTTTTTTTTGTTTTTTTTTTTTGGTCTTGGAACCTGTGAACATGCTCTTCCCTATGGGCAGATGGCTCCCTTAGGTCAATTAGTATTAAATTTGGCTGCTGCTAATAGAAAGAGGCCAAATAATTTCTCTCTCACACCAGAGAGGTCCAGCATTTGTGTGGCACTCATTTACTAAATGTTATTTCCAGGTGTTTTTTTCCGTAGTGTAAATAATTGTGAAATACAGATCTTTGTGTATAAAGCCTTAATTTTCCCCCCCTTTTGATTAATTCCTGTTACGGGATGCAATTGAAAATGTCATTAATTTCCTTAAAAACTTTTTAGAGAAAATATGGTTAAATTTTTTAAAATAGCAAAGTACACAAATTTCATTGTATAACTCAATGAGTTTTTATATTTGTAGACATACATCCATCACCCAGGTAAGTATAGAACATTTCCAGTGCTCCAGAAGGCTCTGTCATATGTCCTCCCTATCATTATTTCTTGTCCCCAAAAGTTAATTACTGTTCTGACCTGTATCATTACAGGTTATTTTCCCCTGATTTTGAATTAAATATATCAATAGAACCATACACTATACATGTTTTGTGGGTGACTACTTCCGCTTAATATTGTGCTTATGAGATTCATTTATGAAGTTGGATGTAGCAGTAGTGGGGTCTTTCTTACCAAGGGTAGTATTCTGTTGATGAAATCTACAATTAAAAATTCACCATTAATGGATACTCTGTTCCTAGTTTTTTTTTTTAGCTATTATGAATAAAGTTGCTATATACATTTACTTACAAGTCTTTCAGTGGACATACTCATTTCTTTTGTGTATGTATCTGGGAGTATAATTATTTTCTTGTCTACCAATTTTTGAACGTGCTCGGAGCAGCTTTCTGTCTTGTCCATGGCAGTTTTGGTGATTTCTCTCTCTGCCATAAGGCTAGTGATCCCCCTTGCCTTTCTCCTGTGTTAAATCTCTTAATTCCTGTGAATCATGTCGCTTTGACCCCACAGTAGATTGCTGTTAAAGGCTGAGATCTCACATGAATGAATGCAAGATCTTTTTTTTTTTTTTTTTTGGTCTTCCCACGTGATTTTGGTGAGTGATGAATTTAGGTTGGAAATAATTTACTTTCAGAATTCTGAAGACCTCGCCATTGTTTTTGGCTTGTGATCCTTTTGAGAATTTCGAGGATATTCTGATTCCTGATCCTAATGTTTTTTGCTTTTTTTGGAATTTTGTATCTCTTGTATTCTGAAATTTCATGAGGGTGTGACTTGGTGTACATGTATTTTTGTGCGTTTTCCTGGACATTCATTGTTCCAGCCAGATCTGCAAAATTATGTTTGTTAGTTGTGGGAAATTCTTTTGAATTATTTCATTGATCGTTATATTAGTCTGCTAGGGCTACCATAACAAAATACCAGAGGCTGGGTGGTTTAAATAACAGAAATTTATTTTCTCAAAGTTGTGAAGCGTAAGAAGTCCAAAATCCAGGTGCTATCAAGGTTGGCTTCTGATGAGATTTCTTCTTGGCTTGTAGACCGGCCTTCTCACTATGTCCTTAAAAGGCTTTTCTGTAAGGAGAGTAGTCTATCTCCTCCTGCTCCGCTTCTGAGGACATCAGTCCAACTGGATTAAGGCCCCACTCTTATGACACCTCCTAAAAGCCCTTTCTCCAAATTCAGTCACATTGGGAGTTAGAGCTTCAAGATGGATGTGGAGAGGGGGAAACAATTTATTCTGTAACAGTGGTTTCCTCTCCTATAACAGTGGTTTCCTCTCCTTCCTTTTTCTTTCTGAAAATTTTATTTCTGCTAGTCTATTTGTATATCAGACTACTCCTTCAGTATTTGTTTTTCTCCTTTATTTTTCATTTCCTACTCTGTTTGCTCTATATGAGAGGTTTACTTTATTTCCTGAGCCTTCTGTTGAATTTTTCATTTTTGCAAGCAAGATTTTGATTTCCCAAGAACTCTCTTTGTTCTCTTAAAAATTTTTTTTAATAAGGAGCATTCTGTGCTAGTTTCATAGATACATTTTCTTCTCTAATTTCTGAGACTATAAAATGTCTTTTTGTTTTCTTTTTGTCTTTTTTTTTTCCCCCTTGTTTCTTGTTTGTTCTTGGAGACTCTCTTCTAAATTGGTCTAAGTTTTATGTTGGAGGTTTGCTTCAGGTGTCAGTAATCCTTGGATGTTATTGTGAGATTGAAAGCTTGAATTAATGGGGACTTAAAGACTTTGAACTTTATTGCATGGTGGTCCAAGTGAGCCTTTTTTTTTTTTTTTTTTTTGAGAAAACCCTGAAGGTGTTTTTTTCTTAAGGGAAAACACAGTTCTGTTTGAAGGCTAAAGTTTTGACTGCCTTTTTTTTTTTGGTGTAAGGGACTGGTTTCTCATTCCCCACATTTGGTAGGGTACACAGATCTTTAATTATATCTGGTGATCCTCCAGTTCAGAGTTAGGTAGCCAACCATCAGGTAGATTTGGGGAGGAAACTTCTAAGTTTTTAACCACTTCTTAGCTTTCACCCAGTCTTCCTTACTTAACTCCCTCTTTTCTTAGTTTAAGCAGTAGCAGGTGCTGCTAGTTCCTGACTCCTTTGAGGTTTCCAAGGTATAAATTGGGTTTTTCAATTACTGGGTTAGGCTTCACCTTTCTGGAATTCGCTGAGGTAGTTACCAGTTGTCTCTTTTTGGTTACAAAAATTTGTTGCTATTGTTTGCTTTCCTGTATGTTTTGCCTTCTGTGTTAATTTTCTTCAAAAAAAAAATTAAGTGTTAAATCCACTATTTTGATTGAAACCTCTCAAAAACCTTATTTGTATTGTCCTAAGCTAAGAATGATTTTACATTTTTAAAGGGTTATAAGAAAAAAAATATGTGACAGAGACTGTGGCTCACACAGCACAAAATATTTACTATCTGGTCCTTGAGAGAAAAGTTGGCTTACCCTGTCCCTTGTTATAGTTTCTGATTTCCTTTAATAAAGCTGTTTCTAGACTACTACTACTTTACTCCCACTCAACCTTAAGTTTACAATTTTGGAACTTCCTGAAGCTGTTTAATTTAGTCTAGTGCACATCATGGAAGTTATGACTAAGAATTGGTAGGTTCTACTCAATTATCAGAGATGTGGGATAATTGTAATGTAAAATCTCAAGGAGTAGGATGGCAAAATATTGAAGAAATAAGTCATGGAACATGCAATATATACATAGATACATTGTTCTTTGTCTTTGTCACTTAAGTGCAGAATTTAGGCACCAGTACTTTTAGTAATGGGAAGAGGGACAGTTGTCATAATGACAATAGGCTCAAGTCTTATTTTAAATGAGCCCTGTTCGGGGCCCCTGGGTGGCTCAGTTGGTTAAGCCGCCGACTTCAGCTCAGGTCATGATCTCGCGGTCCATGAGTTCAAGTCCCACGTTGGGCTCTGTGCTGACAGCTCAGAGCCTGGAGCCTGTTTCAGATTCTGTATCTCCCTCCTCTGTTCATGCTGTGTCTCTCTCTGTCTCAAAAATAAATAAACGTTAAAAAAAAAAATTTAAAAAAAAATGAGCCCTGTTCATCAGCCCTCTCTAGTTGGTAAATCATAACTGGCAGAATAGTTTTGGCTCTAGGCAAGAGGCTGTTCTAGGCAGTAATATATATACACATATAAGTGTGTGTGTGTGTATGTATATATATATATATATATATATGTATGTATGTATGTATTTTTCTACCTGATGCCAGAAATGAGAGGGAGACTTCATTTGAGCCACATGTCAAAATGGGAGAAACAGGATTACATTGTTGTAGGGAAAAAAAAGTTTTTTCTTTAAGTTCCACTGCCAAAAAACTCAATTATGTTTAGTCTTAATTGGTTTTTATATTTTAAAATTTTTTTTTTTTTTTAATTTTTTTTTTTCAACGTTTATTTATTTTTGGGACAGAGAGAGACAGAGCATGAACAGGGGAGGGGCAGAGAGAGAGGGAGACACAGAATCGGAAACAGGCTCCAGGCTCTGAGCCATCAGCCCAGAGCCCGACGCGGGGCTCGAACTCCCGGACCGCGAGATCGTGACCTGGCTGAAGTCGGACGCTTAACCGACTGCGCCACCCAGGCGCCCCAATATTTTAAAATTTTAACATTTATTTTTTGAGAGACGGAGAGAGTGAGAGACAGCAAGAGAGCAAGCGTGGGGGAGGGGCAGAGAGAGAAGGAGACACAGAATTGGAAGCAGGCTCCAGGCTTCAGGCTGTCAGCGCAGAGCCCAGTGTGGGGCTTGAACTCACCAACTGTGAGATCATGACCTGAGCTGAAGTCAGACGCTTAACCTACTGAGCCACCTGGCGCCCCTGTTTAGTCTTAATTGTATCAGCAGTCTCATCACAGATTGCTTGTATAATTATCTTTAATTCCTATAAATGGTATCTTGTTTTAGTATTTATCACTGTTATTTTTTGTATGTTCCAGAATTATTTCTGTGAATATACGAACTCATGCTCACTTTTAAAAAATACGCTCATATTCTACATCTTCTTTTCTAATTTAGAGATTCTGGAGTCAGCCTAAATTCCACTGTAGGCTTCATCACTGTTTGTTTGGGGTTAGACCTCTATAAGCCTCATTTTTTTCTCCTCTGTAATACGGGATGATACCTAATCAAAGGATTATTATAAGGATTATTATAAATGCAAATTCATTTCCAGGTTCCACTTGATTGCTAAGTAGTGTTTTGTGCGACTGCTCAAGGGTATGGGTTTCTTTCTGGTGGGGTAAAAATGTTCTAAAATTTGTTGTGTTGATGGTTGCACAACTCTGAATATATTAAAAACCATTAAATTGTACACTTTAAATGGGTTATTGTATAGTATGTGAGTTATATCTCAGTAAGGTATTACCAAAAAAAGGAAAAAAAGCTGCTCAAACCTAGATCGCTTCATCAGTTTGTATAGCTAAGTGCCTGTCCTCTTCCTGCTTCAGCAGGAGATTGAAGATTTATCCTCTGTAAAGGACAAAATAGTGTCTCTGAGAGAGGGGTGGGCACTAGACATAATTGAAGATGAGGTGTCCCATGGAAAACACCTGAATTACCTGAAGTAAATGTACTCAATGTTGGGACCCTTATTTGAGGGTCTCTTCTCCTTTTTGGCTCCCAGAATTCTGGCTATCAGGTAGGAACTTACAGGATGCTTCTTTTAACTAGCCCCAGAGGAAAAACTGTAAGTAATTCACAATCAGCTTTTAGGGTCTTACTATTATTTTATTTTACTTTACTATATATACACATATATATACATATAATAAACATATTGAACAAGTACCAAATGTAAACTTTATGCTAAATGCTCTGTGGGATGTCAAAGAAATAGAAGACTCATGATTTGTAAGAGTTCATAATCTAGCTTTAATTAAAGAACAGTCCTAAGAAATACATTGACAAAGACAAGTTTAAGAAACATCTTACCAGAAGTTCTCAGTAAATAATTGGGGTTGATGGAAGGCAAGTGAGGCCAAATCAGTCAGGTAAGTATAATCAATAAAGGAATGATGTTCCCTATATTAATAAATTTTCTCTTAAACACCTGCTGAATATCTAGGCTAGTGATACCCATATGTACAATGAAGACTTCTGCATTTTCCATCAATTTTTTATCTTGGAAGTTAACAATCAAATCTTTCATTACCCGGGGGGTCATCCCTGCCAATTTATCACTTAAAATACATGACTCAAGCACTCCAAAAACACTCCTTGACCCCTGAATTCTATTTGTCTTACATCTGGCTAAATAAACGATCCTTCCGCTGTAGTAGCAAGCAGTAATCAACTATGACAGGCATCCTGTCCTGAAAATGCTGCTCCATCGCTTAGATTTTTCCCTGGTCTGGACACTCTTTCAGAGCTCTTTCTACATAGTGGGATAGATTTCTATCATCTTATCTGGAACAATAGCCTTTCACTTACTGGTATCCCCTGATAATCCCACAACTCTTTTCGTTTTCCTTCACAGAAAGACCATGCAAGAGCTTAAGACTTCTGTAAGACAGTCTTGTTTCAGGAGATGACCCAGTCTCTCCAGCTTATCGTCACATAAACAGATTTTGTCTCCAAATGAAAGATTTGACCACCATAGCTACTGGTAGATTGATAACAAGCCTTCTCCAACCAAAGCCAGTGCCTGGCTGACATTTCCTGTGGTAGCTGGTGATTTGAAATGGCTGCTGTTAACAGACCAACTGAACTTTTGAGATCTCCACTGTTTCCAATTCCTCTTGAGTCTGCTGGTCAATCAACTTGTCTGTTCAAGAGTTCAGCTGTGCATGAATTTATCCAAGTAAGGTTGATGAGATCATAGTATAGGTGAAGATTTTTTTTGCTTATTAGTAACATATCTTGCTTCAGTTTCATCTCTTAACCAATAGAAAATGAACAACATCTCCTCTGCAGAAGGCAAGCATGGGATTCACATAATTATGCACTGCCACAAAATGTCAGGCCAGCTATGGAACACTGGAAGAATACATCCATCCATAAGGAAAAGTCATCCACACTTTCAGGGATTGTTTCAATCCAATGACCAGTATCTTTGTTAAGAATGCCATGGCCATGGGGCACATGGGTGGCTTAGTCAGTTGAACGTCCAACTTCAGCTCAGGTCATGATCGCATGGTTTGAAAGTTCGAGCCCTGTGTCGGGCTCTGTGCTGACAGCTTAGAGCCTGGAGACTGCTTTGCATTCTGTGTCTCCCTCTTTCTCTGCCCCTCCCTGCTTGTGCTCTCTTTCAAAAGTAAATAAACATTAAAAAATTTTTTTAAGAAAAGAATGCCATGGCCGATAAGGAAAAAACTGTGAGATGAGCTGGATCTTTCAACTTAGGCTTAGAATGGAGAGGC
Source organism: Prionailurus viverrinus (assembly GCF_022837055.1). Lineage (NCBI taxonomy): Eukaryota > Metazoa > Chordata > Mammalia > Carnivora > Felidae > Prionailurus > Prionailurus viverrinus. The sequence goes on from NC_062569.1 coordinate 32,601,156, forward strand.
TCAATACAGCAAACTTCACCCTTGGAACCACTTAAAAGACACCTAGACTCACATGTTCTTTTTCCCATTGCTCTTTAATGTCAATGCAAAAACAGCCTCTGCTGTCATTATAGATTGCAAGAGTTGGATCATCTATAAACTTAATATGCAATATTGCTATTCCTGGAGGATGAACATCTGTTATTGATCTTAGAAGTTTTCCATTGGCCAAATCCCACGTCATGGTAGGTCCTTTAGCAAAGCCACAGAGAAGTCTTGAGTAATCGTTGTTGATACTGACGGCAGAGATGGTTCCATACTGTCCTAAAACACTAGTGCTTCCTAGTTGCAAAGCTTGATTCTGATCACATATTAAGCCAATTCATGAGATGTGCTGCTATTAGATTGGACACTAATTGCTGTAGGCAAGCCAGCATCCACTTCGTTAGCTACAGACCCTATCTGGGCAGAAATTCCCTTCAGTAGTGAATGTTGCCTAATCCAAGGAGTGAAAAAGAATCAGGTAATTTCTTCTTCATTTTTAAGTTTGTCTTGTCACCACTATCTGAACTTGCTACAGATGAAGTATCATAGGAGTGAGAATCAGTAGTATCAGTGTTTAACAATGTAAGATCCTCAAGAATAAAAGACTCCTCTTCATCATTAGTCTTACTGATTATGCTTTCCAATGTTGGAGGAGTATCAGCTGTAAGGGATATCAAACTCCTTGTCATCAGATTATTTTTTTTAAGTTTATTTATTTTGGGGGAGAGAGAATGTACTTGTAAGTGGGGGAGGGGTAGAGAGAGAATCCCAAGCAGGGATTCACTGTCAGCATGGACTCTCATGCAGGGCTCAGTCTCATGATCCATGAGATCATGACCTGAGCCGAAATCAAGAGTTGGATGCCTGACTGAGCCACCCAGCTGCCCCAGTCACATCATTTTTAAACTCCAGTTCCTTGTCTAGATCCATGTAAGAGAATTTTGAAACTGAAGGTTCAAGATTGAAAGATTTATTCAGCTCTTCTTCAGTAGTCTTGGCACAGAGGCTCTTGTTAGACATTTTTGTGGTCTGGTTCATTTTCCATATTTACTCTTTTTTTTCTTTAAACGAGAACAAATCTACGCCTTTATTTTTTGGTAAATGTAAATCCTTGAGGGGTATAGTATCATTTGGATCCTGTGGCCAATGGCTTTAGCAGGAAGGTTGCTTCAGAATTTGGCATGAACCATGCCAGTGTTGCTGTGAGCACGTTATTTTTCCACAGATTACTCTGGTTTTGTTCAGTTTGCCATTAAGAGTCACTGTGTTTTTTGCTTTGTACATTAAGCACATCTCTTGCCAAGATAGAATTCAGTTTCATCTCGAGCCATAAACACCTTCAATTTTAAGAAGAGCTGTGTGTTCCCTCTGCTTTCAGAGAACCTGCTTATGGCCAGCAAAAATGACCTTAGACCACAGCCTTCCAGATATATTTGTCGTTTTAGGAGTCCCGTTCCCAGCAGGCCTCCACAGGTTCTAAAATGATGGAAAGAGCCCATTATTAACTTTTAATAATTATAATTCACTCAACCCAAGCAAATTTTTACTTGGTTTTGTTTTGATTTGTGGCTTTAGATCATGATGACCTGAATGATGATCTCTACTTGTAACCATTCTAGCCCAGGACCATTTATTTATTTATTTATTTATTTATTTATTTATTTATTTCATTTATTCACTTATTCATTTCTTTTAAAGTAATTTCTATGCTAAACATAGGGCTCAAACTCACCACCCTGAGATCAAAAGTCACATGCTCTACTGACTGAGCCAGCCAGGCTGCCTCTAGGGCCCTACTTTTAAATATGAGCAATCAAGGATCACCAGGTGCATGAAGTAAGCTTTTAACATGAGATCAATTACAAAAAAAATTTTTTTTTGCAACAGAACAAAAAATAATTCTTTAAAATTAGAGCATAATAGTAAGAAAAAACAGTAGAAGAAAGGAAGTTGAAGTAGAGATCTTTAATAAAGTAGAGGAAAATATGGAAAATAGGTTATAAAAAGAAAAAAGGTCAGTCCAGGAGGTGAATTTCCGTATAACAGAAATGCCAGTGAGAAAAGAGTGGAGAAAAATTATCAGTGAAATAATGAAGAAAAATCCCCAGAGTTGAGGAACCTCATTTTACAAATTGAGAGGCCTTTTGGTACTCAGGAAAATGGATGAAAATAAATGCATACCTTCAGTCTGGGACTAGTCAGGAAAATGGAGACCACATTACTTATAACAGAATTTAAAGAGTTGTTTAGCTAGATTATGGGTTGAATAGTGTCACCTCAAAAAGATATGTTGAAGTCCTAGTCCTTCAGCATCCCAGAATGTGACCTTATTTGGAAATACAGACTTTACAGAGGTAAATCAAGTTAAAATGAGGTGAGTGGAGTGTGCCCTAATCCAATATGATTGGCATTCTTTAATAACAGTGGAGGAATTTAGACAAATTTGGATGAAGACAGGCATAGAGAGAACATGGCCATCTACAGGCCAAGGAATGCTTGAGGCTACCACAAGCTAGGAGAGAGTCCTAGAACAAATCCTTACCTAGTTACCTAGAACATTGCCAGTACCTTGATTTTGGATTTCTGGCCTCCACAACTGTGAGATGGATATTTGTGTAAGCCAACCTAGTTTGTGTTTCTTTGTTATAGCAGCCCTCAAAAACCAATACACTAGATAACTGGAGAACTGAAAAGGCACTAAGGGAATACTCAGGTATCATACAGATAGTAACTATAAGAAGTAAATTACTAGCTTCTAGGGCTGGAAGAAGATCTTGGGATTATTAGAATTTAGAAGCATGAAGAGTGGTCTGGAGGAGCCAAAACTGAAACTTCTGAGGAGTTGCTACCTGCTCAGAAAGTAAAGGTATTTTAGGGTGGTCTGTGAATGGCAGGAAAAGCACAAAAGCAAAAAAAAAATTGCTAACTGGAGCCAGTTGCTGCTGCTGGAATCATTGCTGTTGCCAGAGTGAAGTTTGTTGGTTGTTGGCTGATGCTGACCTGAAGGAGTATCTCCTTGTTCCCTCCTTTAGTCTTCTAGTGTCTTTCTTGTATGGAGAATACAGAGTCTGATAGGGAGTCAGCTAGCAAAGGAGATATGTGATTTATAGGGTTCCAGCCTCCCAACATTACAGAGTAGAGAACTAGGTTTGAAGCCAGGAGCAATAACTAACGAGTACACATAGACACTGAGGTATGTCCTCATGAAAGTTTGAAGTACATAGAACAAAGAACATCCAGAGGTAGGGGAAATGAGTCATTACAGAGATTCAGTATTCTCAACTGCAGACTCAACAAGCCAGAAGGTAGTGAGCAATGCTCTCAAAATCTGAGGAAATGATTTCCAAGTTAGAATTGTTTTCCCAGTCAAATTAAGCATAAGTTTAGAGTGTAGACATTTTCAGACATGCAAGGTCTCCACAAATTTCTCTTCCCTACTTCCTTTCTCAGAAAGCTAATGTGTGATTTGTTCTACCCACCAAAAGGAAGGAGAAAACCTCCATAAAAGAGAAGGTGAAAGATACAGGAAACAGGAAATCAGATTTTAGAGAGACAAAGGGAATCCTAAGGTGATAGTTAAGAGGACTCCCTGAATGCTGATTATCTAATAAAAGAGCAGTAAGTCCAGATTGTACCAGGTAAGAAGGCATTGGTAGCTGTATGACAGTGAAATTAATAGAATGCCTGATGTCTGCATATTTAATTTAGGAAATTTGCAAGGAATTTGGAGTTGAATAAGTGATATCTTTCCTTTGCTTAGTTTTTTTTATTGGCATTTTAGAACTTTGTTCTGGAATTACTTCCCTCTTATACTCAGTCCTGTGACTTTTAAGTAGTATCAGTAGGTGGATGCTTTACAAATTTATATCTCTAGGAAAGATCTCTACCATTTTACATTCCCACCAACAGTGCACGTTTTACATTTCCATCAACAGTGCCCAAAGATTCCAATTTCTCCAAATCCTTACCAATCCCTTGTTATTTTCTTTCTTTCTTTTTTCTGATAGTAACCATCTTAATGGGTATAGGGTTTTAGCTCATTGTGGTTTCTGTTTGCATTTTCCTAATGATAAGCAGTGTTGAGCATCCTCTACTATGTTTATTGGCCATTTATATATCTTTGGAGAAATGTCTAAGTTCTTTGTTTTTTCATTGGGTGGTTGTTGAGTCTTGACAGAAATGTATCAGTTGTGGTTTTTCTTTCCTTTTAACTCATTCTTGATAGAGCAGGCAGAGAAATGTTTTTAAGATTTCTGTATTAGTCATGGTATGCTAACAGCCCTAGGAAGCAACAAATCTTTGTGGCTTAACACAGTGGAGGTTTCTATTACTTTCTCACATTACAGTCTAGTGTATATGTGTAATGGAGTAGGAGTTGGGATACCTCTGTTCCATGCAGTCATTCAGGGAAAGAGGCTCCTATATCTTTTTAAGTCATCACTGTTACCACCATGTGGCTTTTGGGGTTGTTTTGAAAAGAGAAGGGAGTATAGAAGAGGCTTTTAGTCCCCATATTGGAAGTGGCATATATCACTTTCACCCAGATTCCATTAGTCAGAACTGAGTCACATGATCCCACCTAACTACAGGGGTGACTGGGAAATGTAGTATAGCAATGTGCTAATGAAGGAAAGGAGAACACAGATCTTAATGAGCACTAGCAGTCTGTCACAGTGTATACTAGATTAGAACTTCTTGCTTAAAACTCTTTAAGAACTTTATTTAAAAAAATTTATTTTTAAGGTTCATTTTTGAGAGAGACAGAAGGAGTGAGTAGGGAAGGGGCAGAGAGAGAGGGAGAGAATCCCAAGCAGGCAACGCACTGTTGGCACAAAGCCTGATGTGGGGCTTGAACTCACGAATTGTGTGAGATCATGACCCGAGCCGAAACCAAGAGTCGGATGCTTAGCTGACTGAGGGAGCCACCTAGGTACCCCTAAGGACTTTTTTTAATGCATAGAACAAAACTGGCCTATGTCTGTTTCATCCTTACTTTGTATCACTTTTTCCTTTATTATTCTCAAGCCACATTAGACTAGGTCATTTCTCAAAACACGCCAGGCTTTTTCCCTCCTAGAACCTATGTGTTTTGTGGTTTCCTTTGCTTAGAGAACTCTAAATATTTACATGACTGTCTCCTTTTCATCTTAAAATGTCAGCTAAATTCCATCTCTAACTAAATTTCTGAAGTAGCCCTTCTAGTTCTGTCCCTTACGAAAGCAATGTGTTTGTATGTATCATAGCATTTGTCACAATCTGTAATTTTTTATGTGAACATTTTGTTTGCTTTTCCTGTGTCCTCTGCTAGAAAGAGATGTCTTTTTTTCTCACTGTTCAATTTCTGCTGCCCAGCCAGTACTTAGCATATGCTAGTCATTTCATAAGTGTGTTGTATGAATGAAAGACTATTTATTATACACAAACCAAAGTGGAGAGACTAGAGTGAATAATAACCAAGAGCTCATGATAATTTAGATGAATTGCTGAGGACTTGGGTTTTAGTTGAGTCTGTATCAGTGGAACCAAAAAGGATGAATGAGGGACATTTCAAAGGAAAACAACAGAAATTGCCGTGTGACTTAAGGGGGGAGTCTGGGTGAATGGGATGATGATGCTTTGTGATTACCAGAGGTGAGTAAGAAGGTTAGAAAAGTTGGCTTTTTGGAGATTATAACTGGTTAGGATTGTTGCATGTTGAATTTGAGGTATTGAAAGAAGAAATGTTGAGGAATAGTAGTTTGGATTAGAGAACACAATTGGAATTACAGACTTGGGAGTCAACCGGCCAATAGTGATAAGATGAAGCCATAAAAATGGATGATCTGGGGCACCTGGGTGGCTTAATCAGTTAAGCGTCTGACTCTTGGTTTTGGCTCAGATCATGATCCCAAGGTTGTGGGATTGAGCCTGTGTCAGGCTCTGCACTAAGCGTGAAGCCTGCTTGAGAGTCTCTCTCAACCTCCCCCCTCCCCGTTTTTCCACCCTCCCCCCCTTCATGCTTGCCCGTTCTGTGTGCGCGCGCGCACACACACACACACACACACACACACACACACACACACACACACACACACACACAAATAGAAGATCTGTTGGGAGAGAGGGTATACATTGAGAAGAGCAAATGACTCAAGGGGAGGAAAAAGAGGAGCCACAAATAGAGACCAGGAGGAGTAGGTGGAGAGGGAGGAAGAGAACCGATTTAGTATAGGGTTAAGGAAACCAGAAAAGAGTTTCAGGAAAGAGTGGTGGTTAGCTTGGGTGCTTCTAGTATGGCTATTCCTTGTGATACGTATTTGAAGGTTCTAAAGTGTTACCTTTCATTAAGGTTATAAAATGGTGATATTAATATCTGCTTAAGATTGTTGTGAGGATTATTAATATATTGTATTAAAAACAATATACTTAATTCATGCACCATGTCCAATAAACATTTTGAAGTAAAATACAATGGGACAGTACAGTTAGGGATTAAGGAGCATTAAGGAGTTTGCAGAGGGAGAAAAAAGTACTGGGCTTCTGTAGCAACTTTAGAGTTATATTCTTAAATGTTATAGTAAGTTAAAATTGTACTAAAAGCTTATATAGAGATACCACTTAAGAATTTTTGTTGAAATGTTTTTAGTAGGAATTGTGTCATCACAGTGGTTATTTTTCTTAACCATATAGGTTTACTCAGTCTTATTCTGGAAGCATTTATAATGCACATGCCCCTTGGAAAGTCATTGTCCTTTAAGATAGTTTGAATAAATTATTATTTAACATTTAAATGGAGGTATATTTAAATAAAGAGTAGAGTATATTTAAATTGGAACCATAATTTAATATGTCAAATTGCACTAATACCAGCTTAAAGCATCTGACTATTTTTGGTGGTGGAACTTCACTTGTGGATAGTATGGAGAAATTCCAATTGTTGCAGGATTCTATCTCCAGCTGAACAAGTATGAGAGTCATTAACACAAGGGAAGATGGAAGCTTTCTTGCATTCCTTTTTATTCTCATCTTTTAAAGTTTGTTCATCTTTTTGTTTAGGGTACTTGGGTGGGTTAGCTGATTAGAGTTTGGTACTATATCATATCTTGTATCATCAGTCATATATGAAATATATTCATATCTTAACATCTATTATAATGGAAAAAAGTAAGATGTTGCCTTTCTCATGATCAGTAGCAGTCTAAGAATAAAACTTTGGAATAAAGGGTAAGGTAAAAGGCAAATAGGTAAAAAAAGAAGACACAAGGGGAGACAAAAAGAAGTTGAGAGATAATTGGTGAAAAGAGCTGTTTAAATTTATCTTTCCTTTGCATTGGGTTTTAACTTGCTGTGAATTAGCAGTTGAGAATTGCTTTGTCATGTAAGTGTCCATTGGCTGATGAATGGATAAACATTTATGGTATATAGATACAATAGAATATTACTCAGCCATTACAAAGAAGGAAATCTTGCCATTTGCAGTGACATGGATGGAGCTAGAAAGCATTAATGCAAAGTGAAAAAAAGTCAGAGAAAGATAAATACCAGATGATTTCACTTACATGTAGAATTTAAGAACCAAAACAAATGAGGGAAGCCTGGGTGACTCGGTTGGTTAAGCATCTGACTTTGGCTCAGGTATGATCTCATGGTTCATGAGTTCGAGTCCCTTGGGCTCTGTGCTGACAGCTCAGAGCCTGGAGCCTTCCTTGGATTCTGTGTCTCCTCTCTCTGCCCTTCTCCCACTTGTGCTCTCTCTTTCTCTCAAAAATAAATAAACGTTAAAAAAAAAAAAAAAAAAGAACCAGAGCAAGGGAAAAAAAATAGACAAGCCAAGAAACAGACTCTTAACTATAGAGAACATACTGATGGTTAACAGAAGGGAGGTGAGTAGGGGGATCTGTGAAATAGGTGATGGGGATTAAGGAGTGCACTTGTAATGAGCACTGGGTGATGTATGGAATTGTTGAAACAGTATATTGTATGCCTGAAATTAATATACTATATGTATACTATATACAATATACTATATGTTAATAAACTAATATACTATATACTATATAATATACTATATGAAACTAATATACTATACTATATATACTATATATACTATATATACTATATATACTATATATACTATATATACTATATTAATACATATACCATACTATATGTTAACAATATTGGAATTAAAATAAAATAAAATAGCTTTGCCATTAAAATATAATTGGTGACTTTTAGGTTATTTGCTACCCAGAGGAGACATGGCTTCCTAATTGTAAAATTCACATATAAGTATCATTGAATTTATATTCATACAATTGGTGGTGGAATTTTAGCATTAGGTAGGAGGACAAGGGAGGGAAGGACAGCCATATAGCAGTTACTATACTAAGTGTTTTATGTATTTTGTTTAGTTTTCATAGCCACCCATAGGTAGATGTTACTGAAGCTCAGAGAGTTTAGGTAACTTGCTCAGTGTCACACAGATAATAAATGGCAGAGCAAGAATTTAAACTCTGGTGTTTCTGTCCTCTCTTAGTTATCTTTTATTTATCCCTTTGCTTCATTTTACAATTCCATTCAGTCACTTGTTGGTCTATTGGCTTAAAAGAAAAAAAAAAAACTCTTTTGAGATACAATTCACCCATTTAAAGTGTACGATTCAGTGGCTTTTAGTATTTTCAGAGTTTTGCAACCATCACCACAATTTAGAACATTTGCATCACCCCTTAAAGAAACCACATTCCTATTAGTCATCACTCTTTAGCTTTCCCTACTCCCAGCCCTAGGCAACCATTAATCTGCTTTCTGTCTTTATGGATTTGTTCATTCTGGACATTTCATGTAAATGGAATCATACAATATGTAGTCCTTTGTGACTGGCTTCTGTCACTTACCATAATGTTTTTAAGATTCATCCATGTTAAAACATGTATCAGAACTTCATTCCTTGTTATTGCTAAATAATATTCCATTGTATAGATATACCACTTTTTAAAAGTTTATTTATTTATTTTGTGAGAGAGAGACAGCTCTAGTGGGGGAGAGCCAGAGAGAGAGGGAGGGAGGGAGGGTGGGGGAGAGAGATAAACAATATGTATTCTGGATATTAATCCTCTATCATATGTACAACTTGCAATATTATTTCCCATTACATGATACACAAAAGAGTATAATTTTGATGATGTCCAGTTTATTTTTTTTGTTGCCCGTTCTTTTGGAGTCAGATCCAAGAAATTACTGCCAAATTCAGTGTTGTGATGCTTTTGCCTTGTTTTCTTCTAAAAGATTTATGCTTGCAGCTTATTTGTGTCTTTGATGCATTTTGAGTTCTTGTTGTTTATAGTGTAAGGTAAGGGTCCAACTTCATTTTATAAGTGTTTATGTGAATATATGTTTTCATTTATCTTGGCCATATAACTAGGAATGGAATTCCTAGGCTAAAGGTTAAACTATGTTTAGACTTTGAGGAACTGCTGAACTGTTTTCCAAAGTGGCTGTACCATTTTACATTCCCACTAGCAGTATATGAAGGTACTGGTTTCTCTGTTGCTTTTCAAATCCAAACCACATTACCTTCTGACTGGCTTATTTCAAAAATTTCCTTGGATGGCCTCTTTGGTGATAATCTCACAACTCTGTCTTTCTCTTGTCCTCTTTAAGCAATCTTAATGCTGTACATCGTATCATAAAAAATTGGAGGTGAAATGAACTATAATCATAGAAGTTAAACTATTTGTTTTTCAATTGATAAATAAAATTTGGGGAAGAGATTTGACTCCATTTTAGAATGATAGTATCAAGACTAGATCCCTTACTTTGCATATAGCTTTCATTTATTTATTTATCAATTAAATTTTAAAAAATCTTTATTTTTGAGAGAAGGGGAGACAGAGCGCAAGCAGGGGAGGAACAGAGAGAGAAGGAGACACAGAATCCGAAGCAGGCTCCGGGCTCCAGGCTCCAGGCTCCAGGCTCCAAGCTGTCAGCACAGAGCCTGACACGGGGCTCATACTCACTAACAGTGAGATCATGACCTGAGCCAAAGTTGGACTCTCAACCGACTGAGCCACCCAGGCGCCCCTATAGCTTTCATTTTATTAAATCATTGTGTTTCCCATCGATGTGTCTAAAACTCTTTACCTAACTGTGTTCACTAGTTTTCCTCCCCACCACCTCCCCTAAAGTAGTCTAAAAGCAAGGAGTTATGTGCAGGTAATTTATTTGACAGGTGATCCTAGGGAACAAGAATAAAGGACCAGGGTAAATAAGAAGGAAAGCTAGTACGAGAATATATTATTGAATTACTGCTGTGGCAACTAGGGCTCAGTTGTAGTGGGAACTTCTGAGAATATAGGTGCTTCTCAAATTGTCTCCTCATGGATGGACAGGAGTAAACTGTTGCCTGCTTTTGTTCTCCATTAGTTGGCAGTTGCCCTGGGGTAGTATAAAATCTTTTGCCTTCTCTTCATCACTTTAAGATTCCACACAAGAGCCAGCCAAGTGGGTTGGTTCCTTGTGCTGTCTCACTTCATGGCCTCAAAAGAGCCCCAGAGCAGAAAGCAAACGAATCCCAGTGTGTTCTGTGTGGGGAATAAGTCAAAACTTACCTGGAACTATTAGCTTGAGCTTATGACAGGTGTGGTGGTCAGAATAATGATCTCCCAAAGATGTCTATATCCTAATCCTCTAAACCCGTGAATATGTCACAAAAGAGACTTTGTAGATAGTGAGATTTTCCTGAATTATCTGGGTGGGCCCAGTGTAATCACAAAGAGCTTTGTTTTATAAGAGGGAGGCAAGAATGTCAGTCTAAGAAAGAGATATGATAATGGAAGCAGAGATTTGTCATGAGGTGTCTGAGAGCCAAGGAATACAGGCAGCTTCTAGAGTTTGGTATAGAGAAGGAATGAATTTTCTCCTAGAGTTCCTGAAAGAATGCAGGCTTTGATTGTAGTTCTGTGAAACCTGTTTGGAAATTCTTATCTTTAGAACTTTAAGATAACAAATGTGTGTTCTAAGCCACTAAATATATGGCAATTTGTTACACAGCAGTAGGAGACTACTGTTAGAGCTAGTATCAAAGGAGAGACCGACAGCATGAAGGTGAATATGCCATGGTCATATGCTTCACCATTAAATATATCTTTTGGTTTGGGGTGATGTTGAGATGGATTTTGATAAAGCAAGCATTTTGAAGCCATTGGATGATGGTTCTGGGCAGAGGTACTGTTGAGGGACACTTTGGATAGGGAAGGCAATATCATTTAAGTAAGTGTAAATTCTGCTGACTTCCACAGTGCTAGAGTCCCAATCCCATTATGCCACCTGATCAGCTTTATGTCTGATAAGTTGCTGTGTGTATTCTGCAGTGATCCTAATCCTACTAGAATTTTTTCAGTTTTAGTAAGCTTTTTTATTATATTTTTCAAAAAGTAAATTGATGTTTTTGATAACAAGGATCTGAGGAACGTGAGTTTTAAATTTTAATATGGTAACTTGTATGATTTTATTTATAAGGAATTCAAGAAAAGGCGAACTATAGTGACAGAAGGCCCATCAGTAGTTGCTAGGGGGAGAGGATTGACTATAAAGGGGCACAAGGGAACTTTTTGAGCAATAAAAATGTTTTAGAGCTTCATTGTGGTATAAGTTACACAAATGTAACACAAAATGTATTTTGTACATTTATTAAGATTCATTAGATCTTTCAGCGACTGCGAAGCTGGGAAGATCTGCCTGGTCCAGGGACATAACGATCTCCTTGTCCTCCTCCCCTTGAACCTTTCTCCAAAGTTCCTCAATAAAATGGTTTGATCACCCCCCCTCCCACTCCAGAAAAAGACTCATTAAACTCTATACTGTTTTTAAAAAAATTATTTTTAAAAATATTTATTTTTGAGAGAGAGTGTGAGTGGGGAAGAGTCAGAGAGTGAGGGAGACACAGAACTCCAAGCAGGCTCCAGGCTCTGCTCTGTCAGCACAGAGCCTGACATGGGGCTTGGGCTCACAAACTGTGAGATTATGACCTGAGCTGAAGTCGGATGTTTAACTGACTGAGCCACCCAGGCGCCCCTTATTAAACTCTACACTTAAAATCAGTGTAGATTAAGTCTCTCAACTTATTTGAAGGAAAGAAGAGGATTTAATGTACTCCTTTTTCAATCTTTTCCATGTTTATTTATTTCCTTTTAGGTAATAATTTTTGATTCTTAGGTTTGAGAAATTCTTCCCTTCTCTGGGATTTTTTTTTTCTTCTGATTTTCCCATTTTATTAATTTCTGTTCTTTGTTTCCTTTTATTATCTTGAAATATAATCAGGATGTTTTAATCAGGTAGAGTAAGACCCACAGAATAGAAATGACTGTCAGAAGGAAGAAGGTTTTACTCAGTTTCCTAGCAACTGGAGGCACAGCATTCCATGCCACATCATGGTGCCACATGGAGAAGCACCAAGGTTGGTCAGGATGCAGAAGGAGCAAGGGGAAAGCATGTCCAGAGCCTTTATTGTGGTTAAGTGGGAAGAATGGATGAGGCAGGGTAGGCAAGCCTGAGCAAGTTGAGGTTTGGATAATTTGAATAATTTATAGCTCTGGGTGATAGGATTTGTCTCTAGCTGTCTAGTACCTGGCCCCAGGGTGAGTTAGAACAATGGGAATACAGGTTTAGTATGTGAGAATTTTTGAAAGGAGATGATAGGTAGGGGGTATAGGCTTTGGATTACTTGGTTATGTATCAGAAATGTGCTCTCAGGCAAATTGTCATCTAGGCATTAGGTAAACCTGGGAGGGAGAGTCCCTCTCTGGGTCCAAAGGACCCTGCTATGTCAGACCATCATAAATATAGAAAAAAAAAAAACCAACATGACTAATACACTTCTGCTTTCTTTTGATTTACTTAGTTGTCTTTTTCTAGTTTCTTGATTTAAAATGTATTAGTTAAGCGGTGCCTGGGTGGCTCAGTGGTTAGGCGTCAGGCTTCAGCTCAGGTCATGATCTCATGGTTCATGAGTTCGAGCCCCACCTTGGGTTCTCTCCTGTCAGTGGGGACCTGCTTCAGATCATCTGTCCCCCTCTCTGCCCCTTTTCCACTCTCAAAAATAAATATTTTTTAAAAATGTCTTAGTTAAGCATATTCATTCATGCTGTTTAGTTACATGTACAAGAAGGCTATAATTTGAGTTGAATTACACATTTTGATAATGTAGTACTTTTATTGTTGCTCAGTTCTTATTTTATCATTTCTAGTGTGGTTTTCTTTTTTTGTTTTTGGTTTGTTTAGGAGTCCCTTTTTAAGTTTCCAAACATTTAAAAATGTTTTATTGGCAATATCAATATTATATTATGGGTGGAGAGTATAGTCGTAGGTATAAGTTCTTTGAAATTATTTTGTGTCTTTGTGACTCTTAATGCATGATCAATTTTTGAAAATGTTCTTTGCTTGAACATAATTATATCCTTATTTTTTTGTTTGCTGAAAGATTCTCTATACAGCTGTCAAATTAAATTTACTCATTTTACTAGTCAAGTATTCTATATCCTTATTTATTTTTTGACTTCTTGTCTATCAGTTTTTAATATAACAAAATTAGAGACTCATGCAGTGGTTGAAGATTAATTTTTTTCTTGCAATTCTGGGAATTGTATGGAATCTTTAGATTGCTTTGGATAGTATTGACTGACATCTTAACATGTTAACCTCTTTTAACAGTTAACAGTTTTAAGTCTTCCAATCTATAAACATGGGTGTTTTTCCACTTAGTTATGTCTTCTTTTTTCCTCTTTTTAAAAAAAGTTTATTCATTTTTGAGAGAGAGAGCGTGAGCAGGGGAGGGGCAGAGAGAGGGGGAGACAGAGGATCCAAAGTGGGTTCTGGCTGACAACAGCAAGCGTAGAGTGGGGCTCGAACTCACGAACTGTGAGATCATGACCTGAGCCGAAGTTGGATGCTCAACTGACTGACCACCCAGGTGCCTCTTACGCTTTTTTAAATTTTAATTTAATTTAATTTTTTTTAATTTAATTTTTTTATTTTTTAAAGTTTACGTCCAAATTAGTTAGCATATAGTGCAAAAATGATTTCAGGAGTAGATTCCTTAGTGCCCCTTACCCATTTAGCCTATCTCCCCTCCCACAACCCCTCCAGTAACTCTCAGCTTGTTCTCCATATTTATGAGTCTCTTCTGTTTTGTCCCCCTCCCTGTTTTTATATTATTTTTGTTTCCCTTCCCTTACGTTCATCTGTTTTGTTCCTTAAAGTCCTCATATGAGTGAAGTCATGATTTTTGTCTTTCTCTAATTTCACTTAGCATAATACCTTCCAGTTCCATCCACGTAGTTGGGAATGGCAAGATTTCATTCCTTTTTGATTGCCGAGTAATACTCCATTGTATATGTATACCATATCTTCTTTATCCATTCATCTGTGGATGGACATTTGGGGTCTTTCCATACTTTGGCTATTGTTGATAGTGCTGCTATAAACATTGGGGTGCATGTGTCCCTTCGAAACAGCACACCTGTATCCCGTGGATAAATGCCTAGTAGTGCAATTGCTGGGTTGTAGGGTAGTTCTATTTTTAGTTTTTTGAGGAACCTCCATACTGTTTTCCAGAGTGGCTGCACCAGCTTGCATTCCCACCAACAATGCAAAAGAGATCGTCTTTCTCTGCATCCTCACCGACATCTGTTGTTGCCTGAGTTGTTAATATTAGCCATTCTGACAGGTGTGAGGTGGTATCTCATTGTGGTTTTGATTTGTATTTCCCTGATGATGAGTGATGTTAAGCACTTTTTCATGTGTTGGTTGGCCATCTGGATGTCTTCCTTGGAGAAGTGTCCATTCATGTCTTTTGCCCATTTCTTCACTGGATTATTTGTTTTTTGGGTTGTTGAGTTTGATAAGTTCTTTATAGATTTTGGATACTAACCCTTTATCTGATATGTTGCTTGCAAATATCTTCTCTCATTCTGTCGGTTGCCTTTTAGTTTTGCTAATTGTTTCCTTTCTTGTGTGGAAGGTTTTTATTTTGATGAGGTCCCAATAGTTTATTTTTGCTTTTGTTTCCCTTGCCTCTGGAGACGTGTTGAGTAAGAAGTTGCTGCCAAGGTCAAAGAGGTTTTTGTCTGCTTTCTTCTCGAGGATTTTGATGGCTTCCTGTCTTATATTTAGATCTTTCATCCATTTTGAGTTTGTTTTTGTGTCTGATGTAAGAAAGTTGTCCAGGTGCATTCTTCTGCATGTCGCTGCCAGTTTTCCCAGCACCCCTTGCTGAAGAGACTGTTTTTATTCCATTGGATATTCTTTCCTGTTTTGTCAAAGATTAGTTGGCCATATGTTTGTGGATCCATTTCTGGATTCTCCGTTCTGTTCCATTGAACTGAGTGTCTGTTCTTATGACAGTACCATATTGTCTTGATGATTACAGCTTTGTAGTATAGCTTGAAGTCTGGGATTGTGATGCCTCCTGCTTTGGTTTTCTTTTTCATGATCACTTTTGCTAGTCGGGGTCTTTTCTGGTTCCATACAGATTTTAGGATTATTTATTCTAGCTCTGAAGAATGCTGATGTTACTTTGATAGGGATAGTATTGAATATGTAGATTGCTTTGGGTGGTATTGACATTTTAACAATATTTGTTCTTCCTATCCAGGAGCATGGAATCTTTTTCCATTTTTTTGTGTCGTCTTCAGTTTCTTTCATAAGCTTTCTATGGTTTTTAGTGTATAGATTTTTTACCTCTTTGGTTAGATTTATTCCTAGGTATTTTCTGTTTTTTTGTGCAACTGTAAATGGGATCGATTCCTTGATTTCTCTTTCTGTCGCTTCATTCTTGGCGTATAGGAATGCAACCGATTTCTGTGCTTTGATTTTGTATTCTGCAACTTTGCTGAATTCATGAATCAGTTCTAGAAGTTGTTTGGTGGAATCTTTAGGGTTTTCCATATAGAGTATCATGTCATCTGCGAAGGGTGAAAGTTTGACCTCCTCCTGGCTGATTTGGATGCCTTTTATTTCTTTGCGTTGTCTGATTGCAGAGGCTAAGACTTCCAATACTATGTTGAATAACAGTGGTGAGAGTGGACATCCCTGTCTTGTTCCTGACCGTAAGGGGAAAGCTCTCAGTTTTTCCCCATTGAGGATGATATTAGCGCTGGGTCGTTCATATATGGCTTTTATGATCTCGAGGTATGCTCCTTCTATCCTTACTTTCTTGAGGGCTTTTATCAAGAAAGGATGCTGTATTTTGTCAAATGCTTTCTCTGCATCTATTGAGAGGATTATATGGTTCTTGTCCTTTCTTTTATTGATGTGATGAATCACATTAATTGTTTTGTGGATATTGAAATAGCCCTGCATTCCAGGTATAAATCCCACTTGCTCAAGGTGAATAATTTTTTTAATGTATTGTTGGAGCCGGTTGGCTAATATCTTGTTGAGGATTTTTGTGTCCATGTTCATCAGGGAAATTGGTCTATAGTTCTTCTTAGTGGGGTCTCTGGTTTTACAATCAAGGTAATGCTGGCTTCATAGAAAGAGTTTGGAAGTTTTCCTTCCCTTTCTATTTTTTGGAACAGCTTCAAGAGAATGGGTGTTAACTGTTCCTTAAATATTTGGTAGAATTCCCCCGGAAAGCTATCTGCCCCTGGACTCTTGTTTTTTGGGAGATTTTGATTACTAATTTGATTTCCTTACTGGTTATGGGTCTGTTCAAGTTTTCTTTTTCTTCCTCTTTCAGTTTTGGTAGTGTATATGTTTCTAGGAATTTGTCCATTTCTTCCAGATTGTCCATTTTATTGGCATATAATTGCTCATAATATTCTCTTATTATTGTTTTTATTTCTACTGTGTTGGTTGTGATCTCCTTTCATTCTTGGTTTTATTTTTTTGGGTCCTTTTTTTTTTTTTTTTTTTTTTTAATCAAACTGGTTAGTAGTTTATCAATGTTGTTAATTCTTTCAAAGAACCAGCTTCTGTTTTCATTGATCTGTTCTACTGTTGTTTTTTTTGTTTGTTTGTTTGTTTGTTTGTTTTGATAGCATTACTTTCTGCTCTAATCTTTATTATAATTTCCTGTCTTCTGCTGGTGTTGGGTTTTATTTGCTGTTCTTTTTCCAGCTCCTTAAGGCATAAGGTTAGGTTGTGTATCTGAGATCTTTCTTCCTACTTTAGGAAGGCCTGGATTGCTATATACTTCCCTCTTATGACCACCTTTGCTGCGTCCCAGAGGTTTTAGGTTGTGGTGTTATCATTTTCATTGACTTCCATATACTTTTTAATTTCCTCTCTAAATTCTTGGTTAGCCCATTCATTCTTTAGTAGGATGTTCTTCAGTCTCCAATATTTGTTACCTTTCCAACTTTTTTCTTGTGGTTGATTTCGAGTTTCTTAGTGTTGTGGTCTGAAAATATGCACAGTATGATCTCGATCTTTTTGTACTTACTTAGGGCTGATTTGTGTCCCAGTATGTGCTCTTCTCTGGAGAATGTTTTATGTGTACTCGTGAAGAATGTGCATTCTGCTGCTTTAGGATGAAATGTTCTGAATATATCTGTTAAGTCCATCTGGTCCAGTGTATCATTCCAAGCCATTGTTTCCTTGTGGATTTTTTGATTAGGTAATCTGTCCATTGCTGTGAGTGGGGTGTTGAAGTCTCCTACTATTATGATATTACTATCCATGAGTTTCTTTATGTTTGTGATTGATTTATATATTTGGGTGCTTGCACATTTGGCGCATAAACGTGTACAATAGTTAGGTCTTCTTGGTGGATAGACCCCTTGATTATGATATAATGCCCTTCTGCATCTCTTGATGCGGTCTTTATTTAACGTTTAGATTGTCTGATATAAGTATGGCTACTCCAACTTTCTTTTGTTGACCATTAGCATGATAGATGGTTCTCCATCCCCTTACTTTCAATCTGAAGGTGTCTTTAGGTCTAAAGTGGGTCTCTTGTAAACAGCATCTAGATGGATCTTGTTTTCTTATCCATTCTGTTGCCCTTTGTCTTTTGATTGGAGCATTGAGTCCATTGACGTTTAGAATGAGTACTGAAAGATGAATTTATTGCCATTATGATGCTTGTAGAGTTGGAGTTTCTGGTGGTGTTCTCTGGTCCTTTGTAATCTTTGTTGCTTTTGATATATCTATCTATCTATCTATCTATCGACCGATCGATCGATCGATAGATATGTATATATATATTTTTTCATCTTCTCTCCCCTCAGAGAGTCCCCCTTAAAATTTCTTGCAGGGCTGGTTTAGTGGTCACAGACTCCTTTAATTTTTGTTTGTCTGGGAAACTTTTTCTCTTTTTTCCTATTCTGAATGACAGCCTTGCTGGATTAAGAATTCTTGGCTGCATATTTTTCTGATTCAGCACACTAAATACATCCTGCCACTCCTTTCTGACCTGCCAGGTTTCTGTGGATAGGTCTGCTGCAAACCTGATGTGTCTTCTCTTGTAGGTTAGGGACTTTTTTTCCCTTGCTGCTTTCTTGATTCTCTCCTTGCCTGAGTATTTTGTGAATTTGAGTATGATATGCCTTGTTGATGGTCGTTTTTTGTTGAATCTAATGAGGGTCCTCTGTGCTTCCTTGATTTTGATGTCTGTGTCTTTCTCCAGGTTAGGAAAGTTTTCCGCTATGATTTGCTCACATAACCCTTCTACCCCTGTTTCTCTCTCTTCCTCTTTTGGGACCCCTATGATTCTGATGTTCCTTTTTAATGAGTCACTGATTTCTCTAATTCTTAAATCGTGCTCTTTTGCCTTAATCTCCCTCTTCTTTTCTGCTTCATTATTCCCTATAAGTTTGTCCTCTGTATCACTGATTATCTCTTCTGCCTCATCCATCCTTGCTGCCGCTGCATTCTTCCGTGATTGCAGCTCAGTTATCGCATTTTTAATTTCATTCTGCTTTTTACTTCTTTTATCTCTGCAGAATGAGATTCTGATCTATTTTCGACTCCAGCTCATATTCTTATTATCATGATTCCAAATTCTGGTTCAGACGTCTTGCTTGTATCTTTGTTGGTTAAATCCCTGGCTGTCGTTTCTTCGTGCTCTTTTGGGGTGAATTCCTTCATTTTTGTAATTTTGAAGGAAGAAAAGAAATGAATGAGGTAGAAAAATTTTAATTAAAATTAAAATATTAAAAACACACACGCACACACAGAAATCGAATAAACGATGCTAGATCCTAGGTGTGTTTTGGTCTGGGTGTTGAAAGTGGTTTGACAGATTAGAGGGAAAAATGGGGGGTGGAAGGAAGTCATTTGAGAATCTGAAAAAATGAATACACTGAAGTACACTAAAATGAGATGATGGGAGTAAAATAGAATTTGAAAAAATGTACACAAAGGGAAGAATGTAGTAGAAAAAAATAAAAATATTTTTAATAAAAATTAAAAATAAAAATGAATTTTTCTTTTTCTGTATTCAAGAAAAAAAAGAAACAAAAAAGAGAAAAAAGGACAAAATAGAAAAAAAAGGAAGTCGTTTGAAAATTTGAAAAGTTGAATACACTGAAGTAGACTAACATAAAATGATGGAAGTAAAATAGAATTTGAAAAAATTTACACAAAAATAAAAATATAGTAATAAAAATTAAAGAAAAATATTTTTGATAAAAATTGAAAATAAAAATGAATTTTTTCTCTTTCTGTATTCAAGAAAAAGAAGTGTAAAAGAGAAAAAAAAATTGAATAGATGAACCTGCTAACAGATTGAAGTATGACCGAAATTACTTCGTTTTCCCTTAGAGGTCAGACTGTGTAGTGCTTTATAGTCCATGAACTAGGCAGGCAGTGAGACTTGTGTTCTCGAAGAGCGAAGTTGGCCCAGTTGGGCGGGGCCCAGTTTAACAGCTCCGCTCTCCACTAGATGGTGCTGCTAGCCTACTGGGGTAGAGTGTTGCGGTGCTGTAGTTGCGTATGCGCATGTGCGGGAGCAGTGAAAATGGCACCACCCAGCTGCCCAGTCTCTAGCTTTGGAACTCTCTTCTCCGGGATCATTAGTTGTACACTCATCCGCTGTCTTCATCTTTCGTCCACTCCCGCTTTTTCACTGTCTGTGACCAGGCGCCAGGCAGTACCTTTTTCCTGAGTTTCGTCTCAGATGTGGCTGTTTTCCCCGGCCCCTTACTTCTGAAGGACTGTGGCTTTGACCCATTCTGCCCCTCTGAGGGAAGGGTCTCACCGAGCAGTGGCCGAATGAGCAATGGTTGAATGTTGGCTGCATCCAGGAATGCTTGCTGGACCCTGTTGCTGCCAGTGCCATGAGACTGTGGCCAGGTGCCAGCCCACCCCAGAAAAAGTTCGCTAGATAGTGTAGCAGCAGCGTTTCAGGGATTATGGAAAATCACAACACACATCTGGCACCAGGCTTCACCCTTAACGACCTTGTTCAGCACCAGCCAATGTGGCCGTTTTCTGGGGTCTGCTGGGATCAGGGGGCTTCAACAGTCTCTACCAAATGTCCTTCCAGCAGTGGAACCGCTTTTCCCTGTGTGGCCTGAGAACCTCCCGGACCCCACTCTGTTCCTGGGGATTCGCCCTTCCCACCAGAGCACCGCCAGGTATCAAGCTGTGGAATTGCAGCCTTTGCACTCCCCTTGTTTACAGTCTTAATGGAATTTAAATCGTCTCCTTTCTCCTTTCTCCTTTCTCCTTTCTCCTTTCTCCTTTCTCCTTTCTCCTTTCTCCCTTTTTAGTTTAGCCCCTGCGGCTGTTTCCAGTTTTCCACTTTCTCTCCAGCTGCTTTTGGGGAGAGGTGCTTTTCCCATATTCTCTGCCCTCCCCCCCCCCCCCCCCCACCCCGCCAGTCTCCGTCCTCTCTCCACTCGCAAAAGCACCTCCCTTCCTGCTCCTCACTCCCCAAGTTCACCTCTGCACCGCATACCTGCTGAATTCTCTGGTTCAGGTTGTGCAGATTGTTGTGTTAATCCTCCAATCAGTTTTCTAGGTGTGTAGATGGTTTAGTGTTGGTCTGGCTGTATTTCATGTACACGAGACACACAAAAAACTTCCATGCTGTTCTGCCATCTTGGCTCCTCCTTCTACTCTTTTTTTTAAATTGAGGTTTGTGGGTGTTTTTTTTTTTAAGAACAGTTTTAGGTTTACAGCAATATTGAGGGGAAGATACCAAGATTTCCCGTATACTCCCTACCTCATACATGCATAGCTTCTTCTATTATCAGCATTCCCCACCAGAGTGGTACAGTTGTTAGAATTGGTGAACCTACATTAACACATCATAATACCCAGAGTCCATAGTTTACATTATGGTTAACTGTATTGTGTACTTATGTCTTGTTTAATTTCTTTCATTACATTTCACAATGTAGTTTTCATTGTAGAAGTCTTTCCCATCCTTAATTAAGTTCATTACTAAAGATTTTATTCTTTTTGATGCTCTTGTAAATGGTAAATAGTTAGTTTTCTTTTCAGATTGTTCATTGACAGTGTTTACTAACATTGTTAGTGTTAGAAATGCAGCTGATTTTTGTGTTGATTTTATATCCTGTTACTTTTGCTGAATTTACACCAGCTTAACTTTGATAACAGAAAAACTTTGCTATTATAAGCTTCATTCTCATCCCCTTCCATTCACTGATGAAATGATATACATCTTTAAACATTGTGTATCGAAACAATTATTATTGCAAATGGCAGAAATTGGGTTTTAATGCATTAGTCTCATATATTCTCTAGAAAGGAAAAATGTAGAGTTACAAACCAACGTTACAATAATAGTAATTTAGACTAGTGTTTTTAAAAATTGTTTATTAGTGTTTTAAATCTTACCAAAAACAAAAAACAGAGTTGCAGACTGTATTTTCAATAATTCCATCTTTAAAATTTTTTTTTTAATCTTTATTTTTGAGAAAGAGAGACAGAGTGCCTGCAGGGGAGGAACAAAGAGAGAAGGAGACACAGAATCCAAAGCTGGCTGTAGGCTGTGAACTGTCAGCACAGAGCCTGATGTGGGGCTCGAACCCATGAACCGTGAGACCATGACCTGAGCTGAAGTCGGATGCTTAACCGGCTGAGCCACCCAGGCTCCCTTCAATAATTCCATCTTTTATGATTGCTCATGTATTTACCTTTATTGAGATCTTTATTTCTTAATATGACTTGAATTATTGTCTAGTATTATCTGGGAATGTCTTAATTTCTCCCTCACTTTTGAAGGACAGTGTTTTTTTTTTTTTTTTTAAAGCGATTACTTTTATTTCAATAAAATAGAAAAGACAAATGTACATCCTTCACAGTGTCACCACTTTAAAAAATAATACAGCAAATGTATCTCCTGAAGGTAAAATGAAGTTCAAGACCATGAGGTATCAGTGATTTTCCCCACTCAAGAAGTCACCAGGATAGAACCCTCCCCAGCTATTAAAATTGCTAAGACCTTGGTCAGGTTTGTGAGCTGTTACTGATCATTTGGTTACATAACAAATGAAAGGTCTGAGAGGGAAGGAGAAGGAACAGGAAAGGAAATTACAAATGAGGGAACTTTTGGCAACATTAACAAAGCTTACTATATCAAATTCATAATCTAAAAACACCCCTACCAAGCCCTGGGGTCTTGGAATGTAGTGGCACAGTGGCGGGGAGGCAGAGAAGAGACGGCAATGGTTATCCACATTGACACACAGAAGTAGAAAGATACCCTCAGAGTTGAGCAGCAAGTCATGGTGTTTTGTCCAGGATTCCCTGCAAAGTCCTTTAATCCAATTCTGAGAGTTTCCCACATCCACCTCCCAGTAATATTTGCCAGAGGTGAAGGCAGCCTGAGCTGCCCAGGAAGGCTTATACTGTGAACTCGCTGGACTGCGGGGCAGGTCTTGATGGTCGGGACAGCACTGCAAACGTCTCAGGTCTTCAAACAGAGGCACACGGTAATTCCTTATGTTATCACCAAATGTAATATACACTCGGAAGTTGTTAAGCCTTTCAGACATCCCGGTGATTGTCCACTCACTGGGCTGTGGGTCCACAGGCTGGGGCAAGTGCGCCTGCACTAACTGACTCCTTTTCATGATGTCTTCCAAATCCTGGAGCAGGTACACATCTGCTTTGAGGCACATTTCCTTCAGCTCCTCATAGATTCTTTTCAGGAGTTTCCCCATTTGAAGCATTCTAGCTACATTTCTCCAGAGTCGATGAAAAATTATCTTGCCTTCAATTGCCAGGCTCTCTAAATGTTTTTGCTTTTCTTTGTGGAGGTATTGGTACACCTTAGGATATTCAGCCTTGATCATCACCATCCTTAGATTTACAAAACCCTGCCATACTCTAAGTAAGTTGTACTCTTTGTTTATATTTCTCTGATTTCTCTGCCTGTTTTTCCAAATAGATTTCATTTGCATCAGAAGTTTCTCTCTGCAGTGCTCAGCGACCTGTGAAACTGGACAGTGTATGTGAGTGGTATGCCCTGGCGAATGAGAGCATTGCAAACACAGCAGGCTCTTGTCAGTTGGACAGAAGATATTCTTTAGTGCTTGGTGTATCCAACACACCTGCCTGGCAGACCTTGGTAACTGCTTGGCAACTGATTCTTTTTTAGCACGAGCTTGTCCCTCAGCAGAAATAATGCTTTTGAAGTCCATGCGTGGAGATAGTGCCCTGCATACAGGGCAACAGGTAGGATGCTGGGCATCTTCCCACAGGAGGCAGAGACACGGAGTACAAAAGCTCTGTCCACAGTTAATGGTGACAGGGTCTGTGAAATAGTCCTTGCAGATGGAACAGATAAGCAGACTGGGGCGCAGCGCACAAAAGTAGAATCCATGTTTCTTCCTGTCAGTCTTCTCCTCCGGGAAGCTCTCTTGCCTGTTCCTGTCTGCCCCCACCACCCAGAACCCATGTTCTGTATCTCTACCTAAACTGTCCAGGTTCAGGAAGAGGAGGATTTGGGTGGGAGAGGGCAAGAGAAGCTTCCCTTCTCATCTGTGCTGTTTCCTTTCTGAGCAAGAACTTGAAGGACAGTTTTGTCGAACATTGGATTTTAGTTGACAGTTTTTTTATTTCAGTATTTTGAATATGTCAGTCTACGGTTGACCTTTGAACAACATGGATTTGAACTGTGTAGGTAAACTTATATGCAGATTTGTTACTTTTTAATTTTAATTTTAATTTTAATTTAATTTAATTTCTATTTATTTTTAAATTTACATCTAAGTTGGTTAGCATATAGTGCAATAATGATTTCAGGACTAGATTCCAGTGATTCATCCCCTATGTATAACACCCAGTGCTCATCCCAACGAGTGTCCTCCTTAATGCCCCTTACCCATTTAGCCCATCTCCCCACCCACAGCCCCTCCAGCAACCCTCAGTTTGTTCTCTGTATTTAAGAGTCTCTTATGTTTTGTTCTCCTTGTTTTTATATTATTATTACTTCCCTTATGTTCATCATCTTAAATTCCTCATATGAGTGAAGTCATATGATATTTGTCTTTCTTGGACTAATTTCACTTAGCGTAATATCCCTAGTTCCATCCACATAGTAGCAAATGGCAAGATTTCTTTTTGATTGCTGAGTATTACTCCATTGTAAATATATACCACATCTTCTTTATCTATTCATCTGTTGATGGACATCTGGACTCTTTCCATACTTTGGCTATTGTCAATAGCAGTGCTGTAAACATCGGGGTGCATGTGCCCCTTTGAAACAGCACACCTATATCCCTTAGGTAAATATCTAGTAGTGCATTGCTGGGTTATAGGGTAGTTCTGTTTTTAATTTTTTGAGGAACTTCCATATCGTTTTCCAGAGTGGCTGCACTAGTTTGCATTTCCACCAGCAGTGCAAAAGAGATCCTCTTTCTCCGCATCCTTGCCAACATTTGTTGTTGCCTGAGATGTTCATTTTAGCCATTCTGACAGGTGTGAGGTCGTATCTCATTGTGGTTTTGATTTGTATTTCCCTGATGATGAGTGATACTGAGCATTTTTTCATGTGTCTGTTAGCCATCTGGATGTCTTCTTTGGAGAAGTGTCCATTCATGTCTTTTGCCCATTTCTTCACTGGATTATTTGTTTTTTGGGTATTGAGTTTGATAAATTCTTTATAGATTTTGGATACTAGCTCTTTATCTGATATGTCATTTGCAAATATCTTCTCCCATTCTGTTGGTTTCCTTTTAGTTTTGCTGATTGTTTCCTTTGCTTTTTATGCAGATTTTTAAAAATTTATTTTTAATGTTTTATTTTTTGAGAGACAGAGTGCAAGCAGGGGAGGGGCAGAGAGAGAGAGAGACAGAGAGAGAGACAGAGAGAGAGACAGACACACACACACAGTTTGAAGCAGGCTCCAGGCTGCAAGCTGTCCATGTGGAGCCCATTGCTGGGCTTGAACCCACAAATGTGAGATCACGACCTGAGCCGAAGTGGGACACTTAACTGAGCCACCCAGGCTCCCTATTATGCAGATTTTTTATACTACAGGACTGTAAATGTGTTTTCTCTTATGATTTTCTTATTTTCTTATTATTTTC